>NC_083115.1:29264957-29880708 GCF_949774975.1 Lagenorhynchus albirostris | reverse complement strand
ACAAAGTGAAATTCTATTAACACTTGGTAGGTCAGAAAATATTATAATAAACAGAATGTAGGATTCAAGGAGATAGTTTGGGGAATTTCAGCTCTGAATTAAAATCAAGGAGTATCGTCAATGACGAGGTTTAGAACATCAGGATAACCCCATGAAAAATATTTCAAATCTAAGTGTCACTTTACATTCAAATTTATTTTAACCTTGGATTTTTCAGACAGCAAATAAATTATCTGCATGCTTTGCAGCAAATTGAACTTTGATACTAATTAGAGCTACAGTTGGGTGGTTTTCAATCGCCATCTGTTCCTCTTTCCTGAAATAGCTTTGGATTCCACACAGCACTAATATCTGAGGTCTGTTCTTTTGTCAAGTAATGTATGGACTTTGTGGACATTCTACAGCGTGCCTGAACTTTATAATTTGGCCATAAAATATGTAGGTGAGTATAGGTATACACACATTTTTCTCTTAAGATATATAATTAAAAATTCAAGCTTTTATGTTATCTTAAAGTATTGAGGTCTCATGAAACTACTGTGCTCATTTAAAAAGCATCACTCACGTTTTATACCATTTTCACTCCCAAGTTTCTAGCCCTGGACCTTAGCTTGGGAAAAAGTCTGCCGTCACTGTTTTGGATAAAGAGTTGCTCAGCTTTCCCATCATGCTCCTTCACATCTCACAGAAAACTAAGAACAACGGAAGGCCCCGGGCTGCTAGTCTCATCTTCAGAGCAGCCACACCATGGCCACACACAGTGGCCACACAGAGGAAGGTAGCCCTTGGCTGCTGGGCCCTGGCGTCCTCAAGCTTCGTGGCCACTCGGAGTTCAGCAGCGTCCGGATGATGCTTTTTCTGAGTCCTCATTCTGAGCACCCTCACCAACAAAGGCTGCAGAAGAGGGTAAAGGATTGGGTGCTGCCCTGGCGGGGAGGAGCTTGAGGCTGCCATCAGGACAATGGACGTGACAAGTCATCAAACTCCAACCTCACAAAGATGACAGGGAATAAGGCAACAGTTGAGGAATTTGGGATCAGTGAGGCCAACAGGGAATGGGAAAACACCTTTGAATTCAGGTAGAGTTGACTTTTAATTCATAAATCAGTACTGCACTATCCCCACCTTTCCATATTCTCACATCATATTTCTTTCTATCCCTTTCTTCCTCTCCACATAAAATTTCTGTAGGTACCAAATTGCCAAAGTGAGATCTGATCACTCTGAATAAACTGGTCATCTCTGGAGCCTACTGGGTAATTGAAATGTGTATTGAGCTGATGCTTGTTTAGCATATTATGAGCCACATACTGTGAGCTGTTTTTTACTCAGTCCTCATTACAACCGAGTGAGACATGTCCCATGACCCTATTTTCACAATAACAAAATAAAGGATAAGAAAGATTAAGCAACTGGCCCAAAGACACATAACCATTAATTCCCAAAAGAGTGTGGGAAATCTCATTCTTTCTTCTCCTCTTTCCATTGTGGAACATTCAAGAAGGAATTTCTTTTTGCCTTTAGTGGTTTCAAACTAGTCAGACCTCGAATCAACTGAGATCGCAGAATGACTGTATATATTATGTCGTATCTACAAATATGGGAAGTAGTTACAAATAACTAAAACTAGGGAAATATTACATCAAAATATCCATTTCTGGCTTCTCTTGAAAAACTCCTATACCCACTCACAGACTGTAAGTTAAACCCCTAGTGGAAGTCCACTTAGTTGAGGATAAACTCCATGTAATACCCGGTTGTGAATATAGAATCAAAATATTTAGAAATATGTTGCTGCGTGGAAGGAGAAATTATACTAACTAAACAAATGCTCACAATTTGCCTTGCCCGGTGTCACATTTGTCACCATTCCTGGGAGAAAGTGTTCGCCATAAACAGAGGGAGAGCAGGTGTGATCATTCCTTCAATGTGAGCCGAACTCAAGTGGCTTAGGACCTACTTCATCTTCACTTGACAGATACAAGCTGAAGCGTTAGGTACCGCTAAGCAGATGCTCCTTAGAGGCTCTGTGTAATAGCTTTCATTACTTCTTCTGCCCTGGCAAGAAAATCCACCTGAGTCTCAAAGGTCTTTTCTAGCCAAGATCTATGAGCCCAGATCTCTGCTTCTTACTGAGACAAAATGCCCACTGAGCAACCCTGTACTCGGCAGAAGCTTTGAAATGTAATTCCCTCGTTCCCAAAACGTCCAAATGCTAGAGTTATCTGATGATTAAGAAGCTTGTCTCTGTGTCAATGGAAGGTTCATTTCCCATAAGTAAACTCTTGGTGGGCAGCAGGGTATCATTTATAATCCTATATTTAAACACACAAAATTGAATAGATGCCGTGGGAGTTTCTGTTTAACTAAAAATAAAGATGTTTCCTTTAATCTGATAAGTGTTAGGAGTTTTCTATAAACCCTACCTCTGGTCCCACCCTCCATCCCTTTTCCCTTGTTTATTTCTGTCTTATATTTTTCACATCCTGAACCTCTGTCTTTCCTCAAGAACCCTGCCCGTTACACTTCACAAAGTTCATGCTTCCTCCAATAGGACGTTATCCTCTGGGGTCCATGCATCCTCTTCTGTTTTTTTATCCTGAAAAAGGCCCTTGAATTGGCTTTTAGTTGGGGGCATGAGCATGAGGGGGAACCCCAGGCAGTTGATTTCCCCCCAGGGGTGGCCAGGTATCTTAACTTCTCCTCCTCCATTTGGTCATCAGAAGCAGCATGGTGTTTTTTGTAAGAGCGCTGGGTCTGACACAGCAGAGCTGGGATTATTTACTCTTAGCTGGATGAATGTGGATCTATAGCTTCAATATACCCGAGATTCCTGAATCTGTAAAATGGGAACAGCACTTCCCGCAGATGTTCCTTGTGAAAATCAAATGAGATGACACATAAAACCCACTTGCCGCGGTGCCTAGTAACTGGCACTCAGTACATTTTCTCTGTATAACCATCAAGGAGATGTTGACTTTGATTCGAGTTGATGAGGAAAAGAATACAAATTGTGTTTGTTACTTGCCTTACACCGAAATGGTTCATATCTCCCACCTGTGTACAATAATGCTAAAGATACACCTCGAGAAAAAGTAAACATTTGGGAACATGGTATTTAGCCTTGTGTAAAATGTTTCTGCCTTTTTCCCCCAACCCATCAAGTAAGATTAACATTGAGGCTTACCTTGAAGACTCTTTAAGAATCCAAGTTAAATAAAATATTCTGTGAATTAACGTATGTAACTCAATGGGATTTTTTTTCCAACATCACAAAAAGCCTTTGGTCAAAGAGTCTATATTTGAGAAAATATCTGAAAAAGAAAAAAGAAGTTAACATTACATGCTCTGATTGAATAACCGAACCAAATGAGAAGGAAATGACTTGCAAACAACCCTTTGAGGCTCATAATTTCCAGAAGCAGAAAGTAAGGGTGAGGGGGTTAAGTGACTTGCCTGAGGCCATGCACTCAGCAGTCTGGCAGAGCAAGGAGTTGAGGCAGATTTAGAATCCAGTTCTGTCTGACCTGTATGTAAGTTAATATTCTTTCTACTATGTCACATTGTTCAGTAATTTCCCATCAGATTTTCAAGGCCCTCTTCTTCAACATCACAAAACTGAAATTTGAAGCCAATGCACAAAATACAATTATTCTTAATTCCCAATACACTGAAAGTATTTTCAGAAATCTTTATTTTATAATATCAATACTCTAGGGCAGTGGTTCCGAACTAAAGACAATTTTGCTCCCTAGGGGATATTTGGCAATCTCTAGAGACACTTCGCTTGTCACGGCTAAGGCGAGTGGGGACGTGACTACTGGCATCTGGTCGGTAGAAATTAATGACATTGCCAAGCAATTTACAAAACACAGGACAGTGCCCTCCAGAAAAGAGTCATCCACCATATAATGTCAGTAGAGCTAAGATTGAAAAGCCTTGATTGGGACTTTTGCTTTATAGCAAGTGAAACAGTTAGACTCACTTTCCAACTAAGGACAAACTTTACGAAGCAATGAAGTGTAAGTTAATATTTTTTAAAACACTGAAAAGAAAGTGAATAATTATTGGAACAATATCTGAACAAATGCCACATTCCAGAGAGGTAAGCCTAGCACACAAAACCGGTTTTGCCCTGAGGGCATTCACTCACTGGAAGAAATGGTTACCAAGCCAAGCTTCAGTTTGGGTGGCTTTTCAGGAAGAGGAGAGCAAATCCCAGGGGCCACTCACCCTGGGAGAATCAGTTTGCATCTTCTTCCAGTTGAATCTGGGAGCCAAGAGTTATACACACCCAGGGTTGCTCTGAACTAGAAATGAGTCAGCCTTTGTGCAGACTTGCAGCCCACATTTGTATCTTCCCAAGCTTTAATTTTTATTTACTACCAGACTGGTAGTGCCCAGAGGCGCACCAGTATCTGGCTCTGCCCTGCTACCAGCCCATGAGAGGTTCACACTTCCTCACCTTTGGAAATTAGGAGTGGCCACACGACCGTTCTGTCACATCTCTTGATGGTGCAGTTTGGGCTACTGTTGTATCTAAAAATTACAGGCTTAATTCCACTTCATTCCAAAGACTACTGTGGCTGCCTGAAAGAATTCCGCTTTTGCATCAATGTGCAAGACACGGTCACCAGGTCACAAAGCAAAGTGACTCTACACTCTCAAATTGCCACGATGTTTAATCCCCGGAAGTCACTCTCAGCCTCAAACAAGTCTGTCTTCACGCACGCAGATCGTCTTCCTCACTGGCTCTCCAAACGAGCCTGCTGCGTCTGAATCATCAGTGAGTGTGGAGTCCAGATCCCAAGTAAATGTGCCACTTAGGTATTTATGTTTGTTTTTTATCTTCTTGAACAGCCTGTAACTCCGTGATGGAGGAACGTGCTGCTGGTGCACGCTATTTGCCTTATAGTTCTTGGCCTGGCGTACAGCACGTCGTAGGTGATAGACATTAGGGGTGGGGACTGGGGATGAGTGAACAAACTCCAGAAGAAGTCGCCACATAATGTTCCCAATACCGATAGTGATTTGCCCTTCGGATAAATATTTATAGGGTGCTCCCTTACGACTGAAAACAAAGATACAATTTTAGGACCTCAAATATGCACATCTGCAGAGATTGAGGGAAGCATACTTGTTAGATAACCTCAGGAAATTATGGTCCTCTGTTATTCAGTAGAAGGTCTTTGCCACTAAGGACATCGTTTAAATGGTAACGTTTTCTAAGAAGTAGCTTTAACCCAGGCCTGGCTTACATCTCTATGGAAAAGAGAATTCCAAAGACAGAATTGCAAACGGTGTCCGCTTTGTGTGACCAGGTTAGTCCAGGGACACAGTTGCTCTGTGTAGTGGGAAGAAACTACAGCACCATTTAGGGCGAGAAAACAAATGTTGTCTCTTGAAATCTTGTATTTGTGATTGTCCATTTCAGAAACGTTAGCTTGTTGGTGAATTTTCCCTTTTGAAATATAAATTATTTATTAAGAGACTTGTGCATCTGATCTCTTTAATGGGAACTTCCTCTTTCTTATTTAATGGTGATTTATTACGCAATTGAATGCATTAAATGTATTAATTTATGAGGTTTAATTCATCTTGTATCATAGAAGGCCACCATGCTTGAGTAATCAATGCCTCACAGCAAATACTATAGATTTACCTTACAGTGTATGTAATTAATGCCTAGGAACACAGATATTGCTAAGTATACAAAATGTTTGACCCCCTTTTTATTTCTTTTTTTTTTTTGATGATCACAGGTATTTTTTACTCTGTTTTTTTATTTGTTTATTTTTAATTATTTTATTTTATTTTTATTGGCGTATAATTGCTTTACAATGGTGTGCTTGTTTCTGCTTTATAACAAAGTGAATCAGCTATACATATACATATATCCCCATATCTCTTCCCTCTTCCCTTTTTCCTTTAACAGACAGGAAAATGCCTCACCATTTGTTGGAAGGAGATCTCTCCTTCAGGGCATATGTGGGAATAAGGGTGGATACACGTCTCGCTTCAGGGAAGGAGAGCTCCTTGCTGGGAGCAGTCTCAAGGACTACCTGCTTCCAAGCCTGCCAGTGCAGACAGCAGCAGGGCAAGGAAGTATATAGTCATTTTACCTGCTCTCTTATTCCCTCTTTTCCAAAAGGAATATGTATCTGGAACAATGTAAAACTCCGAGCCTCACTTGGATTCCTGGGTTCCTCAAACAATGGAGGTTTGGAAAAGGTCATTAGTGTCTATTTTGTACTTAAATTCATCTAAAACATCCTTGTATTCACTTCCTCTGACCACCGTAACATAGGACCACAAACTGGATGGCTTAAAACAAATACAAATAATACAAAATGATTTCCCCACTGTTCTGGAGACTCGAAGTCCCAAATCGAGGTGCCGGCCAGGCTTTCTCTGATGCCTCCAGGGGAGGAGCATCCTTTGTCTCTTCCTAGCATCTCGTGGCCCCAGGTGCTCCTGGGTTTGTGGCAGCATCATTCCAGTCTGGACCTTGTCTTCACGTGGAATTCTCTCTTTGTCCTGGTCCAAATTTCGTTCTTCATATAAGAACACCAATCATATAGGATCAAGGACCTACACTACTCCAGTCTATCTTCAACCTAACTGAACTAATTACATCTGCAAAGACTCATTCTCAAATAAATTCACGGGCTGGGGCTTCAGCATGTCTTTTGAAGAGGCACAATGCAACCCATAACAACTCCCAACTCGTCACAGGGCAGACTCAGGCTGAATGACCTGGGTTCCTGCTTTTGTTCTTTGACTTAGCTGAACATCAAGGAGTCTCTCTTTGGTGTCTTCATAGCACCGGCTCATGCCCAGCTGCAACCAGAGAAGGATATACAGTCCAGCAGGGGCACCGATGCAAACAGGAGAACACTTATGTCGTCTCTCAACTTGAGTGGGAAATTTTTCTGCAGATAACAACTGCCCAAAACAAAAACAGGAGAGAAACCCCACAGAGGATGGTGGCTCTAGTTCTGAGAGATCACACACAGACGGAGCCCTACCATGCAAGCAAAACCAGTTTCATCTGAGCCCCAGCCATTCTCAAGTGCAAGGTCACACCTCCGTCCTCTTCACGTTGCCCCACATCGTACAGTTCTACATCATCTGGTGTTGCTTCTGGGATTGCACGACTAGAAGCTGCCCAAAGGCTCAGCAGTAATAGGGCTGCCTACACATAACAAGGAGGGAAAGAGGAGGTGTGGTGATGGTGGAAGTGGTGGGGATAATCTTCCACACAAAGCCGCCAAGCACCTGGCAAAGAGGTTAAAAGGCAAATGCTTTCACCAAGGCTCAGTTCACAGGTGACGTTACGTCATTGAGTCCTCACATTAAGGATGTTTGCTTTAGGGTTATACAGTTCTGAGTCATGTAATGGCCTTGGTACACATTGCAACATCAAGAATTATTACCCAGCCTTTTGTGGTCAGTCCCTTCTCCACAGAAGCAAAGTGGAGGGTGGGTGGAACGGAAGGCATACCGCACTCAATAAATCCACTTGATTAAAGAGGACAAAGGAAACTGGTTTCAGAGACTTCCCGAAGCCGATATAAAAATCCTTTGCTACTTGGGCCAGTCACTGTGGAAGACGTGTGGCTGCTTTCTATCAGTGTCCACACCAGTCATTCGCATCCTTCTATGGCTCTTTTCTCAAATGCTCCTTCTATAGTTCTTTTAAACTTCATTTGCATATCTATCTCTCTCTTTTGATTTTGAAAAGGCTGTTGCTTTTTCTATACTGGAGAATCATTTCAAATCCACTTCTCCTCTATCTATGTTTGGGACAATTTACGTGGAATTTTCCTCCTTGGAGCCATGTACAAAGTATGTTTGTGCTATTCAAATTCTGAAGAGAAAATGTATCTACTGTCTTTTTCTAGAACAAAAAAGCATAGGAAAAAATGAGCAAGTGTGGTACAGTGTATTTGAACTTATCGTGACTGAGAAATGTTGCAAATACCTTTAAGTTAAAGAGCACGGAATGAATATGTTACTTGCCAGGTCACATTTAAACAGTTAGTTCATACCTGGGGGATTATCCAAGTTCTCCCTGACCTTGGCAATGAAACAAGAGCAAGATTTTTTAAAGGATAAAAATGTTCTCGAAAAACATCCCAGAGGAATCTGATGTGGCCTCATTTTGCTTTCATCACTGTCCATGTTTCTTTGCCTATTTCTCTTCCTCAGCCAGGAAATAGGGAGTCTTTTTAAATAAAGGTAGGAAAAACGTCATCTCTAACTCTAATTCCATGTCTTGGATTACTGCTGGTACCTAATAGAGTCATCATGGAAAGAATCTTCTGAGACCGTGCACCGACTTTCCTTCTCTTGAGGTGAATGACAGCGAAAGACCATAAATTGAGAACAGAGCAAGCCGAGCTGAATCCACTGGGAGCAATTTGCCTTGTTTACTTGTGTTTGTATATTTTAATGCCAGTGATCCCGCTGGCCAGTTCTTCTTGCCCACAAAAAAAGATTTCATGGAATGAAATGAAAGAATGAAGGGTTGAATCAATTAATCAATGAATGAATAAGTAAATTAGAATATATAAAAAGCAAAAATGTTTGGAATGCTATAATTTTTCCCTTCTTTGTAGATCATGTCTAAATTTTAGGGGCTCAAATGTAATATTTTAAATGAATTCATGGCAAGCTTGGATTGTAGTAGCATTCTACAATAATATTTGCTAGAATAGGAGCGATTTTCAGATAAAGTAGGAATCAACTCAAAATGAAATTTAGAAAATCACACGACTCTCACCCGTGAGTTGATTTCTCTGGATGCTTGCAAGTAGCCACTTTGATTTTAAAAACATTTTTTTAACACTTTACTCATGCTTGAGCAGGAGATTTCATGCTAATAACAAAGACTGGTGCCCACCAAATTGGTAGTTACAGTAAGACCCACTCAGTTATTCAAAATGCATAATTTCAAAAAGGTGCTTACTTGATGAAATGAAACCAATGGACTGAAAGGAAAAGACAAAAATAATGAGGTGGGGTTATCCGGATTGTTGAGATACCCATAGGATCACAATAAAATGAGAGAATTTACCTCTTTATTGCCATCTAGGAAGGGTGAATGAAAATTAGACAGTTTATGAAAGTGAATTTTGAGATTTTTTTCAGTAAAGGACAAATTTGTTAGATTAAACGTGTCTTCCGAGTGTCTCACAGGATAAATTTGTTCCAAAAATGTATTGAGTTCCTATTATGTGTCAGACATAGTGATACAACGAAGCAAGAATCAGGAGTGAACAGAGAGTGATTCTATGGGGCTTACATTCTAGGGAGCGAAAAAAGCCTAGCGTCTCTCTGTGAAATTGGAGCATGCCAAGGATAAAGCAAAGATCCCTGAAGATTCCAAAGAGGAAATAATTTTTACAAAAGAGCAATACTGTCACTGGCTTCCAAACTCTTATCAACAGCCCAGAGTACCTGAAGATATTGAAGAACGGCTTCAACATTCTGAAGGAAAAATAGTTGGAACCGAGAATTCTGTGCCTCACTAAAAGAGCGACCCAACAACGATTAAGCTTTGCATTCGGGACTGCAGAGGACAAAACGTTCATTCTTCCTTCCTTCTGCCTTTCCCATTCAGCCTGAAGGCTTTCCTGTGCTTGTCCCTACAAAAGATCTGAAAGAGATGCCTTAGCGATTTCCTTTCACAGAGTAAAGAACAGCCTCCTTTTTAGGTATTAAAATTTTCTCACAGTCTTGTGTCAAACCTAGAAACTTCTCTCTCCCCCATCCTACTCCCCCCCAGGTCCCCCTGCTGACAACACACACACATACAATTCAAGTCTGACTCAGTGCGGAGTTGGGAAACAGTTGGAGAACAATGTCCCTTTTTTCCTGTCTCTTCATTCCTCCTCCTGCCCCAAACTCTTCTGCTCTTTCTGAAAACTCTGAATTGGGCAAAAGCGGCTTAAAGTGGGGTGACAGTGCCTGGTAACAACAGAGGCTGCTCCCTGAATCCCCATAGATTGTTTCTCTTTTCATGTTAATTAAGGTAACCACATTCATATGTGCTGTTATGAAGAGAACCAGAAAATTAATTTTGTTTGGTGAACTTAACTAATTTACCCCCAAAACATACCTGGACACCACCACATTCTGGTGTAGCGCTTTGCCGTTTAAAAGGGCTGTCACGGGGCTTCCCTGGTGGCGCAGTGGTTGAGAGTCCGCCTGCCGATGCAGGGGACACGAGTTCGTGCCCCGGTCTGGGAAGATCCCACATGCCGCGGAGCGGCTGGGCCCGTGAGCCATGGCCGCTGAGCCTGCGCGTCCGGAGCCTGTGCTCTGCAACGGGAGAGGCCACAACAGTGAGAGGCCCGCATACCAAAAAAAAAAAAAAAAAAAAAAAAAAAAAGGGCTGTCACATTCCAACTCTCATTGGAGCCTTCCATCCCTGTGAATATTCCTATATTACAAAACAAGACACCTGAGTTTCCAGCTGGTTCTGTGACCAGCCCAAGGCCATAGGCAGATAGTAGACCAGAAATTTAGCCCTGCATTTTTGGACTGCAAATTCTTCTTTCTATTTCACAAACTCCTTTGTCTTTTCATCTCAGAGCCTCAGTATCAGATCAGTCTTTTTCTTCACTCTAGGGTATTACTGAATCTCTAAATGGGTTTACCAGTTACATTCAAATCCAAGAGAAGAGAAAACATTAATCACTGCTCTCTTCTTTCTTTCCTGGTTTGAAGAAATGCCTGAAAACTCCTTACAGATGCACTGGAACATGGCATGTTCATCCAAGTACAAGATCTGCTCTTCGTGGCATGTACAACAATCCCCAGAATGTAATAGGTCTTTCACCCAAATGTTAGCTGAAAGGAACTACATGTCTTTGCTTTCTTATTCAGTGTATGTTGGGATAATAATGTTTATTATGTGCACAGAGCAGAGGGTTCTTTATGTGAGTGACTCAATCTTCACAACAACCTTATGAGGTACTATTATCACTCTCATCTTACAGATACAGGAATGGAGGCACAGAGAACTGTAATCTTCCCCAGGCCACACAGTTAGTATATGACAAAGCCAGGGCCTAGCCTGACCGCAGTCAGCCTGGTCCCAGAGTCTGCGGTCCACTCCACTGAGTCACTGCTCAGCTCATGCCTTGCTAAGACTATGTCTATATACTAAATTAGACACTCCTATCTCACTAGTTCATCAGGCTTGCTGATGGATAATTAAGGGACCTTGTGAAACCACCCAATGAAGTGGGTCGTTTGAATTTCCTTAGATCTCCAGCCTCCTCACATCACTGCCACATCTTCCTGTGTGGAACGAATGCCAGCAATGCACTGCAACAGTCTATGAGTCAAAAAGAACTGAGACGTTATTCAGCCCAACATCATTCCACTATAGGAATCTTTATTACAACTTTCCTATAACATCTGACAGCGGCTGTAGGGCTCTGGAAGCAAGAGAACCCTCGCAGTAGAGGTAGACCACACCATGGCTAGGCTACGCTAATTACTCAAAAAGTGTCCTTATAATGAGTTGCAATTTTCTTCCCTGTAACTTCTACTTATCTTCCTAGTTCTAGTCTCTGAAAAGATGAAAAGAAATGTGATCTTTTTTTCAACACAACAATTCTGCAAATGGAAGCCTAGGGTGGCCTGACTTTCAGACCTGGTCAATTTCCTTTTAATTTCCCCAGTGATCGACAGGCACGAGGAGGAATAAAAGATGGAAGAAGAAGGGGCTTCCCTGGTGGCGCACTGGTTGGGAGTCCGCCTGCCGAGGCAGGGGATGCGGGTTCGTGCCCCGGTCCGGGAAGATCCCACATGCCGCGGAGCAGCTGGGCCCGTGAGCCATGGCCGCTGAGCCTGTGCGTCCGGAGCCTGTTCTCTGCAGTGGGAGAGGCCACGACAGTGAGAGGCCCGCGTACCAAAAAAAAAAAAAAAAAAGAAAAGATGGAAGAAGATGAAAGAAAAGATAAGAGACATGAAAGACAGAGTACAAGTTCTAGCACACTTCTAAAATAGTCCAAGAAATAGACAAAACAGTAAATAGAAATAAAAAATACTTGAAGACGACATGATCACTCATTTCTCACAATGAAAGAAAAGATGCAGGACCTCAGAATGGAATGGCTCATTGAATGTTGAAACAAGAGCAGACCCGGTCACATTTTGGAAACTTTTTGTGTTTGGATCAGTCTTTGACATCAGTCTTCTCAACTGCACGAGAGGAGGCAATAAAGCAATCTTTTCAAAGTGATGAAAAAAATAATAATTTTGAACATGGAATTTTAGATACAGCAAAAAGTGGTATTTCAATGTGAAGGTGAGCAAAAATATTTTCAGGCATGAATGACTACAAAATTTCAGCAAAACTGACTTTAACATGAGACTTCAATGACAGTACACCAATAATGAGAGGTATGTTTCTGGAAAGGAGCAACAAGGTATAAAGAAGTAGGTGAGTAAAGAAGTAAAATGTATTGTCTTCTGTGTAACAATAAAACCTCGTCTACATAGCAAATCCATGAAAAGCCAGAACTAAAATGCGACAAGGTGATGGAGAGAACAGATCAAGAGGAAAGCACGCTGAATTACTCACTTTGCGTGGAGAGAAGACACGGGTATCGCGAGCCCTAAAATACATACAAGGATAAATCTTAGTAAGAGGAACCACTGGAAGAATAAAGATAGAAATCATAACTTTCAAAGCAACAACAACAGAACAAATTTGACCTAGATAAGAGAAGGTAGGGAAGGAGAGGAAAAAATCATGATTAATAGAAAACACAAAAAACAAAATGGCAAAACAAAGTCTGAATAAAATGATAGTTGTGAGAGATGTATAAAATTATGGATCAAAAGACAAAACTCTCAGCTTGAATTTTTTAACTACTTTTGAGCATCTGTGACTTTTAAAAGACATATTTAAAATGAAAGTATACATAAAGTAAAAAAATAAAGGGGTGAAAAACATATGTCAGGTGAATTCAAACAAGGCCACTTAAAAAAGTAGATAGGAATTTTAATACTAAATACAGACAAATTAAAACACATGAAAAGAATTAAAGAGGAAAATTAAATGCTGGTGAAAAAGAACTAAAGAACTATACACCAACCAGATGCAGCTAAGATAAGTACATATATATATGTCAGTTTTAAATCAAATTATGTAAAGAAGTAAGGACAAAACTTCAAGAAGAGTAAGTGAAAACTGAAATTAGAGATTTTTAAATATTCTTGCAAAACCTATAGATTAAAATACTAAAATGGGCAAAGCTATGAAATATCTGAACAACACAATAAATAAGCTTAAGCTAATATTCCTATACACAGCTTTATATTTCAGAAGGGTACTATATACATTCTTTGGAAGTATAAAAAACAAATTTTTGCTACGTCACAAAGGAAGCCTCTAAAAATTCCAAAGAATCTACATCGTATAACCTATGATGCTAAGCACAACGCTACAAAATTAGAAATCAATGACAAAAGGATCGCAAAAATAGTCCCATGTGTTTGCAAGTAAAAATCAGACTAGTAAATTACCCTGGATTAAAAAGGTGCTTGCAATGTAAATTTTAAGAAACACAAATCTGAATGACAATGAGACCACCACATATTTAAATTAATTTTAAAAAACTAAAGAAACACAAGGGAAATTTAAAGCTTTAAACACGTGTGTATATCTGTGTATGTGTTTACGTATCAGAAAGAAAAATATATTGAAAACAAGCTAGCATTCAACTCAAAAAGACTCTAAGCACAGAATAAACAAAAAGAAAAAAGGCAACAATAAAGAGAAAGACAGAAAGCCATGAAATGAAATACGAAAAATTATAAAACTGAATCTTGGTTTTCTGAAAAAAGCATAAATAGACTAAAACCAAATAAGACAGATTAAGAAGTAATTGCAAAATTTTAAAAATATGTAGAATAAAAACAAGGATATAACTAGAGATAAAACAACTATTAAACTAATACTATGCACAATTATACTCCAATAAATAGAATATATAAGATAAATTTTTACAATTGACAAAATGAATTGGCAAAACTAGCCAATAAAAAAACAGAAAATTTTGGTAGACAATAACTTTTACAGAATCAAAAATGGTAATTAATATTTCCTTTAAAACAGTCACAAAGGCAGATGACTTAAAATATATCTTCTAACAAACTTCAAAGAAACAAATAATCCTTATTTTAAACAACTTGTTTTTCTCCAGAAAAAAAAAATTAAAGATAGAAAACCTGTAAAGTACTTATTTATTTGTCTTTTAATTCAATACCTGGTAAGAGTAGTACAAAATAAGAAATTACATGCCTCCAAATTAAAATGTTATTATTTTTTATGATTAAAAATTATATATTATTTAACATTATACGAATCTCTTAATTTAAAAGCTAAATTAATTCAACTGTGTATTAGAAATATAATCCATCATGATCAAATAGGATTTATTTTAGAGTTACAAAACGATTCAATATAAGAAAATAAATCGTCATAGGGCTTAAAGAAAAATCATTGATCATTTCAATAGATGCAGAAAATGCCTTTGAAGTAAAATCTTTTGTAAAGCTAGAAAAAACAAGCATGTCTTTACACAGACTATGTAATAAAACACTCACCACCATTACACTCAGTGACAAACATGAGCTATATTCCTTTTTAGTTCTGGGCCAGAGTAACTGGCCTAGAATGTTTTGATCCATAGTCAGGTGCATTATTCATTGCACCACTGTCCTCTCAAGAGCAATATGCCCAATAGCGAGTGTATAAAATATAAAATGTGCCTAGGGAGCAAATCTATTATGAGCAGAGTACTGGAAATTCTGGCTAATGTAATAAGACAAGAGAAAGAAGTAAGAAGCACGTGTATCAACAAAAAGAAAAAAACAGTCATTATCTGTTAAGTAATCATTCTGTGAGAATAAGCAGAGAAGCTATAGAACTGAGGAGTGTTTAGAAATTTGAAAAACACATGATCAAAATAGAAGTCCCTCCTTCTGAGTCTCTTGATTATTCCTCCTTTCCTCCCAGATTTGGTAATGTTGGAGCGTGTCCAAATTAATTCTTGTTTCTTTCTTCTTTAAACATTCTGGAAATCTCATATAGCCTCTTGGTTCAAGATACTATCTTTGTGTTGATGGTTTCCAAATTGAATCTCCATCCCCATACTTATCTCCCAAAGAGCAGATTTGTATTTCCAACTACCAACTCTACATTTCCACTTGATGTTTGGGAGTTATCCCAAACTCAGGATGTCCAAAACTTAACTCTGAGGTTTCTGCCCTAAACCTGCTGTGCAAGCAACTCTTCCCATCTTGGTTAACGGTGATTGCATCTTCGAAGTTGCTCAGGTAAAAATCTTTGGAACTCTCATAGTCTCCTTTTCCTCTCACAGTCCATATCCAATCCATCTATATAACCTATTATCTCATCTTTCAAGGTCTCTTTAAAATATATTCAGAATCTGATCACTTTGAGCCACCTCCACTGCTCTGGCCCTGACCCAGGTAACACCACATGTCCCTGGAATTAATAACATAGCCTCCAAACAGATTTTCCTTTTATCCATTCACAGTGCCTTCTTCTCATTGCAGCAGTGATCACTTATCCTTACAAATTAACTCCCCCTTTACCAGCATGGCTCCCAAGGCCTTGATGAAGGGAAAATCCATGCCCTCTTAAAGGGACATATTTCAAGATCAGATAGGTTGTTCATACATACTAAACTCACTTTAACATTCATATAACCCGAAGTTTAGAAAAGCATTTAGAAATTTGTTTAGAGTCCCAAAGTATTAGGACTCTTTCCTTACACTGACTAGGTAACTCCGGTATCTCTACTTTACTTACAGTGGGCTGACATTGAATTGAGACTTCCGTCAGCCAGCTGAGTAAACAATTGGAAAGAGATACAGCTGCCCAGCACACAGAATCCAGAATCTCCAAAGACTTCACCCATATTAATAAATTTCCTGATTCTCCTTCCTTGGATAAATATCCTACGAATCCATAAGCACATAAAGGCTCCAGATTTTTGTTGATATAATGAACAAAGTCCTGCAATTATTATTTTCATACAGCTTAACTTCCTAGGGTGTGTTGAGATCTGGCTTCAGTCATAAGTCTGGAAACAATGAAGACCTTGTAGAGGTGGGGCACACGAGGAGAACTGGCTTGATATCACAAGGTACTTGAAAAGGGTATGATGTCTGCAGGAGAGGGAGGGAATAGACTCATCAAAAGAGAAATAAGAGGTCCTCCAGGTGACAATGGAAATTCA
This sequence comes from Lagenorhynchus albirostris, assembly GCF_949774975.1. Lineage (NCBI taxonomy): Eukaryota > Metazoa > Chordata > Mammalia > Artiodactyla > Delphinidae > Lagenorhynchus > Lagenorhynchus albirostris. The sequence goes on along the minus strand of NC_083115.1, from coordinate 29,864,416 downwards.
TGTGGGACTGAGGGGTTGGGATGCTCTGATTATTCCAAATCTTACCTTAAGTCCCCAAACAATCCTTTGGCTCCTACAGTTTCCCCCCAGAATGCCCTGGCATTCACTGTAAGAGATCTGGCATGGCTGTGAGTCCAACTGACACTGTAATTTGATGACCAGCAAGATGAAAATGTGCATTGTTATTTGGAATTTTATCAGCCTTTCAGTAGCGTTTGTAAGGAAATTTATTGGCTTTGTCTTAGACATTCCCTGGGGATTGATTTGCTTCTTGAGTTGAGAATTTGGGGATTTGCGCTGTCTACTCTTGCTCTTTGATCTGGCCTGTGCTATCGGAAGCAGTTACTCTACCTCAAGTTGAAATGCTTTACGTCTTTCATATTCTTCTATGATGGTAGCAGTAGCTTCCTTGGAACGCTTACTTGAAACAAGCACCTCACTCCGGGTGATAATGTAATTGGTGGTTTTATCTCACCATGCCATGTGCTGCAACATTCCCTTCCGTGACTAACAACGAGATTTTTGTGGTCCTTCAGCCGCAACTGAGCTTCTCCATCTCCCCAAAACACCCTAATCCCCCCATCTCCTCCACTCTTCCTCTGTGGGATGTTGTCTTTAGCCCCGCTTCTGGTACTAGTTTATATATTAGGCAGAGTTCTTGTTACAAGCAAGAGAAAAAGAATCTGGCTCATTTATGTGAAATATTCATTACTGGTGTCATATCAGATACCTGTGGAAACTGAAAAATCAACCTTAGAAAATTGACATGAACTAAGGAAGGACTCAAAGCCAATATCACACCACATGAATAGTTTGGCGAGAATGGTAATCTTGGGCACTAGATGGAATATCTCTAGATTTGCTCTTATTGTTCGTTTAATGTCATTATCCCCTTGTTTTGGTCACCAAAAAAGAAGGGAAAAGTTGCTCTCTCTGCTCAGTTTCTGAAGAGTATTGATGGACCCTGCTTCCAGCACAATTCGTACAATCCTCCAAATACATACTGGGGGAGTGAATGACAGTTATGACCATTATGTGGTCATTCAGTACTATACTGTGCCCATGTGTCTCTGGAATAAAACTTATTCACAGGTAAGTACTCTCAGTTTATCTACCTCCTCTTTGAGACATTTTTGCTTTTACCTCCTAGTTTCCTGGAGATTTGCTGTGATAGGCTAACAGCTGAAGCAGAGAATTGAAGGGAGCCAAGAGAGTAAATTGGTTTATTAAAGATTTAAAGAACTGATAAGGGACAGGGAGAGAGGAAGAAGCGAGGAGAGTCAGAACGGGCTGCTGACATTGTTTTCTTTGGGAAGAGAGAGACAGAGACAGAGACAGAGAAAGAGTTTGGATAATTGGATATTGGATATTGGGGGAAAGAAAAAGAGGGAGACAGAGTTACCATAACAAGAAAACTTTTGATGAAAGGAATCTTAGGTTGTTTAGGATGTAATTCCTCCTGTTCAAGAGACTGAGTAAAGGCAAAGTTATTTTTTCTGTTTTCTGTTTTTCTATTTTTAGAGTTGTAGCTATGTACCTTTTTGATGAGATACCAATAGGCACAGTTTTATTAAGGTAAATATTTAAATAATCCTCTTTGTCCTATTTTATGCATTTTGAGTTGATTCCTACTTGATCTGAAATTCAATTCTTTTTATAGAAGGCATGTGTTCTTGTAGTCTATTGACAGTTCCGTGTACTTTTCTCATGGATGTCTCTTTTTCAGAGGGCTGCCATTACTCTGGACTTTCAGGGCGCTGTTCAATTTCTACTGCAATATACTACTTCTTAATGCCGTGCTGTCTTGTTTCACTTTGCTCAATCTCAAATGGACAGAAGTCTATCCACCCTCTAGACAAAGACGAAACATACTACAACTGCTGTCTGATTTGATGACATTATAAACTAAGAGAGGTCTTGAAAAATTACAATCTTGTTCTGCAGTGTTTCCATCAACCCCATCCAGAGAGTGTTCCTTACATGGACTATAGCCTTTGCATGCAGTAAACTACAGTCAATTACTATTTTATTCCTCTGTGTTTTGACCATTGCTTTTGCCAAATGTTTCTGGGAAGAGAAGCATGGAGGCAGGAGAGGTATCGTCTGAATAATGGAAAGTATTTGAAGTTTTTTAGTTGGTATAGACCTCAATGTGCAGGCAGTGGTAGATCCATGAACCGTCTTTCTACATTTTTTTTCCCAATCCAGAGAGTTCACTGTATTTCAAGTGAAAAGCACTGTGGGCTTCCAATCTTACTGATCAATCCAGTTCTAGTGAGTTTATGGTTAATTGAAAAATGGTCATGATTCTAACAGTAGTTTGATTGTGGTTCTTCATTTTTGATGTTCTGAATTCTCTGTGTCATCATATGCAATTTAGTGGGTCTTTACAAGAGACAGCACTGGATCCTCTGGGACAGATATGCTTTAAAATGGACTCCTTGATGATTTATTTACATCTCCCTTTCCCCAGAAGAGAAAATGCCCCTGTTGAGGGCAGGGACCTTGTCCAATTTTCCCCTGTGTTTCTAGCACCTGTTATGGTACATGGCACAGAGAACATGGCTGATAAATGTTTTAGTGTACGCCTAAAGTATCCAACAGCAAATTTCTGAACAGACTTTTTCTTCTCCATTTCCTCCTTTCCCAGTGACTCGCCCCACTGCTGCCTCACTTTGGTCCTCATCTCTCAAAGGGCACAGCTCTGATAGGGTACCAAACGCCTTCCTCATTGCCAGATCCAGGACTCTCTTCTCAGTCCTCACACACACGAGGTGGTTGTGATGACCGAACTTGATGATGACCATTTTCTCCTCCTTCCAATGACCTTCCTTTGGTTTCCAACACCGCTTTCCCCTGGTTGACGCTTTACCTTCTCCTTCTTCCCCAAAGCTATCCCCTCTGCTCAATCGCTTAACCTTAGGGTTTCTCAGGATTTCATGCTTGGTCCTCTGACCCTTCTGCTTGCCTTCTTTCTGTCCAATACTCTTTCCCCAAGTGTTTTCATCACTTCAGCTCTTCTCTAAGAGGGATCCCAGTAGACCCTAATGATCCTTCAAATCCTGATGGGGAGCTCTGCATCTGTCCCTCACCCCATACTTGTATTTCTCACTTTTTTAAAACCCTGGATGCTTCATTGGAACTGCACCCTCAATATGTCCCAAACAAAATGTATAACTCTTCCTGCCATCCCCTCAATTTTCCAGACCTCCCTTTCCTTAGATGTTTAATGACCAGTTAGTTAATGGCACTTCTAAATCCCCATAGGTTTCTGAACTAAAAATTGAGATTATCCTTAGTCCTCCTTTCCCCTTCTACTCTCATTCCCACATTCACTTTCTTACTGAACCTGGTCAAATATACCAAAATTTTCTCAGATGTGCTCCCTGCTTTCCATCCCAACAACTGCTGTTTGCATTCAAACGCACATCTTTTCTATTTCTGTATAATCCATCGCTCTCTCAATCATGTCCACTTTCTATGCCTTCCAAACCATCATTCTGATCACAATGTACATTTTCCTACAGCAAATAGTCCCAAACCTCTAGCATGGCATCTAGAGCTCTTTATAATGCCTTCTAGTGTATCTTTCCAACCAACTGGCTCCTTCTACCCTGTTGGTTTCCAGCCTCACCCTTGTCTGATCATTCTGTGGTCTTCACATCCCTGGGGCTTGGGTAATCCTGTTTTCTCCACCTAAAATGCCTTGTCCTTCCTCCTCTCTCCCCTCTACCCACTGGCATACCCAATCTGAAATTATTCTATAACCTCGGCCCTGGACTATACTCATAATTCATGACTCACCACATCTCACTGTCTTTTTTTAAAAGTTGTTGACTAAGATTTCAACATGAGTCTGCATTTCCAGCACTGTATTGCAACATGTGTCATCCTGTGGCTCTCCCTGAAATTCTGTGGGTACATGAGAAAGTGAAGGAAACATTCTCAAGATTCCAACACAGTTGAATTTTTAGAACACTATTTGCCATAGCTCTCTACACCTTAATTTGCTGGCTGGACGTCCTTTCAACAAATGGGTAGAGAAGAAAACACTTTTTTTTTTTTAAAAAAAAGAGCATCTTCTTAGCAGGGGCTTTACATCCGCACAGGTTGTCAGAGACATCTTTGGTCCAGGACAAGCCACAAACCACAGATCCAAAGGATAAAACCATTTCCTGGCCCAAGCCTCACCCTGAGAAGAAAAAAAAATTTTAACTTCCCTCTCTTCCCAGTGGGTGGAGTGTGCTGGGAGGGTTCCTGGAGTAAAGCACCCCCTACCAGATCCTAAACCTTCTCCTTCACTCTCTTCTGACCCCTCTCCCGCTTCACAGCGTCCACAGCAGTTTGACAAGGTCACACATTCGTCTGTTTTAAAGAGCACAGATTATTCTGCCACAGATTGAGGGAACTACAGGATATCAATCAAGTCCAAAATCAGTAAATAACTATAACCCCTTTTGTGTCAGTGAACGGTTATTTTGTTGTTTGTTTTCTGGGGTTTTTTTGAATTTTATTTTATTTTTTTATACAGCAGGTTATTATTAGTTGTCCATTTTATACATATTAGTGTCTACCTGTCAAAGCAAATCTCCCAATTCATCACACCACCACCCCCGCCGCTTTCCCCCCTTGGTGTCCATACGTTTGTTCTCTACATCTGTGTCTCTATTTCTGCCCTGCAAACTGGTTCATCTTTCCAATTTCTTTCCTTTTATTTATTTTTCTTCTCTGATTGCCGTGGCTAGGACTTCCAAAACTACGCTGAATAAACAGTAGCAAGAGTGGACATCCTTGTCTAGTTCCTGATCTTAGTGGAAATGGTTTCACTTTTTCACCATTGAGAATGATGTTGGCTGTGGGTTTGTCATATATGGTCTTTATTATGTTGAGGTAAGTTCCCTCTATGCCTACTTTCTGGAGAGTTTTTATCATAAATGGGTGTTGAATTTTGTCAAAAGCTTTTTCTGCGTCTATTGAGATGGTCATATGGTTTTCCTCCTTCAATTTGTTAATATGGTGTATCACATTGATTGATTTGCATATATTGAAGAATCCTTGCATTCCTGGGATAAACCCCACTTGATCATGGTGTATGATCCTTTTAATGTGTTGTTGGATTCTGTTTGCTAGTATTTCGTTGAGGATTTTTGCATCTATATTCACCAGTGATATTGGTCTGTAATTTTCTTTTTTTGTAGTATCTGTGTCTGGTTTTGGTATCAGGGTGATGGTGGCCTCATAGAATGAGTTTGTGAGTGTTCCTTTCTCTGCAATTTTTTTTTTTTTGCGGTACACGGGCCTCTCACTGTTGTGGCCTCTCCCGCTGCGGAGCACAGGCTCCAGACGCACAGGCTCAGCGGCCATGGCCCACGGGCCCAGCTGCTCCACAGCATGTGGGATCCTCCCAGACCGGGGCATGAACCCATGTCCCCTGCATAGGCAGGCAGACTCTCAAACACTGCGCCACCAGGGAAGCCCTCTCTGCAATTTTTTGGAAGAGTTTGAGAAGGATGGGTGTTAGCTCTTCTCTAAATGTGTGATAGAATTCACCTGTGAAGCCATCTGGTCCTGGACTTTTCTTTGTTGGAAGATTTTTAGTCACAGTTTCAATTTCATTACTTGTGATTGGTCTGTTCATATTTTCTTTTTCTTCCTGGTTCAGTCTTGGAAGGTTATACCTTTCAAAGAATTTGTCCATTTCTTCCAGGTTGTCCATTTTATTGGCATAGAGTTGATTGTAGTAGCCTCTTAGGATGCTTTATATTTCTGCGGTGTCTGTTGTAATCTCTCCTTTTTCATTTCTAATTTTATTGATTTGAGTCCTATCCCTCTTTTTCTTGATGAGTCTGGTTAATCAATTTTGTTTATTTTCTCAAAAAAAAAACCAGCTTTTAGTTTTATTGATCTTTGCTATTGTTTTCTTTGTTTCTATTTCATTTATTTCTGCTCTGATCTTTATGATTTCTTTCCTTCTACTAACTTTGGGTTTTGTTTGTTCTCCTTTCTCTAGTTACTTTAGGTGTAAGGTTAGATTCTTTATTTGAGATTTTTCTTGTTTCTTGAGGTAGGCTTGTATTGCTATAAACTTCCCTCTTAGAACTGCTTTTGATGCATCCCATAGGTTTTGGATCGTTGTGTTTTCATTGTCATTTGTCTCTAGGTATTTTTTGATTTCCTCTTTGATTTCTTCAGTGATCTCTTGGTTATTTAGTACTGTATTGTTTAGCCTCCATGTGTTTGTGTTTTTTACATTTGTTTCCCTGTAATTGATTTCTAATCTCATAGCGTTGTGGTCAGAAAAGATGTTTCATATGATTTCAATTTTCTTAAATTTACTGAGGCTTGATTTGTGACCCAAGATGTGATCTATCCTGGAGAATATTCCATGCACTTGAGAAGAAAGTGTAATCTGCTGTTTTGGGATGGAATGTCCTATAAATATCATTTAAATCTATCTGGTCTATTGTGTCATTTAAAGCTTGTGTTTCCTTATTAATTTTCTGTGTGGATGATCTGTTCATTGGTGTAAGTGAGGTGTTACTGTCCCCCACTATTACTGTGTTACTGTCGATTTCCTCTTTTATAGCTGTTAGCAGTTGCCTTAGGTATTGAGGTGCTCCTATGTTGGGTGCATATGTATTTATAATTGTTATATCTTCTTCTTGGATTGATCTCTTGATCATTATGTCATGTCCTTCCTTGTCTCTTGTAACATTGTTTATTTTAAAGTCTATTTTATCTGATATGAGCATTGCTACTCCAGCTTTCTTTTGATTTCCATTTGCATGGAATATCTCTATCCATCCCCTCACTTTCAGTCTGTATGTGTGCCTAGGTCTGAAGTGGGTCTCTTGTAGATGGCATATATATGGATCTTGTTTTTGTATCCATTCAGTGAGCCTGTGTCTTTTGGTTGGAGCATTTAATCTCACATTTAAGGTAATTATCGATATATATGTTCCTATTACCATTTTCTTAATTGTTATGGGTTTGTTTTTGTAGGTCCTTGTCTTCTCTTGTGTTTCCCACTTAGAGAAGTTCCTTTAGCATTTACTGTAGAGCTGGTTTGGTGGTGCTAAATTCTCTTAGCTTTTCCTTGTCTGTAAAGCTTTTGATTTCTCCATCGAATCTGAATGAGATCCTTGCCAGGTAGAGTAATCTTGGTTGTAGGTTCTTCCTTTTCATCACTTTAAATATATCGTGTCACTCACTTCTGGCTTTCAGAGTTTCTGCTGAGAAATCAGCTGTTAACCTTATGGGAGTTCCCTTGTATGTTATTTCTCATTTTTCCCTTGCTGCTTTCAATAATTTTTCTTTGTCTTTAATTTTTGTCAATTTGATTACTATGTGTCTCAGGGTGTTTTACCTTGGGTTTATCCTGCCTGAGACTCTCTGTACTTCCTGGACTTGGGTGGCTATTTCCTTTCCCATGTTAGGGAAGTTTTCGACTATAATCTCTTCAAATATTTTCTCGGGTCCTTTCTCTCTCTCTTCTCCTTCTGGGACCCCTATAATGTGAATGTTGTTGCATTTAATGTTGTCCCAGAGGTCTCTTAGGCTGTCTTCATTTCTTTTTATTCTTTTTTCTTTATTCTGTTCTGCGGCAGTGAATTCCACCATTCTGTCTTCCTGGTCACTTATCCATTCTTCTGCCTCAGTTATTCTGCTATCCATTCCTTCTAGTGTATTTTTCATTTCAGTTATTGTATTGTTCATCTCTGTTTGTTTGTTCTTTAATTCTTCTAGGTGTTTGTTCTTTAATTCGTCTAGGTGTTTGTTAAACATTTTTTGCATCTTCTCAATCTTTGCTTCCATTCTTTTTCCAAGGTCCTGGATCATCTTCACTATCATTATTCTGAATTCTTTTTCTGGAAGGTTGCCTATCTCCACTTCATTTAGTTGTTTTTCTGGGGTTTTATCTTGTTCCTTCAACTGGTACATAGCCCTCTGCGTTTTCATCTTGTCCATCTTTCTGTGAATGTGGTTTTGTTCCACAGGTTTCAGGATTGTAGTTCTTCTTGCTTCTGCTGTCTGCCCTCTGGTGGGTCGAAAAACCTTTTTAATGGAGATCACACACTGTCCTTTCCTTAGAATTTTTAGCCTAAAAACTCTTATGCAAAGTGAGGGATAAATCGCATTACGAACACTGGAATCTAGGTCTAGATTTGTCTTGATGTGGGATTCAAGGTTTTCATCTGAAGAAAGTGTGTTAATAATATTCCCTGCTTGCCTCTGCATAAAATTGCTTTGAGGAAATATTTAGCTTATATATGAAATATTTTTTAAATGTATGTATGGTACTATAATGCACTAATTCAAATATAAGATGAATTATATTTAATATGAAATTAATATATATATATTTGGTATATATATCCGATACACCAAAATCAGATACACACTCATGAGGTTTTCAAAAAACTATTCAAAATTTTGCTAATCAATCATAATCCTGAAGTCAATCATTGATCCTAAAATTAATCCATAAGGATACATGTGTCATATGAGTATTGAAGATTTTTGAGAAGTAATATATACTTTCAATTTGTAATTTCAAAGAACATTTAAATGTGACTAACCCAGACACAATAGTTTATTAACTTCATGTTGACATATTTGGCTGGTCTTGGATTCTTCCAGAGGACATGTATTAATACAGAAAGACAGAGGTGGGAGAGGTTGGGCTCTTTGATATGGGTAGAGAATATTACATGGAAGGGAAACTAGGAGAGTATACTTTTATCCAAAGAACATCTACTGTAGACCTAGCCAGTGGTTTTATCCACAGCGGCATAACTTCTAGGTGATCTGAAAGAAAAGGTTCTGGTGCATCCAGACTTTGGCCACATCACTACTATATGATAAGCTGAGACCTTGTCAGAAGTATTGCCTTCCTCCATCAGAGACTGATTGTGTTCACAACTTTTCATATATGCCTAATATCACTCTGGAACTCTGCAATTAGCAGCATCCACACAGCACCAGCATCACTAAACTGAATTCCAAGTGGGTAAGAGTTAATTTAAACAAGTATCTTCCAAGAAACGAAAAGAATCCAACCTTTCAAGTGCTTCATCATATTACATAATATTCACCATAAGTTACATCCTGATTCACTTAATGACTCAGCTACTCTCAGCTTCAGCAATACATTGGGGGTTTTTTGTTTGTTTTTTTGTTTTTGCTCAAAGTTCCAATTGTGGAACTCTTAACCAGTAGGTTTCCCAAAGTGTCTTCTTTGCCCAAAAAAGGGTGCATCTAACATCAAAATGTAGTGTGTATATGATAACTCAGAGTCCACTAGAAAACTCTAACTTCTATTGCTTTAGTATTTAATTTGAGCCCTAAGGCTCCTACAGAGAGTTAAATTAAGGGTCTCATGGTTGAAAATGGGTCACTCCTCTCCTGCAGTTAGTTGATCAACACTTATTTTGGAAGCACTAAGGCAATTTGCAAATCAGAGGGCATCAAATTATTAAGTTGGCTAAAGTTTCAAACCAGCCAATGTTTTCCATACATCTGTTGTTGGAGTCAATGTTCAAAAATCTTTTTTGTGTGTTTCTGCATTGTAGTTATTTACCCGCATTACCTTATGTTGAATAAGGACAGCAAAGAAGACCTGAACTTGATAAAATGTCCCCTGAATGATCAAACCACACTTAATTTAAATATTAATAGTAAGAATTCCCATTCTATAAGGGTAAAGTCTATGCAGGTAATCCTTCTACTACTACCAGATGTATCTGTACATTCATTGGCTGGGAATGAAACCCTAAACAACATCTTTGTTTAGGATTTAATGGAGTTTAAACCACTCCTTCATCTCTCTCTTTGATTTATCAACACAGTTGACTTGTAACTGGAGTTTCATATATTCAAGGACCTCTATGGTGCTTTGTTAATCAAAAGCAAACATTTAAATGATCAAGTAACTGCTCTGTCTTTTGGGGATGGTTCTAAAAATTGTGTGGCTCACTTATTTTCCTAAACTTTAAAAATAATTCCAAAGAACTACTGTCCAATATCTTTCTACTTAATATTAACATATTCTAAATTGAGAAGTTCAAAGTGATCTTATAACTTTGAAGTAAGAACTACAAGAGCTCAACAAATCAACAGAACGTTCTTTTTTCTTTCTTTATACTAGCACAAAAGAAAAAGTTTTTCAAGAACTGAAACTAATGCATAATTTTTGTAGAGAAACACTTTTACACAAACCATTGAAAATTAGTGGTTCATGGGTTCATAGTTAATGTTAAGTATCTATCTATCCTTCTTTGGGCACATCTCCAAATTCCAATTCCAGGGCCACACAATCTCAGCCCAATATTTCTACCATAACCCAAAGGATTCACAATCCTTTGCCTTCAGTTGTAACATAATATGAAGAATAAGGCACTTTCATGACTACTGAGTAGTCATTTTCTCCAAACACTTTCTCTTCCCATCAGTCATCTGTTGAACTCCCTCATCTGGCCACCTGAGTGACCAATGACTAACCACGCAAGAGGACTGACTCATCACAGACCTAGTCAACAGCTGATAATAGAATTAGTCGATAAGAAGCTAGAAGGGCAATAGTGTAACCCAAACTCAACAGAGAAACAAGACTCTGGGGTTCCAGTGGGCTTCCTGGATGACCACTGATAAACCACTTAAATTCAAGGGGTCTCATCATAAAATGAGGAGTTAAGCCTAATAAGTAACTCTATTATCACATGTATTACTCGTGGACATCTTAAATATATCCATATCCAAAAATAAACAAACACATCAATGGAATAAATAGAGGTACATGAACAAACCCAAATAACTGTATGCATTTGTTTTTATAGAACAAGTAGCATCACATAACAATGCTAAAATTGTTGCATTTAATAAATTATGTTTGGGTGATTGATACCCTCTTAAAAACAACTTAATTGCATCCCTAGCTTACTTATTAGGCTAAAATAAATTTCTAGGTGGCCCACAAATGTAAATGTAAAAAACCAAAACTATAAAATTTTAGAAGAAATCATAGAGAATAGATTCATCATATCTGTATGGGGAAACCTTTTCTAAATATGTCACAAAACTTCTATGGAAGGACATACTGCTTATTTGACATATTCTAATTTAGAAATTCCAGAATAAAACCAAAGATAAAGTCAGAGGACAAACAGAAAACTGAGATAAATATTTATACTACTTACCACATGGGGTTGATTTCTTTAATATATAAAGATATCTGACAAATCAATACGTAAAAGGTAAGCATATCATTACTAAGTAGTTATATATGAAAATGTAGTACACAAAATGGAGTATTAAAAGGGCTTTTAACATATGAACTATACACAGTCTCATGCAAATGTTCAGATATCACTTCTGGAGTTAAGAGTTGAAGCAATGTCATTTGATTTTTTTTTTTTAACAATTTTTCATTGATTGACTCTAGCGCGGAAACCACTGAATTAGACATTGCCTAAGATCCACTAACCACTGAAGTTATGTATTTGTCTGTCTGTGATCCAACCTACTTTACTATGCCATCTTCCCGACCTGACCCACAAACATCCAACGCCATAGCAATCCTACAAGAGGCCCTCTTCATTTCTTTAACGGAGGAGCTAGATGTGTTTGGGGGAAAATCAGTCACGTACTGAAACTGGGACTCGTTCAAATTCGTGGTTTGAGGCCTCAATTACAAGTCCTTAATACTTTAAAAATTTGGGGCATTTCATTGTCACATTCACTTCAGCTTCATCATCCTGAGTAATTTCCACTTCCTCACGCCTCCTACTCAGCTTGTTGCTTGTTCATTTTTACCGGATGACCTCATCTCCTTAACTCACAGAAGAAACAGAAGTCAGCCCTTGATTTCCTGACCACCCACCATCCCATCCCCAAATGCAAACTTCCTAGCATCCCTATCCTTTTTTTCTTCCTCATTTTGGTGTCAGAGGAAGATATGTCTCTTCTGTACAAAGGAAGCACCTTTATCTAAGTTCTGAATCCCAGAGGCTCCTTCTACCTCAGTGCATTCTGCATTATTTTTTCTCTTCTCTCTCTTACATGAGCAACCTTTTCCACTGCCTTCTCTTCTAGCCCATTGGTTCTCATCCGGGAATAATGTGCCTCCCTCCCCAGGGTATTTGGCAATGTGTGGAGACATTTTTTTTTTTTTTGCGTTCGCGGGACTCCCACTGTTGTGGCCTCTCCCGCTGCGGAGCACAGGCTCCGGACGCGCAGGCTCAGCGGCCATGGCTCACGGGCCCAGCCGCTCCACGGCAAGTGGGATCTTCCCGGACCGGGGCACGAACCCGTGTCCCCTGCATCGGCAGGTGGACTCTCAACCACTGCGCCACCAGGAAAGCCCTGGAGACATTTTTGATTGTCACGGGGGGGGGTGCTACTGTACTGGCATCCGGTCGAGATGCTACTGATATCCAGCACACAGGGGCCGTGGACACTGCTAAACATCCTACAAAGCACAAGGCACTCCACCACCGGCAACGTGCCCATACAGACTGTATTACCTGGCCCCAAATGTGCCAAGGCTTACAGATCCTGTAGCCTATCAACATGTTTGGTCCTTCCTTCCTTCCTTCCTTCCCCCTTCCCTCCCTCCCTCTCTTCCTTCCTTCTTCTTTCTCTTTCTCTGACACACACAAACACACACAGAACTACATTTTAAACACCTTTTTTCCCTAGACCCTTCGTCCCTCTCTAGCTATTCTTATATTTCTCTTCCTTTTTTCTTAGCCAAACTTTTTGGGGAAAAAAGGACTAAAACCCATTGTTCTTGCTTGTATCTAACCATTTAAGGCAATCTGGCTTCACTGAAATCATTCGAGCAAAGCTCACTAATGACTTGATATTGCCAAATCCTAAAACAAGTCTCAGTCTTAGCACAGAAAACTTCTCTGAGGCATTTGGTCTTTGCCTTTTTTCTTTTTTGACAAGTCCCTCTTTAAAATTCTCTTATTCTACGTCTTTGCACCTTACGTTCCTACATCTTGGAATAAAAACTTTTTCATTCTCCTTTCCATGATTCTACACCTTTGTTTGTGGCACAATGATATTCCTTATTCTTTCGTCTCTTCTAGTCTTCTAAGGCTATATTTTCAATTTCAAGCTTATTATATCTACCACCTAAAGGCTGATGGAATGTAAATATATAATTTTAAACAAAACAGTTCTGTGGAACTCAAGGCAAATATAACCAACCATCTGTAAGGGTCTCATCCTGTATATCCCCAAAGCACTTCAAATTTTGTATGTGAAAAATGAACTTACATTTTTACACTTGACAATAATGTCCATTTTTCTGTATTTTCTATCTCATTACACACATCATTATCCAATCTCCCAAGCAAAAATCCATGCATGAACCTGGAAGCCTTTCCATTCCCTATCATTCCATACAACCTAATCATTAACAAGGATTATGAAATCTATACCATCAGTAACTCAAATATGTCCCATCCAAATGTGTTGCTGCTAGTGCCTTGGTTTAGGTACCCATCACCCCTCATTTGGTTAACTGTAACACCTACTAATTGATTCCCCCACCTCTAGCCTCTTTACACTGCTTCAAAGGTCAGGTTTTAAGGCTTTGCTCCAACATGATCTCCCTTCCCTAAAAACCTCTCTTAGTTCTTCATCGCATGGATCAGACTCTGAGAAGTTTTACCAAGCACACAAAGCTTTAGTACTCCGACCTTTGCCAAGTTCGTAAGCCTTATATCTTCTACTTTGGTCCTTCCCCTTTGTGTTGCAGTCATACCAACTGCCTTATACTTTCCCAATCTCATCAAATTGTTTCCCATCTCCTTGTCTTTGATTTTTTTTTTTGAATTTTTAAAAAAATATTTTATTTATTTATTTATTTTTGGCTGCACTGGGTCTTCGTTGCTGCGCGCGGGCTTCCTCTAGTTGCAGCAAGCGGGGGCTACTCTTCGTTGCGGTGCACGGGCTTCTCCTTGCGGTGGCTTCTCTTGTTGTGGAGCACGGGCTCATGGCACGTGGGCTCAGTAGTTGTGGCTCGGGGGCTCTAGAACGCAGGCTTAGTAGTTGTGGCGCACAGGCTTAGTTGCTCCGCGGCATGTGGGATCTTCCTGAACCAGGGCTCGAACCTGTATCCCCTGCATTGGCAGTCGGATTCTTTACCCCTGCGCCACCAGAGAAGCCCACCTTTGACATTTTTTTATCTTGGTACTAGACTTGTATTCTGCTTTCAAGACTTAGGCAGGCATCTCTCTAGAAAACACTCCGCATTCTTTGAGAATTGCTCTCTCTCCTCCTCATTGCCTTTCTACTTTGGACTCGCTTTAAATGTTACATCTGTCACCCCTTATTCCAATTTAAAAATACATTCTCGGGGGCTTCCCTGGTGGCGCAGTGGTTGAGAGTCCGCCTGCCGATGCAGGGGACACGGGTTCATGCCCCGGTCCGGGAAGATCCCACATGCCGCGGAGAGGCTGGGCCCGTGAGCCATGGCCGCTGAGCCTGCGCGTCCGGAGCCTGTGCTCCGCAACGGGAGAGGCCACAACAGTGAGAGGCCCGCGTACCGCAAAAAAAAAAAAAAAAAAAAAAAAAAAAATACATTCTTGCTTCTCCTACTGAAGTATGGCTTGTTGAGGAAGGGTCTGTGCCTTGGGTGGCGGGGGCAGGGGGGCATGACATAGTACTAGAGCCTGGAAAAACACTCAGGACGAGGTGCTCAATGAATGTTTGCTAAAGGAAGAAAAGAGGTAGAGAACAAGGCAACCATAAAGTTTTTACTAATAAGCCAAGAAATACAGTCTAACAATTTTTCAACTTCAGTATCCATAGCATTTACGAAATGTCTACATACCCTGGTGGTATACTGAGCTCTGTGCAAGGCAAACTAGTTTAACTGGTGAGGTGCGTTTTAGGTAAATATAAAACTAATAACTAATCCTTAATATTACTCAATTTGATGAAATCCTATTATCTCAGTAGCCACATTAGTGAATTACCATAGCCACAAAGTATCCCTTTCTTTAGCATCTCACTGGATATTGACTTGCCCCAGTTAATTTTCGTTCCTTAGAAACAAGAGCCAAGTTTCTTCAAGTGTGTTCTGAGGAACCTAGTTATATGAAACTTCCTCAAATAAAAGGGTCTCCTGCTCAATCATGTTTGCGCAACGTACATGTCATATCTCTCTTTTGGAGGCGGAGAATGTCCATTAGCATCTAAAAAGCTCCGAGAAAGTTATAAAGTAAGGAAATCTTGTTTACACTTGTTGAGTGTAATGTTTCCATGAACTCATTTGATCATGGAACTTCTTTCATGCCTTATCTGTAAAATCTCATGAAACTAGTGTTCTGTGAAACAAGCTTTGGAACACTGGTCAGAAGGCTGGTTTGAAAACATCACAACTTCACCTCCTTCCTGCCATCAATTCTGTCCTGCTCCACTGACCCAAGTGAGGCACGGGGCTGGGAGTACTGTCTGGAGGGATGTATATTCATTCCACAATCCCTCTGCTTAAATTTGTTTAATTGAAGTGGAAACAATCTTGCACTTTAAACAAATCTGACTTTTCATAATATATCGTAGAACCAATATGATATGATTAGTTTGCTATAAGAATCAGCAGGCAAGGGGACATGCCTTAAAGTTACTTTAAAAGGTCTTCCATCAAGACAATTATCTGAAAGTAAAGTGAATAAAAAGCTGAAGGATCCTATTTCGTAAATAGGTAGCATGACATCAAGCTTTTCCATTTCAACAGGAGTCTGTACTGTAGCTACAAAGAATTATGGAGTTGAAAGGAATTTAGAGATCACTTAACTCAGCCAATTCATTTACCAGTGAGGATTTAAGGCCCAGAGAAGATAAGAGACTTAACAAATATTATTCATATACTTAGAGGAGTTGACAACACAGAGCCTGTGATTTTCACTTTAGTGCTTTTCCTACATTCCACTTCCTGCTAATGAATTTAAGTCAAGGAGTACAGTTCAGGGTTGGAATCAAATAAAACATACATTGATATTAACCTGATACATATTCAGTTTCCTGTCACTTATAAAATGCTGTCATGGGCATCATTCATTATTCCCATCTGCCCTGCAAGGTGACCCAGGCCGTCCTTGCTTCCTTCTTACCAAGATGTACAACCTAGCCCTAAGTGAAAAGTTCCCCAAGCCTGTGAGACGATGCCTCATTAAAATGTACCGAAATTTAGTTGTGCTTTCCAGGGACGCACCCAGGAATAATTTATATAAACCAAAGATGGGGTGCATACACTTCAGTGGAAACTGTGGTTCTGAGAAATTCGTGGAAAACCAGAGGTCCTATTAGGCTGTTTTCTGCTGCTGCACGGCGCAGGCAAAATGCCCAACTCTTAATGGCTAAAAATACACATTTTCAGAAATCCAAAGTGTTTAATTTAAATCAAATCTAACAGAAAAGACAAGCAGTCTGGTACATGGGGAGCTCTTCTAAAACCACTCTCTCGAAGACAAAAGAAAATAAGACTGGTATTGAAGTGGGGCCATTCTCCAAACAGCTCCCATCTGCTGGAACCGAGGCCTCACGAAACGCAGACGATTAGAGCTTCATGGAAGATTAGAAAACATTCTATTACCAACAGCTCTCCCAGATGCACAGAAACAGGTCAGGGCTATGTAAACACCTTACACCGCTTCGTAAACAGATAAAAATATCCAATCAGTTTGGTGTAAACAGATCAACAGCAGGAGAAGCCAGCATCCTTCTCAGATGGGGCTCTGTGGACAAGCAAAGGCTCAACGTTTGCTGATTTGGAAGTGCATTTGACTGTTCTCATTTAAGTGGTTACTTTTCTGAAATCAGGCCATTTGTTGAAAAGCCAGTGGCAGGATCACAAGGAATTCAGGGTGGTGCATAGCAAGTTCCAGATACTACTTGGTAACTTCTAGCTCTGCCCCATCCTACTTCTGAGACAAACAACTATTTTCAGGCTATAATTTAAAATAGGAGCTGAAGAGGGTGGACGTGAAATAACAAATGGCTGAGAGCTCTTGGGCAGACTGTGGGGATCATGAGACAGGAAATCTGGGGTGAAGACAAAGCCTGAGCACGAGTTCATACCACCCATGATTTATGAAGTATCCGGCATATTCGGCAGAGTATTTAATTCTCTCTCACTCTACCACAATATCCTACTCAGCCAACCTCTCCTGTCTGCCTTCACACTTATCAGAAGGAAAAGGGAAGTAGATCATGAACAGAGGGGTTCACCCCCTCAAACCTGTATGGTATTGCAAGGAACAATTGGATTGGACCCCCCTTCCTTTTTTGTTTGTTTGACTTAATTTTTTAAATTAAGTTATTTATTTATTTATTTTTGGCTGCGTTGGGTCTTCGTTGCCATGCACAGGCTTTCTCTAGTTGCTGCGAGCAGGGGCTACTCTCCGTTGTGGTGCATGGGCTTCTCATTACGGTGGCTTCTTGTTGCAGAGCACAGGCTCTAGGCGCATGGGGTTCAGTAGTTGTGGCACGTGGGCTCAGTAGTTGTGGCTCGGGGGCTCTAGAGCACAGGCTCAGTAGTTGTGGCACACGGGCTTAGTTGCTCCGTGGCATGTGGGATCTTCCCGGACCAGGGCTCGAACTCATGTCCCCCACATTGGCAGGTGGATTCTTAACCACTGCGCAACCAGGGAAGTCCCTGACTTAATTTTTTAAATTGAAGTAGAGTTGATGTATAATATTATATAAATTACAGGTGTGCAATATAGTGTTTCATAATTTTTAAAGGTTATACTCCATTTATAATATTATAAAATATTTACGATACTCTCTGTGTTGTACAATATATCCCTATAGTTTATTTTAAACCTTATAGCGTGTACCTCTTAATCCCCTACCCCTTTATTGCCCCTCCCCCCTTCCCTCTCCCAACTGGTAACCACTAGTTTGTTCTCTACGCTAATTTAAAAAGATACATGCACCCCATTGTTCATAGAAGCATTATTTACAATAGCTAAGATATGGAAGCAACCTAAGTGTCCATCAACAGATGAGTGGATAAAGAAGATGTTGTATATATGCAATGG
Organism: Lagenorhynchus albirostris; assembly: GCF_949774975.1. Lineage (NCBI taxonomy): Eukaryota > Metazoa > Chordata > Mammalia > Artiodactyla > Delphinidae > Lagenorhynchus > Lagenorhynchus albirostris. Next base: position 29,846,360 of record NC_083115.1, on the reverse strand, counting down.
AATATTACTCAGCCATAAAAGAATGAAATTTTGCCATTTGCAGGAACATGGATGGGCTTGGAGGGCATTATGCTAAGTAAATTAAGTCAGACAGAGAAAGACAAATACTGTATGATATCACTTATATGTGGAATCTAAAACATACAACAAACTAGTGAATATAATGAAATAGAAGTGGATTCACCTTACTTTGAAGTGTCTTTGAAGCTCTTTTCATTGACACCCAGTCTTTACTGAGTTCCTTTGAGTGCCTGTCCTTTTACTAAGCATGTGAATCATAAAATAGAGAAAATATGGTTCCTGCTGTCAAGTAGTGCACTTTATATATTTAAATATATTTTAAAACTGTGTAATATTTTAAAATATCTGCCCATTTAGAATCCCTGCATCCTCTAATGGCAGGTGGTAGCATAAAGGCAGATCACATATATATTAAATATAATACAACACTCACTTTCACCCACAAATATGTGACTCCAGTGGTCACTTTTGACAGTTTTCAAGAACCATGGATCTGATACTTCCAAGTGCTCTCGCCTCACATTCGGCTACAGCTGCGGTGACGAGGTGCATGTGAGCCGCCGTCATCTTTGCACAGGTGTGGCCGGGACATGCTGCACCTCAGGCACGGGCCCCTCCTCTCCAGCCTCCTTCCCAGTATCTTCTCCTACCAGGAGGCATGGGAAGCCTGCATAGACTATTGGCTCAAAAGCCAAAACGCAGAAGAACTGACAACCTGTGAGACAATCCTTGAAAACGGAGAAGAGAAACTCACAGAAACGTGCTTTTTTTCCCTTTCCTCCATCAGACTGGCAGTTCTGAGATGCATTCCATAAAGGTTCTCAGATCGCCATGGTGAAATCGCGCATCTGTCACATGCAGCGATCACCAACTGGACGACACATCTTGTATTAATATTCCTTGCTTCCTGGCTGTGCTCTACCGGGCTCTCACGTCTGCTTCCTGGGAGCATATTCCACATAGACCCCTGCCAGCAAACTTTATCTCAGGTCAGCTTTGGGGGAGACCCAGGTTAAAACAATTCAAATGGTCCCTTGTTGCTTGAGTTGTTTACTGAAGTTCAGCGAAACTGAAATTTTTTACATTTTCTTCATTGGTCCTTCCCTTAGACACAGAATTGTAGGAATCTGGCAAAGACCTCACCCAGAGATTAATCACTATCTTTTACAAAAGTTTCTCCTTTACTTGACTCCTCCATGGAGCTAGATCTAAGAAGGAAGGAAGGAAGGAAGGGAGGGAGGGAGGGAGGAATCAAAACATATTTGTGAACTCCTTGACTGAATCTGAGAATCCATGGCATTTTCGAGAGACCATTTCCCATGATTAAGTTTTCATGACAATGAAGAATTCTATGCTTTGTTTTCATTTATTCTTTGTTTTCTCTTTTTTAAGCCTCTAACTCTTCTTTCTGCTCAGTTGTGTGGTGGGACGTACAGCAGAGAATTGGGGATGGTACAGAGGGAAGAGTCTGGACACAGAGTCCATTCGAGCGATGACCCAGGCTACCCTGGGAGATGTGGGGACAGAGACTCTATTAGAGGCACCACTAGAGCTTAAGTAAAGCGTCGTTTTGTGCGTCTTTAGAAAACTCACAAACGGAACATACTGTATACCCTGCAAATTCAATTTTTCACTTGCTATTCATGAAAACTTTACATACCTACTTGTCCTCTTAAAAAGCAGCATAAATGTTACATAGTGTAATGATGCTACATTTTGCTTAGTCACTTTTCCTGCTAAAGGATATTCCAGCCTCTTCAGATACACATCAAACTGACAGTTACTACCAGGAAAGGAACTAGGATTGGCTTGGTAATCAAAGGAGGATTAGCCTGCATCTATGAACGTTAATGTCCTCACGTGAAAAGACGCTCAACGTTATCATCAGGGAAATGCAAATCAAAGCCATGATGAGATATCACCTCACACCTACCAGAATAGCTATCACCCAAAATAAAACAAATAACAAGTGCTGATGAAGATGTGGAGAAGAGGGAGTCCTCATGCACTGTTGATGGGAATGTAAATTGGTGCAGCTACTATGGAAAACACTACAGAGGTTCCTGACAAGGTTAAAAATAGAACTATCATAAGACCCAGCAATTCCACTCTGGGTATTTACTGAAGAAAATAAAAACACTAATTCAAAAATATATATACACCCCTATGTTCACTGCAACATGAGTTACAAAAGCCAAGATATGGAAGCAAACTAAATGCCCATCAATGGATGAATGGGTAAAGAAGATGTGTGTGTGTGTGTGTGTGTGTGTGTGTGTGTGTGTGTGTGTATTACTAGGAGAGACTGTTCATAACAGAACAGATGTCTCCTGACAAGTAAGTTATTGGTACAAGCGAACTACATTACTGCAATAATGCTAAGATTCAGACTTAAGCTAAAGATAGTAAGAGAGAGTGGGGGAGGGCGGCAGGGAGAGAGAGAGCAAATTGAGTAAGAGAGTGAGATACAGTTTGGTCTGAGTTCACATCCGACCCTACCACACTGACTTACTCTGGGATATATCAAGGCAGCACAGCCCTCAGAAAGCTAAGATAGGCCAGCTTGAAAAGGCCAATTTCTGGCATATTCATTTGTCAACATCTTAACAGCAAGCACCTCTATTTTTCCAAAGTCTTGTGCATATCAAAATGTTTTCTATGCAAATTAAAGGTGGTATTTCCTTCATTCCATCACGGCAGATTCATAGAATCATGTAATGTACAAGATTTTGAACCACTTAGAATTTTATCCTGGTGTTAACTATGATGCTTTTTTTCATTATTATCGAATTGTGCAGAAAGTAAGTCTAGTAGAATTAAGAGGACAGGTTTTAGAATTAACAGGCTTTCTAGAGAAAGGGAAAGAAGGAGTTTACAGCTAAATATCCCCACAGGAAATGGAAGCCTTACACATGAAAAAAAAAACAAGAGCTTAGAGTTTAGGATGTAAGCGAAAGTAACAGATGCAAATGAAATTTACTGCAAAAATTTGATAAACAGTTTCTTAAAAATACGCTTTCCTTAAACCGCCAAATACAATTATTAAGATCCTTAATATATAGCAATAAATCCTATTTAATTATGTCACTATATATGTGTACGGTTGCAGTAGAAAAGATACGCGGTGTTTTCCATTATATACAAAGTAATACATTCCTTGGTCTGTAAACTGCTCTCAGAATATTTTTCAACTATCTAACGTTGTTTGCATCGTTATCTTAGATTCAGGTTGATGGTTACACACTGCTGTTCTTTCTTAAGAATTCACCCCCATTCAATATTGTTGAGGTTGTATTTTAGGGAAACTCGGAGGCATTTCTTCTGCATACCCTCCTTGCAATCATCCCATTTCTTAACACACGGCAGTGTTTCAGAATAACCTACTGTTCATCGTCTTCTGTAGGTGTCCTGCCACCAAGGATGGCTTCAGTGGTGCTTGCATTGTTCTGTCTTGCAATGCAATACTAGGTGATAATCATTTATGCCAAACCAAATAAAACCACTCCAAAAATGTTTTAATTAGGATTTTTGTCAATCAAAACTATGCAGCCACTTAATAGTTTAAACACGTTCACTATTAATAGACCTCCAGTTGTCTGGTAAATGGTTGCCAATAACTCAAGCACTCAGTAAGGCATTTGAAATCCATGATGTGTCTTTCTACTTCCTAATTTATTAAAACTAGATTTTAACAGACTTTGATGATGAATTTGGATCTGGTTCTCTTGTGACAAACCAGTCTTGTGACTGCTTTCTCTAGCTAATAAGTTAGTTTTTAAAATTTTGTCATCTTCTTGGACATAGAATATAAAAGAGTTTATGAAAACCTCTCAAGGAATTTTGATGAAAGTCGTAGTGTGTAGAATCTTAAGCATTTTTTTTTCAGAAGAAGGTAAACATGCTGTATACTGAATTATGGATAGACTGAAGAATAGACAGTGCTGTTTCTTGTAGCTGTCCTCCTGTAGATAAGAGGTTGGAAGTTACTTGTGAAAGTGAAAAAAAAAAAAACTAAAAAAACAACAAAGACCCTGTACATTTGAAACTTGGAAGCATCAACAGAGTGTGCTGAACTAATCAGGTCCCAAAGCCAAACACTGTTCTTGTCATTATTCATATGATAACAAGGTTTAGCTTAGGGTATAAAGGTAACCCTCACCGTAATGAGCAAAAATTTCAGAAAAAAAAAGTGTAAAAGTACAAACACGTATTTCCCTGAACCACTGCTACCAGGAGGGATGTTAACTGTGTGAAATGGAAAGCAGCTAAATATGGTTGGATTCATTATTTACAAATTGCGCTTCAAGCAAAGAGGGAACTCTTCTCATGAGAAAATGTGGGCTATAACCTCCCTCTTTGCTGCAGTGAAGCACACAGTTCAGAGGGAGCTGAGAACGAAACTCACAGAGGCAGAGGCCTTGGAACCCGGCCATTCCCATGATAACAGACCAACTTGGCAACCAGCACTCTCCAGGGCACTTTAAGTGTGGATAAACAGTAAGTAATAAATGTTTAATATTTGAGGCAAACTTTGAGCAATTGCATCATCAGAGACATGGATGGACCTAGAGTCTATTATACAGAGTGAAGTAAGTCAGAAAGAGAAAAACAAGTATCGTATATTAATGCATATATGTGGAATCTAGAAAAATGGTACAGATGAACCTATTTGCAGGGCAGGAATAGAGACACAGATGTAGAGAACGGATGTGTGGACAGAGCGGGGGAAAGGGAGGGTGGGATGAATTGGGAGATTGGGATTGACATATACACACTAGCATGTGTAAAATAGATGGCTAGTGGGAACCTGCTGTAGAGCGCAGGGAGCTCAGCTCAGAGCTCTGTGATGGGAGAGGGTGGGAGGGAGGTCCAAGAGGGAGGGGATATATGTATACATACAGCTGATTCACTTCGTTGTACAGCAGAAGCTGACAAAACATCTTAAAGCAATTATACTCCAATAAAAAACAAAGATGGAGAATCTGAAAGTAGTTTTAAGGGCGCTGGATGCTAGGAGTTTGCTACATCGCTTGTGGAGTAGACAAGAATCCGAATGGAAGCGGCAACAGGCCTGGAAGGGGTCATTCTCTCAATGACAATGACAAAGGGTTAGTAGGATTCCCCGTGAAGAGGAAATGGAAATGGAATCTCCTATCAGACATATTTAATGTAGCCATTTGGTTCTCTTTCTAGGGTGCAGAGACACTCTCAATAAATCTCCTTAAAATATTTTTCTACAGTTCTTTGTGTCAGGAAACCTAGAAATACCTGCCCAGATGGGTCCTAATTCCCAGAAGCCTCACATTAAAAAAAAAAGATTAGGGCTTCCCTGGTGGTGCAGTGGTTGAGAGTCCGCCTGCCGATGCAGGGCACACAGGTTCGTGCCCCGGTCCGGGAAGATCCCACATGCCGCGGAGCGGCTGGGCCCGTGAGCCATGGCCGCTGAGCCTGCGCGTCCGGAGCCTGTGCTCCGCAACGGGAGAGGCCACAACAGTGAGAGGCCCACGTACCGCAAAAAAAAAAAAAAAAAAAAAAAGAGTAATATAAAAATTCATCATCAGAACAGGAGCTCTCACAGAGAGGAAACTATGAGCTGGTTACAGAAAACAGGGTAAAAAGTGGACTTCAGACTCCTCCTGGGGAGAACACAGACTGCTGTTACTAAAATGAAGACACAAGGTCTTACCAGGCTGATGCGGGACTGAATCAGAAGTCGAGACCTTTGTGAATCTATGAAGCCTATGAAGATGGAGGGGGGCCTGCAATTCCGGCTCTGGTACTTGGAAGACACATCAGGGAGGTCAAGGGGCAGCTTACTGACAGCTAAGAATCTGAATGTCCTTACTGATTAGGCCAGAAACACAAATACAGTCAAAGGGGTCATTTAATTCACAGTCTCAAAAAAGACAGCAAATTATGAGTGGAAGATCAGACACTCTAATCACACAGGCTCTGCCTTTCTTATTTCACAGTTTAGAAACATTGGAAAGAAAATGAACAAATGTCTAAAAGGCTGACTGCATATGCTTACAGATAACAAAATAATTGTAGAAATTCTAATATTGAGTAGAATTCATGTTGTAGCCTATATTTTCCTGATATGTTATATTCTTCACATCTGCAAAAAGAACATTATAGCTGAAAACAAATTAATGTATGTAAAGGCAAATTAGGGCAGCGTCAGTAAGGTGGAACCAGCCCTGAACTTGAAGTCAGGAGGCCTGAACTTTGGTGTGATTATCTAAAAACTGACTGTCTGACTGAGGAAAAGAAGAAAACTAGTATAAATGCCACACTTTGCCAGCCCTGAGCATGTTGCTTTGTATATGCTGTGCCACTCAGTCATCTTAAAACCTCTGTGAGCGACGTAAGTGATGGCTGTTTTATAGCTGAAAAAAGTTCACACACTATTGTCTACGTTGGAAGAGAATCAATGAAGGGATTTCTCAACGAGTATAAGTCTTTTTTTTTTTTGGTGAGCAGAAAAGATCTTCATCTGGATCCTATTACATGACATGATCAGTACTGTCATTTTCAGATAATTTCTGATAACTTGATTCCTATCTTGATCAGATATTCACTAAAAGATTCAAAGTCAAATGCATTTTGTTCTTTAGGTTGAAGCAAAAATTTAAGTTGGGAATCCTAGGCCCCACAGAGAGTGGATTGAAATCCACTGTTTTGGTTGTTTGAATCAGTGATTCTGTGTGTCAGCAGGAAAAAACCTGATAGAATGTTTTAAAATGAGAAAATACATAAATATTGCTTAGGCTATACACAAGGAAAGCTGTTATTAATATTGCAGATCATTTCTTTTCCAGGCATTTAGTAAATGTTCTCAAATAGTTAAGATGCGTATTTTGGACACCTTTGCAAGTGAGAGTAAGCATTTGCGTTAAGTCAGAGTAGGCTGACTTCTGACCTGAGAGTGAAGGTAAAAATCAAATCTCAGTTATCTAAACTGTCCTCAAGATGTGAGGCCTGGGTCACTCTCAGAAAGAGTAATTTCTCAGATGAGATAATTCATTTCTACGGGCCTTTTATGGGTCATAGTTTGTACATGGGTCATGGGTGGCACACTCAAAACAGGTGATCGCAGAGAGTTTAATAGAAACAGGGAAGCATCCAAAGCTCTCACCCCGTGGGCTTGAAGGGGCAAAGGAAGGGAGCTGTCAACAGATGCTTGTCAAGGGCTGTGGCTTTAAGGGAAGACATGCAGCTTGGCCAACCGATGGCTTGACTCAGAGGGAGAATCAGTGCCGCTACTTTTCTTTTCTTTTATCTTCATATCTCTTGCTGTGCTTCCATTGGCCATGCCAGCTGGAAGACAGAGGGAAAGAATGGTCGATGAGTCCAGAGCAGAGTGGTGAAGGGTGGAAAGCAAACAGGTATCCAAAACAGATGCTTTTCTCATAGAAATTCATGTCATCGTTCTTTTAATCCTTCATTGCATGCACATTTGTGAGCACCAGTTACGTTCAAGATGTAGTACTTCATGGAAAGGTTGATATAGGAAGCGGAAGGAGAAAAACTCATTAAAAATTGTCCATGTTCTCAAGGAGTTTACAGGATATAGTAAGTATACAAATTACACAAGGCAGAGTATGATATGCATAAGAGAAGTACAAGGAGGGGTCATGGAAATTCAAAGTAAAGAAAGAATGATTGAAGCAATCAGGAATGGCTTTGTGGAGGCACTGCATTTGAACTTGGTCTTGTAGAATACGCAAGACATTGTCAGAAACAGGTGATGGAGCTATCCCACAAGGAGGGAAAAACGTGCGGGACAAGGGGATGGGAAGATGTAAGCCATGTCCAGGGAAATCTGACTGGAACACTGTGTGCCTTTGACACATGGGAGATAAAATTTGATAAAACCAGTACAGCTGCCCCATCCCAAACGTACACGTATGTTCATGTACATGCACACACATCTGTTTATTAAAACAAGGCTGTGCTAGTGCAAAACTTCAGCAAGTCATTTCTGAGTAAAATACAAATGCTGTGAAAGTGAATTATATAATCTGATATTAGTGTATCCTCTGGTGGAAGGCAAAAATCCAATATGCATCCTGGACATTATTTCTTTTATTCTAGCTTTATTCTAACTAGCACTGTTTCCTGTGCATGACTGCTGTTAGGATAAGAGCACCATCTAGTGTGTTCTGGTCTTATGTTAAGTCCAGGACTTCTTATCTGCTTCTAATGTTATTCGAATAATCTCAAAGATACCAAAACAAACAAACAAGCAAACAAATAAAACCTCCCACCCATTTTGGGGAGGCTTTACAACTTCCAACTTAGTAGATGGAAATTTGTTGGCATTTGTAGCATTTCTAAAGAAGCCCCCTGAAAGAAAATTGCCCTGTCTCATTGGTAACTGAGATGAGAAAAGTTTAAATAGTATTTCTCATCATTTTCCAGTTCGCCCAATTTGGCAACTAAAATATATATATTTGTAAATATATATAAATATATAAATTAAATATATATAATATATATAAAATATATATAAATATATATATATAATATATATATTATATATGTATATATACCAAAGTCAACTCATTTTCAGTGGAGAACAAAGGACAATTTTTTCTAAGTACAATCTTAACATGTAAATTAAACAACTCATTACACATTAAACCAATGATCACCATTAAATTATATTTAATTATATAATTAAATTATATAATGTAAAACAACATTAAACCTATAAGGACTATTTTAGCAACTGAATATGAAGATAAACTTTGAGCCACACATCTTAAATTAACTCTGAAAAAGAATCAGATCATGAAACAGGCAAGCTGACACTCAGGAGACTCTCAATCCTGTTTGCCCTGCTTGTCGCCTGTATTAACAGAAGACAGGAGAATGAGGAGAGGCGCAAACAAGCCACAGACAGCGGAGAAAGCAAAGAAGCGAAAGCTGAGAAAGATGGAAGGCATTTGGGGAGGCAGGAGCGCAAGTCACACATTCTATCTCCCCAGGTCCCATCCTTCAGATGTTTAAGTTTCAACATCAGAGTTAAAATCCCTCAATGATTTTTAACTAAGCCAATAATTTCACTATTAATCAACATTAAAAATATAACAACATAACCAAAAAGAATATGCCTAAGCAGATAGTATTCAGCAGAGACAATGCCCACCCCCAGCTAGGTATTCCGCAATGTACCCAGAACATCGAAAGAGAGAACGCAGCTTGTTCTTTGGTGCCACAGCGATTAAGTCACTCTTCTAACTATTTAAATTTTTGTCTGTTGATACATCTGGAAAGAGCTGATACAAGCTCAAATGAAGGCCAATCCAGCCTTTCCTGATGGAATATTTCACGTGGAGAATACGCAGATTGAATGTCAACAAAGAGCAAGTACGTTGAGGTTGCATCTCCCATTGCTTTCTAGGTCTATGCTTCCAGGACCACTGCTTTGGATGGGAACTTGGCCTTCAACTAGAGTAGGACGCTACCCACGTGGGCAATGGCTTGGCTTGGTTATGGCCTCACATGGCCATATCCTGTTATCAGCTGAATTAAGTGGGAGAAAATTCCCACTTTCTCAATCAAATATATTTGAAGAATACCAATATGCCCCAAAGTTCACAAAACTAGTATTGAACATATTTTCACTATGGGAGTCCAGCTGTCACCCTTCTGTGGACACACCGTCACCTGGGGAGTTATTCAGACCCACCGAATCAGGATCTCCTCAGCAGAGTCAGGGATTTGGTATTTTCAGCAAGTACGCCGGTGATTTTGAGGCGGACTATTGAAAGTATGCTTTTATGAAAGCAATGTGAATCCCATGGGTTCTTTTTTTTCTTCTTGACCAGTAGAAGATTTTTCTCTTTACTTCACAAAATCACTGTGGTTTGCTCTTTGAACAAAAGACCACTTATATTGATAGATTAATATTGCATAATTTTTAGCAACTGTGATTCTTATAGCTTCTGATACATTTACTCTAAGAGTTCAAAGTTTCAAGATCTGGAATCTTCCATTTAAAACTCTAAAAGTATATTCTTTTAACTAAAAATGAAATAAGATTTTAATAAAGATATAAAATATTTTATCCAGGGTCCACTACGGACTCCTCCAAGACAATGCTCTTTCATTTTCCTCCTTACTAGAAACCTTGCTATACTCCAGTCACCAAGAACAACAGGCAGTCACCTGTTCTCAACATCTTATTTTGTTCCTTTGTATCTCTGTTTCTGTTTCTACCTCTGATAGAAGTTTCCTTTCTCCTCAAACCCATCTGCCTAGCAAACGTCAACACATCTTTTGAGACACAGATCAAACGTCACCTCTCCCGTGAATCCTTTAATGAGCTCCCACCCCCATCCCTCCACTGCACTCTGTACACATCACAGAACTGCACCTATCTGTTTACATGTCTCCCTCTACCAACCAAGCAGTAAGCCCTTTGAGAGAGGATGATTTCTTATTCATTTTATAGTCCAATGTCCAGCCCAGAGTAGAGAGTGAAAAAGTGTTTCTAGATTAAACCTGTAAGTGATTCTAATCACCTGGTCATCTTGAAGTCCGGAGCAAAGCAAATGTGGTTTTAAGGTAATAGTTTGAAGTGCTATGGTAAAATACTAAATATTTCAGTTGGGAAAACATCAAGGTCCTCTTTTGGCCTCAATATCTTTTTTGTAAACTGATCCTTGTTTCCTCATCGACTCCTAATCAAAAAGATATGTATTTGAGGGAAGTAAAAATGTGTGTGCAATGGTAGAGGTGTAGAAGCAGCATCTATAAATCTCCTTCCTAATTTTACTAATCTGAGATTCTTTGAGATGCTTTATTTCGTTTTCTTTCATGTATAAATAACAACGTTGTACGGACCTGTTGCTATTTGGGGATAAGAAAATCTGTCACATAAAATTCATCATCTCCCAGTCATTTACAGGAGCCTCCAGAATTATTCAGGGTTTCTTAGAACCAGAAATGTGTCAGAAATGAGAAGAGAGGTCTCTCAAGGCAGGTGTAGACCCCTAAGTGACCAGTCCAGCAGAGCACATTCTATATCATATATTCTCAAGATATTTGCCGAAATAAACCTACAAGACTTAACAAAGTGAAGAGGTATTTGTTATAGATTAGTATAAAGGAAAAATATTCTGCAGAATTTTACATTGCAAAGAACCATATCAGTAGAAAATGTAAGAGCTGTTTGTTGTAAGCTATTATTTTTGGTTTGTTTTATTTTAAATATGGAGGAGGAGGGAAAGTGGCAGGAGAGTTAGAGACAGTAATTCAGGATGGAAAAATCAGTGATGTATCTTACTGAGCTCCGAGTTCTCATGTGATGAGTGAAGGACCTTAATCAGGTCATGATTTACTGCTTCACTACTGTTATTTTATTCTGTAGCTAAGATCTTATGGAAAAGCCCTCATGAACTTTTTGGCCAACCCAATATATATGAATTCTTAATCTGTTAGCAATATAGTATAGGTTTCACTACCTGGTAAGTAATTTGACCTCTATGGAGAATTATTTACCTAGGATAATGTTACAATGATTAATAAAATACTTAGAAGTATTTTTTCCAAGTTTGTTAAATAATCTTTACTGTGAAATAGATACCCTCATCACTAAATGTCTTCCCCAGGTTAGTTCCATTATTCCTTTATTTTTAAAGTAAAAATATAAATATCTGTCAGCAAGTACGAAAAGCAGCAAATCAATCAAATTAGATTAAAGCAAAATAGCCCCAAAGAACTTTATAATCAAAACTGAAAGGGGAAAAAAAAAAAAAAACTGAAAGGGATCCCATTTTTTATCCCAGATAAATTATATGCAGGGACATGAGCTCCAAGAATGCATTCCTAAGAAAAGACAGAAGAGCTAAACTTTGAAACAGAGCATATAGTACAAAATAACACAAAACTATCAGTGATCTTGTGATATCCAGAGTTGAAAAGAATGCATATCTTTTAATGAACCTGGTCTTCCTATTTATCTGACAGCAAATAGCTCAGATTCAAAATCAGCCTGCAGCTCCTCATTCCAAGGAGTGTCTGACAACTCAAAAGGCTGACGGTTTCCAAGTGCACTGCATTATAATGGTTCTTTTCAGCCTGACTTAGGGCAAATTTTCCCACGTAAATTTAAATTTCTGCTCTTCATCCTGATCTCATTTTCAGAGAGCAATTGTCTTTGAGCAGGAATTAATATATCCACTTTTTAAAAGACATTCACTGTATTATATGCTTGAAAGTTGCTGAGAGTATATCTTAAACGTTCTTACCACAAAAAAAAAAAACTGTAATTATCTGAGCTGATGGATGTTTTAACTAATCTTATTGTGGTAACCATGCAGCAATAGATAAGTGTATCAAATCATCACACTGTACACCTGAAACTTAGACAATATTATACGTCAATTATCTCTCACTAAAGCTGAGGGGGGAAAGACATTCACACATGGTATAATGTAACCTTCCATAGAAATTAATCATTAGGTTTACCATATCTCTCTGACAGCGATCTCATGTGGTACAATTTTGAACCAATTTCCAAGAGAACTTGGATTAAAGGAGAATGTGGATCAGAGCCAATGTGCTGAGGTGCTGGAAACACCAGACCATGTAAGTTACTGCAAAGCCCTTGATAAAAACAAAGATTCATCACTTATTAAAATAAAGATCTTTCATTTAGGAAGCTATGCCTTTAATTTAGAGATGAATAGGACATGTTCAAATATGAAGGACATTTCAAGGTAACTGATTTTCTGAAAATAAACATGAATTTTTAAAAAAATGTATTGAGCAATAACTTTCAATGGGCAATGTACTAGGATTAGGGGTATACCAAAATTAGTAAAACAAAGGTTCTCTCAAATTTTCTTCATCTCAAGCATTTCAAAATACAGCACATTTTATAAATTCAACACATATCTATGACATGTCACTTTAGTGTTTAAAAATGTTTAAATACACTTTACTGAGGTATAAATTATATACAACAAAATTCACATATTATAACTGTGCAGGCTGATGACTTTTAACAAGTAACCATATAATCACTACTCCGTTCAAGATACAGAAGATTTCCGTCATCAGCAGGGGTTCCCTCATGCCCCTTTGCAATCAGTTTACTCAACCTCCCGTCCCAGGCAACCACTACCCTGATTTGTCTGTACAGATTAGTTTTGCCTATTCTAGAATATTATATAAATGGAATCATAGATTATGTATCCTTTTTCTCTGCCCCTTTTGTTCATCATAATATTTTTGAGAGGCAAGAATGAATATATTTCAGAAGAAGTTTTAAAACATCCAGTATCTACAATGTATTAACCAAAAAGTCCAGTACTTTCTTTAAAAAATCAGAAGATATTCAAAGAAACAAGAAATTTTGATCCCTAGTCAAGAAAAAAGGTAACTGATAGAACCAAATTTGAGATGGCTCGGTTGTTGCATTTAAGCAGAAAAGGAGCTTAAGGCAACTTTATATAATTCTTTTAAAAAGGTAAATTTAGTCTTAATGAGTGAAAGGGTAGGGAATCTCAGCAGAAAAAAATGGAAACTATAAAAAAAAAGAATCAATTGGAAATGCTGGGATGGAAAAGGACAAAAACGGAAATTTAAAAATTTACTCATGGGCTTAAAAAACAGTCAGTAAATTTGATAACTTAGAAAATATTTGATTTCAGCAACAGAAAAATAAAACAGTGAAGAAAAATAAACAAAATCCTCAGGTATGTATGGAAAAATATATACTAGTCTAATTTATGTTTAATTGGCGCCCTAGAAGTTGAAGAGAGTGAAATTGGGAAGGAAAACTATATTTGAAAAAATAATATACAAGAACTTTTCAAATTTGAGAAAAAAACACCAACTTACAAATACAAGAGACTCAGTAAATTACAAATAGTATAAATATCAGAGAACCCTACCTAGGCACTTCATGGTCATGTTGCCGAAAGTAAGGAAAAAGAGAAATCTTGAGGGCAGTCATAGAAAAGAGAAACTGTGTACAAGAGAACAGGGATAATAAAGATTGCTGATTTTGCATCAGAAACAATGTGAGCTAGAAGATAATGAAATGGTACACTTAAAGTAGCAAAGACAAAATAAGACTGTCAGTCAAAATTTCATATCTAATGAAAATATTCTTCAAAGTAAGGATGAGATCAAACCACTTTCAGGTAGACAAAAAAAAAAAAAAAGAAGAGATAAAATTAAAACAACAAAAACAGAAAACTTTAAAGTTTCCCGTAGAGTTCTTATAACACCTTTTCAATCACTAATATTAATAGAGTACCTAAATAAGAATATGATACTTTAACAGTTTTTAAAAGCCCTTTTCTCTTACATTGTGTTCTTATTAGAGATATTAATTTCTTCCAAGGTTTTGAATACCCAACATAAAAAGTGCTGCAAGGGTTATGAAGAGGAACAGATAAAAACTGTTCTTTTATGGAATTTATAGGCAGATAAAAATTTCCTTAAAGTACCATGATACAATGTAGGAAGCAACAGGGACACTGAGACACCAGATAAAATACTAGAAGTATATGGAAAGAAAAGGGAATACTTCAGAGTGGGGGTATGCAAGAGAATTTTTAAGAAGCTGACATTTGAGATAGGTTCTGAGCTGGCGGTATTTGTTTATGGATAAATGGGTAGATAATGGCTATGTACACACTAAAGAGAGAAGAATTAACAAAAACAACAAGATTGGAAAACTTTGAGTGTCTACAAAAAACAATGAGCACCTCCATTTGTTTGGAGCTTAACAAATGGAAAATTTAAAAGTAGGCAAAAGGTAAGTCTTGGATCATGAATACTAAGAAGGGACTTGTATTTTAGTCTTTGGATAGTAGGAATCATTGAAGATTATTTAGGTGAAAACGTTTTGATATGAATGTATGTAAATGTGTTATGAATGAATACATGCCTTCTAATGATCAGGAATATCACCTAATGTATCATGAAAGTTCAGTACATTTTATGGCTGCTTAATCTTAGAAGAGTCTAAACATATATTTGTGCAGCAAGATGTAATTATCAATTCTGACTTAAAATTTTAGTCAAAGGAAATTTCAGCTCACTGAAACCAAAATTAAAATTCAAAGGGAAAAGCTATAAACAAAATAGGTTTACTCATTTGTAAACTTAACCACTGTTCTGACAGGTGAAAAAAATTAGACAAATTATTATTTCTTTTCCAGGGATCAAACTCAAGAGTTGATGACCATATGTGTGCACAGTGGTTTTCCTTCAAAGGAAAGGCACAGTGGTTAAAAGAGGAAAGCTGGCCTCCAAGCTGGTCTCTGCCTTTAACAAATGTCTCTCAGTATGTATAAAAAAAAGGAGTTGGACTAGATATTTTCTGAGGTTCCTTACAGCTCTAAAATTCTGTACTCTAGAAAAGTATTTGCTAATGTCTTGGTAAAAGTTTCTAAGTCCTTTTCCTTACTACTCAAAAGTGATATGGTTTAGGAAGAATCTCTTGCCATCCTAACACGGTTAATATTCTCTTTTTAAAATCCATTTGTATTTAACAAATTTTTATTGAGCACCAATTCTGTGTAAAGCACTACACTGGACACTTGAAATGTACTGTTGAGTAAGACAGACAAGAAGTTTGATAGCCCCTATCAAAATACAAGGGAGCCACTGAAGTAGCTATGGCAAACTTCAGATCATAAACCTCTCCTCTGAAGGACAGGCTGACTGGGAATACAGACAACAGAATCTCTGGGCTTATGGACCCGTTTAGTACCTTCCAGCCTTCTTGGAATGATGCATCTGTGATGTGTCAGCTCTATACAATGCTGCTCTTCCTGGAAATTTAAGAGAATCAACCATAGACTTCAAATACATGCTGTTTCCAAGAATGCTTATCTACTCTACTAGTAGAAAGGAGAAGAAATTAGAAAGGAAGCATTCTAATGACTGAGCTTCTGACTTTTTTAACTTACATTCAGGTTTAAAACAATAGGAGTTTTCATAATTAACCGCCTCTTTACCAGCCACATTCTTCCACTTTTACCCACACCCTCCACTGACAAACAGAACAATAGTGAGCTATTTATATGCCGGAGAAGCAACGTCTAAAAATGTTAAACACAACCAATTCTATATGAAGAGAGGCATTAGTAAACTTACAGGCCATAGAAGAAATAGAAATAAACACGTAAATCATTTCTTCACAATAAAATATAACCAACACTTAAAAATGAGAATACCCAGTTTCGACAAGGACGCAATAAAAGGGACTCCATTATATACGCTATGGAAATATAATTTGATACAAGACTTTGGAAGGCAATTTCATGATCCTTATCAAGAAACAAAAATATTCATACCTTTGACTCAGTAATTCTGCTGAGATCTGATTTTTTTTATCGTGTAAAAAAAATATATATATAACATGAGATCTACCCTCTTAACAAATTATTAGGTGTAGAGTGCAGTATTGCTCACTACAGCACAAGGTAGTACAGCACATCTCTAGAGATTTCTCACCTTGCGTGACTGAAGCTTTACACCCACTGAGCAGCAACACTCTATTTTCCCCTCCCCCAGCCTCTGGCCACCACCATTCTACTTTCTGCTTTGATGAGTATGAAGAAACATCACATAGGTGGAATCATGGAGCATTTGTTCTATGACTGGCTTATTTCACTGAGCACAATGTCTTTGAGGTCCATCCATGTTGTAGCATGTGACAGGATTTGTTTTTTTTTTATGATGGAATAATATTCTATTGTACTTATATAATACATGTTATTTATTCATTTGTCAATGGACATTTAAGTTATCGCTATCTCTTGGCTATTGTGAATAATGCTGTAACGAACATGGAAATGCAAATATCTCTTCAATACCTGGATTGTAATCGTCTGGATAAATACCTAGAAGTGAGATTGCTGGATCATACGGTAGTTCTATTTTTAATTTTTTGAGGAATTTTCATAATGTTTTCTATAGCAGCTGCACCATATTACATTCCAACCAAGAGTGTATAGAGGTTCCAATTTCTCCACATCTTTGCCAAAACTTATTTTCTGTTTTTTTAAATTATTCATTTATTTATAATGACCATCCTAATAGGTGTGAGGTGATACCTCATTGTGGTTTTGATTTGCACTTACTTGACGCTTATTGAGGTTGAGATTTTCATTCACCATTTGTATGTCTTCTTTGGAGAAGACTCTATTCAAGTTATTTATCCATTTTTATTTTTGTTTCTGTTTTTTGTTATTGAGTTGAAGAGGTTCCTTATATATTTTAGATATTAACCCTTTATCAGATACATGGTTCACAAACATTTTCTCCCATTCTATAGGTTGCCTATTCACTCTGCTGCTTGCTTCCCTTACTGGACAGAAGTTTTTTAGTTTGATGCTATCCCACCTGTCTATTTTTGCTTTTGCCACCTGTGCTTTTGGTGTCATATCCAAGATCACTGCCAAGATTAATGTTAAGAAGTTTTTCCCCTATATTTTTTCTAGGAGTTTTACAGTTTCTGTCTTAAACTTAAGTCTTTACTCCATTTTAATTTTTTTTTATATCTCTGGTATAAGGATCGAATTTCATTCTTTTGCATGTGACTATCCAGTTTTCCCAACACCATTTGTTGAAGAGACTATCCTTGCTGTATTGTGTATTCCTGGCAACCCTGTCAAGGATCAGTTGACTGTATATATAGGTTTATTGGACTTTCCATTCTATTCCATTGGTCTATACGCCTATCTTTATGCCAGGACCATAATGTTTTGATTACTTTAGCTTTGTAATATGCTTTGAAATCAGAAGCATGAGAATTCCTGCTTTGTTCTTCTTTCTCAAGATTGTTTTGGCTATTCAGGGTCCTCTGTGGTTCCAGATGAATTTTAGGATTATATTTTCTATTTCTGTAAAAAACACCATTGGAGTTTTGATAGGGACTACATTGAATCTATAGATGGCTTTGGTAGTAGGGACATTTTAACAATATTAAGTCTTCCAATCCATGAACATGGGATGCCTTTCTATTTATTTGTAACTTCTTTCATTGCTTTCTTTAATATCTTATACTTTTCAGTGTATAAATCATTTGCCTCCTTGGTTAAGTTTATTCCTAAGTATTTTATTCTTTTTGATGCTACTGTAAATGGGATTATTTTATTAATTCCCTTTTCAGATTGTTTGTTGTTAGTGTATAGAAATGCAACTGATTTTTGTATGATTTTATATCTTGCAACTTAATGAATTTCTAACAATTTTTTGTGGAATCTTTAGGGTTTTCTACATGTAAGATTATGTCATATGCAAACTGACAATTGTACTTCTTCCTTTCCAATTTGGATGTCTTTTATTTCTTTGTCTTGCATGATGCTCTGGCTAGGACTTCTAGTACTATGATGAACAGAAGTGGTGAGAATGAGCATCTTTAGTTCATTCCTGACCTTACCGGAAAAGCTTTCAGTTTTTCACCATTAAGCATGTTAACTGCGGACTTCCTATATATGGTCTTTATTATAAGGAAATGTCATGCTATTTCTAGTTTGTTCAGTGTTTTTTAATCACATAGGGTGTTGAATTTTGTAAATGCTTCTTCTACATCTATTGAGATGATCATGTGATTTTTACCCTCTGTGGTAAATATCACATGGATTGATTTTCATATGTTAAACCATCCTTGCATCCCAGGGATAAATCCCACTTGGTCATGGTATCTGATCCTTTTAATGTCCTGTGAATTTGATTAGATTCACTAGTGTGCTGGTGAAGATTTTTGCATCTATATTTATCAGGGATACTGGCCTGTAGTTTTCTTTTCTTGTAATGGCTTTTTCTGGCTTTGGTATCATGATAATTCTTGCCTCATAAAATACATTTGGAAGTGTTCCTCACTCCTCAATTTTTTGGAAGAGTTTAAGAAGGACTGTCATTAATTCTTTAAGAGCTTGGTGGAATTCACGGTGAAGCCGCTGGTCCTGAGCTTTTCTTTTTTGGGAGGTTTTTGATTACTGATTCAGTCTCCTTACTAGTTATACTTCTGTTCAGATATCCTATTTCTTCATCATTCAGTCTCAGAAAGTTATATATTTCCAGGAATTTATTCATTTCTCCTAGATTATTTAATTGGTTGGCATATAATTGTTCATAGTAGTCTCATAATTCTTTGTATTTGTGTGGTAACAGTTGTTATGTCTCCTCTTTCATTTCAAAAAAGTCCTTTTTTTCTTTTCTTGATTAGTCAATTTTGTTTGCCTTTTAAAAGTTTTGACAACCTTAAAAGGTTTGTCAGTTTTATCTTTTTTAAAAAATCAACTTTTAGTTCTATTTATTTTTTCCCATTTTTTTCTACTCTATATTTCATTTATTTCTGCTCTAATCTTTATCATTTCCTTCCCTTGGCTAAATTTGGGTTTAGTTTACTCTTCTTTTTTTAGTTCCTTAATGTGTAGAGTTAGGTTGTTGTTTGAGACACTTCTTCTTTTTTACAATGTAGGTGTATAGTGCTATAAACTTTCCTTTCACTACTGCTTCTGTTGTATCCCATTTTTGGTATATTGTGTTTTCGTTTGTTTGTCTCAAGATATATTCTAATTTCCCTTTTCAATTCTTCTTTGAGCCACTGGTTGTTCAAGAGTGTGGTATAATTTCCACATATTTGTGACTTTTCAAGTTTTCCTTTTCTGTTAATTTTTAGATTCATTTCACTGTGGTTAGAGAAGTGATATATGATTGATATGATTGCAACCTTAAATTTGTTAGGACTTGTTTTGTGATCTAACATGTGCCCCATCCTGAAGAAAGTTGTAAGTGCACCTGAGAAAAAAATGTGTTATTCTGCTGCTGTTGGGTGGAAATGTTTTATATATGGCTTAAATGATATAGTTCAAAGCTCTATCTTTTTTCTCTATCATTCAGGCAGATTCCCTTGTAACAATGAGCAACGCTGCCTACAAGGTTAGCAGCCTGAGTGAAAGCCCAACCAAGAAGTCCTGGAAAAATCTCTGATTATGCCGGCCCACGTCATATGCCTTTCTCTGAACCAATCACACTTTCCAGGAAAATGAGGTAGTGTTCTGAAGACCATGCCCATGCATCTCACTGCGTGGCTGACACTGATTTCAATAAGGTAATGAAATGAATTTCCCATAGGAACTGGGTTTCTGTTCCTATGAAATGGGAAGACCTGTAGGCTGAAAATACAGTCAATTTTCTGTCTATCTTAACCATGAAGAAAAATTTTATGACACAAAACTGTTTAGAGCATCGTTATTTATAATGACTAAAACCTTAAGACACACTAAAATACACATTAATAAGAGAATGGTTAATAAATGATGATATATTCATATGACCATTAAATTTTATATACAGTTTTATTAATGTGGGAAATGTGTTAAATGTCAAATGACAAAATAAGGACATAACTCTACAAGACTCTGTCTAGCAGATCATAGCTATACAAAACATTGTAAAACACATAGGAAGACATCTAAAATGTTACAGTACAAAGAGTAGCTAGCTGTATCTGGATGGTAAAAAAAAATTTTTTTTCTCTCTTTTTTTGTATTTTCTTGTTTTACTATAATGAATATGGATTTTATATTTAGAAAATAATCAATATTTTACTTAAAAGAGAGAAAAAGAAGAATTTCTTATGTTTACTAGCATTTATGTTTGAAGGCAGGTCTTACAATTAGGACACTGGAATCACAGGAGGAATTATAGGGTGTAATAAATGTTTAAAAGCAGGGGCTTAAACAGACAAATTGTGCTTCAGCCTAGTGAATGGAGTTTTCATTTATTTTGAAAATAAAAAGACCGTATTAGCAGGCATTCGGGGACTTGGAGTGGTTCTGCTACATGACACTGAGGTGCCTTTCTTAATTTCTCTATAAGTGGTGCGGGGCATATTGGCACCTCCTTTAAGAAGCTGAGCTGTATTCACTGTGAAACAGCCGATAGTCAAGTTTTAATAGAGGCAGAAAAGGATGCTTTTGTTCATTAACTCCACAGGGCTCACATTTGGCCTGGAACTTCAATAAAACCAAGAAATAAATGAGACTGCGAAATAAAACTGCATGAACACTGGAAAGGTATCTGTTGATTATGTGGTACTAAATAAAGCAGCATTTCTTTTAACTGTACCTGATTCTAAGCAAAGTTAGAATTGATGGTTCTCAGGGTGTGAGAGACTGACAGTAATTCCATGAAACACCTTCCATCTGGAATCTTGCTGCTACTGTTCTTGCCATTTTAATTAAAAAATCTTATATTGATTTGTTTACTTATTATAACTAGCAATTATGTCTCAGATTTAATTTTTAACACCTTAATTATGCTACTGTGAACATACTGCCTCCCACTTTCCCTTTGTTCTTCACAGGCAAGCTAGCACGGCATGCTGCCAGGAACGGGCCATGGGTGTCCTCCCTCAGAACCATCGAAGGAGCAAAGAGGCAAATAGTGATCAAAACATAAACTAACCTGGCGAAGGAGCAGAATTCACAATGATCAAATCCTAACGTAGGATGTTCGTTAGAGTTACAAATTCATTTACGTTAGTGTTTTCTAATCATCTTCCGTGTTCATGCTCGCTGGTACAGCTCTGTCCAAAGAACTGGATATGGTCCCTGCTCTGGAGGAGCTTACAGCGTTCTTGCAGAAACGA
Organism: Lagenorhynchus albirostris; assembly: GCF_949774975.1. NCBI lineage: Eukaryota > Metazoa > Chordata > Mammalia > Artiodactyla > Delphinidae > Lagenorhynchus > Lagenorhynchus albirostris. The sequence continues at coordinate 29,824,702 of NC_083115.1, read as the reverse complement.
ACATACAAGCCACTGTGATGAGGTTAAAAATGGGGAGGACCATAAGAGGGAAATCTGCTAATAGAGCAGAAAGGAAAGGAATGTTAGCTCATATCTGGAGGGTGAACAGCACAGAGAATTTCAGGCTAGGGCTGCAGGATTTTTTTTTTTTTTTTTTTTTTGCAAAGAAGTCATGGGCTTATGAAAGTGCACTCAGGAACAGTGGAGTTCAGTGTGACTGCAGCCTAAAGTGTGTGCTGAGAAAAGTAAGTTGTAAGCACATTACTGAGAGCCCGGATGCTGTGCTAGGGACTGGACATTATCCCGTGGACCACGGGGAGCCACTGCAGCATTAAAGCAGCAGAGGGCGGCATGAATAGGTCTGGGCTTCAGTAAAAGAAAGCTTGTGAGTGTATGAATGATGGATTTAAAAGGTGAAAAACTATAAACAAGGAGGCCAGTCAGATGCAATAATCCACATGAGAAAAGAAAAGGAAATAAACAAAGGCAGTGGCAGTGGAAATATGAAAAGGGCACACAATCGAAAGACAGTCCAGAGTTAGAACCCACGCATTAAGAGTAGCGAAATATATATGGCCTGATTTCTCTGTGTCCATCACTGTATTAAGGGTTCCACACACTTTTGTCTCATTAAATCTTCCTAACAGTCCCATGAGGCACGTTCTGTTTCTTATGCCTGTTTTACAGATTCAGGAACTGAAGACTAGAGAAGTTAAGGTGCTTGCTCAAGATCACATAGCTAGGAAACGGGAGAGGTGGGACTGAACCCAGGTCTAACTGATTCTGGAGCATGACAAATCCCTACGATAAATACCCTCCAACCTGCCTAGGTAAGCATGGGAAATGAGGAAGATGCGGAAATGAGAGATGACCATGTCTGTTTATGGCCTACGTGACTTGAAAAATGTGAATTCCATTGACTGGGGTAAAGAACATATGAGGGAAAGCAGGTTTCTGGAAAAAAATTATGTAAATAAATAAACATACATATGTACACACACACACACACACACACACACACACACACGTATATAGTGTTGAACACATTTACCTTGAATATTGAAAATACATGGAAGTTTAACTTAAGGCTAATGTGCTCTGAGTCACTCTCACGGAGATTGTTGGAGAAACCACGGCAAAGAGTGTGTTGCCACGGCAGAGCACATGGTTAGAAGACACCAGAGCTCGGGGCAGATGTCTGTGGCATTATTTCCTTTAAGGAAGGCACAAAGGGCGAGGACTCTGAGAAGGAGGAAGGGAAGGAGCTTTCGGAGATGTGGCCAAAGACCCTGGAGAATTCAGGGTTAAGAAAGCCAAGGCAGAAGAAGGTTCTGAACAAGAGATACTGAAAAATAAAACACACCATTTCCAGAAGCATAGTCTCAACTATCAGAGAGAGATCACGTTGCAAGAGAACTGAGGAAGGTCTGTTGGATCCAGCATTCAGGGGATCACTGTTGACACTGAAGAAGGATGGTTCAGGGGGAAAAGGCATCTGACACCAGATCACTATGATACGCAGCGGGAAGGGTCTGTGAGGAAGAGGGTGGCCTCTTCTGGCAGAATGGATTCCTTCCTGGTGAATGTGGCCACCTCTTCCTCAAATCCCATAGCGGAGGGATTAGAGCGTCACAAAGCAACAGCTACGCTTTTACAAGAACACCCAACATGTTCCAAGGGTAAGACGTGGGCTTTTTTCTCCTTTAGTCTCTGCTCTAAGCCTAAGAGAGACCCTCAATCTTTTTGTTCCAAGAGAAAGCTTCCTCCTCAGTCCTGACGTTTTCTGCCTCTGGAGGACGCTCAATCACTGTAACCTACTCCTAGCTGGTTTCTGCCCCTTTACTAACTCAGACCACCTCAGTGAGGCACTTACGCAGTTGGTAATTTGGGAAGGTAAACCGGACACGCTCAGCTCTCTTCCATTTCTCTTTGGGAACCAGCCTCAGGGCAGAAAGAACACAATCACAGCTGCTTTTTTTCCAGGCAGGTCTCCTATCTTTCTGGGGGGCCTGCAGTTTCGAGGGATAGCCTGAAAGACACCAACAGTTGGTGTATTGGCCGCAAACATTGCGAAATGAGGTGAAAGCGCAAAGCTGAGTAGAAAAAGAAAATAAATGCATAGAAAGACTTTTAATTGGGGCTAAAACGTGTGGTTTGGAGCCTTCACCATAAGTTTTACAGCAAATACTTTGCTTGTAGCGACTTATATCGGACCGAGTTTCAGCTGCTGTGGCGTGGGCCGGCACCTGTAAGACTTAGGGCACGTGGTATTTCAATCTGGATCTATGGACGCAGATTACGGCCTGCTTCTCTCCAGGATGGCGTCTTTCCATGGAGGTAAGTCTAGAAGGGCCCTGACAAAGATGCTTGAGGTAGTGAAAGCCCTCGGCAGGCACAGGCAGCTCAGGGCTAGAGCTGCTGCTTCTTGACCTAGAAGTACACTCTCATGCGATATGCCGACAGCGAAAACCCTAACAGAGGCCTGTGGCTGCAGGGGTCTTAGGGCTCAAGGGCAGCTGAGGCAAGAGTTAAGTTTAGAGAGAACTGGAGTTTTTCTATACATCTGTAGACCCTGATACAGCTGCTTTCGAGCTACAAGGCAGCTGAGTTTCATGTGTGCTGGGGAGTCTTTCTGAGGTTCTATCTTTAAATTGTTGTCACCAGGCTCTGATAAGCAGCAAGGGACCAATGATCAACTGTCCCCAATCATTTTCTCTATTCACAGCCGAGGAAAGGACTGTGGATTTATGAGGCTTGTCCACAGGTTCAAATGGAAACGACTCAAAGAAATACAGGACAGCTTTCAAAGCGATATAGTTATTGTAGCGGGGGCTTTCACTGGCTTCACAGTGTTATGAGGGAATCTGCTTGAGAAGCTTAAGGAATTCACAAGCAGAGGAAGGACAGTGTCTTGAGAAGCACAAGACAGAGATCTTGAGTCTCATCGGAGCCGAAGGGGCACAGGCTTCAGAAGCATCCACAGTAGTTTCATTTTAGAAAAATGTTGCAAATGCTTTTCTGGTTGAAATAAATATGGGCACAAGATGAAAAACATCACTAAAAAGCAAACTTCTTAGGCTTAGGCCATTCCAGAACAAAAGGCAGAGGCATTAGCCACATGGCACAGGATTAAAAATGTCTCTCTGCAAGATATATGGCAGCTATATGAGCAGACAGAGCTCACTTGTCTATACAGACCAAAGCGCCAAGAACACGGAGCTCAACGAGGAAATGGAGGTTAAGAAGCTACGCACGGGCAGATTTCTCCTCCAGAAATGGTAGGTACGGTGTACTAAACCGCTTTGCTGGAGACTGACCCCTATTAAATTTAAATTAACAAGTCAGAGTTTCTAGTGAACACCTATCAACCAACCACTGGCATCTTGGTGAGGATAAAAATTGAGATTTTTTTTCCATCACCTTTTTTGCGGGGAGCCAGTCTTCCAGCCTCCTCGTAATTTAACCCTGTGTAACACTCTCTGCTGAGGGTATTACTGGACTTAGTGACTCATTTCTGAGAAACACAATAAGACAGAAGACACAGCATATGACTCAGAAGTAGACCATAAACAAAAGTGCTATGTCACTGCCTCGCTTTCTCTCTCGCTCAGATCACTGGCTCCAAGGGAAGCCGACTGCCATGTTCTGAGGGCACTCAAGCAGCCTACGGAGAGGCTGAAGTTGTAAGAAATTGGGGTGTCCGGCCAGCGGCTGGTGAGAAGTGGTAGGTTGCCTATTACCATGTGAGTGAGTCTGGAAATGAGTCCTCAGTGTTTGGAAGTGATGACTACAGCCCTGGCGACAGCTGGACTCACCCTCATGGGAGACTCTGGGCCAAAACCAACCAGAAAACTTCCCCCTGGATTCCCAAACCACGGAAACTGTGAGATAATACATGCTTGTTGTTTTAAGTTGCTAAGTTTGGGGCTGATTTGTCACACAGCAATAGATAAATTAATACTCTGCCTTATGGTTAGAAATAACTGAGTTTTAACCACAGTTTTGGCTAACGTGTAATGAGTTCAAAGGAATGTTACCTGAGAAAACTGTTCTAAGGCCTGAGGATCGTCTGTCTTTCTTAAAGTTGGTTTATACAGGGGCAGTGTGGTTATAATCTCATGTCCTGTTACTCTTCGGACACTAGAAAGACAGATGTATCTGCTACCTTGTGTTAAATTAGTAAAATGTATGAAGTCCTGAAGAAATAACCCCACTCTCACATATTCAGATACATTGAGAAAAACCTCTAATACAGATTGGGCAGAAGAAAAAATTGGGAATTACTTTAATTTCTAACTTTTAACTCGTATTGTCAAGAAAATTAAACTTTAAACATTAACTTCTGAATCAATAGGTGTGGCCTTGAGCTCCCCCTGAGAATTTGAGTGCAGACGAGGACTTCTACTGAAGTTTTCTGCCATTTTATTATTGCAGCACTTATATATTTTATTATGTCTCTTAATATTGTTATTAAATCTCATTGCAGAACCAGGGCTAGGTTACCTCAGAAAGCATGGTTGGACATAATTTGGGATGGGAAACAGAATAGCAAGTAAATGTTCCACTTTTTTTTTTTTTTTTTTTTTTTTGCGGTACGCAGGCCTCTCACTGCTGTGGCCTCTCCCGTTGCGGAGCACAGGCTCCGGACGCGCAGGCTCAGCGGCCATGGCTCACGGGCCCAGCCGCTCCACGGCATGTGGGATCTTCCCGGACCGGGGCACGAACCCGTGTCCCCCGCATCGGCAGACGGACTCTCAACCACGGAGCCACCAGGGAAGCCCCATCAGTTTTTTTTTAAGCAACAGTTTGATTTTCCATATATTTTACTCTTCATCTTATTCCTCAATTTGTTTTGAATCTGACAAGGAAGAAGAGGGTTATATCCCCACCAGGGAAACCAACACTTCTGTCAAAATTCTAGTAAGGGAAATGATTTGGTCTTAAATGTTCAAAGGTAATGATACAAAATGTCCTTTTGATTGTATGTTTTTATCACAATCAACCTAAATATGATTCAGGTGTCCACAGGATGCCCCTTTGGAATATATATTTTCTTTGTTTATGTAACAACCAATAACATAGGAAATGGTATAATTAATAGTCATATTTATCCTGTGCTCAAAACTGGAGTTTTGGAGCCAGGCACACATGACTTCTAATCCCAGGTCTGGCAAATCACATAACCTCACTGAGGCCATTTTTTAAATTTGTGTCTTCACTTTCATCTGTACAATAAGGAGTAGCACTTACTCTGGAGGGTTAATGCAATGATTAAATGAGATAATATATGCAAAGTCAAGCACAACACAGTGTCTGATATACAGTGGGCACCCCACATATGGGAGCTGTGGTTATTAGATCATAAATTCTATTTTGTTTTATTCTATAATAATTCACCAAGTACAAAATCTCAAACCAGAGGATTTTTCCATCATAAGGAAATTTTCTGAAACTGTAATCTCCTTAAGATAGTCTTATTATCACAAACAATTTTTCTGTTAAGCTTGCAATTAGTAAATATGTTACTTTAAGCAAATGTCAGGTTATCATCTCTCCTTCTGAACTAAATTCATAATGTGCCATTTTAAGGTAATTCAAGCATTCTGTCAGCTTTCACCACTTAATTTGTATGACTCTAGGGGCAAACTGAGGTCAAGGAATAAAGGTCCCTATGGATATGGCTGTGAAAAATCTTTTAATACTTTTAGTATTAGATTTGCTTGTAGAATGTCCATGGTACAATTTAATAAATTCTGGTTTTGCTGCCTTAGTAAAAAGTTTCTAATATCATTCCATAAGGAATTTTTTGGATAAATTCCTTTCTTGGTTAAATGATCCCATTAGCTGCACAGTCCACCGTTGCGAGACTCTGTTGTGAAAATGAGACTTTAATAACTTTAAGTGTCTAAAATTGATCTCTTTCCCAGCATATGGATTTACTGCTGCCAAGCTATAAAAGAAGACTTACCTCATATCTTGTGCACAGGGGGAATCTTTTAGGCTCAACTTTGCAAATTGGCTCAGAAATGCTCTGAAGATACTTTCCCTGAGTGCCTGTGTGTACACTGGCTGATTTTATAGACTTAAATTTTCCCACATTTCCTAGCTTCCAGCTTACTCTCTCTCCCCTCAGATCCCCATCTCCCTTCGTTCTGTGCCCCAAATCCTCCAGCAACTCAAGCCACCTCCCAACTTTTACCTAGTTCCCCAGGACCACACTCAACGTAGGGGAAGAATGGCTTGTAGAAACCATACAAGCAGTTACTTAATGAAACAAGATTGTATCTCTAGCAATATAAGTTCAATATAATGCCACAAAAATGATAATAGTATTCAAACACAGACTCCATTTTATTGGAGTGGTTTACCTGTGCTTATATATATATATTTTTTTAATTTCAAAAACCATTGTTACCTGGAATAAAACAATAGTTAAATGTATAGTTTTAGGAGATGAACATTCCCCTCTTAAAGAAGGAAAATCAGACAAAAGATTTCCTCATTAAACATTAAAGAGACTATATAAAAGGAAACACACCTGAATACTATAGTCTTAACACATCTTAAACTCTTTTGGTTACTATAACACAGAACAGATTTTATACTTCCCTAGCAAAATAAACAAAATCTTTTCAAACATTGAGAACAACTCATTGCCAGAGATAAGCTTATTCATTGATGGGAACTGGCTATATAATTATATCTACTTCTAAGTTCTTTTCAAAAATTTTTAAAAATATACCTGGTGATTCCAAGTACATCAGAAGGTGGTTTAGAGTGAGTCCTGGGTCCATCCTTGCCTTTCTGCTTAATAACTGTATGATCACAGACAACTTTTCAGTTTCCTCATTACTGAAAGAGAATTAAAAATAGTTTCTACCTCTAGCCTCATCAGGCTGCTGTGAAAATTAAATGAGAAAATGGGTAATGTAATTAGTACAGTACCTGGAATATAGTAAATGCTCAATAAACGTTAGCTCTTATCATCAGAGAAAGGGAATGTATACTTATTTGTAAGAGTTTATCTAATTTACTCATGTATTGGCTATATTGAAACAGAATTTTTTTCTCAGTTTAATTTCCTTTGAACACAGTTGTTCTACAAGCTCAAACACGTACACGGAATTCTTCCTGACATTTCATTACTTTTACATTCCTTAGGCTAACAGCAGGCTTTTAATCTCAGACAGATTTTCACGCCTTGATCATCTTAAAATATTTGCTGAAACTAGAATTCAAAGAAAGTAATGTAGTGACACTAACATGCTTTAGATAGAGGTTTTCATTCCACACAGTATGGAGAAAAAAATTTGATTGGACCATTTTCAACCTAAGGCAAATTTGGAACTATATCCATTTATTTTGGAGCTCCCTTAATAGCTTCCTTGATAACAAATTTGTGCTTAACTTTTAAAGTTAATCAGAGCAATAGCATTTTCCTAGTAGTAGTTAATTTTTTTTCTACTTTTTTTTTTTTTCTGTTCAAGATCTTGGGTCTCACGGGAAAACAAAAACCAAACCAAACCAAAACAAACAAACAAAAATCCAGACAAACAAAAACTTCTTCCATTTCAACCAAGTACTCTTTATTCCCTGTGGACTAGACATCTCATTTTAACTTCCATATTTTCTTCTCTGTTATCTTCATACTAGAACCATTTAATGTCATAAAAGATGTCCTTTATATGTACTTTCCTTTCAATTGTTAAACAAACCCACCATTCTTGTCACTGTTCTCAGAAGCTTCATGCACAAGTCTGTTCTTTCACTTCCGAGGAAACATGAATCATACCATGAAGTACTGTCACTGACATTTTAATCTTGACTATTGCAGAAGTTGATCTTTTCCTCTTAGATTCTCTCCTCCATGGGTTCTTCTTCAATCTTCTAGTTAATTCCCCAATTAATCTGCAGTGGAAAATCATTGCTATTGCTTTATATCTCTAGAGTACGTTATTTAAATCTCTAGTTATGCTCCTAACGCATATGACTTGGTATTATAGTTGGCTTGATTCAAGTTCACCTGCCCATCAGATTATAGTCCCCGTGAGTGTAGGGGCATTGCTAGAATCATTACATTTCTTACAGCCCTTGCACATAATTTGAATATAATAGGCACTTATCAAATGTTAATTGAATTGAATATCATCTCTGAAATGAATATTACTGATTCAGCCACTTATATTTCTTGGTCACATACTACATGCCAACCACTCTGCAGTCTAATTGTGGCCCTATATAGCTAGTGCTCTAACAGTAGTACATTACGTTGCTCTTTCTTGAATCTCATCCTCATTTCGCCGCAAAGTATTGTTATCGTTTCTTCTCAAAAAAGGAAAAAAGTGACTCAGAGAGGCTGTGCAAGGCATAGTGGCAAAGTTGAATAATGAACGAACTTGATTTTTATACACACCTCTATTCAAGTGTTCTAGATGACAAATTTGGCAACCTGAACACTTTGTATACATTTGTACTAGTTGTAACATTTTGAAGCCAAAGGGTATCAGGTTATGGTTACCCAATTTTACCTTTGAGTTTTTCAGGTGTAATATTATTAGAATTTATTTCTTAACGATTTTTGAATAATGTGACTAAGCAAGGAGAGTTTGAAATAAATTTCTTTCACCTTGTATATTGTTTATCCTACTTAAAATAAAAGCATATTAGAAACTTGACCAACTATTGCAAAATCTGGATGCAGGTGAGGAAACTTCCCTTCAAAATGGCAGAAACCAATGTCATAACACAATGGGTGGACATAGCTCCCATAGATAAGCCCCTACTATACAAAATGCTGTGTACTAATTTATCTACAGCCGAAATGTTGATTTTCCCTCATGAAAATACTGCTTCCAAATTCCACTCTTTCTGAAAAACAATTAACCTGTCAAGTTTAAAGTTTTTCGTTCATAATTTGGACTGTATCCTGCCATTGATATTTATTTTAATCTCCTATTGATTTCTGTGGGAATTCTTCTTGTAGAATTAAGGCAGGATATAGCCTCAAAGGAATTTCTGCAAAGAAGGTTCCCACTTTCATCTCTTTGTGTTGGATTTTTATTAAGTTTAGGTCATGACGTTGTATATTTAAAAATAGGCCTACAGGCTAAAGCTATGATAAAGTCTTCTATTTTTGTATTCAGGCTGAAAGGTCAATGAGAAGTCTCACAGGGAAGAACAGTGTTATAAATTATTTTTAACATGTTTTGGTCCAGTTTCTAAAAAAATCAAAAGGCATTTATATTATTTTAAAATGTCTTTTTCACTTTATATATCCCCAAATGTCTATCTCCCATGAGATTTCTTTTTAAAATACCCATTCAAACCATGTTTAAAACATTTTAAAACACTAGATATAATATTAGACAGTCATTTAACATTATAGTAATGATGATATAGAATTATGGATCTTGGAAATTCTTTGGAATGAGGTTAAGTTTGAAAAAAGGCAAAGTAGAAAATTATATATAGAAATATTTATAGGAATGTAAAAATGCACATAAATAAAGATGGGTAGATCATGGAAATTTTAAATTTGTGTTATAATTAGTGGATGTTATCAAATTTCCTAATGTTTTATATTTCAGGTAGTAACGTTAAAATTCAAACGCAAACAAATAACATAACTTACCTTTTAAATTCATCAGATTCATATGAACTTAAAGTCATGGCAAAAACTGAAGTGAATAAGAGCAAGGTTATTAAGAATATGCTGGTATTTCAGTTTTTAAATTAGTGGTCCTTGGATCACTTCTAGAGCACCTAGGGGCACATACTGTCATCTGGTAATCTTTTTTTAAAAATTTTCTGGTGTCATGAAAATCTCTTAGAAGTTATGGAATAACAATAAAATTTGACCAAGGCAATTTCTGATGCTGCTTTGCCCACCTGATAGATAGGGTTATTGTCTGGACCAAATGAGAGAATGTTTATGTAAGTACTTTTAAAAGTACATGTGAAAGGCAGCATAATAATTTTCATCGTTACTCTGAATACCTTCCAGATTAGATCTCTAATTTGATCTTAGTTACTTAATAAAGAAATGTCATTAAATGAAAAAAATTTTGAAGTTTTATTGTAATGTGGACTCACATTGTTCTCTGTCCCTCAGGAAGACACTGATGCTAAAATGAACTATTATTTTAAAGACACTCGTCTTGGGAAACTCTCCTGCTGAGGAGGAAATGTTCTGGTTCCATTATGAAAACTGCAAATTAACCTCATCACTGTATTTAACTACAGTAGTTCCCCTTTATCCGTGGGGGACACCGTCCAAGACCCCTCAGCAGATGCCTAAAACGGCAGGGGTACCAAACACTATATATGACTCTTCCTATACACACATAGCTATGATAAAGTTTACTTTATAAGTTAGGCATAGTAAGAGGTTAACAACAATAATAGTAAAATTGAACAATTATAATAATATACTGTAATAAAAAGTTGTGCATACGGTCTCTCTCTAAAAATATCTTATTGTGTGAACTGAACGCCTTTTCCATCTGAAGTATGCACTTACCACACACACACATTTGAAGTCTGAGGCTTGACAGCAAAACTAGCACGAGTTTCTCTTACCTTCTTCACAATTTCACGGATGGAGGGTTCGTTCTTATCGTAGGTCTCAGCAACCTCAGCATAGGATTTCTTTCCTTCCTTATTAAGTGGAGAACTTTCACCTTTTTACTTAAAGGAAGGACTGTCAGGCTTCTCTCACGCATCTCCGAATTGCCAGCATCACCCCTCTTATTCTGGAGGTCACTGCTCAGGAAGATAAGGGTCCCTGGAACCCAGGTACCGCGATATTGAGATCGTGGCTCTGATGACCCAAGGGCCAATGAGTGACTAGGGGCGGGGTTCGCTGGGCAAAGGAGTGGTTCCCGCGTGGCCCCGGCAGCTGACCTCGCGAGACTTCATCCCGGTACTCAGAATGGCGCGCGACTTAAAACTTCCCGGCGCGGAAACACCGGGAAGCGAACACTGCGGATACGGAGGGACTGCTGTACCTGAATTGGTGGTAAGAGTGTGAATGAAGTAGAGCTGAGTCGCTCACATCCTTTCTCCATACAGAATTCAGTTTGGGGGGTGTGGTCAGCCGACTGCCTTTGAGCCAAGGTAACACTCTTTCCGGAAGGCTTGTGGACGGTGGGTGCCCAGCAAGGCCGGGGCACAAAGGCCTGTCCCCTTCCGCCCAGCTCGGAGCCTCTACCGCGCAGACCTCGCTCTGGAGCGCCCCGCGGCCTGGCAGACATTGTGTCCGATCTGCCTCTTTTGCATCGAGGCCTGAGCGCTCCAATTGCGCAATCCCGCTTCCTCCTTTTCTCCTTCACAAAAATCCTCTGCAGTCCTGTCTCCACGCCAATGTCTGCTTCCCAGAGAACGCAGCTGACTCCCAGAGTAGCTCAAGAAAGCCAGCAGCAAAGACATGGTCCCAGGACTGGCTCACTGGGCACCATTTGGGACTGAGGACACCAGCCCGAGCGCTCCGTGACCCAGGAGGAGCCCCAGCTGCTGGAAAGTTGCTGGTGGCGACTTGGGAGCCTCTTCTTGCAAAGGAAATGTCATGACTGATGGAAGCAGTGCACAGGACAGTGGATTTAGTGGTTGTCATTAAGTCATGGCACTGTCCTTCCTGATGAAAAGCTAATAGTATTGAACAAATAATTGAAAATCAAATGTGAAGGCCAGAGGGCCTCCTTGGTAGCCTAAAAGAGGCCAGTTTCCTCTCTCGGGAGAAGAGAGAAAAGCTTAAGACAAAACTAAGGATTTAGACCGTAGTCACTGATCTTCAAAGACAGTTGAAGGTTCAGCCGAAGCAGGTCTGTTACACCAAGCTCAGGGCCCTGAGATCAGGGTATCTCAGTAGATGCCTCTTGAGATTTTGATTCCCCGGATTTTTTTTTGTTATTATTATTCCTACACCTTATTTGTCAGAGCACTTTTAGGTTCACAGCAAAACTGAGTAGAAAGTACAGAGAGTTTCCACATACTCTCAGCTCCCTGCTCGGGCACCCAGACTCTTTTGAATGCTCTGAGCCTGCACAGGTGAACCCCTCCTGTGAAGAACGGGCCCTGCTCCCACGGAGGGGGACAGTGCAGCGCTCTCCACCGCAAGCCCACAGGGGTTCTCTCAGGATATGCCCCTACCCCTCCTGTGGCTGCCAGGCCTATACGCGTGGTTAAGTCACAGCATCACCCAGATGGGGACTTATCAGACCTGCTAGAGGAATAAAGGGCCAAGGCCACAGAGGAACCGCAGGAATTAGTCAGCATGACCAGCAGACATGTAGGATGGCAGGAGACAGGGAGTCCTTGTGGGATTGCAGTGGGAGGTTTCCTGATCAAGGGGACTGGGAAATAAGATATGACCAGGGAGAGTTTATTGACCTGGAGCGTTCTCTTGTAATATGGGACTTAACACCCTGCCAAGAACCGCAGGGGAGGATGCAGAGATGGCCCCTAGCAGCCTGGAGAAAGCAGTGATCCATGTTGAACAGAACTGAAATTCCTGAATTGCTACGGCAGATTGTAGAGAACTGATTAAAAGGCTCAGAGAAGTGGGCCTGCTAGAGTGGTAATATTTTTGTGAGGCCAGAAAATCATTCAGGTTTTTTTTCCTTCCACAGGAAGGCTCAGGGGATACTGGGCACTCAGAGGCTCACAAATTAACCGGTAAGAGGACATCAGCTTCACTAAGAGTCGGTGGTGACTGTCGTGTGCAGACCAGGACTGAGGGTAAGAGAAGCTTTCATAGAACCTTCCTCTCTGATAGCAACAGAGATGCTGGGCCTGAAGCAAAGAAGCTAGTTACTGGCTTTTAAACACCAGAATCTGGGGGGGTGGGCAGGGTTCACAGTGATCATAATGACCATCAAGGTCAGTGAACAGCCAATGCGATGTCACCCATGGAGAGGTATAGAAACAGCACATTCCAGACCTAAGATTACTGCTCTGGCCCACACCTGGGGGAATGAGCATTCTGCAATTAACATCTGAAGCCACAACGAAGCACCAGCTCAGGAGCAATACTCTGAGGATGGGATCCCATCTCCCAGCATACATGCTACATACCGAATTAGAAACCCCTATATGATGCTTTGGTCCCCAGTGGGAAGAGTACGTTGGTTTGTGTGCAGGAGTAACGAGCAGCAAGTGACCCAACCTTACACCTCTGGGATCTATCGGGTTCCAGGTCCGTGTCCTCAAAGGAGGAAAATAACTATAACGGTTAACACTTAAGAAGCCCTGTTACTATGGGCCAGACACTTACAAGTGGTCTGCGTGTGTTAATGCATTTAATCCCATCAAAATATTGCCAGGTATTTACTATCATTAACCTCTGGTTAATGTGAAACCAAAGAACAAAAAGGAAACTTGCCCAAGTTCACATATTTACGAAGTGTAAAACTCAGCCACCACGAATCCCAAAATTTGTAATACAGTAAGTCAGACCTGATGTTGAGCTGCCAAGGTCTAACAGTCACACGAGAGCTTACAGTCAGGGCTTCACGGCCTGCCAGGGCTCAGAGGCAAGTCAAGGTCTAGTTACTTAGAGAGAAGCCGTGGTTTTTCTCCCAAGTCATCAGAGCCCCTGCTGTTTCTCTCACCACAGGGTCTATTCAGCATCCACAGGATCCACTGGGCCGTAAAGACCAAATATTGCACCAGTGGGAGAGCATTCCTGTTCTCTGGGTCAAACGGGCTATTGTTCAGGGCCCCTGCATATGGGTCAGTGCAACTCACAGATATTTAATTTGTAACATATATTTTTTTAAACCAAAGAATTGCACGTTGTTTTTTTTTTCCATTTTGGAAGAGCAGATACTTTAGACCATAGGACACTCCTAAATCTTATGGAAGTGGAAGCTCTCTGTACTTCTGTGGCATTTATTTTCCAGGCTGTGGCACTCGTGTGCATCATCTTACCAAAGTAATAGGGACCCTGCTCTGTTTTCTAGCTGCATTATGTCAGTAGGGTGATGTCCAGAGCATTGATGAGGTAACTACTCGTCCCTGCAGAATGACTTGGGACACAGAACTAGAAAGTTGATATAAACCTGTGGCAAGACAGTGAAGATGATGGCTGTCTCTGTCACATGAAAACGAATTTCTGCTATTTACTGCTTTTGGAGATAGAGAAGAAAGCATTTGTCAAATCAGTGGGTGGTTAGGAAGGGCTGTATTGATCTGTTCCAATGAAGAGACCACATCCTGTACAAATTTGCAAGATCAAGTCCCCACATGATTAAACGTTGGATAATCTATTGTCATTCTCTGTTATCAATCCGTCTTTTTCACTAGCCAAACTGGACAGTTAACTACGGAAGTGATGTAATCTTCACTCCTACATCTTTCAAGCCTTTAATGACATTGCAAATTTTTGTAATTCCAACAGGGCTGTGGTATTGCCTTTGACATATTTCTGTTGTGGGCAGGAAAAACTCCAGAAGCTTCCACTTAGCGATTCCTAACAATGATATTAATAATAACAAAATCTTGTATCGCTTTTACTACTGTCCAGACACTATTTTGAGAACTTTATTTACATCTATTAATTCATCTAACTTCCTAACAATCTAAGAAATACATGGTATTATCATCCAACTTTATAGCAGGAATTATCACAGTTCAAGGAACCAATGTGGTTTCCATCTGTTGATGGAAATATCTACAGTTGATTTCTGTTTTTTGTTATTCATGGCAGTTATGTACTATAAAGTTGCCCCAACACTGGATTGGTGAATACTGAGCCATTGCTCCTAGGGGAAATATATATATTTAAAGTTGTGTGTGTGTATTTTAAATCCTAAAAACAGTTTATCCTGGTCAGTGCTCTGTTCTTGATTTTACAAAAGTGAAAACAGTCTTCAAAAGTGTTGTGTGACTTGCCTGAGGCTGCTCACCAGCAGGCTGCAGAGCTGGGTTTCAAACCCCATTCAACCAGCCCCAGAACCGGAGCTTCTTGCAGAGCTCTGCCCGCTGCTGTTTCCGTCCTCTGGGCATCTCTATATGAGAATTGAAATAAGAAAATAGAGCATCTCCTTGATGGACCTCAGCAGGGAATATGTATAATTGTGTAACTAATGATGCCTGCTGTTCTTAATGTCCATGAATGATGGCACCAGCTCGGCCAGTATTGGTGCTGAGGTTACAAATAAATTTTATTGAGTAGCCAATTCTCAAATAAGCATCTGTGGGTAATGAGGATCCACTGTATCTTAATTTTGCATTTGGTAGTTGGGAAAATCACCACGGTTGTGTCCTCTGGTCAAAATTCTCTTATCTCCTGACCCTAACGGGCTCTGCTCTCGCTAGACTGTACTCATATTCACTGGCCTCAAGAATCAGGTAAGAGCAATTGTTGGATGGTACCATTGTCAAATGAGTAGGTGTGAAGGATCTAATGCTCTACCTACTAGGTCTTCTGAGACAGCATTCATTGGAGAAACTTACACAGATAAAAGCAATAGTGAGCGTGTGATCTTCTGTGGCCCTTAGAATTCTGGAACAGCACAGGTGGATGTTATGGGTCCCAACATCTGACTGATGCTGGGAGAGGTACCCCAAATTTGGGGCTTTGGGACTTTTAAGCTCTAGGATTAGAGAGGTATCAGCCTTTCCCCTGGCATGATCAGAGCCTGGTGTTCAAGCCTTATAGTTATGATAGTAAAACAAGGCAGATCTTTAGTGTCCAAGTTTCTCCCCTTGGATCCTGGTGTGATCAGGGGTCTGGGGTCTAGAACCTGTAGCCTGAGTCCACTCCGCCATCACTCTACCAGCCTGAGTTGCTGTAAACATGTTGCTAGAGCAGTTTTCAGGGAGATCTGCAGGAGGCTTTGCCTGAAGGGAATCAGGTAGATGGGCTAATACCTACATTTGATGGTGAAGATCTGGGTATCTCCCTTTCCCTTCTTATGGTTATTCTCTTTAAAAAAAAAAAAATTTTGAAACATAGTTGATTTACAATATTAGTTTCAGGTATACACAGTAAAATTTGATGTTTTTATAGATTATACTCCATTTAAAGTTATTATAAAATGTTGGATATATTTCTTGTGCTGCACATTACATCCTTGTAACTTATTTATTTTGTACCTAGTGGTTTGTACCTCTTCACACCCTTTCCCTGTCTTGCTCCTTCCCCAAGCCATCTCCCCACTAGTTTGTTTTCTCTATGAGTCTCTTTCTGTTTTGTTATATTCATTTGTTTGTTTGTTTGTTTGTTTTTGCGGTACGCGGACCTCTCACTGTTGTGGCCTCTCCCGTTGCCGAGCACAGGCTCCGGATGCGCAGGCTCAGCGGCCATGGCTCACGGGCCCAGCCGCTCCGCGGCGTGTGGGATCTTCCCGGACCGGGGCACAAACCCGCGTCCCCTGCATCGGCAGGCGGACTCTCAAGCACTGCGCCACCAGGGAAGCCCCATTTGTTTGTTTTTATGGTTATTCTTATTTTATGGTAGAGTCCTTCGAGGAATGCTAACAGGGAGACTCAAAGAATATTACTGGGTTGCTATTGCACAGATTTCCTTATGTATTCCTGACGTCTCCTTCAGTCAAAGGGCTCTGAGATTGTGAATCAGGCGAAGGATTGCCATTATCCCTGTGTCCAAGACAGACCTTTGTTCACCTGAACTGTCCTTGCTCAGATGTACAAATCAAGTAGGACTCGAATGGGCTCGCCATCAGTTTTTATCCTAGGAATCCCAAGTTATCTAGCCACCATCACTGATCTTGCAGACCAGATCGAGCCACTCTGATCACCATGCAGTGCCTGATGCCTATGATAGTAGCCACATGTCTTTTGCTCTTGGTGATTAAGCATGACCCTGTGACTCTGTCATCCCAGGAACTTCCCCTATCCATTGAAATCAAGGAGTCATTTCCATCTCAGCATCTTTCTCCAGCAGCTCTATAGCCTACAGACTGCCAGGAAAGATGTCTGACCTGCTGGCATTGCTCTCAGAAGGCTCTGATGAACGCTCTGTCTTCAGGGCCCTCCCTGGCTCAAAGTGAGGAGGAGAGAAGCCAGCCACACCTGTTCAATTTACCCCAACATCCCAATATCTTTGGATTTCTTTACTCACTTATCCCAGAATTTTTCTGCCCTCTCAGTTTGAGTTAGCAAGAGCCACCCAAGACCTTATTTTAGTCACTCAGTGAAACAGTTAGCATTATTTCCAGCTGTTGAAGTTCCACTAAATCCAGAATTCTGGCACTCATATAAAGAAACTCAGCCCAATCGAAAATTAGGTTTCCTCTCCTTGCTCAAGCAAGCACAGACATATCCCCCAGAATATGAGATTCTCAAGCAATGAGATTCTGAGTCTTTACACAAGGCAGGAAGTTAGATCCTGGTTCCTTTACCCCTCTAAGTCATACTAGGTTATCCAGTTCCAATGCCGGGAGTTCCATTATTACCAGCCATGGCCCTAACTGTCTCACAAGATTCTGCTAAGGTTGTAAAGTCAACTGGTGTGGAAATCCACAACCTGAAGAAATATACAACACATTTGCTCTTCAGCTCTTTCAGTTCTGCTCATGAAAAGATGAGAGATTCATTTAGCAATCCTAGGAAGCCCCTGAGATTTCATCTATCCTTGGAGTCAAGAATTTTAAAAACTGGCTAATCATTTTCTTTCTTTAATCTTCAGTCTTTTCATTGTCCATAGAATCAGCTATCCAACCCGTAGATCCAACCCATAGCATCCAACCGTAGCATCAGTGCTATTTCTCAGCAGCAGCAAGCCAGCCCCTCACATCCTTGCCTTTGATGGACACGCAGATGGTATCTGGTTTAGCTGTTTACCACTGCGTGCCATGAACAAACACATTTCCATACCTTAATACCTTCTAGATGCCACACTGCCTTCAACCTCAGATGACCAAATAACCCATTGCAGATGCCTTCCAGTTCCCTGGGGTTTCTGACTGCCACTCTTCCTAATAGCAGTTTCTAAGTCCATGAAAATATTTGTATTTGGAAAAAAAAAGAAACCCCTCCAACACTAATGCAACTACTCTAGAATCTCACATAAAAGGAAATCCGTAAAGAGTACAGGCTTCAGAATCATCTGCTCTCCCAAAGCAGAAATGAGTGCCAGGGCTCGGATTGTTTGTTCCTTCTCTCTGCTTTGCAGAGTGCTGGGTTCCTCCTAAAGCTATTTCACATCAAGGGTCTGGGAAGTATCAGTGCAGGTTCTATGGGGAAAAGAGTGACTTTCCTTGTCTCTGTGTGGTGAATAAGAAGAACTTAAGCAGAAGCCTCTAGCAGACTTTCCTCATGTCGTTTTGCCACGTGAATGAGTTAAATCCTTTAATGTACATTCATAATTGTGGATTCTGCTTATAAATAATCTTTTCTATTTGAAACAACACACTGGAGTAGGAATTTCTCTCTGGATTCCTTATTTTGCTACAACTGTGTGGTAAGTTCTGTTAAAGCAGGGACTTTGTAATTTTTTCACTGTGACATTCCTAGTGTTCAGTAGGTGCTCAATAAATACCTGTGGAATGCATGACAAGGCCTGCTCTCTGAGAAATCTTCCCTGTACCACCCAGAAATGCCTGGGGAGGGACCATCCTAGCCGATACCTGCTACGCTCTGGATTTTAGAGTATAAAATACCTCTTTCCCTTGGTGTAATTTTTGTGAGGTTTATTTTCCTTTGCCTCTTGTGATCTGAGCGGTCCCTTAGTGGCCAAGGTTTGGATGTGGATAAAAAGGAAGGAGAAAGTGAAGCCTATTTGTAGCCTAGACTCCCTTACTGTGTAGTCTATACAAATGAAGTCATCGTGGCTCTTGTGTTTCCGGCAAACGAGAGGGTGATCTTATACAAGAGTCACATTAAGACAGGGCTCCAGGGGCTTCCCTGGTG
The DNA here is from genome assembly GCF_949774975.1 of Lagenorhynchus albirostris. Taxonomy (NCBI): domain Eukaryota; kingdom Metazoa; phylum Chordata; class Mammalia; order Artiodactyla; family Delphinidae; genus Lagenorhynchus; species Lagenorhynchus albirostris. The sequence goes on along the minus strand of NC_083115.1, from coordinate 29,805,829 downwards.
GCGCAGTGGTTGAGAATCCGCCTGCCGATGCAGGGGACATGGGCTCGAGCCCTGGTCCAGGAAGATAGCACGTGCCGCAGGGCAACTAAGTCTGTGTGCCACAACTACTGAGCCTGCGCTCTAGAGCCCGCGAGCCACAACTACTGAAACCCGTGCACCTAGAGCCCGTGCTCCACAACAAGAGAAGCCACCGCAATGAGAAGCCCACACGCCGCGACTAGAGAAAGCCTGTGTGCAGCAACAAAGACCTAACGCAGCCAAAAATAAATAAATAAAATAAATAATTTCTTTTTTTAATCTTAAAAGAAAAAGACAGTGCTCCAAGAATCCTCAGATCTCCCGTTCTCTGCCCTGGTTATCCAAGCTTCCTCCTCAAAAGGCCCTGTATGCACAATTGTGGCAACATAGGAAATATAGTACTTTGTATAAGCTAGGATTTTGTGCCAAAGCAGAACCCCAGTGAGTCAGGATGAATCCCCAGCAAAAGTGGCTGCCATGAGAACCCTGGAATCTGAACAATTCAAAACCTTGCCTTGCCTCCTTGAGAAAAAGATGAGAGTAGAAAGAAGGACAGGGTTTCCTTCTTCCAGAAGCCAGTACAGCACACTCACAAGAGCCCAGTGTTCAAACACTCAGGATCTGAGGCCAAAGACTTAAAACAATTTAAAGTATAATTTTTTGGAATGTCTCTTCTCCATATCTTCTTTGTGCCCCCGAACAACAGGGGGAAGCTCATAGAGAATTCAGGGCTCAGGATTCCAGCCATACATCCTTTTCCTTTCTCCTGGGGGTCACATCTCATAGGAGAGAGAAATTCTCATTAGAATGTTTGTAAAAACATATTGTCATATATTTGGAAAGAGAATGACATAGCTTAAGATAGCTTTTGAATGACATATAATCTCTCTTCCTGGCCCTGAGAGGACATTCTTCAAGTCACTTAAAAAAACTTGTTATGTATGATCTTAGAGCTCTTTAGTAGAGGGGAGTTAGAGGTTCTGCTAGAAACAGATGCTGAGTTAAGGATTAAAGGGCAACTTTTGGGAGGCGATCTCAGGAAGGAAAGTGGATGACGTGAACAAAGGGTGTGTCAAGGAGCAGATTACTGTTTTAGGACTTCCGGCAGGTGCTGTAGAAATCACTTTCCTGCTTCTCCCTCAGAGGGAAGGAAGCTGGGTTATTTATCCCCCGATTGCCAAGCATCATCTCCTGGAGGCTGCTCCAGGGGCATCAACTCCTGAGGCATGCCAGCAAAAGCCCCTGGGCAGAGGGTTCCAGGAGACTCTAGGCTCAGTCCACAGGGGAAGGTGGGTGCCCAGGATGTATGTGGAAAGAGCACCAAGAACTCCTACACATAAACCACCTCTGGGTAACGTTATCTTAGATGAACACTCCTAACCAGAGCACCCTCCTAAAATCTAAGTCCTTTTTGATAGCTTTGTGAGGCCATGAACTAGCAATGGTAATTTTCAGTCTTCTTCAGTAGAATGATTTCTTTACGTACAGTTCTTGCAGGGTACGATCTCTCCTCATCCTTTATGAAACGGTAATAAGGGTCCTCTTTGACATGAACCTATATTATTTTTTATAATTTATGGTGCTATGCAACATTTCTGTCCCCTCTCCTGAAAGAGGAGTATTAGATACTATCGTTTTGAAAGTTTACTATGTCCTAGGTATTGCTTTAAGTTGCACCCATGGTTTAAATCACTAAATCCTCACATAAACCTGGGAAGGAGGTGCTAATGTTGTGCCCAATTTACAGATGAGGAAAACAAGGAACTGACGGGCTAGTTCAGGTCCCCCAGGTCAGAGAGCAGGAAAGGACAAGACGCACCAGCAGGCTGGCTTCAGAGCCTGCATGTGATGACAGTGACTGTCGTCTGTGGCCGATATGCCCAGGAAGCATAGCACAACCGATCTTGCATTCTGTTCTTCATATCGAATGTTCCAGTTTGATTCTTAGACTTTTGTGAGCTCCATGTTGCAATTCAGTCTCTGCCTGAGAGAGGGGATCTTCCTCTAGGACTGATAAGTCAGCCCTCTCACCTAGCGTGCTTGTGCAGCTCGGTGCACCGTTAGAGACCTCCCACTTGGTCCTTATTGTCTTTAGCTGGTTTTGGTCGTTTTTTGTTTTAAACCTGTTACATATTAGATCTTCCTGTTTCGTGATAATACAAAATTAACAAAAGGATTAGAGAGTCCTCTGTCACTGGATTAGGTGCTCTTAGAACGCCTATGGCTGCTATCTTTGTCCATTTCATTTAGCTGATAAGAAGGGCAGAATATTTACCAAATTGCTATTTAGTCCTTATGGATAAATCTCTGGGATTAGAAATGGATTAAGAGATTTATGGGAAATGATAAACATTCCAAATCCCCACACTCAAAGGAAGATAATCGATACTAGAGGTAATAACATGATATAAAAAGTTTTTGAGCTATTGCACATAAAAAACAGTATCACTGATAAAATTCATCAGGAATCAGACGCTCATTATATTTCATAAAATGTATTAATTTTTTCCTTGATTACATTTTTACACTGTGTTGAAAAACAGAGTTGGGTGTTGGGTGTTTGAGAAATCAAGTTTAATTTGTAAAATTAAAAGTGAGCCTGTCTACTACTCTGTTTCTGTATTCTGATAACAGAATGTGTAAACACTTTGGAAGGCTCCAGGGATTTTCAAATTTCAGACCTTTTTGCTGGGATGCCTTGAAGCATTTTAAAATAACAAATACTATCAGGATCCTTTTGGTTCCAAACGTTTTTGATTTATTCCCACGTTTAGACCAGAGAAACTTATTAAAACCTGGCACTTTACTTTTGACTTTTTAAACAAAAAGTTTAAACTTTCCATGGTTATGGAAAAGAGCGGCAGTATGGATGGCATTTTACCTTTTGTGACCATTTTCTAAGTATAACTAGAATCAAAGTTCTTTCATTATTAAAGAGGATAATGTGTCAAAAACAGTTGCTGTTTATCTTGGGGAAAAATCAAGTAAAAAAAATTATTAAAATATGGCAGCAGCTGTGTTTTCATAATGAACAGCCCAATTTCTAGTCAATTTCATTCAGAAAATTTCCAAGAAAGTGTCTGGCACTTCATTTCACTTCGATGAAATAAGTAAAAGAAAACTAGGTTTGCACACTAGGTGATTGATTCTCCAAGTTGCAGCCTTCTGGCAGCTCAATTTATATACCATGTTTGTTTCTGACACAACTGTCTTCAGAGTAATTCACCTCTTTTAAATTACCAGGAACTCTCCTGGCAGCTCTTCCAGCTTTTCACAGCTATATAATCTATACAGTTTACCATATCATAATTGTCCGTTGTTCTGCTTCTAGTCAATATTTTTGCTGTTCCGTTTTTTATTTTGCCACTCACTTGAACAATCTGTAACATGTAAAATGACAAACCCATTTAAAATAGGCATGCTGTTAGTTGTTTCTATAAGGCAGGCAAAGTCTAGAAGAAAAGTGTAGGCAATCAGGAATCACCCTCCAAACCCTGAGAAGTTCAGCAAGCCGAGGAGTAGTTATCAATCCATCTGAAACAGATCACAAGGATCCCCACCTACTAGTACATGACAGCCGCGAACCAATGCTCAGGCAACGGGGAGACCCTCAGGGGTCATCCTCCTTACAAACCCATGAAATCTGATGACACAATAGATTCTATAACCCTGACAGGTCAGAAACTTGAGAAGTCAGTAAAGGGAAGGCAAACAGGAACAGGGATCCCTTCCCGCTCTGCTTTGATCATCCCACAACCATTTGGTCTAATTTCCATGTGTTGTTTAGCTTCTTCCTATACCCAGAGGACAAGAACACATTTTGCAGTATTAGATCTTGTTCATGGCAAATATCAAAACCTCAGTAATGGATTTAGAATTTAATGACATATGGAGAGAAGGCTAACTTTCTCCTCAGATAATTCTTCTCAATGAAAATAAATTGGCTCATCTATCTACCTGTCTGCACTGTTTAGCACTTTATTGCTCTACGATTATTAAGATTTGTTTCCAACCAGCCAACCAACATTTTTCTTAGTTAGTTTTAGATTTTCTTGGGGTGGGAGATAGATTGTTTGTTTCTTTTTGGTTTTATTATTTTGTAAGACGGAGTATCTTTCCAAAGTCAAAGTAAAAAATAAAGATGTTCAGACAACATTAGCTCCCAAGCCTGCCTCCTTCTGTGCCCTTCCTTCCCAGGTAGGTGGGTATTTTCAGGTGCTTTGGGGTTAACCTTCCACTGTTGCTTTCTGAAAATACAAGCAAGTGTGCACACACGCAAGCATACACAAATATGTGTGTACACACACACATGAATTGATTGAATCATAAACACTCTCTGAATCCTCCTTTTTTTCATCTAAAAACACATCCTGGGATGACACATCGAAATGCATAAGGATAGTCTTCATTTTATCTTACCATTTATGCAGCCATTCCGGTAATGGTGGATATTGGGGGTGTTTCTTGTATTTTGCTGTTACAAATAGCGCTGCCATACCCTGTGCCTGCATCATGTTTTCGTTAATTTTCTGCTAATTCTAACGAACTGATTTTAAAGGAAAACCCACAATTCACAAATAATCCATGTGATCTGCAATTTATCCATCAGGTGATCTACACAAACCTAGCGGAATCATTTCAGAATTCAAAGCAGACATTTCATGCCAAGCTTCAGAAACTTATTCCAAGTGAGAAAAAAATACCAAAAAGTGAACCAAGTACAGAAAAGTAACCAAATTCTGCATGATTTTCCTTATGAGGAAATAAAACCTATGAAAGATGTGTCATCCCTAGCAGGCTGAACCATCTGGTGACCTAATAAGCATTAAATAATAATTCCGACAACATATATGTTAGAAAGCTGTATTATATTATGATCCTTTGTCATCCACCTGCCAGCAACAATTGGGAAGTCCAACTGGTTTCTCTGAATTAATAAAAGCTCGACTGAGAGAATGTGTTTAGAGAAAGTTCTGGTGGTTTTTAGGACATTTCTAGTAGATCCATTTCATCATCATATTTCATTTTTACTCACTACCACATAAAATAGTATTTCAAATAAAATAATGTGAACCCAAATGCTGATGATGGTTCCATGTTTGGTGCTAAGAATAAAACTTCTGCTTTAATTTCAGGCCTTTTATGTATTAAAGGGACTGGGATTTTAAAATGTTAAACTACATCCAATAACTTGCTTTTAAAAGCAGTAGGAAACCCTATAAGTTGTTCTTTCCACTCCATTTCCCTCTTCCCTTGATTTTTAATGTTGCGTGCTCGTCATTCAAGACAATTCTCTTGTTAAAATAGCCATAGGCTAGGCAAACTGAGGAGCTATGAGAAAAGGCAAGGGAATTAAATTCAGTTGACAGGTGAGCCAAACTGCCCTGTAATTTCTGTGACTTAGTGCCATGGAAAAGTTAGGAGTGTGAAGTCACAAGGTGGTGATTCCCATCGCCATTTAAGTGACCTTTAGCAAGTTACTCAGCATCTTGGTACCTCCGTTTCCTCATCTGTAAAATGAAAATGACAGTAGTGCCTGTCTCATCTGCATCTTGTGGCGATTAATTGAGCTAATATTTAAGGCCTTTGCTCTTGGGACATAGTAAGTGCTCCATACAATTTAGCTATCTTGAGGTCTAAATTATTACATTTAGACCCATATAGGGCTCAACTGTAAACTTTATAGCTTCCCAACTGTCAGCATGGCAGAGTGGAAACAATCTTCCATATTAAGGTAGGCGCCTGGAGGTCTAAGGACAAAGCCAGAAACTTCCCCAGGAAATAGTAGCAGGACACAACAATGCGTGAAAAAAAAAATGTGCTCTAGACTCTCCTAAATTTTCCAGCAAACAAGATGGCCAAAGTTATTAAATAGTGTTTTGACTGACAGAGAATTCAAATGAAACTGCCATAATAAATTAATTTTAAAACTTCCAGATTAAATATCCTCTAGTAATGTCTTTTCTGTTATCTCCCTCCACACTCCCTTCTATAAACCTAATTTAAGTTTTCCTATTATATATTTCAGCATCAATGCATTTATGAAGTTCATGCTGTTGATGCTTTGGTGATGGTACTCTTATTCTTATTTCTTCCTCTTTTCTGTGTTGAATGAGCCATGAGGGCAAGAATATTTATTCTGTTCTCCACTGTTTTCTTCGTTCCTATTACCAAGGGCAGCTTATGAAAAAATAACTTGATATTAACCAGTTGAATTTTGAAAAATGTTTGAGAAAGAAGGTTTTGGAGTTATCAAATAATTAATATTCAAACACTTTTCTTTGCCAATTTTTAGACTCTAGGATCAATTTTATTTTGTGGTCGATCAGGGTTTGTGATGATACAATTACATCATTAGAATAATAAGCAACATTATGAATTACCTGTTCTCTGTGGCAAGAACATACATAAAGAAAATCCAAGCAAGGTTACTAATGCCATAATTTCATAAAATGGAGGAATCAGAAAATGCTCTCCTTTTTTCTTTTACAACAAATATGTTGTCAGATCATTAAGGGAATTCCTCTTGCCAACCACAGTTTTTGTAGTGATATTAAAAGACAGAATTCAAGTTGAGCTCATGGGTTGATACATTATGTAGACTTCAGAGTAAAGGAGGAAATTACAGAAAGGTCAAATTAAGCTGGAAACGTTCTTCTGCAGATAAATAGAGTTGCATAGAATTCTATAATATCAGCCAATTATGACACAAAACTGTAATTGGAAACAGTGTTGAATAATGTGAATATTCCTGAACCAGGCCTGCTTTTAATGAAAAATAGGCTGAGAAAACCAGGCCTACAAAGAATTTATGTAGTTCGGTATTAAATGTGCCTTTCCCTATCTTAGAAATGCAGCTGAAGAAAACATGTATCAAGTTCACACATAATCTTACAAAAAGTTTAAACATATATGTAGGATTTTCTTAAAAAGAGCCAAAAATTATATATAATCTATGCTCCATCTTTCTGTGGGTACCATTACCTTCTCATTTCTATATAAGAAACAGATCTGGAGGGAGGAAAAGAATTATTGGGTAAGTGGTGGGAATGCTGTGTGTTTGCCTCCCTTCCCCATTTAAGGGGGGCTTTAGTGGAAACATTCACAGATGGTGGATTTGCTACCACAGAGGAGAATGACATGTCACCTCCCTGTGTGGACACTGGCTGAACCTAGCTAGCATGGCTTGTGCTGTATGGAAGCAAAGAGTGCTTGGAGTTATTTTTGTATTTGTCTTTGTTTGTTAATAGTTTTATTCACATACCATAAAATTCACCTGTTTAAGCTGTCCAATTCAATGGTTTTAGTATATTTACTGAGTTGTGCAACCATCACCACAATCAAGTTTACAACGCTCGATCACCTCCAAAGAAACCTCGTATCCTTCATCTATCATATCCCCAAGTCTCCCACATCCCCAGCCCTAAGAAACCACTGATCTACTTTCTGTCTTTATATATTTGCCTATTTTGACTTTCATGTAAATGACATCTTATTTGTTTTTATGTGGCTGGTTTCTTTCACGTAGATTTTCAGGGTTGATCCATGTTGTAGCATGTATCAGCATTTCACTTCTTTTTATGGCTGAATAATATTCCATTGTAGGGATATAACACAGTTTGTTTATCCACTCATCTGTTGATGGACACTTGGGTTGTTTCCATCTTTTGGATATTGTGAATAATGCTACAATGAACATTTAGATATTGTACAAATATCTGATATCTGTTTCCAATTATTCTGAGTCCATAGCTAGGAGTGGAATTGCTAGGTCATGTAGTAGCTCTGTTGAACTTTTTGAGGAACCGCCAAAGCATTTTCCAAAGAGGCTGTGCCATTTTACACTCCCATCAGCCATGGGAGGGTACTGATTTCTCCACCCCCTCACCAACACGTGTAACTATCTCACTTTTTTATTATAGCCATTCCAGTGGGTGTGAAGCGGCATCCGTGGTTTTGGTTTGCATTTCTCTGAAGATAATGATATTGAGTATCTTTTCCTGTGTAATTATTCATGTATATAAATGGAATATATATATTCTTTGAAGAAATGTCTATTCAGTTCCTTTGAAAGCTCTATTCAGATTTTTAATTGGGTTGTCTTTTCATTATTGAGTTGTATGTGTTCTTTATACATTCTAGATACAAGTCCTTTATCAGATATATGACTTGTAAATATTTTCTCCTAATCTGTGGCTTGTCTTCTCACTCCCTTCATAGTGTCCTTTGAAGCACAAATGTTTTTAATATTGATGAAATCCAGTTGATCTAATTTTCATTTGCTGCTTGTGTTTTTTGGCTCATATCCAAGAATCCATTGTCAAATCAAATGTAACAAAGATTTACTCCTATGTTTCTTCTAAGAGCTTTTGAATTTAACCATTGCAATTAGGTCTTTGATCCATTTTGAGTTAATTTTGTGTATGGTTTGAGTTAAGGGTCCAAATTTATTCTTTTGTATGTGGCCTATCTAGTTTTTCCATCACATTATGATTCTTGAACGAGCCTGAACTATATATTCCTTAGAATTTGGGAAGGGAGATTTTTCCAGTTGTCATTAGGAAAAGTCTGAAGGAAACTGTATCAAAACTGTGAAGTGTCTGAGATTCTATTCAACTTGCAAGGTAGCAACTTTGCTAACACAAGTTCACAGATCTGGCAGAAGACAGGAAACTCCTGGGTCAGAGACAAGAAACCTTACTGCTCGTGGAAGAGAAGTTAGAATGACCTGCATGTTTGCACCTGTTCTCCGTGCCTCCAGGTCCCACAGGGACAATTATCAGCCAAGGAGCCCTGAGCTTAGGAAACCCCACCTTTCATTATGAGCTGCAAACTCACCTGCCTACCCGCCGCCCTGCATCGGGGACATTCTCTGAACTAAACCTGTCAGAAGACAACTCTACCTTCTGCTCTCGAGGGAGGCACCTTCTCTACCTTCCAGGGCTGTGTACATTATTGGAAAGAGGCTCTGGGATGAAGGCCATCAGTGCCTCTCCTCTCAGGATAGGCAGAAATGCAAGCGGCCCATGGATGATTGCCTCCCAACAGCTAAATGGAGCTGTTCCTATGGAGAGGTGCCCAGAACTAGGAAGTCAGAAGGGTTTAATATTCATTGTCAGGATCAAGACAAAGCAGGCACTGAAGATGCGTGAAATGATGCAGCTTCTCTAAGTTGTTGGAGCTGTGGACTTTTCCAACTCCTACACTGAAAATTCAGAGCAGCCTGAGGAAACCCTGTGCCTCAGCTTCCAGAGGAGATAGGGAAAAATAGTAAATGAGCGTGTGGTTTTGTCTTCAAGTTAGTGTAAAAGGGTCCCTTTCTACCAAATAGTTTTCCCCAAACCAATTTAAAGTTCAATTCTACAATTTGAGGGATCAACAAGCAACTGTCTTAGTCAAGTTTTTTTGGATGCCAGGTGTGTCTCTCAACATCTGAGAGAGAGAAGGAAGTTTTCTTTAAGGAAAGATAATATTGAGGTTCAGAGGACACCCACAAGGCAGAACGAGGGCCCTGGGCACTGCAGGATCAAGAGAAGAGAGTAAAGTGGGAGGGAACCCCTGAAAACTAGGCAAAATGTTTCTAATTTTGCCTCATCTTGATTTTTCTTTTCTTTTTTCTTTTCTTTTGCCCCAAAGAGAAATGGAGGAATCCATCCCCAGGTGAGAGCAGTTAGTCTGTTTTATTTTTCGATCTTTGCTCTCCTGAAGGCAGCAAGGAAGTAAAAAGTGGGGTCCATGTATTTTTCGTGGTGCCAGCCTTCTTATCTACACCTGTAAGGAGGCAGCTTGGTGATGCTAAGCCATTTCTCCATGAGCGTGATGGAAAACTTTTATCACTGGGATTTCTAGAAGGCTCCCTGGAATTAATAGTGTGCTACAGCCAAACTCTGAGGCTAATTTATAGCACACACTAGTATACACACACACACACACACACACACACACACACGTACTCTGGGGGACTCTGTGTGACCCACCACTAGCCCTCAATAAAAAGTGCTATTTCTTCTCCATCAGAAGAAACCCCTATTCTTGGTGACAGGACAGCTTTTACTTTTCACAGCTCATGTCATTCTTGTTGCTATACTAAGCCGAGGACAGTCCTGCTTTCTGTCTCTCTTTTCCCTGTGTCCTGCATGCAGGAAAACCGCTGGGGAGTTGTCAGTGTGGCCTCAGGCCTCAAACTTGGACAGACACCAGGAAAAAGGAGAAGCAGGATACAGGACAGAGTTCTTCAAATATTTCCTTCTGAACAATAAAGATATAAAGAATATAAATATACATAAAGAAATAGATAGCTAATAAGAACCTGCTGTATAAAAACTAGATAAATAAAATTCAAAAGTAAAACAAATGATGAAAAATTATAAACGTTTATAGACAGGGAAAGGAAAAATCTATATATACATACATAAATAAGGGAGATAAAGAAAAATGTATGGTGTTTAAATGAGGGAAGGAGAAAATGGGTTAGTGGCAAAAAAAAGAATTTGCTAGTGATTGATCTAGGTATCTATAATATTTAGCATTTAATATTTCTATGTAGAATTCATGGTAGATGCTATTTGGGGATTCAATTAAAAAGGTAACTTGATTCATGCACTCCAGGAATTCCTAATCTAGTTGAGGCAAGTATTAGATAGAAGCAATTCCTAGAAGTAAACTCAAATCACAGAATCGAACACATAAACACTGTTGAAAACAAAACAGGGTCAGAAATCTTTAACCAAGGAAAACTTTTTGGAAAAGGTAGACTTCACATAGCTCCAGAAGAGAAGGCAGAAATGTATTGGACACAGTTTCAACACATTGAAACAGTTTCAAAACATTTCAGTTTCAACACAGTGGTAGGACGTTTTTGAGTGCAGAAAAGCTCTGAAGGAAGCAAGCTTCCCTGTCTTTCTTCATCTCCTTCTTTCCTGCAGACATTCCCTAACCCGTGTGTACCGGCACCACAGAACCTGGCCATTCGGGGATCATGAGGAAGGTACTGTCATCTTCGTCTTTCCTCCTCTGCGAAAATGACTGTATTCACAGAATTTTAGATGATTATTGCTTAATGTGTGCCATCTCTCAAGTTCCACGTTTGCTCTTATCTGGTCTGCTGAAGACAATGCCTTAGTTCTTTAAGTGGAATCTAACGGATGGACTGCAGACCCTGGGTCAGGCTGATAGGAAGCAGGCTGTCAGGATGGATCCCATTTCACATTTTTGCCTGTGTGGGATCAACCCGCAGAGCTTATGATTGTGAAGGGTTCAGGCAATTAAAACAGCAGGTTTTTATTGAAAATCGAAGCCAACAGTTAAGTAACCATTAAAGTGAATATTAACATATCATCTTTTTAAAAATGGAGAAAATAAAGTAAAAAAATTTAGATTATATCAACTCCCAACATGTTTTTAAAAAATCTTGTTGGACATTATGCTTTAAACTGTAATAGGCATGAATATTAGATGATTACAGCCTTCTGTTATCACTCTTACGCTAACAAAAGAATATTTTAACTTCCCTCATGATGGGAATAGAGGGTTTAGACAACCCCAGCTTCTAGCTCAATAATATACCTTTCGAATTATGTTAATAGTCAATTCTCATATATTTAATCCTGCAGAAAGCCAAGTCTTCTGACTATTAAAATTCAGCTTTTCCTGTTGTTAGTCTTCATGTCAACTGAGTTTACTTTTGGACTTTTATCCTCAAAAGTTTCTTTAGGGAAATTGTTTTGCTAGCCTCATATACTGTGATTGAAACTATAGCAATATGTTGTATAGATGTAGTTCATCATCATATAAAGAGACATTATTTAAGCTCAAGCACTAGAGAGAGAAGAGTTCCAAAGTCATATCGTTTAATACTGTCAGATAAGAGTTGGGCAAATGTGTGGTGGAAAATACTGTAGAGTTGGTCAGATATTTACCTGCTGTCCTGATGTAACCTCACAGGTTAAACTTAACCCACTGGTGAAATGGTGTGTATCACAATGATTTATGGATAAAATTCCTGAGTGTTAGCTGTCCCTTATAATTTGGAATCATGTTTCCACACAGTGTAGACTTAAAAAAAATTTTTTTACTTATGTTTTGATGGAGTAATACCTAGATGAGATTTATTTTTAAATCTCACTATATTGTATAATCAATATTAAACTAGAATTCAATTTACTTTTTGTTAAAGATGTTTACATCTATGTTTATGAAGAATATTGGTCTTTTTCTGCCAATGTTTTAATCAGGGATTGATATCAGAGTTATTCTGGCTTCGTGAAATGAATTGGTAAATGTTCTTTTCTTCCATTTTCTCCAAGATCTTGTGTAGGATGCGTATTGTTTTCTCCTACCATGTTTGGTAGAATTCACCAGTGAAGCATCATGGCCTAAAGTTTCATTGTGGAAATGTTTCTATTTATGAATTCAGTTTCTTTAATAGATTTAGGACTCTTCTGATTTTCCATTTCTCCCTGTCACAGTTTTGGTAATTATTGGTAATTTTGGTAGTTTTTGTTTTGGTAATTTTTGTTTTTTGAAGAATTGTCCATTTCTTTGAAGTTGTCAAATTTGTAGGCATAAAGTTGTTAGAAAGTTGTTTATCCTTCTGTAGAATTGGTATTATCTGTTGCTGCATAAACAAAAACTTAGAAGTTTAAAACAAACATTTAAAATCTCTCATGGGTCCTTGGATTCTGGGTGAGGCATCCAACCAGTGGAATTAGCTGGGTGGTTCTGTCTCAGCCTCTTTCATGAATTTGCAGTCAAGATATCAGCTAAGTCCACGGTCATCTGAAGGGTTGACTGGGAATGGAAGATCTGCTTTCAAGTTTCAGGGTGGCTCATGCACAAGCCTGACAAATTGATTGTGGTTGTTGGCAGGAGCTCCTTGTCCCATGAACCTTGCCACCAGGCTTCTTATTTGTGGCCCATGGCACCTGGCTGCTTCCAGAATGACCTAATGTCAAGAAAGGCAGAAGTCACCATGTCTTCAAGGCCTAACCTTGGGAGTCACACTTGGTCATTTTCACAGTATCCTTTTGGTCCTGCTTGTTATGTCTATTAAGTTTGAACAGAAATTCCCCAAGTTATGAATACCAGGCGGTAGGAATAAGGGGGGGCCGTCTTGAGGCTGGCTGACACAGGATCTGTCATTCCTGTTATTTGTCATTTGTGCCTTATGTTTTTTCCTTGAGTGGTCTAGCTAAAGGTACTTTTAATTTTATTGATATTTTCAAAGAGCCATCTTTTTGGCTTTATTAAGTTTCTCTATTATTTGTGTTCTATTTCACTGATTTCTGTTCTGTATTATTTTCTTCCATCTACTTCCTCTGTGTTCAGTTTTATCTCCTTCATCTCACTTCTTAAGGTGGAAGATTTCATCGTTGATTTTAGGACTTCCTTCTTTTCAAATATACACATTAAAACTCTAAATTTTCTTTTAAGCACATTTTAGCTGTAGTTCCAAAATTTTATCATGCTGTGTTTATTTTCATTCACTTCAAAATATTTTCTGTTTTCCCTTGTGATTACTTATTTGAGTCATTGGCTATTTAAAAATGTGTTGCTTAATTTTCAAGTATTTTGGAATTTTACTAATATCTTTCTGCTATTGTTTTTAATTTCATCATGGTCAGAGAACATACTGTGCAATATTTAAACTTTTGAACTTTATGGAGACTTGCTTTACAAAGAATTTACCATGCATATCTGAAAAGAATGTGTTCTGCTGTTGAATGAATTTTCTAGAAATATCAGTGACATCAAGTAGAAGATTTAAACAGTGCTATTTAAATAGCACTGTTTAAATCTTCTATAGTCTTACTGATTTTTTTTTGTCTACTTGTTCCATCATTTACTGAAAGAGGATTGTTGAAATCTCTAGTTATTATTGTCAATTTTCTATTTTATTCAGTTTATGTATTTTGAAACTCTTTTATTAGGTGCATACCCATTTAGGATTGTTACTTTGTACCCTCGATCATTATGAAATGTCCTCTTTGTGTCCAGGAATATTCCTTGTCCTGAAGTCTCTTTTTTCTGATACTAATATAGCCATTCCTTCTTCTTTGTGAATTGTATTTGACTACTATATCTTTTTCGACCTTTTTTATTGTAACCTATCTGTTTATATTTAAGTAGAATTCTTATGGACAGAAAATAATTGATTTTTTTTCCCATCTGACAACTTCTGCATTTTATTTCGATCAGCTTCCATGTCTTTATTAAAGAGAGGTAGAGAGGGGCCAGACCTGACAAACGAGGGGCAAATTACTGTCCAGGAAGGTGGATCAGGCTCAAAGGATTTCAGGGCAGGCTGATGGTCTGAGAGGAGTCAGAGAGGTCAGGACCTTGCAACAGCTCAGGAGTGATTTCAGTGTGTGATTTCAGACACGGGGCCACCAGCAGTGCTGCAGGGTATGCGGGGAAGTGTGGAGCTGGCCAGGGACCTCGAAGCAACTGCTGCCTGATCTCCCTAGCCAGAAAGCCACATGTCAGAGAGAAGATATTTTAGATTTTATGGGCTGCGTTTGTCCAGGGAACCTAGTTTGCTAAGCCCTGCCCTGGGTTATTCCCGGGCCCTGGTCTGGTTTTGGCCTTCCATGTCCACTTCATTGCTTCTCCATCATAAAGAGGCTCGTGCGAGTTGTCCTTCCCGTCTGTACCCTGCATCTGTGCAGCATCCTCAGCTCTTCTTGCCTTGTGGTCCTCACCAGCCTCTTCCTCCCCGTCACTGGGGTGTGGGCTGGCGGGCCCTGCAGGTCGCCTTCACTGCGGGCTTCCCAAAGGAACAGCATTGTCGTCTGTTTCCACAAAGCTCTCAAGCCAGACTGCTTGTTGCTGTCCCTCCTATGGCTGTTCTCTCTCATCCAGATACATTCAGTCAGGATTAAACTGCAGCATCTCAGTGCCTTGAGGGAAGCGTGAAGCAAAAAAGGTGAATATGACTCCTGGATGCTCTGGAGAAAAAGCCTGAGGCATCTCCATGTTTGCTTTAATTGTAATATTTGGATCATTTAAATTGGATCGATTATCAATATGGTTGGACCTAAATCAGCCATCTTGCTATTTATTTTCTATTTGTCACATTTTTTGTTTGTTTCTTTTTTCTCCTACCTTATTATATATATATATATTTTTTTTGATTCAGTATTTTTGGATATTATGCTTTTTCTCCACTGTTGAATTACTGGCTATTCTGAGATTTTTTAGTGGCTGCTCCAGAATTTGCAAGAAGCACCTTTAATTGTAACTGCCTACACTCAAATGCTATCACACCATTTTATGTGTAATGAAAGGGACTTTGCAGCAGTAGATTTCCCATCCTCATGATCTATCCTTGTGCCAGTGTTGTCATGCTTTTGTTATTATGAGTTATAACATTCAACATACTTTTCAAAAATTAAGCAGTCGGTGATCTTTTAGAGACATTGACATATTTACCCACGTATTTGCTTTTAGTGGTGGTCTCTCAGCTTTCATTTTGTTTAAAGAATTATTTATTTGTTCTTAATTCCTAAAAGACACCTATCAGATATAGAACTCTAGATTGGCTCTTTTCATTTCAGAACGTAGAATGGTTGCTTCATTGGATCCTGGCTTCCACTGTTGCTCTTAAAAGTCTGTGGCCATTTTTATCTGTACTCTCCTATAGGTAACATGTTTATCTTTTTTTCTCACTTCTTGAATGTTTTCTCTCCTCCCTAGTTTTCAGTTTTGTGATTATGGTGGTGTTTTATCTATTTATCATATTTGAGATTATTTCGATTTTTGCATGTGTAAACTTTTGGTCATTATGTCTTCAATTTTTTTTTCATTTCCCCTCTTCTTCTGGACCTCTATGTTATGTAGCACTTTATATTTTGTTGCAGGTAACTGAGACTCAGTTAACTTTTTTTCAGTCTATTTCTCTCTATGCTTCATTTTGGAATTTTTTCTCTTGCCACGTCTTCAGTTTCACTAGTCCTTCCCCTCCCCGCATGTCCAATCTTTTTTTTTTGAATTTTATTTTATTTATTTTCTTATATAGCAGGTTCTTATTAGCCATCAATTTTATACATGTCAGTATATACATGTCAATCCCAATCACCCAATTCATCACATCACCATCCCCACCTCCCCGGGGCTCCAATCTTTTATTAAGCCCATCCATTTAAAATTTCCCGTCAAATATTGTATTTTTCTTCTCTAGAATTTCCATTTATTTTTAAAATATCTTCCACTTCTCTTATTATTTGGATCATGTTGTTCTCTGAATCCTTGAGCATGTGTGTAATAAGCACTTTCAAGTCCTTGTCTTCTACTTCTGTTATCACTGTCATCTCTGGACCTGTTTCTATTGATTGATTTTCTGAGATTATGATTCATATTTCTCTTCTTCTTCCCATTTTTAATTGCAAAACTTTTCTTCTTGGAAATTTTTGATTTGGTGGTAGATAGTGTTAATGAAATGACATTGATGTTCTGAGTGTGGTTTTTGCTTGTTTGTTTGTTTTTTGTTTTGTTTTCCTTTAAAGAGTGTTGAGTTTTGTTTTCCTGGAAGGTAAGTGCTTTTCAGCAGAAAGAAGGAGGAATCATAGCGCTCAACTCATTTGTTCCTGTTTCATCAGGGATCACAGTGCTGTGCTGCCCATTGCCCAGTGTCTAAAAACAGGGGTTTTTTTTTTCTATATTTTTTTCTATTTCCCTAGTAGCTTATGGTGAGAGGGCAAGTACCTAAATCCTATACCAGTTACTCCACCATGATGGAAGAAAAAGTCTTAAATACATTGATTGAGTTATGGTCTGGCTAAATAAAACCAATCTGGTATTCTGGCTTACCTACCACTGTATACTCTGAAATTTGAAGATACTGTCTCATGACAGTATCTTTTCATCTGTGTAACCATGAAAAGTAAAAGTTCCACTGGTGTTTGGTTGGGAGTTTTTATTTAGTCAGCTCTTTGGCAGCTGAGGCATAATGGTTAAGGACATTTCTTCAGAGTCAGAGCACTTTTGGGAATACACTGCAAAGTTACGTGATAAAGGGCATGGATATGGCAAGTGTGAAGAATGAGGACCATTGTGGCTATCAATCTGCCATAGCAGAGCTCAAACCGTTGAAGAAAGAAGAGGGCAAATTCTGAACTGGCTAAAACTGAGTAAAATTCTGCCAACAAGAGAAAGGAAACACAAGTGGGAAATTTAATTCAGTTATAGGAAAATGAAGAAAATTAATTTCTTGGACATCTGTAAAGAGCATGGGCTATAAGATCAGACTGCATGGTTTCAAATTAAAGACCAGCCACTTATGGCTTATATAACATGGAGACCTTAAAATATTTAATCTTTTAAGCTACAGTCTTATTATCTACAAGGGATAATATGGTAGTTATCTGAATAGACAGTGGTGAGAATTAACTGTGATAATGTTTATAAAGTTTATTTCCATGTATGTGACATTGTAGGCCAGGATTCAGCAAACTTTTTACATAAAGGAGCAGAGAGTAAATAATTTAGACTTTGACAGCCATAAGGTCTCTGTTGCAACTATTTAATTCTATTGTTGTAGTGTGAAAGCAGCCATAGATAAAACATAAGTGAGTGGGCATGGCTGTTTTCCAATAAAACTTTATTTACAAAAATAGGCAGTGGTCATATGTGGCCTATGGTCCATAATTTGCCAACCACTGCAAACCGTAATTAGTGGATCTCTCATCTGTAGCTCCATTTTAAATTACTGGAGTTCAGGAACCATGTCCTTATTTTGTTGTATTTTTATATCTCCTAGCCAGTGCCTGACATAAAGTAGGTGCTTTCTCAATGATTTTTAAAATATAATTATTTATTGAACTCCTGCCAAGCACCAAAGCACCAGTAAAATGCCTGCTCCTATTCTGAGCTTTTCTGTCCAAGGAAGCAAGGTGGAAATTCTACCTGAAGAGTTAGAAAGGACTGAGCCCACTCTAATATAAACAATCCTGCAAATAAGCTTTATTTTCTTCCAGCATTTAGATCACTTATGTTTCCTTTGCACCTTGCAGAAGTAGTTAACCTATTCCCAGTGCTACCAGGCCATGTTTTAAAGCCTCATTATCTGGCCCCATTCTCTAGACAGGACATTACAAGTTTCCTTGTATGACCATTTCACTTTGAACCTAATGGAAGGGTGGATTCAGTTTCTGATCCTCTAAGTGTTTGAGCCAGGACACTTTGTGTAACTCTACTATGTTCACGATGAGGAAAGCAATGTATAATGTCTGATGAAGAGGATATCCTGTCCCTGCCCTTCACACGCCAATCACGCAACTCTGCTTACCTCAATAAATATGCCCTGATGGGATTTTTGACCCTGAGGTTCATCCTTTATCACAGGATTCTATTAACTTCTTCACCACGATATTTTAGAGAACATAGTAGAAAGTCATTTTCATCTTTAACTCTCTTTACAGATAAAATAAAACAATTACAGCATTATAAAATGGTAATTTTTACTCACATTGAGACAGAGGGAGTCATTGCAAAACATCAAATTAATTCCATTGCTATCCTTGCCAATAAAGCAAGGCTATTTAAACTCATAAATTTTTCTGTGCATGTTCCTTTGGAAAAAAAAAAAAGTAAATGGCTACATCACAAACACTGAACGCCCTACTCCGGTGTCTCTGAGGGCGTTTGCCTGTGCATGAAAGAGACAGAAACTATAATATAAACACATTTAAAAACCACTGCATCTTCACTAGGGCAGGGTTGGCACCGCTTAACTGGCTTCAGTCATGTGGTAAAAATGACTACTTAGCCTTGTTTAAAATCAGAGCTTCCTATGTTGGCTGCCCATGCTGATTCCTCCTAGAGAAGCAAAAACAATGCCCTGATAGCTGAGACATTAGGGATGGGTGTTGATGAAAAGATTTCCTTGTATTATTTTCATTAGGTTTCCTGCTTGCCTCATCAATGCTTGATAGACTTGGGTGCCAAAAAGTGGAGATTACTTTTATGGAGCATCTTGTGTAATTATTTCCTCTAAAATTTGATGGTCTTCACCTTAATGATATAACAGAGCATGGTCTTTACTGCAGTTAGAAACAAATGGGCCGGGATGTGCGTAATCACAAAATGCCCTAGGGAAGCTAGTTTGAGGCACTCTCAGATAAGCTCATGTCCATCTGTGGTCATTGTCTTCCAAGTTCAAGCATGATGCCACCCACCGCTGTGTTGATATTCTTGCTATCAGTGTTCCAGAAGATAGTAATCTTTGTTCCTGTATGTAAATAGGATGTATTTCTACTTTATGTTAGCCGCCCCTGTCTTCACGTTCTTTGAGCTTCTCCCTTGGCCTCATCCTAATACCTGAGCAGCCCCATTTACTCCATTCTGGGGTGTCTCAGCTACAGCATTTTTGACATTTTGAGCTGGACAGATCTTTGCTGGGGGTAGTGGTGGTTGTCCTGTACGTTGTAGGATGTTTGGCAGCAGTGCTGACCTCCACCTACTAAATGCCAATAGCTCATCCTCACCCTCCTGTGCTGTGACAACCAGACGTGTCTCCAGATATTACCAAAGTTCCCCTGAGGATGCCAGGCTCAAAAGTAACCCTGGTTGAGAACTTATCGCTATATACTAAGTTGATTTTTCTACCAGTGGTTTCCATAACCACATAAATTCTGACATAGTTTATCATTTATCATGTCCCTAAATAAGCATTTCTCTCAATACATCATTTTAAAGCTAAGGAATGGAGATCCAAGGCTATGAATTCAATTAGCCAAGATGACATAGCTCACTGATGACAAAGCCAGGGCTTGACCTCATTCCATCAAAATGCTGCTTCTCACGTGCCCCCCACCCCCGCCAGCTCCTGTGTACTCCATCACAGAAGGTAGTCAGTACAGAGGTGTGACATCTTCTGCTCTGTGCTATACCCAAAACCATCATTAAGTAGCCAAGTAAATTGGTTATCCATTCATTCATGCATTCAACAAATATTGGAATGGCTCCTTTGTACCAGATGCTATAGTAGGCGCAGGAGATATAGTAATGAGCAAATGGGACTAAGTCTCTGCCATCCTTGAGGACATATAAAACAGGTCAGGTGGGCTTCCCTGCTGGCGCAGGGGTTGAGTCCGCCTGCCGATGCGGGGGACACGGGTTCGTGCCCCGGTCCGGGAAGATCCCACATGCCGCAGAGCGGCTGCGCCCGTGAGCCGTGGCCGCTGAGCCTGCATGTCCGGAGCCTGTGCTCCGCAACGGGAGAGGCCACAACAGTGAGAGGCCTGCGTACCACAAAAAAAAAAAAAAACCAAAAAAACAGGTCAGGTGGTGATCAGTGCTATAGAGAAATTTAAATCTATAGAGATTGAGAATCCTGTAAGGGTTGTGATTCTTTGCAATCCATCTGGATACCTGAGAGAAGAACATTCCAGGCACCGGGAAAGCAAGTGCAAAGGCCCTGAGATGCAAGTGTGCTTGGTATGTTGGAGACCATTACAGCTGGAACACAGTGACCCAGGAAGGGAGTGGTAGGAGATGGGATTGGAGAGGGGACAGAGGCAGATCACACAGACCACAGAGACAGATGGTGCTGTTGATTTACTCCGAGATGGAAAGGTAGATTGTCAGGTTCAGATCCCAGCTCTGCTACTTACAGTTATATAACCTTGGGAAGTCACTCAATTTTTCTATTCTTAAGTTTCCTCCTCTGTAATTGAGGAGACTTCATGATACTACTTGAAAAGGCTGTATGAAGTTTTTAAAAGTTCCCTTATTCAGAGTACTTAGAATAGTGCCTGTAAGTACTGGAAAAAGTTAACAGTTTTATTAGCGACTTTTAAAATGATCATTCTGGCTGCTGAGTGTGGAATAGATCAAGGAGTGGAAGAGAGTGTGCTGTGGAAACAAGGAATAGTTAGGCATTTATTACAGTAATGCAGAGTATTACAAAGGAGGTGTAGAGAGATGGCCTGGGTGTTCTGGATAAAATCACTGATGGTTCAAGATGTAAAGTTTAAGAGCAAGTGAGAGATCAAGCACGGCACAGCTTCTTCAGCTCAGTCAACTAGAAGCATGGAGTTGCCTGAGATAGGAAAGACCGGGGAAGGAACTAGTCTAGGGTGGAGAGTTAGAAGCACACTGTAGAGCATATTTAGTATGAAATGTTATTTGGCATCCAAATATGCTGAACAGTCAATTGGGTTCATGAATCTGAAGGTCAGGAGGGAAAACTGAGCTAGACGTACACATTTGGAAGTTGTCAGACCACACAAGCTCTTTGAAGCCATGAGACTAGAGGCAAATACCTTTAAGGAGCAGTGTGAACAGAGAAGGAGGCCACAGAATGAGCTTGGGAGGCTTAGTCATTTATAGAAGAATAGTGTGAGCAGGGTAAAAGGCTGTGAAAGTACAAGTGGCTACTCTGGAATCCAGTAGGAGAAAGTGTTCCAAGGCAATGGACGGGTCTCCAGTTCCCGTAATGTCGGACCAAATATATAAACAAAAGATCAAAACTATTTTCCTAAACGTGTCAGTAGAGCTAAAACGAAAGTGGTCGTGGTTTAATCTGCACAGACGCTTGAAGTCTCATTGTATTCTAATTCCGAATTTTTTAATTCTTTTTTCATCAACTCCAAATGGTGAACCCAAGATCTGAGACCTGTTTTATCATGGGCATTTGCTGATTCTGGAGAAGGTGGCTGAGAGGTTAGGAAGCTGAATAGAACTTTCAGAAGCTCCACAGACCTTCCATGAGACACACACTAGAGTTCATGGTCCTCCAAATGGGAGTGGGGTGTGGTAACCCTATGCGCTTAGCTTTGTACACCATTGAGCTGTGTTCTAAGAGTTATGATGAATCCCTCCAGAGAACCTTCTCAAGTTCTACGACTACTCTCAATTTATTGCTGTAATTTTTAAGAACATACTTGGCACACAATAAAAAATGCCCTGGCACACAAAAAGAAACCTTTTTTTAAAAAGCAGAATTAAATGTCAGTAGAAACCGATCCACAGGGAATTAAAAATTATTTAGCTCCTTGTGTTTCAGTAAACAAAAGACAGGGTGAAGAAATTGGACAGATAAGTGTAAAATATAAAAGAAGATAAAGCAGAGTTGAAAAAAAAAGACCAATAATAGCAAAACTAAGAAACTAATAGGCAGATTTAAGAGCAGATTAGTGAGAGCTAGAATTAGTGAAGAATATACATAAAGAAATACAAAAAGATACAAAAGGTTAGGAATATGGAAGGGAAGGTGACAGACATAGGGAATGCAGAGAGTAGGTCTAACAAAAAGGTATGGTAATTCCAGTAGAAAAGAGAGAGAGAATAGGACAGAAGAAAATTTGAAAATAGAACGGCTAAGATTTCCAAAACTGTTGAAACATAAAAATCAATTGAAGCAGGATACACATGTAGGATAAATAGTTTTACATGTACACAAAAGAATAGCATACTAACAATTTTGAAAACCAAATATAAAGATAAAATATTAAAGCACATAGAGAAAAAATGGCAAATTACCTTCAAAAGAGCAAGGGATGAACCACCTGCTGACTTGTTAGAAGACATGACGGAAACCAAAGGAAAAAGTAGTGCTGAAATTCCAGTATGCCAACTTATAATTTTGTCAGTGGGGATAGCCTTCAAGAAAGAGGATGAGGGCTCCCCTGGTGGCGCAGTGGTTGAGGGTCCGTCTGCCGATGCAGGGGACACGGGTTCGTGCCCCGGTCCAGGAAGATCCCACATGCCGCGGAGCAGCTGGGCCCGTGAGCCATGGCCGCTGAGCCTGCGCGTCGGGAGCCTGTGCTCCGCAACGGGAGAGGCCACAACAGTGAGAGGCCTGCGTACCGCAAAAAAAAAAAAAAAAAAAAAAAGAAGAGGATGAAATAAAGGTACACTCAGATAAATAAAAACAGAGAATTTATCACCAGCAGAAGCACGCTAAAGAAATGCTAAAGTGAGTTGATCAGAATATAAAGTTCACAGTTGCAAATAAGGAAATGCAAGAAGGAATACAGAGCAATGCAAAAGAGTATTATGTGGTAAATCCAACTGAATATTGATTGTATGAAACAATAATCATAATATGCCATGGGGTTTTAAATGTATTTCACTAAAATATATTAAAAACTAAAACTGTACAATTTGGAAGGAGTTAAATGAAATCAAAGACACCTCACAGGTACTGACCTTGTCCACAGAAGGGATAGAAATACAAATCAGATTTGACTTTGATTGGTCAAGAATGCATCCTGTTGTCTCTTAGGTGACCTTAGAAAATAAGCAAATATTATATAACCATAGTGTTTTTACCTGATGAACACATTACAAACAAAGCTATTCCCCTCACTGCTTCAGTCCTCTACCCCCTACCAATCTTCACCCAACTTCTCCACTAACTAAAGTGTTTCCAAAAAGAAGTTGTGACGAATGGTTCCAAGTGAGGGGCCTGGTTTGAGTCAATAAAGATGGAGAAATGACCAGGAGACATAACCACCTACAGGTCACTGACAAGAGTTATTTTAACGGCATAGGAGGGTGAAATTTTAATTGGAATGAGTTTAAGAAAGAAAGGGAGGAGGGAAAAAGGAGACAACAAATACAGACAACTTTGCGGGGAAATTCTTCAGTAAAAGGGAACAGAACATGAAAAGACAGAGTTGAAGACAAGATCAATGCCGAGTTATTTTTTCAGGACAGTATAGGATGTTTGTGTGCCGATGGAAATGATCCAGCAGAGAGAAAACCTAATCCTGTAGAGAGAGTGGGAGAAAATTTCTGGAGCAGTAACTTTGTGAACAAAGTGATGGAATGCAGTGCACAAGGAAGGGGTTGACTTAGGAGGAGACAACTCATCCATCAAATCAGGAGCAAAGGCAGACGGCTACAGAGCCACTTAGCTTGGTGGTTATGGGTGGGACCATGGAGGTTCCTTCCTGATTGTTTTTATGTTTGCAGTAAAATAGAAAGAATAAAATAGAATTGCCAGGCAGCACTAAAAGATCACCAACATAAGGTGAGACTAGCCAGCCATGCTCCATGTCTTTCTTCAACAGCCTCGATGGAAGTTTAAAAGAGAGGGAGAATTAAGCAGGTTGGTAGCTATTTCAGATGGAGGGGAGGGAAGGGGATGGTTATTTCACTTAATATAAACTGGGGAAAGACAGAAATCAGAAGATCTGAGTGGTGAAGGAGGATGAAAAGCTGTTAGAATCAGTAGATTATCAATCCTGATGGAATTAAAGAATCACTAGGGTTCAGGTCCTTGAAGTAGGGACCTGGAAACATATGAAGTGGTGCTGGGAGAGTGGGATCCTTGATATGAGATGACAGTGGGGATGAAGCTGACCAGAATGTCAGAGCTCAGGGGTGGTCAAAGGAATCAGAATGTGATCAGATCAATCAATTAATCTTAGAATTAATCAACTAATATTCATTTAACAAGTTTTCAAATCATTCTAAATTTCAAACCTGATCATGCTGTTATTGGAAGTCCTTTAGACTACTCTGCCCAAGCTCTGAGCTAGTTTTCAGGATAAAATTCAACCTCAGGAGGTTGGCATGAGAGTTCCTTTGTCATCTGATTTCTCCTTCTCTAACAGCAGCAATAACTTCCTTCCCCCCAGCACTCTTCCTAGGCTATTAACTCCTATCAAAGAACATCTTAGATGCTACACTTTTTGAGAAAAAGCCCTACAACCACACCCCATCAAACTGAGCTTAGACATAAGATCTGAGTTTAAACATTACATTGCATTTTCACAATTAACGGCTTCCCACAAATTGGAAGCTCTTTGAGGACATGGACTTCTTAGTCTGTAACCCTCCTCTCCCACCACTACTTCCATATATTTGTGGATTAATTACTAAGTGAATGAGTAAATAAACGAATCAACAAATGTGCATCTACTTGAGGCAGAGACCAAGTTAAGGATTTAGCCTTGAGACTGCAGTTAGAAATAGAGATACAGTTCTTCCTGGTGAGAAGGAGTCTCTGGGGGAAAAAAAAACAAAAAACAACAGTTGTAGGAAGAATCTAACTTATCAATGCATCCCAATTCTTAAGAACATAGTAAGTAATACATTAGTAAGCGGTAGCTCAGTGGAAGCAGCTGGACATTTATGAGTTAATCCCAAAAAGTGAGATACAATTCAAGTTAAAAAAGAAACTAGTAATGGTATCAGGATAGATTCTGTAGAAAAGCCAGTTGTCTCTGGTAGTTTTGCCTGTAAATTGACCATTCGACACCTCTGTTAATTTTTTCCCCAATCTCAAAGTGGTTATAGTACAGTCTCAGTTGTTTATATAAATGAAGTCATTAATCTTTGGCAAGAAAGTAGAAACAATGACGCTAACTCTACTTTTATTTAAATTCTGTTAAACATCTTTGGTTTCTATGTTCAACTGTTTATTGGTATCTAGGTAGTTAGTTAATTAGCTACTTGTTTAATGAAGCCATTTATTACTGCTCAGATAGCCATAATCAAGGGCATGACACAAATAAAGTATGAAAAAGATTAAAAGAAATTCATCAGCCAGATATGAGCTCCTGTACAATGGAGAGATTTATTATTTCAGGTCTGGTATTGAGATTAGCCTGACTGACTTTCTGGCTTTGAATCAACAATCTATTATCTCATTTTGAGATAAAATCTGGTGAGCAACAGTCATATCAGTTGTTTTGCAGACATAATCAAGAAAAGGTATATTCATTTACCTACCACAGCACCTGGCAAAACAAATTACTGCAGCAAGATGCAACATACTATATATAGTTTTTACTCATTAAACTTCATTCTATGCTAATTTTCTGTGCTGTTCCAGGTTTTAAGAAGACTGGAGTTTTAGATTATTTTGTTATTTAGACAGAAAGTGGTTTCTTTTCTTTTTTCTTAGATTTATTTATGATCTTTTTTGGTTTTCTTTTGGCTGTGTCAGGACATAGTTGAGGCACGCGGGATCTTTCGTTTCCACGCTCAGGCTCTTTGCTGTGGTGTGCAGGCTTCTCTCTAGTTGCGGCGTGCAGGTTTTCTCTTCTCCAGTTGTGGTGCGCAGGCTCCAGGGCGCCTGGGCTCTGTAGTTTGCAGCACACGAGCTCTCTAGTTGAGGCACATGAGCTCAGTAGTTGTGGCACGCAGGCTTAGTTGTCCCACAGCATGTGGGATCTTAGTTCCCTGACCAGGGTTTGAACCCACATCCCCTGCGTTAGAAGGTGGATTCTTTACCACTGGACCACCAGGGAAGTCCCAGAAAGTGGTTTCTTTTACATTATGACTTACCCCAACAAACCATAGTGTTTTGGAAAACACTTACCTATGAATTGCTGGAGAAAAAGAATTACTCTCTTTTCTTTGTTTTTTCAATGTAATTTTTAAAAGGAGAAATACAGATAATAATAATTAAAATATTGCACAGCTTTATAAGACCAAACATATGGCCAAAATATGTACATTTAAATAATGTACGCATTAGCGAATGATTGTAAAGTTAATGCAAAGTTATTTCTACTTCTTTGGCTCGCCAGTTGCCTACACAATGAAGTCTGCATCCTATGACCGTGGCACGTCTGCCTGAGTTTCTTCGCACGAACACTTCTCCATATGTTCAGCCCCCGTGGCACGCACAACACTCTCCACCCTCCACATCATGTCGTGTTCCTTCCGTGATGGAACCGGCTCCGTTGCTCCCACTCAACATCTGAGGTAATTTCATTAAGAAGATGTTTATCCTAAGGAGGAAAAGAGCATGGAGGTTCAAGGAATTAGGAAATAGAAAAGCATGTGGTGGAAGGATTAGTATGCACTTAAGTTGGAAACCAAAAAGGAAAACTCCAAGGAATTTAATTTGATTTTAGCACATTTTATTTCATGTGGTTTTAACTAATCAGAAGAATTTGGTCCCTAGAAATATAGTGTTATATAAACCAAATTATATAGTGTAAGCTAAGGCTCTATACACTCCAAGTGATTTTTTTCACATATAAAACTTTAGTCTCTTTGCACATTGGAAATATAGGTGGATCATTAAATGTTCACACCATAATATCACTAAAGAAGTTGGTTAAGTGAGGTATAAATAATGTCACTCAAAGGAGGTGATTGAGTTTTCTCCATAGTAATTTTCAGTAAACTGTTAGACTGGGGTATTAGAAGCCTAAATGATTGAGCTGACAGTTTTCAATCTCAGACTTTTATCTTCAGATAATGACTTTAGAAATGAAGAATACACACAAATTCTGTCAGGAAAATGATGCGGCAGATTGAGACCTTCACATGGCATATTTTTATAACCATAGTCATACACTGAACTTAGTTGCTATAAAAAGCACAATAGCTCAACATTTTATATCTTTCTAGCCCATTAAAACCATTTTCAAAATTCAAGTAACTGAATTTCTTTCAAAATATGTAGTATATAACTACACCTTCTCATTGTTTTATTAGGATATCTTTTCGTATGACAAGTTAGCAGTTGAGAATGGGCAAGTCTATTTTTGTCCTTCAAAACTCTTCAACAAAATTGGAAACTCGGAAATATTATTAACATTTTTATTTGATTTAATTTAAGATAATTTCTTTCACAGTCACTTAAGCTCTCATTTACACTTACAAGCTGAGAAAGCTGCCCCAAAATAAATCCTGCAAAGCTCTGATACAGAAGTATTTCAGTTCAGTTCAACTAGGATTTCCTGATTCCAGTGATGGACACTTGGGGAGATTACAAGAGGGTTATGAGCATGGCTGCTACCCTCAAAGGTTAATCTAATTGGAAAGACATAGCATACATGCATGATTCTGTTTCATACATGTTTACATGTTGAGTACCATATGTGGTGCTGTAATGTAAATTAATGTAATGGTGTGCTTGAATAAAGGTTCGATGGACAGGAATTTATTTAAATCTGGGGGAAATCTTTATAGAAAAGGAAGAGTTATGAGTATTGAAAGTATAAGGCATAAAATAAGATGATCTACTGTTCAAAATCGTAAGAAATTAGATATTAAAGCCAAAACAAGGAAAACCAAGGAAATGGCAGGATAGCTCAAAAATTCAAGAACATGTGCCGCTAAAATAAATTCGTACATATTCAACAGGTAAGAGTAAAATTATGGGCACAGCAAAATCATGTGTTACTGATCTTAAGATGGGCAAGTCTGCAAAAAATATTTGGAAGAAAAAAGATTATTGTAGGAAAGAAAACTTAGAGGGATGCATTATTTTAACTATTTAACCCACTCTCATAAAACACACTCAAAGTATGAGGCTTCTCTAAAAGAATCACACTGTTTTGACTGAGTAAGAATATTCTGTTTCAGCAACATAGTTGAAATAGTTGTGATGAAATTCTGTCCTATGAATGGTCTCTTTCAGGAAAAAAAGTAAAAGAAAGCTCAGAGATTCTCATCACTTCCAGAATTGAAAAGGTGTCATGTAAGGGAGAGGAATATATGGCCAAATGCAAATTTATTACTTTAGATAATTCAGATTTCCAGTTTGGACTCAAGAGTATAAAAATAATAATATTAATAATAATAATAATATGAACCCCACACTCTTCTTATATATATACATGTACATAAGTATATGTTAGATTCTAGTATTTATTCTATTACATATCTATAATATCTATTATATTCTAATATTCATATAATGTGTATATTACAGGACTTACCTCAAGAAGTAATTTTAAGGATTAAATGGCTTATATATATTTAATCTTTAATATTATTATGTTAATGTTGTATATTAATATATTAATTTGTTTAGATTAATTCATTCATACTATATATAATAGTATGTATAATATTTTATACATATATATTTAATCCTTAAAACAAGTCTCTGAGGTCAGTGCTATGATTGTCCCATTTGCAGAGAAGAAAAGAGGCCCACAAATGATAACAAAGTGCCTAGACCACACAGCTGGTAGATATCAGAGCTGGGATTTTAATACAGTCGACCCTCCATATCCATGGGTTCTGCATCTATGGAGGATTCAACCAACCTCAGATGGAAAATATTTTTTTTTTAATATTCCAGAAAGTTCCAAAAAGCAAAACTTGAATTTCCCAAGAGCAGGCAACTATTTACATAATATTTACATAGTAGTAACAACTATTTACATAGCATTTACATTGCATTAGGTATTTAAAGTAATCTAGAGAAGATAAAAAGTACAGGAGAGGAGGTATGTAGGTTACACGCAAATATCGTGCCATTTTATGTAAAGGACCTGAGCATCCTCGCATTTTGGTATCGGGGTTGGGAGGTCCTGGAACCAAACCCCTGCAGATTCTGAAGGACCATGTATAGGCAGTCTGGCTTTAGAGTATGTGCTTTTAACAAGTATATTCTCTCTCTCTCTACATAGCAAATTGTCTCTGAAACAAATTATTATTTTCACTAGCATGGCCTCACCCATTTTCCTGCTGGTCCCTATAACTGAAAAGTGTGTCTCCCACTGGCCTTTTATCACTAGTCAGTACCTAACCATTTTTCAGATATCAGGTCAAGCATTCCCTGAACTTCTAGTCTAAATCTGTTTCCCCTGTTATTGCTCATATAGCTGTATATGAGCTCATACAGACCAATTATTTTCCTCAAAACATTTATATAAGTTCATAGTAAGTAATATGATAATTTGCTTAAAATCTGTCTCCACCACAAGACTGCATGATCCTGTAGTATAGCACCTACCACTATAACTGGTACATAGTAGGCATTCAGAAATGTTTGTGGAATAAATGAATAGAGAAAGGAAGGGAGGCAGGAGGGGAGGAAGAGTCACCCATTCTTTAAAAGTTGAATAACTTCTGCAGGAAACCCTCTACAGCTTCCCCGGATGGAAGTGGTCAGTTCTTCCCCAGTGAGCTCACCTCCCTTGTACCTCCATGTGTGTTGTTTTTCAGGTCTGCTTTGTATTATCTTTAATTCATCCATACCCACCTTCCTCACTATAATGTAAACCTCTGGAAATCATGAGTGGTGACCTATTTTCCTTTCCATTTTCTGCAGTGTTCACTCAGTATTACATTGAATAGCAAAGTGACTGAGCTTTCTTACTGGACTGAATTAGATAGGATGATGATAGCTTTCATGCATAATTTGTCCTTTTCTGGGCCCCACATTTGGAAGGAAACATGCCGGAAGGCCTAGAAAGAATTTGTATGCTTTGTTACAGTTAATTCAGAAATATGAAGTTCCATATGTACCTTGCCTGCACATGCTGTTCTCCCATTGCAAAAGTCCCATTTAGCAGGGAAAATCTCTAAGGAAAAAACATTCAAATATGCCAACTAAATACACCGTCTTCTGTCTTTAAAATATAAACCACATGCTTTTTATGTTTTAACAGACTCTGGACTCCATCAGCAACTTTGAGTACAGTGAACTTAGAGTACCCCCAGGTTTGGAATTTCAAACAAACACTTTGTTTGGTCATATACATGTATTGACCCATACTAGGGATTCTTTCCCAGGAGTGGTGATGGGTTTTCACGATTAGTCCACACTTTCTCACCTCATTCCTTTGTGGGCCAAAGCATCTGGGACATAGATAACCACTAAGCTGGGTCTGCAGCCTGGGGCCAAAGAACAAATCACCATCCAATGTCCTCTGTGGAGGCAGAAACCAAACCAACCAACTGCGTCTCATTAGCACCACGTCCTTAACAACTGGGCCAACCCACCCACGCTGAATTCATTCAGCTGTACACAGGAAATGCCATATTAGAAAATCGGCTCACCAAAATCCCAAAGAGGGACTGAAAATTAGGAATATTTTTGGCAGACTGTAATTTAAAACCAGAATTTGGAATTACGGAATTAAGATAGCAAATGCTACCCTATACGTGGTCAGAAGTAGTGTTTTCAAAAGATAAATTTTTTATCTTACTGCTATCTAATTTCACAAAGGTCAGAAATAAGAGACTTGGTCATTGAATGCTTGCTGTCCAAAGAGCCAAGGGCAAAAGGGTGGTTCATCAACAGCCTGTGCTATATCCTTAGTTGTTTCAGATCCTTCTGGCAATGGTGGGTTGCCCTTCAAAGACTATGACTGAGAAAATTTCATCCTGTTCTTTCTATTAGGACCTGTGATCCCTTACTTCTATCTCCATTCCAAGGTCTAACAGACAGAAGTCTACTGGACAAGGGGATAGTTAATCTCAAAACAATGTCATCTACCCTCCCATTCAAATGTAACTCCCCTTCCACCCTGAAGTCCCCATAAATTCCCACAAGAGCCCCTGCCTTAACTAAAGTCTGTTACAGCTTTGCCTGCTCTCTGTGAAGGCTAAGAGGTTTGACTTTCAAATGCTAAAAAATAGAACATTCCAATCCTGCTTCTACTCCAAAAAGAAATAAATGTCCAGCTCCCTGGCATCTTAAAAAAAATAGATCTAAAGATCCTGCAATTGTCCTAATGGGTATTATGTGTGCATCAATTGATGGATTATATAAACTAGCACTGGTGTTTTAGAAAGAGATACCAGCCTATCCAGTCACTTCAATTTACACATTAAGAAATCAAGTTTCCACAGCTAGCTATGGAACATGGGCCAGAGTCCACTCATGAGAGATGCTCACCCCATACTCTGTCCTCAGCCTTATACTATGACATTCTTTAATAGACTCGGAAGGAAGTTAACAGTAGGTTTAATCTGCTAGCAGGTAATGAACGCCTCACTGCCCTCCATTAGAAAAAGGTCTCAGGACAATCTTGAGAACGAAAAACGTAGCTGGAGGAAGCAGGCTCCCTGACTTCAGACTATACTACAAAGCTACAGTAATCAAGACAGTATGGTACTGGCACAAAAACAGAAAGATAGATCAATGGAACAGGATAGAAAGCCCAGAGATAAGCCCACGCACACATGGTCACCTTATCTTTGATAAAGGAGGCAAGAATATACAGTGGAGAAAGGACAGCCTCTTCAATAAGTGGTGCTGGGAAAACTGGACAGGTACATGTAAAAGTATGAGATTAGATCACTCCCTAACACCATACACAAAAATAAGCTCAAAATGGATTAAAGACCTAAATGTAAGGCCAGAAACTATCAAAATCTTAGAGGAAAACATAGGCAGAACACTCTATGACATAAATCTCAGCAAGATCCTTTTTGACCCACCTCCTAGAGAAATGGAAATAAAAACTAAACAAATGGGACCTAATGAAACTTCAAAGCTTTTGTACAGCAAAGGAAACCATAAACAAGACGAAAAGACAACCCTCAGAATGGGAGAAAATATTTGCAAATGAAGCAACTGACAAAGGATTAATCTCCAAAATTTATAAGCAGCTCATGCAGCTCAATAACAAAAAAACAAACAACCCAATCCAAAAATGGGCAGAAGACCTAAATAGACATTTCTCCAAAGAAGATATACAGACTGCCAACAAACACATGAAAAAATGCTCAATATCATTAATCATTAGAGAAATGCAAATCAAAACTACAATGAGATATCATCTCACACCGGTCAGAATGGCCATCATCAAAAAATCTAGAAACAATAAATGCTGGAGAGGGTGTGGAGAAAAGGGAACACTCTTGCACTGCTGGTGGGAACGTGAATTGGTACAGCCACTATGGAGAACAGTATGGAGGTTCCTTAAAAAACTACAAATAGAACTACCATATGACCCAGCAATCCCACTACTGGGCATATACCCTGAGAAAACCATCATTCAAAAAGAGTCATGTACCAAAATGTTCATTGCAGCTCTATTTACAATAGCCTGGAGATGGAAACAACCTAAGTGTCCATCATCGGCTGAGTGGATAAAGAAGATGTGGCACATATATACAATGGAATATTACTCAGCCATTAAAAGAAACGAAATTGAGCTATTTGTAATGAGGTGGATGGACCTAGAGTCTGTCATACAGAGTGAAGGAAGTCCGAAAGAGAAAGACAAATACCGTATGCTAACACATATATATGGAATTTAAGAAAAAAAAATATCATGAAGAACCTAGGGGTAAGACAGGAATAAAGACACAGACCTACTAGAAAATGGACTTGAGGATATGAGGAGGGGGAAGGGTAAGCTGTGACAAAGCGAGAGAGTGGCATGGACGTATATTCACTACCAAACGTAAAATAGATAGCTAGTGTGAAGCAGCCGCATAGCAGCGGGAGATCAGCTCGGTGCTTTGTGACCACCTAGAGGGGTGGGATAGGGAGGGTGGGAGGGAGGGAGACGCAAGAGGGAAAGATATGGGAACATATGTATATGTATAACTGATTCACTTTGTTATAAAGCAGGAACTAACACACCATTGTAAAGCAATTATACTCCAATGAAGATGTAAAAAATAAAAAAATAAAAAAAAATTTTTTAAAATAAATTAAAAGTTCTCAGGAAAACGGAAAGAGAAAAGAAAGGCCAAGTGACACATGCATAGTATGAAGGTAATTTGTAGCAGAGCTTCAGCTAAAATCTGAGCCTATTAATTCTTGCTGCCTTTCTAGAGTGCTGAGTTAAAGAGCCCCTACTGACAGATTTAGAGATAGACATTTGGATCTCCACTGGAAATTGTGATCAAACTTCTAAAGCCCAGAATAGACTAAAGCCCAGAATAGACAGCCAGTCAGGTAAGCAGCAGATCTTACACAATGAGGTTTTTAAAAGATGGCACATGTCTGCTTAGCGTGACACATGCTATGCCAAGTCCTTTCATTCCAGATCTTGGAATCTAGAGCCTGACGTCCTACAGAATGATTGTTCTCATTTGATGCACGATAGATTACTCCCTACCTCACGTTCATCTACAGATGGCAATGAAAGTGCTTATTCCTGCTTTGCACCTTGAATTGTGAGTCCTCTCCAGCAATCTAATAAAATTGTAGTATGAAGAAATTGCATAATGTTATAATAAATGAGAAGTAGCACTACCTGGGGTCTCACCTCTTTCCAACCAAATATGAGAACCTTGCTTTTCAACATGAATAATATCCTAAAGCCCAAACTGCATTGAGTTGTTTCATTTTCTGGTCCTCGGTGTACTGATAAAGATTACTGACTATACTATGGTGTGATTTATCTATATTTGATGCCATGGACAAGCTTTTCTCTAGGAAATAATTGTGCATGATGGCCATATCATTCATATTGCAAGTGCTTAATTTATGATAAATATTCTATGAGCAATTCCAGATAATATTGGCTAGAAAACAAAGTAAAATATTAAAAAGGTACTTTGTACTTCCTACTTTGGCAAACAGTGAAAAACATTTTAAACTTTTAAAGTACTACAAAGATTTCACTGTAAAGAGTTTAAGATGAATGCTTAAAATTCTTTCAGTTTAGGAACCGAAATATATAATAATGAAAATTAAAATGTTATGTAAGAATATATCATGGTACAAATATAGCTGTTAAATAGTGTACTTTTTTAAAAATTAATGTGTAGTTTATTTACAACATTGTATTTGTTTTAGGTATACAACATAGTGATTCAATATTGTTGTAGATTATATGCTATTTAAAATTATTATAAAATATTGGCTATTTTCCCTATGCTGTATAATATATTCTTGGATCTTACTTCTTTTATACATAAAATGTACATATTTTGTACCTCTTAATCCTCTCCCCCTGTCTTGCCCCTCCCCCCTTCCCTCTCCCCACTGGTAACCACTAGTTTGTTCTCTGTAGAACTTTTTTTTTTTTAACATCTTTATTGGAGTATAATTGCTTTACAATGGTGTGTTAGTTTCTGCTTTATAACGAAGTGAATCAGCTATACGTATACATATATCCCCATATCTCCTCCCTCTTGCGTCTCCCTCCCACCCTCCCTATCCCATCCCTCTAGGTGGTCACAAAGCACCGAGCTGATCTCCCTGTGCTATGCAGCTGTTTCCCACTAGCTAGCTATTTTACATTTGGTAATGTATATAAGTGTATATAAATAAATATATATATATATATGTTGCTCATGTAACACAACCAAATGTCTTGTTATTATTTATAATCAAACTAGCCAGTGAATTTGCTTGTGATCCCATATATTTTTCTCTAGGTCATAGTATACATAGTAAGCTATCATCACTTGAAAATGTTGAATTACTTTTTTCATTATATTACTCTTTCTGTGGTTGGCTCTATCTTTGCTCGTCTACACAATTTCTCTCCTCCTGTTTTACATTCCTTTCTCAAAATATAACCCTATTTATAACAATAAACATAATTTCTTCTATTTGACAAATTTCACCATAGCCAAATCAGGCAAAAATACTTCTATATATATAAATATGCCAATAACTGATGTCTATCTGTGATCCATTCTGGGAAAAAAAGACACAGTGTTTACAGGAAACTGTTAGGTATTATCATTTGGCATAAAAGTCGCCCAACTGAGAACATGCTTATCTGTTATCATTGTTTCTTAAGCCTATTAATTCAGTTAATGACAAGAAAATATCCTACTTATAAAACATCCAGCATATGAACATGCCTTTTCTTTTGAGTCTTGAGAAAGATGAAAGTAATCAAACTGCTTTGAATTTCAAAAAAGAAAACCATGTTCGTGAATTCAGATAGTAAAAGTACTTAGTCACAAATTTTAACTCTGCAGTAGGGCATGAAGATGAGACTTGAAATGGACTTTGTAAAACACTCCATGGACACATTGCTGAGAATTTTTCAAGCTTTGCTGGTCACGTTGCCATTTAAAATAAATCTGCCCTTAACGTTGACTCAGAGATCTTTAAAAAAAAAAAAAGACAACTCTTCATAACCCCCAATCATCCTTACTTTTAAAACAAAATTATTTGCTATTATAATTTCTTCTTAGGCAATGTGAATAGAGATAACACTGGAAATCTTTTTCCAAAGAAATGAGATTTCCTCTTATTGTGAAGATGAAAACACTCCCTCTTAGTCACAGTGAGTGGGGGGAAAAATCAGTCATTTGATTGTTTCTTGGTTTTAGGTGTGCCTTCTAAATTGGATGGCATTCTCAGACACTTGGGATACGTGACAATGACTTCCCTAAATAGTTCCTAAGTACTAAAATAATATAGATTTCAGAATCTGTATTTGCTCCAACTTAGTGAAAAGTTGGATGATGAAGAGAAAACAACATATAAAATGGCTCCTGGTGGCTCAAAACAAAAATCAGCTAATAAAAGCAATCCCAAAGAACCAAACTGAAGTTTAGTGTTCTCAGCTAGGTGACATTGTCATTAAACTGGGATTTTGGTTTTAAAATAAGACAGAAGAAAAATACATAAAAAATGAAATAAGACAGAAGGTATCTTTGCAGTAGAAGGGAACTTGTTTCTGTAACACAAATAAGCGTTCTGATGACAATGGAGAAATATGTCAGTTTTAAAGAAGAAATGGTATAAATGTCATTTCCTGAGTATAAGACTTTAATTTTTTGAGACTTGTTTTATGGTGTTTTACTTATCCTGGAAAATGTTTCACATGCTCTTGAGGAGAATGTGTATTTTGCTGTTTTGGGGTGTAGTGTTCTACATATAGATGTATATTAAGTCTGAGCACTTCTCTGCATGCGAGATTTTAATAAAGTTTTTCTTAAAAAGAGGAAAAAAAAAAGAAGTAATACTGGCTTTCCAACACTTCGGAAAATCTCTAATCTCACTAATGATCAAAATGGAAATTCAAACAACTAGATACCGATTCCTTGCTTTAAAATTAGCAAAGATTTTTATTCCCATGTTTGATGAAATACCCAATGTGGTTAAGGGTGCAGCAAAAGTCATATACTCCCTCCCTGCTGGTGGGAGTAGTTTGGTACAACTCTCAAAAAACAATTTAGCATCCCATAGTTTTACTTCTGGTTCAAAAATATATTAGAGTGTTATTGATAAAAGCAAAAATTGGAAATAATTAAAATGTAACTATTAACAGTGATATTTATGAAGAGCTCATAGAAACATGGGGGAAAAGCAGGAGAGATTAGCTATTATTTAAATAATTATACAGAGTTTGCCCCAGGAATGTGGCAATGCTTCAACATCGGAAATCCTCTCAGTATAGCTCACCGTATTGGAGAATAATCACATTACTATGATAGAATATTTCAAAATGTTTAAATATTCATTATGGTAAACTTGCCTTGTGACTTAATGTACCTTCAAAAAATGGATTGTCTAATCATTTCCCTCTCTTTGGGGCCCAAACTGCATGCTTAGCAGGGCAATTGAGGAGATAAATTAGGGTCAGGGTCCCACGAGGGCTTCTGTGTACCTACTCATTCTTTCTCACAAAAAGGCTCAGCAAACAGCAAAGTCATACAATAAACCTGGAGGCTGTGGTACATAAAAAACATTTGAGAAATCTCTATGAGCACTTGTAATTTTTAAAAAGCTCTTTAACAAATTAGGAAAAGTATTTGCTTGTATTGATACTTCTGAACTCGTGGTGGATACTGTACGTTGACTCAGTACCCATTTAAGTACAGTCTGGTAGAATTCTTGAGCTACCGAGGTCAGACAGCTAAAAACTACATTGTCTGTGCTTTTATTACAGCTAGAATTCTGCGTGGGACCTGGCTTCTGCCAAACAGACCTATTACAGGAGACCTAGAGGTAAATGGTAGACACTGGCTTGTGGTGGTGGAGGTGTGGTTCTTCTGGGCAAGCTGAGGCAGGTGTCAGAGCATCTGGTCCCAAAAGACCTGGGTGCTGAGTGGCAGGCCACCACCATGGTACTGCTCTAGGACAGCACTGCCGCGGTGTGGCTGGACATTTCTCATGCAGATCTATTGCCAGTTATACAGGATCCAAGCTCAGGTATCTGACTTTCTTGCTGATAATATGTTCTACTAAACCCTTTTCTGCTTAAATTAGCTAGAAGAGAATCTATGGTCCCGCACAGCAAACCACAAATGATACAGCCATAAACCCAAAACTTCAACAGATATCATAAGTAATGGAGGAATGTTAGAAATAGCGTGTACACACTGCTAGATTTAAAATGGATAACCAACAAGGACCTACTGTATAGCACAGGGAACTCTGCTCAATATTTTGTAACAAGCTAACTGGGAAAAAAACTTGAAAAAGAATAGATACGTGTATATGTATTGAATATAACTGAATCACTTCGTTGTACACCGGAAACTAATACAACATTGTTAATCAACTATGCTCAAATATAAAATAAAAATTTATAAAGCAAACAAACAAATGTAGTGCTGAATGGAAGAAGTAAAAAATTTTAAAGAGTAATTTAAATGTGGAGAATGTGACTTCATAAGGATAGAAAGGAAGGGAGAGAGAGGGGCTTTTCAGTCACTTTGCTGGTGATGTTTCAGATCCTCTCGGCCTCACCTGCTGCGGCTTTGGCCACTTTGCTCTGCCCCTGCTGCTGCTGCAGAGGCCGGTTATGTGGGACGGGCCAGCCTCCCACCGGTACAGCCTACCGGCACCTGCCGGCACGTCCGCTATACACATCAGCTCCCAGCCAGGACCTGCCCCACTGACACAAAGCTGTACAAGATGTTGCAACACTGAGCGAGAGCTGCTCACCAGTTGCTTTTACCAGTAGGAAGCGTGAGCCAGTGGATCAGTTCTTGCCTCTCTTCCCCACAGGGACTGTTCTGAGAAACAGTCATTTATTCAGCTTCTTGGAAGAAAGGTCCTACAAAACCAAATAACCAGATTTCCTTGCTGTCCCACATCTGTTCTTCCTCCTTGCTGCCTCAGTCTCCTTTATCCTCACTTCTGTCCCCGGGGATTGCATCTCTTAATAACTCGTTAGCACAGCTGCCTTTTCCTCGGGCTCTGTTTTCCAGAGAGCCTGCCTCAGATGGGCAGACAAGCAAAGGAAACTTGTATGACTCGATGCTCATGCATACGCTGACCACAGAAACATGATTAACTTAACCTTTCCATCTGAGGTTCAAGAAGGAAGGAGGGGATGGGGAAAAGAGGTGGACAGAGAAAGCAGTAAGGAATGAAATAGGAAACAGTTACAAACTATTGGCAAAACAAAGGCTTGATCTTTAAAAAGACCAATAAGATAAATCTTTAGCAAGACAGATAAACAACAAAGGAGAGATTTAATTTATAATGGAATAAATAATAATATGTCAAACAAATTTTTAATTATAAAGAGTTATTGTGTGTAACTATACATAAATAAATTTGAAAGTCCAAATAAAGTGAATGTATAATTTATAGAAACAGAGAATGCAGAGGAAAAGAGAGTTTCCTATCTCAATATATAAAGCTAGTATAACTTTGGTAACCAACCGTGTTACAGACAGTACACACAAACAAAAAATATATAACATAATTTATCTTACAGGTATGAAATGAAAATCCTAAATAGATTCTTAATTATGCAATTCCAATAATATTTCTAAGTGAAATCTATCCATCTTTTAAAAATGTATTAATTTTTAAAATTTGAAGCATAGTTGATTCACAGTGTGTTGTATTGGTTTCAGGTGTACAGCAGATGATTGATAAAATTATGATGTGTTTTACATACATATATATTTTTTTCAGATTCTTTTCCCTTATAGGTTATTACAAAATATTAAGTATAGTTCCTTGTGCTGTAACAGTAGGTTTTTGGTTATATATTTTATATATAGTAGTGTGTATATGTTAATCCCAAACTCTTAATTTATCCCTCTACCTCCTTTTCCCTTTGGTAACCATAAGTTTGCTTTTTATATCGTGGGTCTGTTTCTGCTTTGGATATAAATTCATTTGTATCTTTTTTTTAGATTCCACATATAAGCAATATCATATGAAATTTGTCTTTGTCTGGCTTACTTCACTTAGTGCGATAATCTCTAGGTCCATCGAAATATACCCATCTCAAGTTTATTGCTGGAAAACAAATAGGATTTAGTAGCAGAAATTTTATCATCGTGATTCACCACATTGTCTAAGTGAGAACAACTATGTTACCAACTAAATAGTTGAAGTAAAAAAAAAGCATATGAATTTTAATTCAACACCCACTTATGATAAAAAATTCTATGAAAATAGAAATAGACGAGAACTTTCTTTACTTGATGTAAACTACCTGCAAAATAAATTATAAGATCTCACCGTATTTAATGGAAACATTTAAATTACTCATAGAATTTCTCAACAGATGAACTTTTAGGTTTAATAGTGTAAGAAAGAGTCTGACTCCATGGTTTCAATGTTTGACTGCTGACAGCTTTAAGCTGAACCCCTCCCTCTTCCATCCGTGCCCCATCTGTGCACGCTGGTAAGAAAGCCCTGGTGCTTTCTGCTTTGGTGCCGACAGGAGACTCAACCAAATAAGCCCTTGCCCCTGCACAGACCCGCACAAGCCAGTCTCCCTTCCTGGGTGAAGGTACCTCTGCATCTCAGAGTGGCCACAATAATAAATGGGGTTGACAAGTTCAAGATCATTATGCCAAAATCAAAAATGCATTAGGTCCTTGTTGATTATCTATTTTATGTATAGTCATGTGTACAGTAGTGTGCTACTGTGTAGCACAGTGAACTCTACTCAGTACCCTGTAATAGCCTATATGGGAAAAGAATCTGAAAAAGAATAGACACCTGGACATGTATAACTAAATCACTTTGCTGTACACCTGAAACTAACACAATATTGTAAATCAGCTAGACTCTAATATAAAATAAAAATTTTAAAAAGCAAAACCAAAAATGTTCCTTTGCCTCAGCAACTGCAAATAATGAAACAGAGAATATGATATTCACAAGAACAAAACATGGATAAATTAGCTATGAATTAAGTTTAAAAGAATGCATACAATTTTTGAAGAAAATATTAATTCTTTTTAAAAATATGAAAGATCATGGAAAATGGAGACTTGTGTTTGGTACCATCTTATTACCTTACTTCAGTGGAGTTCTCTCCTACAGAACAGTCTCTGAATGATACACAATGAAGTTGTATAATATGTACATCCTGATTGTATTCATAAACGGGACTACACACGTCCATTCTCTAAATCTGAAAATATAGTACAATTCAAACAGAAACCCGTGAAGGATATTGCAGAGGAATATAATTAAATGATCTTAAGTTTAATGTGGGAAAAGAAGAAGACAAATTACTGTCTGTATAAAAAGAGTACATTGTCATTATCATTAAAACCACATGAGTTCTTCCACTTCCGGTCGAGATGGAGTAACAGTGACCAGATTTAAGTTCCTACCTAACACAACTGAAAAAAGGCAAAGTACCTGAAATAATGGTTTTCAAGACATTGGATATCAGGCAACAAACAAAAATGATTCCTGGGAATAGGGAACAAATTAAGTGAACACTGTGATTTCCCAGGTTTATCACCACGAGAGAGCCTCCCGGACATGGTGCAGTCACTTGCCAAGACCAAAATCTCACCTGGCCTAAGATTTAAAACCATCCACCTGCGCGGGGGTGATAAGGAACCAACCCACGCCTGCACATGGAAGTGGCACTGCCCAAAATGCTCCAAAGTGAAAACCCGGGTCTTGCACAAGCGCCGGCCAAGGCCATTGGCTGCTTTGCTCCCTGGTTTCCTCCCATCTACGTCTCAACATTTCCTGCCCAAAATGCAGGAAACCCCATCAGCTTCCTGAATTGAACATACTTCCCCCAAAGCCTGCGAGCTCACCCAGTGTCTATCGCTGTGGACCTCACTGCTTAGAGAAGCAGAGCAGAGCCTGGAAAGAAAGGTTGCAGAGTTATTTTAATGACTTAAAGTGGGAAAGTATTTCATAAAAAAATACCCCAGGCTGTTGCCTGAGGGAAAGGAGGAGATTTAAGGAGAGAAACAAACACACACACACTGAACAGACTGCATTTTGATGATATATTTTTTTTAAGACAACAGTAGAGCTGTTAAGGTACATTTTGAGAAATGCAGACTTACATTAAGCTTCCTTGGAGAAGGTGTTAATTAAAATATTTAAACACTTTTCACTTTATGGATCAAATGATCCAAAGCACAAAAGAATGGGCGCATCTACCTTCTGTTGATTGAAAAAAGGGAATCTGAGTTAAATTAACCAGACTTCAGTTGGCTTTCTATGGGCTTCAATAGCTGGAAAGAGTGGGAAAATAATCTAGATGAAGAAGAATGATCTGGAATCCACCTTTTCTCTGAGATGACGAACAGTAAAGCTAGTTATCAGGTGTCCACCAACCAGAGCAGATGCAGCAGATAGTTTCACAAGTCACGGAGAGTGACAAATACCTGCAAAGGAAGAAGGGGTACTGGCATCTTTAGGGTTTGGGGGAAGAAAGATAACTGCACTGTAATATTTCATGATTGAGGGAATTCCTATGTTAAGAGCTCTGAAGATAGGTACTGTTTCTGTTGCTTTACTAATTTCGAGCTATTGTTTCTTAAAGGGCTCTGCTCTAGGCTTAAGTGTAGCTTTATATAAGCAGCCTTACGTCATCTGAAGCAGTAGCTATAGACATGAACATTTTTCATTTTTCCATGAAGCCCTTGTAGAAGAGGCAATGGATTCAGTCACTGTAATCAATAAAAATACTTTACCTAAACATTTTTCATAGAACAGATGCTGACATATTATGAAGCTCTCAGCATAGAATAAACAGATAAAGCAAAAAAAAAAAAAAAAAGAATAAACAGATAAAGGCTCCTTTCCACTTTTTCAGTGGGAAGGAGAATTAATTTTAGATTTTAGAACCTAAAATCAAATAGCTGGAACAAAATGTTCAACTGACGGAAACCTTAAACTCTTAACTGCTGTACCTCTATGATGTCTTGAGATTGTTCCACTAAAGTTTTTTTTTTTTTTTTTCATTTCTTATCGCAGTACTTTAGTCACCACTTGTACATGAGCTAAAACTAGTGAATGCCCTGAACTGGACAGCTTTGACGCCTCTAAGTTGAGTATCAAACAATACAAACATGTTTCAGGTTCTTATACTTCTTAGCTTGGAAGGTAGATTGAAAGGAGATAAATAAACATTCTAGAAAGGGAGGAACTGGCAGGATAGGAAATGAGATTAGACAAGAAATAGGACTGAAACAATTGACTATTAATAAGAAAAAAAATCAAATCCCTACATCACAACATACACAAAATAAATTCCAGGGAGATTAAAGAAAATGGCCAAAGGATATAAACAGGGAAGTAGTAGAAAAGGAAACTCAAATGGCCAATAAACATACAAAAAGATGCTCAAGCTCACTAGTCTTTGGAGAAATTCAAAGTAAGACCCCATTGATACCTTATCTTTCACTCATCAAACTGGTAAAAATTTAAATGCAGCAAATAGCAAATCCCAGCAAAGCAAGGGAAAAAGTAATCACAGGCAGTTGGTGAAGGGTGAATTGGTACAACTATTCTGGGAGGTCAATTTGGTTATTCTTAATTGCAGTTTTTAAATTTGCATCCATTAAAGTTGAAGATACACACGCCCTAGAATGGAGAAATCATGCTTCTGGTATAAACTCTAAAGAAACTTAGCATATGTGCCCAAGGAAGCATGTATAAAGATGCCCAGTGAAGCATAATTTTCATGGGAAAAATTGGGAAAAAATGCTCCTCAATGGGAGAATGGATAAACACACATATATTTATATAATGTTACTCTATATAGCTACAAAAATTAATAAATGGATCTTTACAAACCAACATGATTAAGTCTCTCTAGAGTAAAGTACTGATTAAAAAAAAAGATGCAGAATGAAATATAAAGTGTAATACCTTTGATTTAAATGTTTTCAATCTACAAACAATAATTCCTGTTTATGGATATAGATCATTACTAAAATATAAATATGAAGCATATTAATTTTTGAATAGTTATCTCTGGTGAAGGGGAGCTGAAAACGTAATTGGAGAACGTACAAAGAAGGTTTCATCTAGTCAGTGAAGCAGTATTTTTGAAAAGATAGACTTAAAACAAACAAGATAAGGGATTAATAATTAAGTATGGATGGTAAATATATGTATGTTTATTATATAATCTAATTTTCTGTGTATTTAAAATGTTTTCATACTAAAAAATATCCCGATGAATTTCTAATAAGCCTATTGTACTTTAATCTTAACGGAAAAAAGCAGGATGTTGAGTGTGGCCCATGATCTCAACAACCTAAACCAGCAATGGTAAACTGACAGCCCTCAGTCTGACAAGGGCCTCGGCCCTGTTTTGCTTGGCTGTGCCTTAATATTGACCCACACAGTGTTTAAAAAAATCTGTGAAGGATATGTCAACATTTAGAAGTTAGGAAATACCACGTAAAAATCCTGACTTCTGCCTTTTTTTGCAGAATCAGGAGGTCAGGCAATGTGAACCATAGTCCAATGGGGCAAGATGGGTGGAGCTGGGGGGCTGCTGGCTCTTTTGGTCCAGAGCAGTCCAGTAACTGCCCGCAGCACTGCCCCCTCCAAAACTGGATCCGAGTCCCACTGGCCACCTACCACCACACTTGCCCTGTTCTCTTATTCCAGGAGAAAAGCCAAATATTTCACCTGGCCCTCTTTGTTTGTTTTCATTACCTGTCTCCTTCTCGTAGGCATCTAAATTTGTAACCCCTACTTTAAAAAAAAAAAAAAATCATTGAACAGGATTGGAGAGAAGTAAAACAAATATTTTTCACTGTTGTCTCTGAGTTACTGGAGAGCCAGTTTTTAAAGCTTATAAAGGACTGTATAAAACTGTGAAAACAGCCAAACCCAAAGATCCTTCCATATTCCTACTTCAGGTCCCAGCATGACACAAAACTACCCTTCTGGGATTATTCTCTGCTCCAGATTTTCTCCACT
Source organism: Lagenorhynchus albirostris (assembly GCF_949774975.1). Lineage (NCBI taxonomy): Eukaryota > Metazoa > Chordata > Mammalia > Artiodactyla > Delphinidae > Lagenorhynchus > Lagenorhynchus albirostris. The sequence continues at coordinate 29,761,116 of NC_083115.1, read as the reverse complement.
TTCCTGTCACAGGAAAACTCCTAGCATAGTTCCCAAGCACACTGAGCCTTTTAAGATCCAGAGTTATTTTTTCCCCGCAGGCCATTCCTTTAAAAACAAAAAAATCCTTTCTATTCCCATGTCATCTTTCAAAGCTCTTACCCATAAATTCAAATATAAGTCCTCTGTGATGCTTTTCCTGATTTCCTCTGATAACAGAATTTTTCACCCACCTTTGCTCACATGACCAGGAATTCTATCTCTGGTAGCAAAAATCATTGGGTACATACATCTATTTGTCACTATACAGTGGGAGGACAAATCTTATCCATCTACGCATTGCTTCCTTCCTAGTGTAGAAAGGGCTTGTCTAGAAAATAAGAGATGCTCAAAAATATCAAATAAAAAACAGTGTATTAATTATCATTATACAATACGCTATAATTAGAAGATATAGGCCACTAAATTTAATCTATACTTTCCTTCCTGTGATATATCATGAAAGTTGCTGTCTTGATTCCACTATAACATGCATGTGTTTTTTTCTCATATAAACGCAAGAAATGTAAAATATAACATCATAGTGAAGCAAACATATAAAAATTCCTATTTGGGGGGTTTCCAGATAAGTGAAATCTACTTCATTATAATGCATTTTCAATACAGTAAGGATTATTTGTTCTCATTTCTCAAAATTCTTGAGTGTATAAATTTATAAATGTAAGTTAGATGTATTATTGAGTGAGAATTAGATGGCTTCTTTTTTTTTAACATCTTTATTGGAGTATAATTGCTTTACAATGGTGTGTTAGTTTCTGCTTTATAACAAAGTGAATCAGTTATACATATACATATGTTCCCATATCTCTTCCCTCTTGTGTCTCCCTCCCTCCCACCCTCCCTATCCCACCCCTCCAGGCAGTCACAAAGCACTGAGCTGATCTCCCTGTGCTATGCGGCTGCTTCCTACTAGCTATCTACCTTACGTTTGGTAGTGTATGTATGTCCATGCCTCTCTCTCGCTTTGTCACAGCTTACCCTTCCGCCTCCCCATATCCTCAAGTCCATTCTCTAGTAGGTCTGTGTCTTTATTCCTGTCTTACCCCTAGGTTCTTCATGACATTTTCTTTTCTTAAATTCCATATATCTGTGTTAGCATACGGTATTTGTCTTTCTCTTTCTGACTTCCTTCACTCCGTATGACAGACTCTAGGTCCATCCACCTCATTACAAATAGCTCAATTTCATTTCTTTTAATGGCTGAGTAATAGTCCATTGTATATATGTGCCACATCTTCTTTATCCACTCAGCCGATGATGGACACTTAGGTAGTTTCCATCTCCAGGCTATTGTAAATAGAGCTGCAATGAACATTTTGGTACATGACTCTTTTTGAATGATGGTTTTCTCAGGATATATGCCCAGTAGTGGGATTGCTGGGTCATATGGTAGTTCTATTTGTAGTTTTTTAAGGAACCTCCATACTGTTCTCCATAGTGGCTGTACCAATTCACATTCCCACCAGCAGTGCAAGAGTGTTCCCTTTTCTCCACACCCTCTCCAGCATTCATTGTTTGTAGATTTCTTGATGATGGCCATTCTGACCGGTGTGAGATGATATCTCATTGTAGTTTTGATTTGCATTTCTCTAATGATTAATGATGTTGAGCATTCTTTCATGTGTTTGTTGGCAGTCTGTATATCTTCTTTGGAGAAATGTCTATTTAGGTCTTCTGCCCATTTTTGGATTGGGTTGTTTGTTTTTTTGTTATTGAGCTGCATGAGCTGCTTATAAATTTTGAAGATTAATCCTTTGTCAGTTGCTTCATTTGCAAATATTTTCTCCCATTCTGAGGGTTGTCTTTTGGTCTTGTTTATGGTTTCCTTTGCTGTGCAAAAGCTCTTATGTTTCATTAGGTCCCATTTATTTATTTTTGTTTTTATTTCCATTTCTCTAGGAGGTGGGTCAAAAAGGATCTTGCTGTGATTTATGTCATAGAGTGTTCTGCCTATGTTTTCCTCTAAAAGTTTGATAGTTTCTGGCCTTACATTTAGGTCTTTAATCCATTTTGAGCTTATTTTTGTGTATAGTGTTAGGGAGTGATCTAATCTCATACTTTTACATGTACCTGTCCAGTTTTCCCAGCACCACTTATTGAAGAGGCTGTCCTTTCTCCACTGTACATTCCTTCCTCCTTCATCAAAGATAAGGTGAACGTATGTGCATGGGTTTATTGCTGGGCTTTCTATCCTGTTCCATTGATCTATCTTTCTGTTTTTGTGCCAGTACCATACTGTCTTGATTACTGTAGCTTTGTAGTATAGTCTGAAGTCAGGGAGCCTGATTCCTCCAGCTCCATTTTTCTTTCTCAAGATTGCTTTGGCTATTCAGGGTCTTTTGTGTTTCCATACAAATTGTGAAATTTTTTGTTCTAGTTCTGTGAAAAATGCCAGTGGAAGTTTGATAGAGATTGCACTGAAATTGTAGATTGCTTTGGGTAGTAGAGTCATTTTCACAATGTTGATTCTTCCAATCCAAGAACATGATATATCTCTCCATGTATTTGTATCATCTTTAATTTCTTTCATCAGTGTCTTATAATTTTCTGCATACAGGTCTTTTGTCTCCTTAGGTAGGTTTATTCCTAGATATTTTATTCTTTTTGTTGCAGTGGTAAATGGGAGTGTTTTCTTAATTTCACTTTCAGATTTTTCATCATTAATGTATAGGAATGCCAGAGATTTCTTTGCATTAATTTTGTGTCCTGCTACTTTAACAAATGAATTGATTAGCTCTAGTAGTTTTCTGGTAGCATCTTTAGGATTCTGTATGTATAGTATCATGTCATCTGCAAACAGTGACAGCTTTACTTATTCTTTTCTGATTTGGATTCCTTTTATTTCCTTTTCTTCTCTGATTGCTGTGGCTAAAACTTCCAAAACTATGTTGAATAAGAGTGGTGAGAGTGGGCAACCTTCTCTTTTTCCTGATCTTAGTGGAAATGCTTTCAGTTTTTCACCATTGAGGACGATGTTGGCTGTGGGTTTGTCATATATGGCCTTTATTATGTTGAGGAAAGTTCCCTCTATGCCTACTTTCTGCAGGGTTTTTATCATAAATGGGTGCTGAATTTTGTCGAAAGCTTTCTCTGCATATATTGAGATGATCATATGGTTTTTCTCCTTCAATTTGTTAATATGGTGTATCACGTTGATTCATTTGCGTATATTGAAGAATCCTTGCATTCCTGGAATAAATCCCACTTGATCATGGTGTATGATCCTTTTAATGTGCTGTTGGATTCTGTTTGCTCGTATTTTGTAGAGAATTTTTGCATCTATGTTCATCAGTGATATTGGCCTGTAGTTTAGATGACTTCTTACCCACCATATTCAGTGAGTTTTAAGAAAACTCCCCCAGCAAAACATACAGCAATACATATTCCAATAACTATAGTTTTTACCAAATCACTTTTGGATTCAACCTAAAGGATTGATTTCTGTGCATATTCCTGCCATGAGGCCATTTCTCCTAACCAGCCTTCCTGAAAATTAAAGTGCTGTTTTAGTCACTCCCTAAGCTCAAGTAACCCTTCATGAGTTATCTCTCCATCCGATATCAGCGCCTGATTCTCTGCTGACTTCTCTCTAATAGCTGGGTTGTTTAAATTTTCTCAAGACACGTTTTACAGAAAATTTATCTGTTTAACAGACAGAAAAATAAGGGATAGAAGAACGGAAAAAAGCTAGTAGGAACTACAATTTTATATTTGGTCTCACAGGAATAAGCATATTTTTCCTTCCTGTCTGTGTCACAGGCATATAATCTACCTTTACACTTAAATTGTTTAAAACATTTAGAACTTAGTACGTTTAGTAAACCTTCACAACTGCCACTTTAAATTTGACAATAATATAAAAATAAGGAAAAGTAAATAGATAACAGCTGCATTTAATTCCCACCAATTGCCTACCTGCATGAAGACATTGTAGTCACATTTTGCAGCTCTTGGGAATTCATTGTAAATTAGCCTTAGTAGAACATGACAGCTACCTTGTTAACGAACATTCTTTCTTGAAAGTGGATTCCATAAGTTATAAATATAACAGGCAAGAAGAATGCCATATGTAACCTCAAAAGTCAAAGATTACTGATGTGTGAGCCAGAAGTAATAAAAATAGCCTGTATGTTGCATGAACCAGGGTATGGTTGCTGGCAATCATCTCAGGGTAAATTTCTCTACCGTGATCAGAGTCACAGCATAAAGTAACTCAAAACCTGAAGCATTTGTTAATAAAGAAGAAAAACACACATTTCACCAAATGTGGCAACAGCACTGACGAATGATTTACACTCAAGCATCATATTGTCTGAAATACTATGCTTTGTACCCTTGACAGTGAGGGGAATAAAGCAGTAATCAGGAGATCATACTTGCAAGGTATTGACTTTGAAAGAAAATGTCTGGTACACAGATAATGCTGATTAAGAATTTAAAAACTATACATTAAAAGCATAGTAATTCTTAAAATTCTTAAAAATGGTGTCATTAAGTAACACTTCTTTTTATCTTATCTATCTAAAAGTTACATATATGAAATACCTAGCTGGTATGCTCTGTATATTGGCAGAGTTCTCTGGTCTCTAGTTTAATATACTTGGGCAGAGTCACCTAGTTAACAAACATGTTCACAAGGGACCTGAAGCACAAAAATTATCTAAAAGCCAAGAGAATAATGTTCCTAGAGTATTCAGAAGAGGGTAATGACTTACAGTAAAGATCTGGGACCAGGTTCCCTGGTTTCACGTTCTGGCTCTGCTACTTCTTAGCTGTGCTGTCTTAAGAGAGTTGTGTGTTTTGGTTTTCTCATTTGAAAAATAGTACTAATCTCATAAGGCTATTGAGAAAGAATGCTACAACAACAAAATTAACAAATGTTTAATTGAATGTCTATAAAAATAATATACTAAAATTGTTTATTGTAAAATCTAAATGTCATTAGATTAAAAAAATTTGGAAAAGAAACAATTTGAGGCTTGGATTCTTCACATTTATAAGTCCTAAGTATATGATAATTTCTATTAAGCAACCATAAATTTTCTCAAAAATATTAACTGGTTATATATTAAATACAGTCTTACCACCAAATAATTTTATAAACAAATTTAAAAACTATTCCCAAAGCAAAATATCATTTTTAATGTGAGATGTGGGAGTATTTTCACATAGCTGATATGATGAGGACTATAGATTCTAAAATTAAGCATGCCTAGAGTTTATAAATATCTTAAATGGCTCAGGAATTGATTTGTTAGAAAACAATAGGGGAATCTAGGTGAGAATGACGATCTTTTGGCTGAAGATTAAGATAGCATACATAATTCTCCATCCATTCACTTAACTGTTCATTTCCAGTATACATGCATAGCAGTGTCTGAGTTGTTAAGCCCACCCACCAAGGGAACCAACTCTACCAGCTAAAGTGCTTGTGTGAGTTGCTTTTCTGCCTGTAGTCTTACAGACTCTATTCATTTCCAAAGTAACTTAGGTCAGCACCTTTTCCCCACCCCTTCAGTAGGGCTGTTTCATGCTTATAGTCATACGGAGTATAGATTATTTTGTCACATTCTGCATTTCCTCCTGAGATTTCCCAGCTTCCAAAATGATTATGTAAAATTTGCATACATCAAGTTTCATTCTCTGTGGTAAAGTTCTCTAAATTTTGCCAAATGTGTAGTGTCATGTACTCACAATTAAAGTATTATACAGTATATATTGACATATATACACTAATATGTATAAAATGGATAACTAATAAGAACCTGCTGTATAAAAAAATCAAATAATATTGAAAAATTCAAAAAAATAAAATATTACAGAGCTGTTACCATCCTAAAAACAAAACCCTGTGCTTCACCTATTCAAGCTCACTCACTTCTCCATGAACCTCTGGCAACCACTGATCTTTTTATTTTCTCCATAATAAAAAATTTTTTCTTTTACAGAATGTCATGTAATTAGAATCATACAGTAGGTAAGGTAGACTGGCTTCTTTCAGATAGTAATATGCATTTAAGTTATTCAAGTTTTTTCACGACTTAATAGCTCATTTATTTTTATTGCTGAATAATATTCCATTGTATGGGTGTACCACAATTTGTTTATCCTTTCTCCTTTTAAGAAATATCTCAAAAAAAAAAAAGAAATATCTCAGTTTCTAGATTTTGCCAATTATGAATTAAGCTGCTACAAGCATTTGCATGCAGATTTCTGTGAGGATGTAGGTTTTCAAATCAGTTGGACCGATACCAGGAGCATGATTGTTGGACCTTGTAAGAGTATGTTTACCTTTGTATGAAACTACCAAACTGTCTTCCGGACTGTGTACCCCTTTGCCTTCCTACCAGCAATGAATAACTTGCTGCTGCTCTGCAATCTCATTGGCAATTGGTATTGCCAGTCTTTTTGGATTTTAGCCATACTAAACAGATGTGTAGTAGCATCTCATTGTTAGTTTAATTTGCAATTCTCTAATGTGAAATGATTTTTAGCATCTTTTCATGTGCTTAATTTTCTTTCATCTATTTTCTTTGGTAAGATGTCTTTTCAGATCATTTGCCCATTTTTTGATTGGGTTGTTTGTTTTTCTATTGTTCAGTTTTAAGAGTTCTTTGTAAATTTTGGATACAAGTTATCAGATATATGTATTGCAAATATTTTCCCCCAGTCTCTGGCTTGTCTTCTCATTCTCTTAACGGCTTCTTTCACAGAGAAAACTGTTTTTCTATTTTAGGGAAGCCCAGTATATTTATTTTTTCTTTTAAGGATCATGTTTCGGGTGTTGTATCTAGAAACCATCACCAGATGCTAGGTCATGTAGAATTTTTCCTCTGTCTTCTTGCATAAGTTTTATTGTCTTGTATTTTTTATTTAGGTCTATGATATACTTTCAGTTAACTTTTGTGAAACCTGTGTGATCTCTATCTAGGTTCATTTTCTTTTTGAACAAGCAATTTTTTTGTTATAAGTTCTGTCCTTTGTTGAATTGCCTTTTCTCCTTTGTCAAAGATCAGTTGACTGTATTTCATTGATCAACTGTCTATTTTACCAACATTACACTGTCTTGATTGCTGTTGCTTTTACACTCTCTTTTTTAAATTAATTTTTATTGGCGTATAGTTGATTTACAATGTTGTGTTAGTTTCTGCTGTACAGCAAAGTGAATCAGTTATACATATATCCACTCTTTCTACGATTCTATTCCCATATAGGTCATTACAGAGTATTGAGTAGAGCTCCCTGTGCTATACTGTAGGTTCTTATTAGTTATCTATTTTACAGTAAGTCTTAAAATTGGGTAATGTGAGTCCTCCAACTTTGCTCTGTTTTCTTTAGTATTGTGTTGGCCAGTGTAGATCTTCTCACTTTCCGTATAAACATTAGAATAAGTTTGACAACACTTGCAAAATAACCTGAGGTTGTGATTGAAGCATTGTATTGCTTCATCCATTTCATAAGTATTAACATCTTAACAATTTGATTTTCCCAGTCCATAAACTTAGGATACCTTTCTATTTGTTTAGATGTTCTTTGATTTCTTTCATCAGAGTTTTGTAGTTTTCCCCTTGTCAATGTTCTACATATTTTGCTAGATTTATATATAAGTATTTCATTTGGGGGGGTACTATTGTAAAGTGTATTATTTTTCATTTCACGTTCCAGTTGTTCACTGCTGGTATATAGGAAAGGAACTGACTTCTCTATATCAACCTTATATCTTGTGGCTTTACTGTACTTATTTATTGGTTTGAGGAGATTTTTTATTTGTCAATTCTTTGGGATTTTCTACGTAGACAGTAACGCCATCTGCAAACAAAAACAATTTATTCCTTCTTTTCCAAACTGCATATATTTTATTTCCCTTACTTGTATTATTGCAGTAGCCAGGATCTTCAATATGATGTTGAATAGAAGTAGTGAGAAGGGACATAGTTGCCTCATTCCTAGTATTAGGGGAAAGAATCCAGTTTTTCACCATTAAGTAGCTGTAGATTTTTTTGTTGATGTTCTTTATCAAGTTGTTCAAGTTCCCCTATTTTCTTAGTTTGCTGAAAAAATTTATAATGAACGGGTGTTGGATTATTTTCAAATGCTTTTTCTGCTTCAAATATGATCATATGCATTTTCTTCTTTAGCCTGTTGGTGTGATAAATCACATGATTGGTTGTTGAATGTTGAGCCAGCCTTGCATACCTGGAATAAATCTCACTTCTTTGTGGTGTATTATTATTTTTATGCCTTGTTGATTGATTTGCTAATATCTTATTTACATTTTTGGGCATAAGAGATATTTGTCTTTAGTTTTACTTTCTTATAATGTCTTTATCTTATTTTGATATTTGGGAAATGCTAGCCTCACAGCTATTTAGGACAATTCTATTCTTACTGATGATTTCGCCTGCTTGATCTATCAATTACAGAAAGAGGGTTATTGACGGCTCAAGCTATAGTAGTGAATTTACTCATTCTTCTTTCCATTGTATCAGGTTGTGTCCAATCTACTGATGAGCCTATCAAAGATATTCTTCAATTCTCTTACAGTGTTTTTATTTCTAACATTTCCTTTTGATTCTTTCTTAGTTTCTAATCTTCTTACATTACCAAGCTGTTTTTGCATATTGCATGCCTTTTCCATTACAGCCGCTAACTTATGAACTGTAGTTATATAAAATTTCTTGCCTGGTAATTGGAATACCAGTGTTCTATCTGCATCTGGATCCAATGATTTATTATTTTGCTTCAGTCTATGTTTTTTTTTATTGCCTTTTATTCTGTCTTATAAATTTTTGTTGAAAACCAGACATTGTATATTGGTTAGTAGTAACTGAGGTAAATAGGCCTTTAGTGTGAGGATTTACATTAATCTGGCTAGGACTGGGCTTTAGCTGACGATCACTGTGCTTGTAGGTACCCAAGTCTACAGCTAATGTCCTTGTTTTGTTTCCTCTCTTACCTTTGAGCTCCCCTAAGTCGTCCTCCTTGGAGAAAGTCTGTGTCTTCTAACCCTTTCAGCTGTAATTCACTGTTATTTATTATACGGGACCCCAATTAGCATGTCAGTTGTCTGGGAGGAGCATTCTATAATCTTATGAAAATAACTCAGTCTTTTAGTCTGCCGGTATCTCTGCGCTGTGACCTTGGCAGATGTTTTTCCCACCTTCCATAAGACAAGGCAACTTGGGAACAGAGTAGGAGGAATGTCCTTTCTGGCTGTGACATGGTTCAGGTAAAGTCTTTTCCCTGTAGCGTAGACAGTTGTTATGGAGAACATTCTGGGGGTATTTAACATAGGTTACTTTACCCCTCCCCCTGCCAGAACCAGGAAGGGAATGTTTTTGGTTCTTCACCATGAGAACCAGATGAAATTTCTGAAATACACCTAGGAAAGTTCGGAGACCCCGTAAGACTGGAGTTTGTCAGACTCAAGCTAGTGTACTCTTAGCCTCTAGCCGTTCCTCAGAAACACCACTTCCGTGTTCTTTCATTTTTGTGGCTCTAGCTGTTTCTGCTCCAGGAAAGTAGATGTTAGCTTGACTCTAGATTCACTTATCTCTCTGGTTTTCAGCATGGTAATCAGTGCCACAAACTCAGTTCTCTAATAGGTCCAAGAAAAGTCATTGATTTTCAGTTTGTTCCATGCTTTCTTGTTGTAAGTGTGGAAGCTACAACTTCCAGGCTCTCCTAATGTTGTGACTGAAACTGGAGGTCTGAACTGAATGTTCAAGAGGAAATTTTAAATACTAATTTGACCAACATCTGCTTAATCTGTGCTCTATGAATCACCTAAAAATGCATGCAAATTTGTATAGCATACATACTGTGTACTTTTCAAGGGGTCTAAAGCTTTTATTAAATTCTTAAAGAGTTGAATGATTTGAAAAACTAAGAACAACACGGTAGAGAATAATTCCTTTCATTTCGGTATGTAAAAATACAACTCAGGTCCCCAAGCTAAGGAGTAACAAGAAAAGATAAAATACATTACTTTTTGCTTTCATTTTAATATCTTTTAACAATGAACTTAAATTCCAAATTAAAAGGCAGTATGTGCCGTATACATTCAGTTTGTGAAAAGTTACCCCGCTTCAATAGTCCACCAAATAATTTTGACAAAACGTTTGTAATTTCGCTTTACATAAATTCATTCTAAAGCGAGGCAAAATAATATGGTTTTCTAAGACGTAATTGAAGAGCAGACTTACCGAGATGCAGGACTAATATAAGGTTCTAACAAGGCAAAGAAGACGCTCAGTGGTTTTGGGGGGGTTTTTTGTTTGTTTTTTTACTTTTCTAAAAAACAAAGACTTAGCCTCATCTTTTCATAGAAGAGAGTAAGCTAACAATTACAAATCTGATGTTGGAGGCATCTCTCATGCTGTATGTTACACGAATACTATTAGTAATAAAACAGCAAGATAAAAGGTTACTTTTTAATTTTGTACCACTGTGTAAATCATTGTACTTATTTTCAGGTCTGAGTAGATGGCATTGCTGAGAGAATGTAAAAAAAAGAGCTTACATGCGAGCATTAGATTAATATAACTTTTATTAAAAGAACGTTACAGTGGCAATATCAAATCCCCAACTGTTCTCTGTCATCTCTGGGAGATAAAAAGGAAAAGAAGCCCCACCGTTTGCAGGGAGAAGACCCTGTGGCTAGTCCATCACTATTTTGCTTTTGTTCCGTATTTCACATTACCACTCCACTTCCTAACAGTAGCCTTTGAAAGATGAAAGTGGACTCTCACTGAGAATTTCACACAAATGGATTAATTTGTGTCGCCATTTTTGGCATGTCACCATGGATACGGCCATCTGACGGCCTCAGTGCAGCTGTGAGCTGATTGACGGTCCATTCAGAGTTCAAGGCTTTACAAAACCAGTAACAAGAAAGAACGCTCATTAGTGGACAAGGACCCTACTTATGCATGTGGGCGACTAAATGTTATGTCTCAGTAAATCTGACATTCATATCAGTATCACCATGGAAGAGTGTATTAAAAACATGCAGACTTAGTGTGTATATATATATATATATATATATACTAAATATATACTATATAATACGAAATATGTATATATATATATTTGATACCTCGCTTTCTTTTCTCTTCATTTAAATCTAGCTAAATGACAATGGAATGGAAGCACAAACAGAAGAGTGTTTGTGCTGTAAATCCTATGTTTTCTAAAAAAAAAAAAAATCGAAGGACAAAAAGCCATTTCTTGTTATAAACTTACAGACTGGTATTAGATTAATAAAAGGGAGTAATTTCTGTCACTTACTATGAAAGGGGAAATCTGCCTTCTGTACGTGCCATTGTGAAGTAGAATATTGACATTTTACATTGTCACACACCCAGATGTACAAAAATGTAGCTTTATTCCTCTGTAATTAAACTTAGCTCCTGAGACTCCAGGGCTGCTTGGTAGTGAGATACCTTCCTCGTGCACTCAAGGTATACCTCATATAGTCTGGGGTATCTGCCTGTCAGTTCAGGAAGCGCCCTCCTCACGTCTCTAATTCTCCTCTTCCGGGTGAGATCTGCGTTGCTGACTTGGCTTTTCCATTGCCCTGTTACCAAGGAGGGGAGACTGTCCTGTCTCGCCATGCCCTCGCTGGCCCCTGCAAGACCTGCCCCTCTGGCCTTGAGCGCTGACCCCCGTCCTGCTGCCTCTTCTGCTGGTGTCAGCATCCATCCACAGCCTTCAGCCGTCGGGTCCCTGTTCCAATGTGCTCTTCAGCCTCGATGCCAGGCCCTCTGTCTGTCTGCTCAGCCCCTTCTGTGTACTTACTGGGGTGTTCGGGAATGCTTACCTGCTTTTCGCATGCTACAGGGAGGTGCCTGAGAAGATGAGGCTGACCTCAGACCTCACTGCACGGACATCCCAGTACCTGAGACACCGAGAAGGAAGCCTTTCAGCTAACGGGACACAGAGAAACTTTGTCTAACTCTGTTGAATCATGACCCACCCTAACTCTTCATATTATGTCTCATCAGAGAAGGGAACTACATGTGAAGCTGATTTTGACACTTTGATGTTCTTTAGTCATGAGTCTCCCTTTATTTCTACCAAAGGGCCAGAAATAACAACTCCTTCAGGACTTTCAGTGCTCAAGATCCCTGCTGTTTTCCTTAGAATCAGAATCAAAAGGCATCGTTTGGCACGTAACCCATGTATAATATAAGCTAATCCATCAACATGACAGCACAAATGAACCTGAGGTCCTACTGTCCTCTCCAGCACTGATGGTTCAGTAGGATTTACTATTCCACATCCTCTCTTTTTCTGTTAAATTGGGCAGAAACACCAGATCAGAATGAACGTTTTGGCACTGCTTACTTAGAAATATTTCATGTGAATTAAAATTTTAGCACCGAAATGAATCAGCACACTGATCGACTGTGGAACGTGGGAATATTTGCACACATCGTGCAGGTGCATCTTAAATTGAAATGCTCTTTGTTAAAACAGTCTGATGACTCTATCCTAAAGCAGTGGAATTGGGTAAAAATAATGTGCATCCTATATGGGAATAAATCATGTAGATAAAATGTGGAGCTAGATGGGATATACAAGATTTACATAGTATGTCTTTTTTTCTGTCGTTGTTTATAAATTATCCAAGTTCATTACAGAACTTGGTCGTTCAGAAAGACACCAGGGAGGAAGGGGGAAGCAGCTGGGAGATCTAATCCATGTGATGAAAGAGAATTAATGAGGAGAAAAGAACTCGGGAGAGAAAAACTCATACGGCAAGATAAAAAGTATAAGAGAGCAAGTAGTAGGCAGTATAGAGAAAATATAGTACTTAATTTTCAATTGTCTGGTTTGTATCTGTTGTAAGGGCTGTTTTCTACTTCCTCTTAGATAACAATGATAGTATCAGATCTATTTGCTTTTCTTCAAACTTGTGTTTGAAATCCAATGGTAAACTTTGAGATGATACTTTGATCAGGAAATAATAGAAGAGTTTCTTTATTCAGTTTTCTGTGAAGCCTCAATCCCAAATCTTTGAAAATGAAATGTGGCCAGGAAAAGGTCAGAAGTTCCAGGCTTTAAAAATATTAAATAACACTAACTAAAGGAAAGAATGAACAACGACCCATTTGGAAAAAGTTATTTCACTTATAACAATTATTGTTATAGATGGAGAGGTAGCTGACACAGGGTGTTTTGGGGGACTGATTTTTCAAATATATGCAATTAGAGAACAGGAATGAATGGGTAAATTGCTCTTAAAAGAGAATTAAGCAGAGTCTTTCATCTTAGAAAATCCAGTTGGAAATCTCAGTGTGTATCTTTTAAAGAGTTTCAGTTCATTTTTTATATATGAAACCTCTTGGGTGTCAAAAGGATTTCAAGCAAAATAAAAATTGAAAAACAAAAAGCTCTGAAGAGGAAGTTACAAATTAAATATAGAGATACATTGATCCGGATTATTATAAGCATGTGGGTAAATAGCTATTAATTTTGCTTCTGGAAATTTCTGAGTGTTTTCACCTTTAGTAAAGGAGCATTTTAGTCATTTTAAAAATTTATATCTATTTCATCTGGATGATGAAAGTCATGACATTTTTGTTTTCTAAGATCTTGAACATGATTTATCAAAATAATACATATTGGTATCTGGCTGTGATATCAGTACTGACTCCCCAATGTCATTAATTCACTAAGAATGAATATAACCATATTATTGGCTGAAATTATAAGTTTAAAGATGATTATAAGGAAAATCTTAGCATTGGTGATGGCAACACATTCAGCAGTTAATAGTAAAGCCTAAATATTTGTGTCAAGTAGACAATAAAATATAAATCAAATTGTACAACTTGATTGTGACCTATACTTATAAAAATCTTTTAAGTTAAAATTTAAAATAGAGATTTAAAAATGCTTTGCAGATATTGAAGCATTATGGGGAAAGAAGCCTGTTTACAAGCCCAGAAATAGCAATGGTGAAGAAGAGTAATTTCAAATGCATGGTTCTGTCATTACTGCCACAGCTGAGGGCCGGCATGGGCAGTGACTGTTTGAATTGTCGGCAGTAACTGTGTCCTTAGTGGGCCCCCCTGCCTTTCACTTTAAAAAATTTCTCAGAAATGCCAAATTTATATTTCAGAATACAATAATACACACATCGTACACTTGAGAGGAGAATTTGACATTGATTTTAAACATAATTATCCATGAATAATTTGAATCCATATAATTAGAATTTATGTTTATATAATTTTATTCTCTGCCCATGGTTTACTCTTAATTAGGTACTTGGCCTGATAACTTTGAATTTTGTGGTTTATTTTTTTTTCTCTGCCAACTCCATTTTACTTCCTACTGATATATTTTTTAAAAAAACAAAGAAACCCCAGCAACTATATTTAGTCCAGGCAGAGTAACATGAACTAAATTTTCTTGAGTAGATACCAGTGCCAAACACTCTGCTACATGCTTTATGTTCTTTATCTCCTTTAAACCTCGTAGCACATCTATACCAGGCACTGTTAATGTCATTTTACAAATAAGCAACTTGAGGTGCAAAGAGGTTAAGCAATTTGCCCAAAGTCTCAAAGCTAATAAATGGCAGAGCAAAGACATGAATCTAATTTTAATGATACTTAGCACTTGCAGATAAAATTCTTCAAAGTTCTTGAATCCGTGTTGTAGACTTTATTTTATTAACATACCAATCACTTTATTGATTAGGAAGTTTCCATAAGTTTGATTTAAGCTAACCTAAATGTGATTAATTTAGGATAAACTAAATATGAAGGTTATGTGTTAATCAATTAAGACCAAAAGGCAGCAAGGGAAAATTTTTTAGAGAGGCTGTCAAGTATCTGGGAGCTGAAATTTAAAGAAATGTAAGTACACAACACTTGGGCTGAGAGTGAATTAAATGTCAGCAAAAGAAACAGCATCTTAAGAGCGCACAGTTCTTTAGTGCTTGTCCTTCATATAAGGCGGCGTGGAATGTGGAATGATTCCATGATCCTATAGTCACCTCTTGTCCCAATTTCTCGTCCTGGTGAAATCTGTATCCTGCTCACATCATGCCTTCTATGCTATCTTTTCCACTGCATTGACCCAAAGAAAGAACACAATTTTTTCTCTTTACTTCCCCAAGCAATCAGTATCGAAGCCCATCGTATGTGATAGAATTCGGCTGAGTATTTGAGAGGATCAGAGAGGTTTAGCAGAATACACAAATAAATAAAATTATAGAATGTGATGCATAATCCGGTTACTATGATAACGGGTCAGACCTAATTACACAATAAAGGGCTCTCTGAGAAGTAACCTTTAAGCTATTACACAGAACATCTAAAGACAGATGTACGCATCTAAAAAGATTGAAAATCTATATACCATAATGTTGAGAGTGGTGAAAGATGTTAGTAATGTTTTCTTCTTCACATGTATTGTTAAAAATTTCTATGATAAACATTAAAATGTCTAAGAAAAAAGGCAGTTTTTAAAGTAACTTGAAATCAAGAACCATAAATTAAATAATTGTGACTTTTTCTGGAGGGCCCTTTGTACAACCCATTGGCTTAAACATCAATGTATTCCTCAGTGCCTTTCATATAAAAAATTAATCAGTGAATGAATATAGATACAGATGAAACACACTTTCCCATAGCCCATGTTCACAAAGCATACTCAGAGTACTCTGAGTACTGAAATATCTAAAAACTTTATTCAATTTATGTAATATTGTATTTATATATAAATTTGATGAAAAATACAGAATATTACTACTTATCTGATTTTTTAAAAAATATTACATAGAATTTCATAATTATTTTAAAAATCCTTGGTTTAACTAGGCACTAGAAGAATTAGATTGGTCTCTTTTAACTTATTACTTCACTTTATTTTTATTGATATTTTAAATTTTTTACAAATGTTTTGAATTCATTTCTTTGAAATTTCAGGAAGATATGGACATTGGAACAAACCTTTCACAAATTAGAATAGATTATTTATTTCTAATATCTTTGACCAATGTAAGCCCATTTATGTATTTTTTTCCTTCAAAATATGGAGAGTCAAACATATTACCATGTAAGTAAAAAGATACTTTTTATTAAGTGTTTTATACCTACATAAACTGCTCTGTTTTAAGGCTTTTCACTGAGTAACCTTAAAATCAGTTTAACTAACAACAGATATTTTTTATAATTCACTTAAGACAATTAAACATTCTACATCTGAAAAATATACCTCTTATAAATATTGTCTTTTAATGCCTTTCAGATGGTGTAGTTAAATGATCATTTTAAAAGATGGTGAATTATTTAGAATTTCACATGTTATACTAATATCTCTTCAAATATAATCTCCTGTTAAATAGCCCATGAAGCTTCCAAATAAATTCAGTGGGTAAAATCCTAGACACAATAAAGTTCAAATAAATTTCAGCATTAGAGACACATGGACCCATGTAAGTTCTGCTTCAAGGGATTGTTCTTTAGAGCAGTAATTGGCAAGTGGTTTGAAGCAATCAATCAGAAGTTTCCATGAGTAAGTAGGAGGCAAAATATTGTGGTCTTGGCTCGAGGATACCCTGGTGGAATGTCCATTCACATCCATCATGAGCAGAGCCCACTTTGTTTTACATGACACTTGTATACTTCATCAAGGGAAGTGCTAATCAACATACAAGAGCTTTTATTTCAACATTTAAAGCGTATAAAGAACAAGTCATGGTAGCTCTTCCAAATAATCTCCAGGGCAGGAAAGAGGAGCCAGAATAAGCCACGCAAGCCTGTTTCCCCACCAGTGACATTTGTCTTGAGCCTGAGCTACTTCCTGATGTAGATGTTGGAGACACTTCATTTTGTATGTGACTTCAAACCAGCTCCCTAAAATGAGGTGAAAATGAAATGTTCAGTCCTTTGGACCCGAAGAAGGGGTAAGCTATGATGAGTGCTACTGCTAAATGGAGCTCACTAGTGCTTTTGCCAGGATTTTCATTTTCTCCTCTTGTATAAAATGGGCTCATCTTCTGAGAGTCAAATAGAGGAAAAGACTATGTTGCATTTATATCCAAATTCAAATAGCTTCAATTCACATTTGCTGAACAAGGATCATCTATTTCAAGACACAAGAGAACTCTATAATGAGAGACTGCCTGCAGTTTTCCTTTAAGGTCTGGAACAACATGTGTCTAGCAATCCTTGTGCCAAATAGGACAAAGGAAAGGTCTGGTGAAATGAGGTCATGAGAACAGAAGAACTTGCTTGTAATTTTATTAAACTTTTGAAGGCCTTAGTTTGACTCTATGATGTAGAATCCAGCTAGCTTGTCTTAGCTGGTTTCCAAGTCAATAGATCCTTGAATGGTCCTGACTTATGGCTTGTACCTCATCTGCCTCAAGCGTCCCAGGAAACCAGGAAATCCAACACAGAGCCCTCTTCAACCACAAAGCTTCGTATAGGGTGTGCCCATGACAGTCATAGCATACTGATAGCATCTGATCATAGCATACTGACCATCTGATCAGTAAATCTGAGCCCAAGATGACCTCATTCTATTTTTTATTTCCTCAAAGGTTTGATGGAAGAAAGAATGGAAATATGAAAAATACCTCAAGAGGTTTTATTCATTTTAATCATCAAAATAGATAATGGAGGAAAAAAGGAAAAATCATAAATATATCTGAATCTCATTTTTTTTTTCCAAAAAGGAAAGGCTTATCAGAGTTGATTTACGGATTGTCAAGATTTAAAGAAGTTACATTCTGGGAGAATTCACAATTTCTCTTCCCATAATACATCATAGAAAACTACCTGTAAAGGATACTGAAGGAAGAAAAAGATTTTACAATATTGTAAACCTGAGAGAAGGTTTACATACAGAAAGTAGGTGCTTTCAAAAGGGAGTCAATGGGGCTTACCTGGTGGCGCAGTGGTTGAGAGTCCGCCTGCCGATGCAGGGGACACGGGTTTGTGCCCCGGTCCGGGAAGATCCCACATACCGCGGAGCGGCTGCGCCCGTGAGCCATGACCGCTGAGCCTGCACGTCCGGAGCCTGTGCTCCGCAACGGGAGAGGCCACAACAGTGAGAGGCCCGCGTACCGCAAAAAAAAAAAAAAAAAAAAAGGAGTCAATGCACATATTTTAGTCGAGGTGTGGGATAGACAAGATAAGGACAGGAGTGGTAATACAGTACAGAGAGTTTAAGGAAAACGTAGAATGAGAGGATCCTCATTAAGTAACATAATAGGAAGCAATAGTAGTGTTTTGAGGAATTTGAACAATCAATATATTCTCTTAAGAACACCTGAGGCAAGGAACTAGGCCCATGTTTATTGATCACTTTATACCAGTTGTTCTGCTAGCCACATCCATCCCCATGAGGTATGGATTAATTATAAATCCACCCTGGAAGGTGTGGACTTAATTCTCTCAAACTCACCATGACATACGAATTTGCATTTTAAATGACTGATATTCAGAGTCAGTATCTTGCCAAAGCCCACATTGTTTTTAAAAACATGTTGACAAAAAGGGCAGTAGTGGCCAGTTATGGAAGCATGGATCAAGAGAAGTAGAAGCAACAGAATTTGAATGAAATTTAGGAGCTTGTTTTCATCTCAGATCACACTGTACTGCTTTCTTTCTCTGGAATATACGGTGTTCGGCACCGGTGTCCCTGGGGAAGGGGTTCTTCCGTGAGCTCTCACACACTCTCCCTGAGCTTATCCCAATCACTACACTCACCAGTCCATGTCTTGATGTCTCTTAATACGTCCGTTGACCCCTCTTGGCAATGAACTTCTTAAGAGCAAGAATGGTGTCTTTTTCACAGAGTTAACCATGGAGGCTCATTCAGTGCCTGGGACACAGGACAAGTGTTACACATATTATGGTTGAGAAGGATGTGGTAATAAAGATAAAAGGAAAGAAACTTACTCAAATGGTATTACCAAGGTGTAAAGGCAGACCCTGTTTAGAAGAAGAGTAAAGATATATCCCTGCATGGTTTCTAGGTAACAGGATGGCTGTACCCTTTGAAGGGGGCTGGGAGGGCCTGAAGGACCCATCAACAGCTCAGGAGAGCCGTGCTTAGCAGAGTGCTTGGTGGCAGAATGAGATAAAGGAAGCTCTTTGAAAGACTGACTGATTGTGCCTGATAGTGAAGAGAGTTTCCATTACACTTGAAATGATTGAAGCTTCTTACCTTCCCTACCTGGCCCTGCATTAGCTGGTGCCTGTCTCTTTCTCCAGCCTCATCCCCTATTTCTATTCTTCTCATTACTTTTATTCCAAATCCAGGTCTTCTGTCTATTTCTGGAACATGCCAGGTGTATTCCTACCTGGGGTCTTTACAGGGCTGGTTCCATCTAAACATTCAAGTTACCACTTCTTCCAGGAGGGTTTCAATAATAACAGTGTATGAAATCCCTTCCTCCACCCCCAAGCATTGTCATGCTCTTTCAATGCTTATCGATCTCCGAATTTATATTATTTATTCATTTCATGATTTACTTGCTTTTCTTTCATCTCAGCACTGGAATTTTGAGCTACATGAAAGCAGGTGCCTGGGCGTTTCACTTTTAAATCCCCAATGCCTGGTGCCTATAAGTGCTTAATAAATGTTTGTAAATAAGTGAATGAATTGATCACCCACCCTGCCATCTTGCTGGGTAGCATTATCAGTGAGAATGGATAGAAATGAAAATAATAGCTAATAATAATTAACTTATTATTACTATATTCTGAGCACTAAGTGCTTTATGTGGATTAAAATATTTAATCTTCAGAGAAACCTGACATGATCCCAGTTTTGCACATGAAAAACTAAGACCCTGAGGGTTTATAATGTTTAGTATAGAACATAGCACAACGTAGGTACAGGAGAATGTTAAGTTACATGAAATGACAGCATCTGGTTTTCTAACTTATCACCTGGCATATGAAATTGTTTCCAAAATTCATGGCGTACACACCTTTGACCCCCCACCGTGGGGAAGAGTTATACTTCACCTTCAGGATTCTGCAGCCACTGTGTAGTTTATCTAAGGTGCCACCTGCCGCAGTAGATGTGCCAATCCCTTTGTTCCCACACAGCCCTCTACCTAATTGTGTTGAAGCTCATGGCACATTTACATTGCACATGTGTGTTTACTTGCCTGTCTTTCTGATGAGATGGAATTCTTCGAGGGCAAGGATACTGTCTTCTTATGCCGCTCTCATCCGTGCCTGTCATAGCACCGAATAGATTCTCAGAAACCATTTACTGAATACCATTGTTCATAAACTGAAAAAAAATTTCAATTGCTTATTCTTCCAAACATAAGAATCCAAATTTTCACTAGTGAGATGTATTTTTTTAACATCTTTATTAGCGTATAATTGCTTTACAGTGGTGTGTTAGTTTCTGCTTTATAACAAAGTGAATCAGTTATACATATACATATATCCCCATATCTCTTCCCTCTTGCATCTCCCTCCCTCCCACCCTCCCTATCCCACCCCTCTAGGTGGTCACAAAGCACCGAGCTGATCTCCCGCTGCTATGCAGCTGCTTCTCACTAGCTATCTATTTTACATTTGGTAGTGTATATATGTCCATGCCACTCTCTCACTTTGTCCCAGCTTACCCTTCCCTCTCCCTGTATCCTCAACTCCATTCTCTAGAAGGTCTGCATCTTTATTCCCGTCTTGCCCCTAGGTTTTTCTGACCATTTTTTTTCTTTTTTACATTCCATATATATGTGTTGGCATATGATATTTGTTTTTCTCTTTCTGACTTACTTCACTCTGTATGACAGACTCTAGGTCCATCCACCTCACTACAAATAACTCAGTTACGTTTCCTTTTATGGCTGAGTAATATTCCATTGTATATACGTGCCACATCTTCTTTATCCATTCATCTGTTGATGGATACTTAGGTTGCTTCCATGTCCTGGCTATTGTAAATAGAGATGCAGTGAACATTTTGGTACATGACTCTTTTTGAATGATGGTTTTCTCAGGGTATATGCCCAGTAGTGGGATTGCTGGGTCATATGGTAGTTCTATTTGTAGTTTTTTAAGGAACCTCCATACTGTTCTCCATAGTGGCTGTATCAGTTTACATTCCCAACAACAATGCAAGAGGGTTCCCTTTTCTCCACACCTTCCCAGCATTTATTGTTTCTAGATTTTTTGATGATGGCCATTCTGACTGGTGTGAGATGATATCTCATTGTAGTTTTGATTTGCATTTCTCTAATGATTAATGATGTTGAGCATTCTTTCATGTGTTTGATGGCAATCTGTATATCTTCTTTGGAGAAATGTCTATTTAGGTCTTCTGCCCATTTTTGGATTGGGTTATTTGTTTTTTTGATATTGAGCTGCATGACTTGCTTGTATGTTTTGGAGATTAATCCTTTGTCAGTTGCTTCATTTGCAAATATCTTCTCCCATTCTGAGGGTTGTCTTTTCGTCTTGTTTATGGTTTCCTTCGCTGTGCAAAAGCTTTGAAGTTTCATTAGGTCCCATTTGTTTATTTTTGTTTTTATTTCCATTTCTCTAGGAGGTGGGTCAAAAAGGATCTTGCTGTGATTTATGTCATAGAGTGTTCTACCTATGTTTTCCTCTAAGAGTTTGATGGTGTCTGGCCTTACATTTAGGTCTTTAATCCACTTTGAGTTTATTTTTGTGCATGCTGTTAGGGAGTGTTCTAATTTCATTCTTTTACCTGTAGCTGTCTAGTTTTCCCATCAGCACTTATTGAAGAGGCTGTATTTTCTCCACTGTATATTCTTGCCTCCTTTATCAAAGATAAGGTGACCATATGTGCGTGGGTTTATCTCTGGGCTTTCTATCCTGTTCCATTGATCTATATTTCTGTTTTTGTGCCAGTACCATACTGTCTTGATTACTGTAGCTTTGTAGTATAGTCTGAAGTCAGGGAGCCTGATTCCTCCAGCTCCATTTTTCATTCTCAAGATTGCTTTGGCTATTCAGGGTCTTTTGTGTTTCCATACAAATTGTGAAATTTTTTGTTCTAGTTCTGTGCAAAATGCCAGTGGTAGTTTGATAGGGATTGCATTGAATGTGTAGATTGCTTTGGGTAGTAGAGTCATTTTCACAATGTTGATTCTTCCAATCCAAGAACATGATATATCTCTCCATGTATTTGTATCATCTTTAATTTCTTTCATCAATGTCTTATAATTTTCTGCATACAGGTCTTTTGTCTCCTTAGGTAGGTTTATTCCTAGATATTTTATTCTTTTTGTTGCAATGGTAAATGAGAGTGTTTTCTTAATTTCACTTTCAAATTTTTCATCATTAATGTGTAGGAATGCCAGAGATTTCTGTGCATTAATTTTGTATCCTGCTACTTTACCAAATTCATTGATTAGCTCTAGTAGTTTTCTGGTAGCATCTTTAGGATTCTCTATGTAGAGTATCATGTCATCTGCAAATAGTGACAGCTTTACTTTTTCTTTTCTGATTTGGATTCCTTTTATTTCTTTTTCTTCTCTAATTGCTGTGGCTAAAACTTCCAAAACCATGTTGAATAATAGTGGTGAGAGTGGGCAACCTTGTCTTGTTCCTGATCTTAGTGGAAATGGTTTCAGTTTTTCACCATTGAGGAGATGTTGGCTGTGGGTTTGTCATATATGGCCCTTATTATGTTGAGGAAAGTTCCCTCTGTGCCTACTTTCTGCAGGGTTTTTATCATAAATGGGTGTTGAATTTTGTCAAAAGCTTTCTCTGCATCTATTGAGATGATCATACAGTTTTTCTCCTTCAGTTTGTTAATATTGTGTATCAGGTTGATTGATTGGCATATACTGAAGAATCCTTGCATTCCTGGGATAAACCCCACTTGATCATAGTGTATGATCCTTTTAATGTGCGGTTGGATTCTGTTTGCTAGTATTTTGTTGAGGATTTTTGCATCTATGTACATCAGTGATATTGGCCTGTAGTTTTCTTTCTTTGTGACATCTTTGTCTGGTTTTGGTTTCACAGTGATGGTGGCCTCGTAGAATGAGTTTGGGAGTGTTCCTCCCTCTGCTATCTTTTGGAAGAGTTTGAGAAGGATAGGTGTTAGCTCTTCTCTAAATGTTTGATAGAATTCGCCTGTGAAGCCATCTGGTCCTGGACTTTTGTTTGTTGGAAGATTTTTAATCACAGTTTCAATTTCAGTGCTTGTGATTTGTCTGTTCATACTTAGAAATGTTGTGCATTTCTAAGAATTTGTCCATTTCTTCCAGGTTGTCCATTTTATTGGCATATAGTTGCTTGTAGTAATCTCTCATGATCCTTTGTATTTCTGCAGTGTCAGTTGTTACTTCTTCTTTTTCATTTCTAATTCTATTGATTTGAGACTTCTCCCTTTTTTTCTTGGTGAGTCTGGCTAGTGGTTTATCAATTTTATTTATCTTCTCAAAGAACCAGCTTTCAGTTTTATTGATCTTTGTTATCATTTCCTTCATTTCTATTTCATTTATTTCTGATCTGATCTTTATGATTTCTTTCCTTCTGCTAACTTTGGGGGTTTTTTGTTCTTCTTTATCTAATTGCTTTAGGTATAAGTTTAGGTTGTTTACTTGAGATGTTTTTTGTCTTAAGGTAGGGTTGTATTGCTATAAATTTCCCTCTTAGGACTGCTTTTGCTGCATCCCATAGGTTTTTGGTTGTTGTGTTTTCATTGTCATTTGTTTCTAGGTATTTTTTGATTTCCTGTTTTATTTCTTCAGTGATCTCTTGGTTATTAAGTAGTGTGTTGTTTAGCCTCCATGTGTTTGTATTTCTTACAGATTTTTTCCTGTAATTGATATCTAGTCTCATAGCATTGTGGTCGGAAAAGATACTTGATATGATTTCAATATTCTTAAATTTACCAAGGCTTGATTTGTGACCCAAGGTATGGTCTATCCTGGAGAATGTTCCATGAGCACTTGAGAAGAAAGTCTATTCTATTGTTTTTTGATGGAATGTCCTATAAATATCAATTAAATCCATCTTGTTTAATGTATCATTTAAAGCTTGTGTTTCCTTATTTATTTTCATTTTGGATCATCTGTCCATCGGTGAAAGTGGGGTGTTAAAGTCCCCTACTATGATTGTATTACTGTTGATTTCCCCTTTTATGGCTGTTAGTATTTGCCTTATGTATTGAGGTCCTCCTATGTTGGGTGCATAAATATTTACAATTGTTATATCTTCTTCTTGGATTGATCCCTTGATCGTTACATAGTGTCCTTCTTCGTCTCTTGTAATAGCTTTGTTTTAAAGTCTATTTTGTCTGATATGAGAATTGCTACTCCAGCTTTCTTTTGATTTCCATTTGCATGGAATATCTTTTTCCATCCCCTCTCTTTCAGTCTGTATGTGTCCCTAGGTCTGAAGTGGGTCTCTTGTAGACAGCATATATACAGGTCTTGTTTTTGTATCCATTCAGCCTGTCTATGTCTTTTGGTTGGAGCATTTAATCCATTTACATTTAAGGTAATTATCGATATGTATATTCCTATTAACATTTTCTTAATTGTTTTGGGTTTGTTATTGTAGGTCTTTTCCTTCTCTTGTGTTTCCTGCCTAGAGAAGTTCCTTTAGCATTTGTTGTAAAGCTGGTTTGGTGGTGCTGAACTCTCTTAGCTTTTGCTTGTCTGTAAAGCTTTTAATTTCTCTGTCAAATCTGAATGAGATCCTTGCTGGGTAGAGTAATCTTGGTTGTAGGTTTTTCTCCTTCATCACTTTAAATATGTCCTGCCACTCCCTTCTGGCTTGCAGAGTTTCTGCTGAAAGATCAGCTGTTAACCTTATGGGAATTCCCTTATGTGTTATTTCTTGTTTTTCCTTTGCTGTTTTTAATATTTGTTGTTTGTATTTAATTTTCGATAGTTTGATTAATATGTGTCTTGGCATATTTCTCCTTGGATTTATCCTGTATGGGACTCTCTGTGCTTCCTGGACTTGATTAACTATTTCCTTTCCCATATTAGGGAAGTTTTCAACTATAGTCTCTTCAAATATTTTCTCAGTCCCTTTCTTTTTCTCTTCTTCTGGGACCCCTATGATTCGAATGTTGGTGCGTTTACTGTTGTCCCAGAGATCTCTGAGACTGTCCTCAATTCTTTTCATTGTTTTTTCTTTATTCTACTCTGCAGTAATTATTTCCACTCTTTTATCTTCCAGGTCACTTATCTGTTCTTCTGCCTCAGTTATTCTGCTATTGATCCTGTCTAGAGAATTTTTAATTTCATTTATTGTGTTGTTCATCACTGTTTGTTTGCTCTTTAGTTCTTCTAGGTCCTTGTTAAACCTTTCTTGTATTTTCTCCATTCTGTTTCCAAGATTTTGAATCATCTTTACTATGATTATTCTGAATTCTTTTTCAGGTAGACTGCCTATTTCCTCTTCATTTGTTAGGTCTGGTGGGTTTTTGCCTTGCTCCTTCATCTGCTGTGTGTTTCTCTGTCTTCTCATTTTGCTTTACCTACTGTGTTTGGGATCTTCTTTTCGCAGGCTGCTGGTTCATAGTTTCCATTGTTTTTGGTGTCTGTCCCCAGTGGCTAATTTTGGTTCAGTGGGTTGTGTAGGCTTCCTGGTGGAGGGGACTAGTGCCTGTGCAGGAATGTCTCCGCTTTTTCCTCCACACCCGTTGCTGCACTCTCCTCCACGGCTCCGAAGCTCCCCCCTTCCGCCACCTGCAGTCTCCACCTGCGAAGGGGCTTCTAGTGTGTGGAAACCTTTCCTCCTTCACAGCTCCCTCCCACTGGTGCAGGTCTCCTCCCTATTCTTTTGTCTCTGTTTTTCCTTTTTTCTTTTGCCCTACCCAGGTACATGGGGGAGTTTCTTGCCTTTTGGGAGGTCTGAGGTCTTCTGCCAGCGTCCAGTAGGTGTTCTGTAAGAGTTGTTCCACGTGTAGATGTATTTCTGATCTATTTGTGGGGAGGAAGGTGATCTCCACGTCTTACCCTTCCGCCATCTTGAAGCTCCTCTCTCGTAAAATATATTTTTAAGTAATCTCAAAATGACTAGTTTGATAAAAAATAGTATTTTTTAAATTATGGAATAATTAGGTTAATTCAGTCACAGAGTACATATTTTATTCATGTCAGAGACGGGCATCTTGCAAAATATATATTGGTCTTAGAAACATGTATGAATGTGACTTTTTTGGCCACATTATTAAAAGTATAACTGTGAGGTTTCAGATTCCCTTCATATATAAGTAGTAGTTCATCAGGTCACTCCCCTAACACACAGTTCATTCGAGATAAGAAAACATCTAGCAGTTCAGCATTGGGATTTGGTGAAGCAGATCATCTAAAACAGTGGATGTTTTTCTAAGGCTTACCTGATTAATCCAGACCTCTGGAGTCTACTCTACTGAGCTAGAAATCTTAGAAGGAGAGGTGTTCTCATAATACTTTTCAACACAATTTGTTTTTGGCTTTAGCCAAAAATAATGTAAAAGAGACCTGTCAACACATTAAGGTCCAAGCTTAAAAATTTTTTTTTTAAAAAGACTTGGAGGTTAGAAAAGAAAAAAGTCTTTGAAATTAAAAAAAAGTTCCATTCTGGGTTGCAGTTCAAACAACAATAATAAAGCCACAACACAAGGGTAAATGCATTGGACAGTCATCCTTTATTTTAACAGATTATGATGTGGTCCCCTTTCAGGTAGGAACAGAGTCCATGCAGTCCTTCTCTGCCTCTGGTAAGTTCATCTCAATGAAAAGGATGAGGAGATGATGAAAAGATAAGAGTTCTAAGGAGGGCAGAGCCTATAATAAGAAACACAATAACAGGAAAAAGGTGGGGGACACACAGCATTAAAAGGGGCCTTAAGTGTGAACTTGGGGGGAAGAAAAGTGAAAACAAAGGAACGGCTGAAGCCAAGAAAGAGAGCAATTGATTCTTCTGCCCTGTGGATGAAAGCTTTGCCTGCATATTTGGAGAATGTTGACTTTCCCGTCAGGCAACTTTAATTGAACCCATGTTCTAAGAGTGACCAAAACAAGGTAAGGTACCAACTGGACTTGAACGAAGACTTTAATGTGCACACCTACAGATAATTTAACATTTCCAAAAGCATTTAAAATGGTTTTAGCAACATAGGAGCGATTTTGCTTTTAGTGTTCTGTGAAGCAAAAGCACAATTTAATTATCTTAATTTGATCTATTAAGTACTTGTTTGAAGGGGACTAGAATTCCAGGAATCTTATAAGACCAAGCTGCAGCAGCATTATTTAGGGACATAATTCCATACAAACTGGAGCATAAATAAAACCACAATACATAGAACTTGTGTGAAAAGAGGAAAAAAACCTGCCAATCTAGGGTCAGCCTCTTAAAAGAGGCATTTGGTAAGGTTACAGTATGAGCCCGCAGATGCTATAGTGTCAAAAACCTTGTGGAGAAAATCTTTTCCATTTCCCTTTATTTATTTATTTATTTTTTTTTGGCGGTACGCGAGCCTTTCACTGTTGTGGCCTCTCCCATTGCGGAGCACAGGCTCCGGACGCGCAGGCTCAGCGGCCATGGCTCACGGGCCCAGCCGCTCCGTGGCGTGTGGGATCCTCCTGGACCGGGGCACGAACCCGCGCTCCCTGCATCGGCAGGCGGACTCTCAACCACTGCGCCACCAGGGAAGCCCTCCCTTTATTTTTAAAACTGAATTGGTATCACCTGCCATGATCATCCACCTATTCTCTGGGCTAGTTCTATCTTTTGGTTCCCTAAGTTAAAGTCAATCCTCAAAGAACAAATTTCTATCACCACAGAAAATACTCAGAAGACTCTTAAAGTGACTTTTTAAATGGAGCCCCAAATCACATGAGCAGAGCGAAATGCATAGTATTTCAAGGCATGAAGGAAGAGTGGAGTAATTTGAATGTTTCTAGTGGTGGTGTTTTTCATCTTTCTTAATGCCCCATATTCACGTGATAATTGTAAGGTTGTGTTTACCCCTGATTTCTAAATCAACCACTCCTTTTCCATAGTTCCTAAAAGTATTTCAAGCGAAACGAAATACAGTTATAAAATGTGCATCTGTACGACCCACTGGCCCATTTGTGAAATGTGGTGCTCATTACTGATAGTGGAATTAGTGGGGAATGGGGAACCTATTTAGAAATGTTAGGAATTATCTCAGGAGGAGTGAGAACCTTAGTTGGACTGAAGCTGGCTGGAGAAATATGAAAAGAAAGACTCACAGGCTAGACTGCTATTTGTGCATCTTAATGCATGGTGGCCACAGCACAGCTGGGTGGAGATGGCATTCTCTTCCTGCAGAGCGAGAGAGGGCAGGTCGTAGGGAACAACGCCAAGATGCTCTACCAGCAGCCCGTGTCTCTTCTCTGGGAGCAGCAGAGGAGGTTAAAAAGCCTGTTTACGGTTCAACGATTTCTTCCTATGCAGCCTACACCATACACAAAGTTATGAATCCCACAGAAAGGCTGATTATAGTTCTCTTTTCCATGCTCTCCGGAATCCTAGGAGATTTGGAAACAAGAATGGAAGACAGAGGACTATTACACTCAAGAGAGTAAGGACTTTCAGTGGAATGGTGCTGCCCGGGGCTCCGTTCAAAATGTAAACCATCATAACCACCCGGGATTTGGGGGCTGCCTGGGAGCCCAGGCTGCCATCACCCATGCCAGACCCGTGGACACTTGATACGTCTCTGGGGTGAGCTGAATCTGGGCCACGTATGGGAACAAGCCAGATGATACTGGCAGTCTGCCCAAGCCACACCGGGATGGAAGGCATCCACCATTTCCTGATTCCAACAACAGGTTGGGGATTCCCAGATAAAGAAGTATGTTGTTACAAGCTTGTGGTGTAGACAAAGGTTTAGGCCGACATGACTAATCCATGGCGATTTTTGGACTTTCCCTCTGCTGGATCTGAAGCACCTCTGAGAAGCCTTCCCTGATGGCCACGGCTGGGAATCGGCCCAGATGACAGGGGTGCTTCCTTCTCTGAATTTCTGGATTCACGGTTCTCCACTTGGGATACCCTGGCAACCAAAAATCCAGCAAGGACCCTGAACCAAGGGGTTGGTGCAGGGTGAAGACAAGATATTAAACAAACGATATCCAGATAAGTCCTTTCATGACAATTGCGATAAAGGCTATGAAGAAGTACAGGACACTGAGAAAGCATAGCTCATATATTCTATATCACCGATTCATCACTTAGCATTCAACACTTCCTTGCTTTCTATGGGTAATGAATTCCCCTGCTTCTGATAGGTGTCTAACCTTTCTGGGTAGACTGTAAACTCATGATCTCAGGGACTTGACCTGAGAGAGCATTATCTTGCAGAGATCCTTGTCATAGCCTCTCAAAAACACGTGATGGTTTACTTTTGCTGAACTGAATCGTGTTAAAGAACACAGTTCTGAAACAAAGACAAGGGGGGATGATTAGAGCCGAGCTCATTGTAGCTGCTGCCTGCATTGGGTGGGGCTGTTAAGGAAGGGAAATTGCTCTAGCAGTTGAAGTGTCTACACCCCTCTCAGTTACTATCTGAAATGCGTGGGAAAGGAAAATAAAAAGAATTGACTTTAAAATCCTCCACTTCCTATACCTTTAAAGGAGGGGACCTATAGCCCTTTGTGCAGCAGATATCGACCATGAGCCTTCAAAGGTGCTCAGGTAGCAGTAGAACCGAGGAGGGGGTGGAAAGTGATTGATTTCTTGGAAAATAAGTGAGGAGAATTAAGTTGGGGTGAAGGAATGCTGGGGATATAGAGCAAGGAGGCCGAGCACCCCCAGCTCTTTGTGCTAAACATCAGATGATCAGTGATACATGGAAAGAGAATGAAGGAAGACAGGATGTGCTTAAGTCTCTACGATAAGGTGATGGATTTGACCATGAAGCCTCCTGGCTCCTCTCACATCGCATCACATCACACGGGGCCACACCTGCTTCACCTGGCAAGTGCCAGCTCCCTCTCCTTCCTTCCCCGAACTCTGCACTGACTTTCCCAGGTTCACACCAAGCACACTGGCAAAGCCTGAAGCCACCTTCCAGCTGCTGGAAAGAATGCTTCTCTCCTACAGCATAGAGGAGGCTCCACGCCGGCGCCACTGTCAGTGGATATGCACACTTCACGCAGAGCAGCCACACCTACGCTGTGCTTTGCTCTTTCACCGAGAAACACGGCAACAGCCGCAAGAATTTTCCATCATTTTGGCTACAGAGCTCTCCAGAAATAGAGTATCTATTAGCTTGGCTTTCAGAATGTAATATTAGAAAGATCAAGTCTTTTTAAAACCACAAAGAGCATATAAAGTTGCAGAGTTCGGGATTGTTAGGGCAGAACTCCAGGCTCCCCACCGGGTCCAGCCCTGCAGTGACGGTTGTTCCTCTTTCCAGCTTGGATCATAACTACTAAGACCTTTGCTGCACACATAATGTTTATCGTTTTTCTCCCCAACTGTTATTCATGATTGAAACAGCCCTTTAAGGCAGGTGTGGGAAATGAAATATTATTGAAATATAAGGTGATGATCACCATTACATTTCAGCTAAATTTTCTAATTAGGATGTAAATCATTTAAATTTCATATAATTTCAGAGACTACCTTTTTATCTTAATAGAAAAACACCTTATACATTATTGGGTGGATTCAAATGGAAAGAACCAGAGGAAATTATCTTTGACCAGCAGCAAAGATAAGTGATTGTATATCTTAGCTGTCAAATGTAACTGTTCTTCATAAATCCTGAATGGCGACTGCTTTCTTCTCCCCCTCCTTTTCTGGCCTTCTATTTATTTTTATTTATTTATTTATTTTTATGCCCAGGTGAGAAATTAGAATATATTTCAGTTCTGGCTTAACTTGTTCAGGTATCAAACAGGATGTACAAGTCCTCTTCAAAGGGGCACCATTACTTGTTAAATAAAATGGCAACACATGGTTAAGAATTCCTTTAATAACCCTGCAAAATAAAGTAGATCACTGACCATCAATGCCCTCTGCAGCAAGATAAAAATGAACCCGTGACAGTCGACATCTTCTCTTCACAGATTTATAGCTCATGTAACTATGATGCTGTGTCACCCTTGTTCTGCTTACGAAGCTCCAGACTTGTCTCTGTCTAAATCTCCCAAACCTTGACTGACTCAAGCACTTTGTAATGGAGCTACAGTCCGTGATGCATTAAGTTAGTAGGCAAAGAAAGGATCTAAATACTGTTTTATATATAATGGCTGGTTGAGGACGACAGTCCATAAACCTTTCTCCTTAAACGAAGCAGGAGATTCTGAACAACCAAAACCATGGTTTGGCTGCCTTTCTCTTGTTTCAGCCTCTTTTGTCTCTTGGTTTCTCTTACTTGTGGAAGCGAAGGGCTAAATCCCTAAAGCGGAGCCTGTTAGGGATATTTCCAGTCTGACTCAAACAGGAAATACCACAAAGATCGTGAGGGAGCTGGTTCCCGAGAGATTTCTAGCCCAGGTTACATAC
Source organism: Lagenorhynchus albirostris (assembly GCF_949774975.1). NCBI lineage: Eukaryota > Metazoa > Chordata > Mammalia > Artiodactyla > Delphinidae > Lagenorhynchus > Lagenorhynchus albirostris. The sequence continues at coordinate 29,729,623 of NC_083115.1, read as the reverse complement.
TCCAGAAGTTGAAATGTGTTAGGTAGTATTCAGAAGGAAAATAGCACTAAATTATGGGGGGGGGAGGTTACCCAAGTAAATCCCTTCCGATAATCTCTTACTGGTAGTTGGATTTCAGTTAAAAACTATTTGCTGTAAATCTGTATCTATCATCCTTTCGTATGATCTTTCTCTAACTATACTCTTGTCTTGGTTAGGAGTCAGTTCTTATTGGATGACCTGAAAGTGATTACCATCATACCAATGCAGTATTAGTCATTAACTTGCCTAAATTGCTAATAGTGTGATTGGTAATCTATACTGAAACATGCTTCTCTTTGGTCGCACTTCAAGCCAGCACAATGCCAATGCAATTATTAGCAAACAATTGACTTGAATGGCCCTTGAAGAATCTGGAAGTATGAAAAAGGAAAAGTTGTCATCGCTTTCTTAAAACTAGAAATTAAGCATGTTTTTTAGACGCTAGAAGCTTTGAGTACACCCTAATTTCCTCACAATCAAATGTAATTTTTAAAATTCTATTCATGGCAAGAGATACTCATTTTAAATGGTGCCTCCTAGATTTCTAAATATCCTGAATAAAATAAGTTACCCAGTCTGCAGTTTAAAATACATAAAAATAATATGACATAAAATTAATAATAAATATAAATGGGAACCTAAAGGAAGTAAGCTTTTGGTATTTTAGAACATGGGAAAACAAGTATTTATCCAGGTATACACTTCACTAGTGTTCTCACCAAATTACTCTTGTTCACAGATTGTGTATCTTGGCTAAACAACTTTTGAGAAAAGGAAACTCCCCTTTACCTCTGCATCCAATTTTCCAGTTATAATGCGTAATTCAAAGTACACTAAGGCCGACCTCACCCAGTGCCAAAAAGTTAAAATTATGCTCTTAAGGTTACAGCGGAAACATTTGAAGTTGCTTAGTAGATGTTCCCTTGTTTCCCTTTTTCTCTCAGCAGGAATGAGTACTGCCTTTTGCAAGCTGTTCTCTGAGTTTTTATTAAATATCCACAAAAGTGCAACAGTATGATCACTGCCGTCAGCTAGAATAACAACAGCCCAGGAGCTAGACCTTGGTTTCTATACTAGGTCTTCAAGTCATCCTGATGCAGAGCAGACTGCATGGAAATCAGGATACCCATCTCACTGGAAATTAACATGCTTTACCTCTCCGAGTCTGCCCCCAATCACACACACTCTGCTTGGTTTTCACACGGTTATGTGTGTGGAAGGAATTCTAAATCCATCTGCAGTGAGAAGTTTCTCATACTGATTAACTTAGCAATCGTCAAACATCCTCGTTTTACAGGTTGTAACAGTGACCTAGGCAGTGTTCAACCCTCAGGCAGCCTTACCATGCGGGGATAAAGTGAGCCTCAGGGGAGAAGATGTAACTTTAAGAGTAACTGGGTAATTCCAATAAAAGAAACAAGTTCTCCAGTTCTGGGTCTAGGGACAGGGAGGGGTAAATGGGAGCAGTGAATGGAGCATTCCATGGAAAAGTAGCAGAATAAGAGAAGGTCTAGGTTAAGAGAGAGCATAGAACGGAAAGTGGTTTGACGGACGCTAGAGGGTCATGTGCTGTGTGTGGTGTGCATGTTGGGAGGTGGAGGGGAGGCAGGAGGAGAGGGGATGATGGAAACACTGGGGTGGAATCAGGGATCCACAGCACTGAGAGCCTTGTGAGTTACATGGGGAGGGTCCTAACTGTCTTCAGGGAAGTGAGGTCATTGAAAGTATTTGAGGAGGAAAGGATGGCCACATCTGCATTTAGAACGCTAATTCTAGAGGCCATTTAAGGAATGATTTGTCTTGGCTGGGACACCATTAGAAAACCCCTAGAAGAGAGAGAAGGGCTCAGCTAGAGAAAGGTAGTGATGGAGGAAGATATCAAGAATGAGCCAATTTAAGATAAAGATGCTCGGAATTGACAGCATTTCAGATTATCTGGACATCGGGGTAATAGAGAAGGAAGATTCAAGGATGGAGCTCCATAACGTTTCCTGGGCTACAATGCGGATGGTGGTGCCGTCCAGTGAGGTAGTAAATATTGGAGAAAGAGCAAATTTCTGCGGCAGGAAGTTAGTTGATCAAGGGATCAAAAAGGCACTACAAAGTGAGACTTATTAGAAGCACCTTTAGAAAACACAGATAGGATTTAGAGAAATTGCCAAGTGTTTACTATTGTTAGAGCAGAACACATTAATAGTTAATTATCATAGTAACTATAGCCAATTTCATAAGGACAAAGTTCCTCACAATAAATATTGTTTCCCTCATCCTCACTTTTTGCTTGTTTCTCATAGTCTCAGTACTAATCATTGGTCATAATGATCTTTCCATCATTCCATCAGACCTTCAGATGCTCAAATCTCCAACACGATACCTGTTCAGATATGAAAAAAAAATCATACATTTTGGCATCTAAAGTACTTTTAAAGGATTAAAGTCATGTAATTATGGATGGTCTCATCAACAAATTCCTTGCCTTATGTCCTAATATCCTATGGAATGTCTTGTTTTGATAGTTAACACTGGGCTGCTGGTTATAGAGACAGTCTATTGAATGAGGTTTCAGAAAGAAACCAAGTCCTGTGAACTTCAGCCGTTACTGGCATCATGTGTAAGCACAGTGCTAGGTTCTGGGGGAAAATGAGGTGTGAGAAGTGATCCCTAAATCGTCAGAGTCCACCATCTTTCTCTGGATCAGGAGATTAGATAGATAGATACATAGATAGATACATACATACATACATAATGCAAGTTGGAAGTTGTTTGATTGCCTGAAGTTACATAGTGATATAGAACACACATCATGGAATTAGAGGGGAATGAACTGTCTCTTTATTGGAGAATTTTTTCACTCTGCCACCCACACTAAGAAATTTAAAAATATATATAAAGAATGCATTCAACTTAAATGCTATACATATACAGAGTGTTTGGTGTGTAACAAAGAGATGTTTCCAGAGAGTAAGATAAAAAAGAGAAGAGACAGGATTTCTATACCCATCACAAATTCAGTTCAGCTGATAATAACAGATACAAACAACAGCTTGTGATCTCGCGTAAACATAGTCCAGATGTAGGAGGGCGTGTATACTTAGGCGTAAGTCCCAGCTAAAATTTCAAATCTTCAGTGAATCTTTCCTTCACTTACCCCAATATCGTGGCCCCTTGTCGGTGGCATACAGCCTTATTGCTAGTTGTGATTACTGTGCTTATTTTTCTGTTTTGTTAGTTTCCATCTGACTCTGTTGCTAGAACATAAGATCCATAAGAACAGGAACCAGGTCTGTCGTGTTTCCCCCATATCCCTGAAGCCCAGCACAGAGTATAGCACTTGGTAACATACATATTTGTTGAAAAAATATTAATCTCATAGGATTTTGACATTAAAATAAAGATTTGACATTCTTTCACATGGAATCATGATTATTCCATATTAATCACTATGCTTTCAACTTCTTATAGATTAATTTGACATGCTCACTAGTAAGGCAGTTCCATCGTCAACGAAACAATAAATCTATAGTTCCTAAGGTTTTTCTTCAACCTTCCTGAACTCTAGGATTTTCAATGACATAAACTACATTTTGTCTTTATCCTTTCAAAGCTTGATGCAGCATCTAACACGTAATAGGTATGCAAGAAATATTTATTTTAAAAAGGAGAAAAAAGAAATACAGCTAAGGAGGCTTTTAGTTGTTCTTCATTTAATAGAGGCATAGTATTAAAGCACTTTTTATTTCAGTGCCCTATTGATTATTTAAAAATTCATCATTAAAAATAATATTTAATAATGATTAGTCATTATTAAATATTTATTACTTATACATTTATTATATTATTTATTTATTATTAGATATTTAATAATGATTGGTCATTATACCTAAGCTTTTGGTTTTGGTGGGTTTTTAACTCCCAATATTGGAAAAATGTGTATGTTCAGGGATTGAGATACGTCTCACAATCAAATAAAAGGGTACTTCATGGAAAAGAGTGTTCAACTTTCCTTGATTTTATTCTGAAAGAAGTGACACTTCTTTGTATTTAAATGCCTTTCACATTATTCCCAGGACCAATTTTAGCTCTTTTACAATGTTTATCCTCAATCATTTATCACCTTTTGTCACTAAGCTATTTAAAATCATGTTAGATGCTAAGAGGTAATCTGGAGCTCTTATGCCAAAGGCTACAATGTCTCATACATCTTGAAAGTGAGATATCAGATAAGAATATCAGTCTTAAGTATTATCAGCCCTGGTAAACTGGTGCCTCAGTGTCTGCACCTTATGTCAACTCAGGCTGAACATACTGGACTTAACATATGTAGTGAGAAGGAATTATGGGGAAACACAGCTATTTCCTTAACCTGAACCCTTAGAACACCAACATACAGGAACAATTATGAAACAATTATCCTAGATATATCTATGGCATAATAAATGACAATAAACCCACTTTTATGATGCTTTAAATGAAAGATCTCAAATTTACAAAATCTACAATAAGAGCCAGTTTACGAAGGATAGCATGGAAAGGAAGATAAGGATAAAAGGATAAGGATAGAAGGATAAAATGGAAAGTTGCATAGATTTCATATTTTAATGAACTTATGTGGGTGAAGAGCTTTGTAAATTTGTAAATCAAAATATATTTTATATTTGTTTTTAGTATTCTTCCTTGAGTTTGAAAGATAAATTTAAGTATGTACATCTTTATATATCTGCAGGAGAAAGTTTATAGTATACTATAATCTCAAGTAGTTTCCTAGAAGCTAACTAACTAAAGACATGATGTATTCTAACTATAATAAATAGCAGTTCATTACAATTTTTCCTTTGGAAAATATATGTAAATCAACTAATATATTAATGATTGGTTATTTTTACCTAAGAATATGTTTCAGTGGCAACTGTATTTGTATCAGTGTAGTGTATGGTAGCTTACACTGAAACAAATTAAATTAATTTAATTGGCATGGGTTAAACTAGGATAAGTATGTGCTGGTGAAGTGAATGTTTGTCCCCTGGGTAAAGGAGACTTTTTCTTCCTAAATAATGATCTGGGCTCAGTGTTAACAAATAACAGTGAGTCATAGCATGCTAACCCGCAAGAGGTATGTCACAGAATACTAGATCATTTGACAAAGAGCAAACAGAAGCCTGGAAATCAAACTATTTCCCCAAAGCCAGACCTAGTGGAAGCAAACTGCCCGAGCTGCTTGTGTTTTTTTCTTAGTGGTACCCCAGAGAAGAGGGAGGTCCTTCTGAGGGCCGCTGGGGAGGGGAAGGCTGGTGGGTTTTATCTAGTGCTTTCTGCTAGGGTAGTGCATGTCAATTTTAGGGTCACATGGGGGAATCTTGTCACTGTACAGATTCAAATTCAGTGGGTCTTAGGTGAGGCCCTAGATTCTGCATTTTGAGAAATCTTCCAAATGATGCAGATGCCCTTGGTCTGTGGAACACACTTTAACGGCTACCTTCCAGGTGAAAGGAAGAGGAAATTCTCTTTCCTTTTTACAAGTTTCCTTCGATTTCCCAGCTCGCTTACCGCAGAGCAGCAGGTCAGTAAAGCCACAACTTCACAATAGCCCAAACACAGAAAAACCTTTGAAAGGAAGAATTAGATTGACTTCGGAGGGATCGCTAAAAGGAGAATGAATATTTATTTTTTAAAAAAAACAAAGCAGACTCATTCAGATTAAGATAAAAGGATAGCCAACCTTTTCAGTGAAATTGCCTGCCTAGAAATATAGCCATCACATCTTTGAGGACAAATAAGACCGCACCTCAGGTTTAGACTCAATCTTCTTCAGTTTCTACAGAGTCCATTTGGGAGAAATATTATGAAGAAACTTGGAGTCTGAACCCTCCTCCTCCACCCGCTTCCCTAAGTGTCTAATATTTGCATTATATACAAAAGGAATCTTTCTACTCTGTGATCTGTCAAGATTAAAAATTTTCTCGGGCCAGAAACATGCTAAGATGAAACAAAATTATAACTGAACAAATCCTACTCCAAAGCTGTTTCCCAGTAGGAATTAATATCAGAAACATTTACTTCACATATTTTCCATTGGATGGCCTTTTCAGATTCTTGCTACTTTAAATACAAAAGTAATATTCACTGGGCTACACTATTTTTAAAATGTGTTCTTATAATCAATTGTCAAATCTTCTTCAAGCTTGTATATAGGTGTTGGGCTCCTAGAATCTAAGTGGCTATATAGTAAAGCACTATGGTAGATAATTTAACTTTGGACTTTGATAATTTAACTTTGATATAGTTCCTCAAACAACTTAAAAATATGATGTTCTGTTAACAGTTATATGGACATATTTTTATTTAGGTAACTATAGCAAAAATAACTTGTATTCAGTGTAAGAAGAAATTACAGATTTGAACTGTGCATGAATTTTATTTAAAAATTTCATTTTTGCTCCATTTTTTTTTATCAGGTCTATACTTTTAAGAGGGAGAAAGTCACAGAAATGTATCTATACATTGAGCTTTTCAATTTACATAAACAGTCTTCAACATTCAGAATAATAGCAGGCAATCCTAATAGATTTAGCATTTGGTGTCTAGGAAAACAGACACATTTGGTAATCACACCTATATACCCTAATGTCTGAGCAACCATTAGAAGGTGTTTACTTTTTTGGTTACATAATTAGAAATCTATTACATTAGAGAATTTTGGAAATGGGAAATTAAGAATCATTTTCTTTGCAAGTGGTTATAAAAGGCAGAGTTGATTGCTGTTGATTAAAGAATCTGTAATGAAAAGTAGTTTTTCCCTTCTTCCAAAAAGTTGCATTTTTCTCAAAGAGGTACTGCAGGCAACAGAAGCAAAAAATGCCACTTTGGTAGACATTAACTTGAGACACGAATATAATATATTTACAGCCAACAGCTTTAAAAGTCATATGCAATCCCACAAGAGCAATACTGATTTCACTAACTTTGACATAAATGTCAAACTTGATAAGCACAAGTTCAAAAGATCTATACAAAAGTACACAAAAGTTATATATCTATACAGTAGTCCTCCCCACTTATCTGCAATTTTGATTTCCAAGGTTTCAGTTACCCGCAGTCAACTGTGGTCCTAAAATATTAAATGGAAAATTCCAAAAGTAAACAGTGCATAGGTTTTAAATTGCATGTCTGTTCTGAGTCACATGATAAAATCTCTCTCCATCCAGCTCTGACCTGCCTGGGATCCCCAGCCATCGACCTCGTCGATCCAACCATCCACTTGGTCACAGCTGATGATCCAGCATCACTGGAAGCAGCTAGTTCTCCTGAGTATCATCAAAGGTCAGTACTAGCCTAATGCCGCATCACAATGCCTGTGTCATTCACCTCACTTCCTCTCCCGTTGTCGCAAGAAGAAGAAGGGTGAGTACAGAACAATAAGATATTTTGTGAGAGAGAGAGGCAATACTCACAATCATAATTGTCATAATTTGCTATTAGTTATTGTTAGTCTTTCACTGTGCCTAATATATAAATTAAACTTTATTGTAGGTGCGTGTGTATAGAAAAACACATAGTATATACAGGGCTTGGTGCTCTGATTTCAGGCGTCACTGGGAGTCTTGGAATATATCCCCTGTGGATAAGGAGGGACTACTGTACCAAAAAAGTATACAAAAGACATGTATCTGTACAAAAGATCAGAAAGCCTATACTTTCTGATATGAGATATGCTTAAGAATTTTGAAGTAGAGTAAAAATTCCTGTAACATTTGTTACAAGATGTCCTGTTCAGGCATAACTATTTACAGAGAAAATATAGAGTGAATATGATATATTGTTTCAGCTATCAATCACTACATAACAAACCACCACAAATTAAGTGGCTTAAAGCAGCAGTTGTTTTCTTTGCTTAGAATTATGTGGGTCAGTAATTTGGCCTGGCTCAGCTGGCAGGGTCCCCCCCGCCCAGTTTTATTGAGATATAATTGACATACAGCATTTTTGCTTGCCAAACTCCTGAACTTCAGATAAAAACCATAGAACTCTGTGGCATCATCAACCACCACCACAGCAACAACAAACAGAACTTAAGGGCCTTCCATCATACAAAAATTACCTCTAAGATGAACCACAGACCTAAATGTAAGAGTTTCAACAAATAAAAAAGAAAAAGAAGAAAAAGGCAAAAAAACACATACTGGGAAAAATATTTGAAAAATACATATTTGATAAAGGACATATCAGAATATATAAAGAGCCCTAAAAGCTCAATAATAAGAAAACAAATTAAAAATGAGAAAAAGATTTGAACAGACCCTTAAAAAAAAAAGAGAGAGAGAGAGAAAGCTATCGGATTTGTGGTTACCAGAGATGGAGGGTGGAGGGAGGGCAACTGGACGAAGCCCATCAAAAGGCACTGCAAACTCCAAGTTATACGATAAATAAATACTAGGGAGTAATGTGCAGCATCATCAGTATAATTAACACACTCTCTGTTATGTAGGAAAGTTGTTATAAGATAAACAAATACTAGGGAGTAACTTGCAGCATGATCCGTGTAATTAACACGCTGTCTGTTATGCTTGAAAGTTGTTAAGAGAGGAAATCCTAAGAGTTCTTATCACAAAGAAACTTTTCTACTTCTTTAATTAATACATGAGCTGATGGATGATCACTAAACTTATTGTGATAATCGTTTCAGGATGTATGCAAGTCAAATCCTTACGCCAGACACCTTAAGCTTATACAGTGCTGTACGTCAGGTATATCTCAATACAACTGGAAGAGAGAAACTGTAAAATTTCTAAAATAAAATGTAGGAGACAATCTCCATGTCCTTTGGTTGAGCAAAGAATTCTTAGACATCACGCCAAAAGCACAATCCATTTGTTTAAAAACTTGACAAATTGGAATTCATCAGCGATCTTAAAAGACACTTAAAATAGTGTCAAAAGACACTATCAAGAAAGGCAAGTCTCAGACTAGGAGAAAATATTTGCAAATTATACATCTGGTAAAGGACTAACATGTGAAATATAAAAAATACAACTGAATAATAATGACAAAAGCAATTAAATACTGGCAAAAGATTTGAATAGATATTTCATCGAACAACATACACAAGTGGCCAAAAAGCACATGAAAAAATGCTCAGCATCATTAATCTTTAGGGAAATGCAAATTAAAGCAACAATGAGATACCATTGCATATCCTCCAGGACGGAAAACAGGATGGACAGTAACAAGCCTTGGCAAGGATGTAGAGAACCTGGGACCTTCATTCATTGCCGGTAGGGATGTAAAAAGGTGCAGCCACTTTGGAAAAGAGTTTGGCAGTTGCCCCAAATGTTAAACCTATGCCCCAGGACTCGAAACTCCACCCCTATCTATTCAGGAAAATGCTAACATATGTCCACGTAGACACTCACACGTGAATGTCGATTGGAGCATTATTCATAATAGCCAAAAAAATAAACTGGAAATGCTCCAAAATTACAATCACCTGATGAATGGATGAACAAAACGTGATATATCTATACAACGGAAAACCAGCAACTGAAAGAAACAAACTACTGGTACACGGTACAAAATAGAAGAACCTCAAAAACGTTATACTAAATGAATAAAGTGAGACACAGAAGACTACATATTTTATGATACCGTTTAATGTAGAGTCTAAAAAAGACAAATTTACAGAGACAGGAAGCAGATCAGTACTTTCTGGGGCTGGGTGGGGGGTGAGGATTTCAAGACCAGATCTGTAAGGAGTTGTATTTAATGGGCACCAGGAAACTTTCTGTGAGGAGGAAAATTTAAGTGTCTTGTGGTGACACCTGCACAGCTCTATAATTCAGTTAATTTATAGTAAATAAAAGACACGTCAGTAAAGCTATCTAAGAACAGTTAGACATTGAATGTACCAAATTGCATCTTCAGTGCTTCCTGGACTTTAGGACATCTCTTTACACTTAAACACACACATGCACTCACACACACACACACAGGAGCGTGCATATACATACACATTCAGCTATTGTTCTACCCAGCCTACCTCTCAGATCTTTTATATCTCATCTCATTCTTGTTATTCCATCTATTTATCTTACGTAGCAGATTCTTCCCTAACTTTTTTTGTAATCTCATTGCCTTTGAAGCAAGAGCCTTCTCCTTCATAGTACCTAAAACTTCCTTTATGAGATTCTTTTCAAACAAACTATTTTTTGTTTAAGTAATACATTTGACATCAAACTTTAAGCAAATAAAAATGTTCTGCATGGTATTAATTTTATGGAATTAAATGGATTGTTTTATTTCACATAGCTTGTTCATGGATATACATGACATTTTTCAATTAAAACGAAAACTATTCCCCAAGTGCTCCTTGGCAGTATTAAACGGAAGTATAATTTAAAAGCAGAAAGTTCAAATAATAATTAAATACCGTCTCAAGAATTTGTTATACACTGGCCTGCTTGGACTTAATAATTTTTAAATTACTCATCTTCATGTTCTCACGTTGATCTTAGCCAAACTTTTTGTTAAGAGATTGTCATTTGTGATTATAATATGGTACTCATTGTTCAGAAATAATTTTCCACCAGCTCACTATCTGTAGAAGTTGTTTTTATTCACACAGCATAATCTCATAAACATAGAGACCAACCTGGTTTTCGCAAATGTGGGAAAACCAAAACAGAAAGTTCTAGTTTTTAGAGTAAAAATCAGCAATAGAGAAATTTTTAAAGTATCATTTAATTAATTGTTACTACGTTGAAAAAATGTTGAATAGGAACAACATGTGTGGTTGTATATCTTCACAAGTTTGTCAGTCAAACAGAAGGAATCACTGTTCTCTGCATTTTATACTCTTTTATTTTTCATTTAACACTACTTAAAAAATATTGCTCAATTAAGCAATAACAAATTACACAGTTTCCCACTCTGTCCTGTCTTATTACCTAACATCCAAACCAAAAGCAATGGAAACCAGTCATTGATTCTGGGCACCTTGTTGTTTCCATTTTATCATGAAAACTGAAGAGACCTTAACTGATGCTTGGAAAACTAGCTCTCATCACAGAAACTCAGGCTGAGTCAAGGAAACCTTTGAAGACACAGCCCACTTTCCTGCACTTCCTGAGAGCTACTTGAACAGGTTTCCACACTTGCCAAAAAGTCAGATTTATCTCAGGAAGTAAGCTTAAAATGTTCAATCATTAAGATTTATTAAAGTATAATGTTAATACATCAAACTGATAGGATCACTTCATGTTTCCCAATGTCTATAAAATGCACTGTTCCTTAATTACTATCATTTTCACACGTAGAAAAAGAACACACGGAACATGACTATGCTTTGAGGTAAAAGCAGTTTACCACTAAGAAGACCATATTTTCTCTGCAATGAATAAGAAGCTGAGTGCCCCTAGAACCTTTTCAAACAATCCCAATTTGGGACTTAACGTGTGTACTCCTGGACTCTGGGCACATTGATTCTGTGTTTCCTTGGTTAGGAAGTCACTTCCCTCAAGCTGCTGTGTTTCATTTTGTTTTATGTCCTCCACATGCTGGAGGAGTGCTTTCAGACAGTTTTATAATGAGTGTAATAAAGGTGGTCTAGTTGATATCCAAATTTCCTTATCCCTTGCAAATAGGCTATTCAGTTTTGAGACACTCAAGTCTAAAAGTCAAACTTACCAAAATTTCTATCTCCTTTTCTTTTTGTCTAAGAGTATATACCTATATAGTCTCATTATCTTTCTTTCACCTGCTTAAATATTTTCTTGATTTTCTATCTTTCCAATCACTGATATTTGCTATTTCAAATTAAAAGCAGGAAATTGTTTTTCACTGCTAAAAAATATTAACAGCAAATAAACCACTCCTTTGAAACATTTGTCAACCTCAGGGTTGAAATGTCATCTGGCTGAAAGAAAATGTGAAGTACCAGGATTTCTCTGGTCAGCCTCCCATAACATTACCTTGAGTCTTAATTGTACCTGCGCAGACCCTTCTGCAGATGACAACTCAGTGCATAAGACTATCCAACTGGGTATCTTTATATCCCTATGAGGAAAAATACAGCCATGTTTTCATACCACTCTGTGATGCTTGTGCTCACACACAGGTACCCTTTCATTTGTGATGCTGGAGTTTGTATTCCTAAAAATCAAGCTGGTAGGCAGGTGCTGCACAGAGAAACACAGAGAGAACCACCTTCACTCGTGGGACCCATACAAGGATGGGGTGTGAAGAGAAACTGACAGACTGTGAGGAAAACGAGCCCCATAAGCAGATGAACAGAGAAGCAGAGGGCTTTGTGGATTTGCCAGTGCTTTTGACTAGCAGAGTCCAAATGGACATATTTCACTTTGGCTGAAAATAAGCGAACCAGGGAAAAGAGTTCATGAGAAATGTGCTTCTTGGTCTATAGTCATATTTTTTTAAATAGTGAATCAGTAAAGCAGTGGCAGCAGCATAGCTTTGAGCGTCACAAAGTCCCTACAGAGAGGGACAATGAGATAGACAAAAAGCAGATCTCAGGGGGCGATATTTTCAACAAAAGCAGGTGACGGGATACCACCCAAAACCCCAGAAGCTGAGTAGGTAGGACAAGACTCAGTCCTGTGTGGAGATATAGGTATGGATATATATAGATAGATAGATATGTGATCATATATTGGGACCGGCAGCTGTGCAGAGGTAGAAATAAGAGGAGTTTTGATGATCCTACGAGCCAGACTTAGAAATTGCTTACAAATATTCATCTCTAAAAGAGGAGGACCACATCTTAGTAAAAACATATCAGCAAGCAGATTCGGGGGACAAATGGTGAAAAGAGCAGAAGTTTGCAGACTTCGGAATTGTGGAGAGTGCCGAGAGACCACAGGCACAGGCTGAAGGGCTGCCGAGAGATCGGAGGATTCTGGGTCAGCCTAAGTTCCCAGTAATTAGGAGCTCACAAGGAAAAAACCGCCCTTTGAGTAGGACAGAGCCCACTCTGAGGAAATGCTGCTGGAAGCAGAATCCCAGTGGAGCAGGCAGGAACACAGTTGATGCAGTAGAGAGGGAGCCCTCACGTCAGTGAGCAGGGGCCCGCGGAAGCTGATCTCGGAGAGTATTTTTTAGTGGCAACTTCAAAGATGAACACTATTTTTCACACTTCACAGGACCCACAGGTGGGGGGACACCCAAACACTGAAGGTAGAAAACCATCCTGCTCCATCCAGACCCATCACACATGAGCCACAGGAAAGGGCCCTGATTGATGGCTCGTCAAAGAAAGTGTAAGAAAAAACTGCTCGAAAAATGTACCAACAAAGGAGCACACTGAAAACAATATATAACAGTATTTCAAAATTAGCTCAGAGGAATTAAGAAAATGGCAGAAGCCGTGAATGAGCAGCAGAAATCACAAAAAGAAAACTGTGAAAATGGATGACTAGAGAACAGGAGGATGTACAGCAGAGAGAGATCAGGAAAGGAAAAAATTCAAACTAGAAGAAACACACAAAGAAAGACTACAGAGAACATGGTGAGAAAAAAAGTTAAGAAAGGGGAAATTTTTTAAAAATCAAAATATATGGAAAGGTATGGAAATGGGTTTGTTGGAAAAGGTAAATATGGAAAAGAGGCCATGAAGATGCAGCATGTGTAACAATGGAAACTGGAGAATAAAACCAAAACAATGGGATAAGCCCGGAAGGAGACACTCTGTACCCAGGAGGGCCACTCAGGATAGTCAGCACCAAGACATATCCACGTAAATCAGCTGACCTTTTAGAGAAAGAAAACAACTCTATGGACAACCAAACAAAAGAACCATAAAACTTGCAAAAGAAAGAAAATCAGAATAGCCTCAGACTGTTTCACATCCATACCTTGTGCCAAATGACAATAAAGAAACGTTTTTAAATTCTCAAGGAAAGAAAAGTGAGCCTAGGATTTTACATATAGCTAATTGACCCTCGAACGTAAATGCCAGAGAGAAATAGTTACAAACATGCAAGAACTCGGGGGTATTATTCTATATGGTCTTCCTGAGAAATCGATAGAAAAGCCTCAAACTTGAAATAACTAACTATAAAAGATTCATCCTAAAGAACAGGGTCCTATTGCAGAGAGGTCCGTGGATTTGGTGGTAGGAAGGGTGAGGGAGTAGCTGCATGACGGTTTCTGTTTTCTAAGCGTTTTTCTTTCTAAAGCTTTCTGTTTTCTAACACCGTTCTGATTTCAAGGGAGTATAAAAGGAGGTCATTAGATGAAAATATGAGTTGGAGAGGGTTTCAAGAGATGGAAGAGGAAGGACATGACAAGTCATCACTGATAGTGGGAAAGGGAGTTTAAGAGAGAAACAAAGCAGCAAATAATGTTTTGCCGTAGTGTCGGGGGCTCTTCCAAAGTTCGTGTGTATGAAGGTTTCCACAGAATCACACGCTGGGCACTGTCGATCAGGAGTGACTGTGGATACCACCAGTGACTCACAAACGCCACAGGAGCGGGAAGGGGGTTGGCACAGGAAAGCAAGTGGGGTGCTGTTGGGAGAGGTCCTGGACTCCTTTGGAGAGGTATGGGGGAGGCGTCTAGAAATGGCACAGGTGGAAATTGAGCTGGAGGGCTAGGTCGCTAGTTTACCATGGGAACCCTGTCATATTCCACAGGCTGAAGTGGACTCGAGTGGGATGACGCAGGGCTAATCATCCTCTCTGGAAGGGGACGACGTGAAGGGTGCGAAGCTGATTTGTATTAGGCCCATTTTACAGTTAAGAAAATGAGTCAGGGACCTCCCTGGCGGTCCAGCGGTTAAGACTTCACCTGCCTGTGCAGGGATTGCGGGTCCGATCCCTGGTCCGGGAGCTAAGATCCCATATGCCTTGCGGCCAAAAAACCAAAACACAAAACAGAAGCAATACTGTAACAAATTCAATAAAGACTTTAAAAAATACATTTAAAAAAAAAGAACGAAAAGAAAATGAGTCAGCAGAAGGTGATGAGTCATGAGGCCAGGACTGGAATATGGAGGGTCTGCCTTCCAGTGTTAGGCTTGGTTGGATGTGACTGTGACATATTGCCTCACTTTTAGTAGATAGTTATTTTTAATGGTTTGTTATTTTCATTTTGCTGTTACTTCTGAACATAAATACTGAAAGTTTACCATCTTACCAACAAAGATCCCATCTATGGTCCTGATATCTCATTCTCCAACCTAAATTAAATCGAATTTGAGAAATTCTGTGTCTCTTATGAGATTACAGAGTTACCTTATTCAGCTTCACTGACCTAAAAACAAAGGCCTTACAAAGAAAAGTATATTTTTTAATTACTAATTTTTCCAAATCTGAATTCTATTTATTTTTTACTTTTGCTGCATTGGGTCTTCGTTGCTGCGCGTGGGCTTTCTCTAGTTGTGGCGAGCAGGGACTGCTCTTTGTTGTGGTGTGCGGGCTTCTCATTGCGGTGGCTTCTCTTGTTGTGGAGCATGGGCTCTAGGCGCGCGGGCTTCAGTAGTTGTGGCACACGGGCTTTCTCTAGTTGTGGCGAGCAGGGACTGCTCTTTGTTGTGGTGTGCGGGCTTCTCATTGCGGTGGCTTCTCTTGTTGTGGAGCATGGGCTCTAGGCGCGCGGGCTTCAGTAGTTGTGGCACACGGGCTCAGTAGTTGTGGCACACGGGCTTAATTGCTCCGTGGCATGTGGGATCTTCCCGGACCAGGGCTCGAACCCATGTCCCCTGCATTGGCAGGCGGATTCTTAACCACTGTGCCCCCAGGGAAGTCCCCAAATCTGAATTCTAAAAGACTTTCTTAACTTAGACAATTCTACCTCCTGGTTCTAAATTTCAATTAAATCGTTCCAATTTCTGTACTATGACAACCTATTAAACTGCCATCCTTGAAAACGTTGACATACTCCAGGAGAATGACAAGCTCATTTTCATCAGTACTTAAGTATTTAATATACTACCCAAAAGCCTGGAAGGATTGCTCCAGGAAGATATTATAACTTGAAACCCAGAATTTGCTTTGAATATTATTTATCTGCTGAGAAGGAATTTTCAATAAACCCTAAGGATACTTAAATCAACAAATACTTATCAGCTGTGGTAACTGTAGTGACCTGGTCCTGCTTCTGTCACTGGTGTTAACAGAGCAGCACTGCTACTCACTGTCTTTCCCCAAAATCTTACTCTATAGCAAAAAAAAAAAAGCACAGGATCCCTTGGAAAGACCTTTTAAAATCCCCTCACAAGTGGCTGTGAGCACAGGTGTTCATTAAATTTGGTTGTCAGTTTGCTTGTCATTTATCCACGGAGCTTATTTTCACTTTCTTAGTTTTTCAGGCTCGCAGAAAAATGGCTAATGACTATTCATGTGGTCCCAGGGGAAATTTCTTCTGGAGGAAATAGACGGCAACTTCTAATGTCATAACTCAACAGCGTGACCTTCACCAGGAGGTGGAAAACACCAGTAGGGCTTCAAATCTTGAAGAATCAGTTCCTGAAGCCCAGAATCAGTTCTTGAAATCCAAAATGGGTGAACTTTTAAATTTTACATCTTTAGTTTTGAGTTGAAATTTCACTCTAAGCCAGTCACTTTAAAGTTTTTGGAAAATCACTTTGCCTACTTTAAAGAATTATTTCGAAGAAAAAAAGTTTAAGGTCTTGTAGGGTCAGTCCTTTATAGCATGTTTACAGGCCTCCTACGAAAATATCTTTAACTACATCCTCTTCAGGGTTGCCAATAATCACAGTACTTTTAAATTGCAAGGAAATCCTTATAAACATTTACGTATCCCAGAAAAGATCTAGTTTAATTTCTATCCAAATAGATTTTTATCCAAATATCCAATCAAGTAAATTATTTGCTGTCTAGTACATAAACCCTCCACATATTTGATTTAATGTTTTTTTAAATAAAAAACAAGTAAAACTGTATGTGTATACAAGCCAGTCTTTACCAAACTCTTTCAATTGCTAAGCCAATAGAGGTAATGTCAAAATGAGGCAAAGCTTAGTTAAACATGTTATGTCTTTGTTTATTCTTAGATATTATGGTGTATTCCTCTGATAAACAGTACTAGGAAAAAGGGACTTCAGGTCTGAAAAATATTAATTAATCAAAACTAATTGGTTGCCTAAAGTTAGGTTCAAAACTAACACTAAATAGCATATAAAATAATATAAGGGCTATTTCAGGACAAACAAGCAAACAACCTGTAATATGGAATGCAGCTAAAGAAGCCTTAGGTAAATTTAATTTTTTTCTTTTTTGCCAACAGTATTATGGTCACAATGGTGACCCTCATGAACTGAGAAGAGCTGATATATTATACCATAAATGGGAAATTTACCCAGATAAATAGATTCTTTGGTAGCACCTAACACTTTCACAGACAGCAAACAAACATTTTTGAACTTCAAGAGCTGATAGGGAGTTTCAAGAGCTGAAGCCCTTTTGTGTTGCTTTATGAATGTTGTCTTTTTTTAATATATAAATTTATTGATTGATTTTTGGTTGCATTGGGTCTTTGTTGCTGCGCACCTGGGCTTTCTCTAGTTGCAGCGAACGGGGGCTGCTCTTCATTGTGGTGCGCGGGCTTCTCATTGTGGTGGCTTCTCTTGTTGAGGAGCACGGGCTGTAGGCGCACGGGCTTCAGAAGTTGCGGCTCACGGGCTCAGTAGTTGTGGCACGTGGGCTCAGTAGTTGTGGCTCGCGGGCTCTAGAGTGCAGGCTCAGTAGTTGTGGCACACGGGCTCTGTGCTCCGCAGCATGTGGGATCTTCCCAGACCAGGGCTCGAACCCGTATCCCCTGTATTGGCAGGCGGATTCTTAACCACTGCGCCCCAGGGAAGCCCCATGAATGTTGTGTTCTGTGGCCTTTCAGGCACTAACATGACATGGTAGGCTCACAAGTATTAGAGCTGGCTCTTTGGGGGCAATGCCTGGCAATTTTTAATTTCTAAATCTTAAAACTGTCAAAGGCTTCAAGGATTAATTGTATACCAGTTCTCTAAAAGTCACAATTTCATTCAATTCTAATAATAGGCCCTCAGAGAGCAAACATAGTGTTTGTTAGTGTTGTGTGTTCCCTTATTTCATCCCGTTGTTTAGAAAGCTAAGAATGCATATTTTCATAGACAAAACTTTGTCTGGATCACCCTAATGTTATAACCCAGGCACCAATGTAAAGTTGGAAGTAACCGATTTATGGCAAACACTGTCTTCACAAAAACCAAATGACATAGTTACAATTCCTATAATATTAGCAATTTCAATGAACTAAATCAGTTGCATTATTACTTGAAAGCTTCCTGCAAAAATACCATTTGCATAGAAACTGTATAGAGGAAAGATATTTTTAAGCGATTTTAGAGTATCACAATTTGTGAAACATTAGACTGATTCATTTCTAAATATTATAGCAGAAAAAATATTTTCTGGCAATGTCAGCTCAAAATCTGATGTCTCCCTTTTTCTTCCTTTGAAGTTAAAAAACATTTTGTGTGTTTTTGTATATTTGTTTCTTTGTTTTGGTTTTTGCACAGATTGGGCTAGATATATTGTAGCCGAAAATGAGACTTTGGTTGCTTTACGTGTGTGTGTGTGTGTGTGTGTGTGTTATGTGTGTAAATATACACAGACAAAAAGCAAGGAATCAAATGGGCAATAAATAAATAAAAGAAATAATATAAAATAATATAAATAAACCTTTAGGTTAATGATATTTGGTTTTAGTTTTCACTCTGACAAAACAATTTAATCTACTGAGGCTTTGGTCTGAAATTATGACCATTTAATTATGGTCATAGATTTAATTATGACCATTTATTTCAAAAGATTGGTGCAAGATGTAAAAAGCATGTATCATCCTCTTACTTTCTAAAGTTGTTAGTTAACAGGATAATGATGGTAAGTGGTCAACAGGTGTCAATGTGAAGGTTGAATGGTGTCCTGCAGAGGTTAGCAAACTTTTTCTGTATAAGGACACACCATAAATATTTTAATTTTGCAGACCATATGGTCTCTGTCACAACTGCTCAACTTTGCCATCTTCACCCAAAAGCAGCCAGAGACAGCACATCACCAGTGAGCACACATGTTGCTCATGGCCACTGAGATTTGAATTTCAAACACTCTTCTCATATGATGACATATCATTCTTTTGATTTTTTTCCTACAATTAGAAAATATAAAAACTATTCTTAGGTAACAAAAACGAGCTGCAGGCCTAGGGAGTGCAAAGAACATTAAGTAAACCAAACCGCGACTCTAAGCTGGAGCTCTCCTGAGCTCTCCACTCTGCCGCCCAGTGAGGTCACCTCCGTGGGCCTCAGCCCCCTCGTCTACAGAATGGGAGAGTTGAGAAGTCCCTTTCAGTTTAATATCTAGGGATTTTAGTGAGATCATCATCCCCTAGTTGATATTTAATAACTGTTATTGAGAAGATATGGAATGGTGTTTTGTAGTTTGCAAACTGCCTGTGTGTCTTATCTTATTTCCTCCTCAAAATTTTCTGTGAGATGGTATAATTTTACCAACTTTTTCAAAAAGGAAATTGTTTAAGAAATAATCCTAAGGCCACACACAGTGAGCAGTAACAAACTCTCATCTTTTTTTTTTTTTAAATGAAAGCTTCTTTATTTATTTATTTTTGGCTGTGTTGGGTCTTCGTTTCTGTGTGAGGGCTCTCTCCAGTTGCGGCGAGCGGGGACCACTCTTCATCGCGGTGCGCGGGCCTCTCACTATCACAGCCTCTCTTGTTGCGGAGCACAGGCTCCAGACGCGCAGGCTCAGTAGTTGTGGCTCACGGGCCCAGTTGCTCCGCTGCATGTGGGATCCTCCCAGACCAGGGCTCAAACCCGTGTCCCCTGCATTGGCAGGCAGATTCTCAACCACTGCGCCACCAGGGAAGCCCCCAAACTCTCATCTTGAACCCAGATTATCAGACCATGTCAAGTTCTCAGGACATTTCTGGCACAGCAAATATATATATCCCACTAGATCACTGGTTTAACAAGGGTAAAATTCAGAGCAGCCAGGTGGTTGAGCTGCATAGCACAAGGTATAAGGAAAGGACACACTTCTCCAGGCACCCCATTCTCCCTGAATCCTCATGTTTTCAATATTTTGATCACCTTGAGAAACTAACTGCAGAGCATTCAATCGAAATTACTACTCTTGTCTTATCTTCCCCAAGATACACTCTATAGTTCTGGGAAGGCAATGACATCGAAAGAGAGAGAGAAGAAATTAACTGGAATATGTAATAGCACATCTGTGTCTCTTCTACATTTCTTGTAAAACTGAGACACTGGTAGCTGACACTTACATTTCAAGGTAATAAGCATTACATTTATTTTTATACCCTCGTAAATTCAATGCCTATTTTCAATTTGCCTATCAACATAATGGACTATGTTCTTTATGTAAAGATGGTATCATCACTAAACAGAAATATCAAATCTCTAAGAATGTTATACTGGGTTGACTAAAGAAAATCTTTATTTTAGGCCTTTTCTTCATCCTTGACCAATTCCTTGACCTTCAAAAAGTTACAAATACTCTGTGGGCCTTGGTTTAACTACCATCTCCTATGAATAAAAGAAGTTTATAAAGTGTTTATAATTATTTGAGGTGAGAATGTAGAATAAATTGAAGGAAAATAAGCCAATAACATCTTAATTCTCTGATCTGAAGTACAGATAATTTAATTTTTGTGAATTATGTACGTTCATTCAGAAGTCATTTTGAATACCTATTGTATGCCAAGTATTGTACTAGGCCTTGAGGGTATAATAATGAGCAAAACACAACTTCTTTCCTTGGGAAGCTTACATTTTGTTCAGGGAGACAGATAAACAAAAGAATATATGATTTCCAGGTGCTAAAAAGGGCTATGGAGAAGAACAAAAGAGGGAGAGAACTGATGGAATGAGTGTTGCTCATAGAGGTCAGGCAGAGAGAACAGCACATAAAAAGGCCCTGAGGTATCCTCAGCTTAGCAGGAGTAAAGAGAGCAAAGAGGCAAGTGATGGGAAATGAGGTCAGACAGGGTTTCCTCTGCTTGAGATGGAGACCCTGGAAGTCTTTTTTGCAGAGTAGTGTCATGATCTGACTTAGGCTTTAAAAGGATCCTTCTGGCTCTGCGTGAAGTATATACCATAAAGGGGCCAGGTCAGATGCAAGGATAATAAGAAACAATTGCAGAAGTCCAAGTGAGAATTTATGATGAGTTGAGAAAAGATCGTAGTAGAGGAAGCTGTCAGTGTTGGTCAGATGGTTTGAGTCATAGGTGAAAGGAAGAGCTGTCAGAAGTTACTGACAGTTTGCCTGCAGGAGTGAGGAGAGTCAACAATAACTGAGAATGTTGGCCTGAGAAGCTGGAAGATGAATGTACCGCTCAAAAAGATGGGACGGTGTGAGTACATCCAAGTGGCGGGGAGTGTGCAAATCAAGAGTTAGATTTCGGACAGGTTGAATCTGGGAAGCCTGGTTAGCATCCAGATGGAGATGCTAATTAGGCATTTGGATATATGAGGTCCGAGTTTGGCAGAAGTCCTTGGGATATTAGTCCAACTGGGAAGTAGAGTTAGCTAGAGAAAAAATTTGAATTCACTCCTGTGGAGTCCGCAAAAAGGAGGCTGAAAAGAAACAATGAAGCATACAGGAGGAGGAGTGAGAGAAAGCAGCATTCTGGAAGCTGGGTGAAGGAAATGTTTTAAGAGCTGTGTTGAATACAGCTTACAGGTTGAGTAAGAAGAGAACTATAAACATGACACCGGGTTGGCAAAAGTTTCTGACAACCTTCAAACGAGCTCTTTCAATCCAGTAAAGGACAAGAACTTGATTGGAGTTGGTTCGAGAGAGAAGAAAAGTAAAAGATGTGGGAACCATAAGTATAGTTGTCACTTTTGAGAGTTGCTGCACAGAGAATTAAGGTCACAGGTGGAAGGAATTGTGGTATCAAGGGAAGGTTCTTTTAAGATGGAAGATATTAAATATGGTTGTACAGAAAAAATACTGAAGCAGGAGCAAGGTGGAGAGATTAGAAGAGAGTGATCCTGAAGCAGATTATAGTGGCTGCGTACAGTGCACAAGAAGGGTTGCCTTAGCCGAGAGGACAGATTGTACAGTAATGGTAATAAGAAGGAAGATTACATGGTACAGATAGAGGTAGTTTGGTAGATGTGGTGCTGAGAACACGTGGAACATCTCTTCTGACTGCTTCGGTTTCCTCAGGGAAATACCTAGCAAGATCATTAATTGAGAACAATTGAGAAGGAGGTTTGGGAGTCTAGGGGAAAGTTGTAGAACAATGGCCTAACAAAATAAGAGAACAAAGGAATTAGAGAGATGTAATGTATTTCCTGGAAACGCTAAGAGTCCACTTGAGATTAGTGGTCATTATTATGTTTTTCTTTAAGTTGTCACAATTGTGTGCTTTTCTCCAACCTTGGTCTGCTTCCTAGATAAGAACATTCAGAGTAAGATTTAAGGAAAGATTGAGAGTTTTCTGGGAGAGCACTAGGGTCAATCAGAGTTCCCTGTGAGGTCAATGAGTTCTTGGTGTCTCAGACATTTGGGGAAAATGAATGGGAAACATAAGAGGTAGTTTTCAGAGAATGAGATCCTTGAAGTTAAGATTATGAAGAACGACAGAGATGTTGGTAATAACAAATTCTAGAGTATGACCATGAAATTGGGTATTGAGCAAGGATGGATAAATAGATTTTTGGAGATCAAGGACATGAGAGTCCATTTCTCTTCTGTGATACGTAGGGCAGGGCTGAGGCTGGCAGAGAGGAATCTGAGAGTAAGCGCAAGAAGAATCTGTGGACTCCTTTGGCTGCCCTGCTCCTTGTATGAGGACCTACAGAGAATGTTGTTATGGGGCTGGCACAGCTCCATGGGTTTCCTCTTCTGCCATGTCAGTGGCATATCCACACACATGGAATCCTGTGGATACCTCCTGGCAGCTATGACAGTAGAAGTAAGTCTCTATTTAAAAAAGAAAAGAAAAGAAAGATATATTATACCCCAGTTATTGACAATTCTGTACTCTGAAGATGGCCCAGAAAAATTATCCACTTGGACTCATTTAGTGGTCTTTCTCAGAGAAAGAACCATGGCATGCAGCTATGATCATTAAGGACACACAACAATGTCGGAAGGTCAACATCCTCTTTTACTTCCTGATAGGTTGCTTTCTTTGTCCTCTTTAGAAAATAAAGTGGTTTGGAGTATTGCTTCAGTTCTGTAGGCCCTCATTTCCACAACTCCAAACAGACCTAGGGTGAAGTGTGGAAGAAAAATGGAAAATGGACTGCTTAGAAATATTATACTCTAGGCATTAAGGAAAAGGGGTAAAAAAATGTTTCTCCTGTGCAACCTAGATCACAGGATAGGTAAGCTGGTTAAAAGTTAAAACTGAGATCATTTTGAATGTCTTCAATATCCTCTTGTTTTTACTAACATTATACCAGGAGTTATTTTGTCAAGGCAAAATAACTTGTAAGAATATAACTGTAATTATAGTATGCCATTATTTGGACATATTGCAATGGCATAACCAATTATCCTGTCATTGAATGTTTAAGTTATAATTTCATAATTATAAATGATACTAAAGAGAGAAATAATTTTACATATGTCTGTGTCTGCATCTCTCAAAACATGCTTTGGATATATTCTGGAAGTGAAGTGTATTAACCATTTTAATAAATGTGATATATAGTATAGATAAGATATAGATCTTGATACAGATATAGAGAGAGATTGCCAATAAGATTGTAGCATTAACAAAATCTCATCGGCAATATATAGGAATAGCTCCTCACTATTTTGATATGCTTTTATTGGAACTAAATATTAAATTTAAAAGATTTCTCATGGTTTTAAGGGTAAAGAATTTTTTTAAAAAGATGTGTTGAGTGACAGAGGATGCCAATTAGAAAGTGATAAACTTATGGGAGAAAGAAAATTACTAAAGTACATTTGGGTAAAGCTGAAAGAAGGGAGACACAAACAAAAGCTGCCATGGAATTAATATATAGCAGTGATGAGAAGCTGCATCCATTCAGAGAGCTGACGATGACTCATTGTTCAAAGCAGAGCACCTGTCGAGGTCTGACCTTGCTTATATTTTCATTGATCTGAAGTCAGAAGAAGCATGGAGGGACACTGTCACACCAGAATTAATCCCCACCAACAGGGAGAAATATATTGGCAATGGGAAAATTATCATGGGAAAAAAATAGGTGAGTGGTGTTAGAGGAATGGAGAAAGCTTCCTTTGTGTAATTCTTTGAGACAGACCTCAGATACAAAGGAGAGAATTTGATTCTTTGTTCTGGATCTTTCTTAAGAAAGATGGATTAAGAGGGTTTGAAAGCTCTAAAAATGTAATTATCTAGGCAATAACTAATTATTCTGATGAGGTAGAAAAGTGACAGGTAAATGAAAAAATACTTGAGTTTCACAGGCTGTTCTCAGTAAATTCAGGTCATAAGAGATGTGTACAATAGCAGGATGATTAAGCACATAGCCGAGGACAAATGTAAGATTCTGGCTCAGCCAAGTTAAGGTGAAATCCTCAAAACAGCTAAGGACTTACACTATTAAATGCTAAGGAAAAAACATAGAAGAAAAGATAGACGCTACTTGAAATCATTGTTTGAATGTTAATAAATAATAGAAAGAAAGAAAAACACCTCCTAGATTTTTATTTTATTTGGTGTCCTCTCACTTGTATAATAACATTCAGACTACAAAGAACAAAAAATTTAGTGAAAATAATCAAGTTATTATTGATCGATAATTTAGTCAAGCAATGCATATTAAAGCCATTAGGTTGAGAGATATTGGGGAATAGGATATTTGTAAAGTGCTAAGTATCAGCCCAAAATTATTTACTAGCTGGAAAGGGAAAAAGAATCTTTATATCGGAGAGATCTAGTAGTGACATCTTAATAAAGGGGCCAATCTTTGCATTGTGAAACATTCTGATGTTGTGTCTAATTATATGATTCAATATATGTCAAAAATACTTAACCTGAATATTAATAAGCTTTTCATACTAATTTCCAATTAACAGAAAATGCTAGAGTTCAAAGAATCAATTATATATATTCCAAATTTATGATATTTTACCAAAAAAAAAATCCTGATATCCTCCCCATTAATGTTATAAAGAAATTTAAAAGTGTGGGGGAAATGTTCTAGATCAAAAGAGATATAAACAAAAGTAATACATAAACTTTATTTGGATAATAGTTCAATTCAATCATAAGGAACTAGAAAAAGAAAAGGAAATTAAACACAAAATTCGCAACAGGAAGAAAATATAAAGATTAGACCCAAAATAAAAACTAGAAAACAATAGAAAAAAAATCAATGAAACTGAAAGTTGCTTTTATAAAAAGATAAACAAAATTGACAAATCTTTAGCTAGGCTCACCAAGAAAAAAAGAGAGAAAGACTTGGAAGTTTTAGCCACAGCAATCAGAGAAGGAAAAGAAACAAAAGGAATCCAAATGAGAAAAGAAGAAGTAAAGCTGCCACTGTTTGCAGATGACATGATACTATACATAGAGAATCCTAAAGATGCTACCAGAAAACTACTAGAGCTAACCAATGAATTTGGTAAAGTAGCAGGATACAAAATTAATGCAAAGAAATCTCTGGCATTCCTATACACTAATGACGAAAAATCTGAAAGTGAAATTAAGGAAACACTCCTATTTACCATTGCAACAAAAAGAATAAAATATCTAGGAATAAACCTACCTAAGGAGACAAAAGACCTGTATGCAGAAAATTATAAGACACTGATGAAAGAAATTAAAGATGATACAAATACATGGAGAGATATACCATGTTCTTGGATTGGAAGAATCAACATTGTGAAAATGACTCTACTACCCAAAGCAATCTACAGATTGAATGCAATCACTGTCAAACTACCACTGGCATTTTTCACAGAACTAGAACAAAAAATTTCACAATGTGTATGGAAACACAAAAGACCCCGAATAGCCAAAGCAATCTTGAGAAAGAAAAATGGAGCTGGAGGAATCAGGCTCCCTGACTTCAGACTATACTACAAAGCTACAGTAATCAAGACAGTATGGTACTGGCACAAAAACAGAAATATAGATCAATGGAACAAGATAGAAAGCCCAGAGATAAACGCACGCACATATGGTCACCTTATCTTTGATAAAGGAGGCAAGAATATACAGTGGAGAAAGGACAGCCTCTTCAATAAGTGGTGCTGGGAAAACTGGACAGCTACATGTAAAAGAATGAAATTAGAACACTCCCTAACACCATACACAAAAATAAACTCAAAGTGGATTAAAGACCTAAATGTAAGGCCAGACACCATCAAACTCTTAGAGGAAAACATAGGCAGAACACTCTATGACATAAATCACAGCAAGATCCTTTTTGACCCACCTCCTAGAGAAATGGAAATAAAAACAAAAATAAACAAATGGGACCTAATGAAACTTAAAAGCTTTTGCACAGCAAAGGAAACCATAAACAAGACAAAAAGACAACCCTCAGAATGGGAGAAGATATTTGCAAATGAAGCAACTGACAAAGGATTAATCTCCAAAATTTACAAGCAACTCAATATCCAAAAAACAAACAACCCAGTCCAGAAATGGGCAGAAGACCTAAATAGACATTTCTCCAAAGAACATATACAGCTTGCCAACAGACACATGAAAGGATGCTCAACATCATTAATCATTAGAGAAATGCAAATCAAAACTACAATGAGATATCATCTCACACCAGTCAGAATGGCCATCATCAAAAACTCTACAAACAATAAATGCTGGAGAGAGTGTGGGGAAAAGGGAACCCTCTTGCACTGTTGGTGGGAATGTAAATTGATACAGCCACTATGGAGAGCAGTGTGGAGGTTCCTTAAAAAACTAAAAGTAGAACTACCATACAACCCAGCAATCCCACTACTGGGCATATACTCTGAGAAAACCATCATTCAAAAAGAGTCATGTGCCACAATGTTCATTGCAGCTCTATTTACAATAGCCAGGACATGGAAGCAACCTAAGTGTCCATCAACAGCTGAGTGGATAAAGAAGATGTGGCACATATATACAATGGAATATTACTCAGCCATAAAAAGGAACGAAATTGAGTTATTTTTAGTGAGGTGGATAGACCTAGAGACTGTCATACAGAGTGAAGTAAGTCCGAAAGAGAAAAACAAATACCGTATGCTAACACATATATATGGAATCTAAAAAAAACCAAAAAACAAAAGGTCGTAAAGAACCTAGGGGCAAGATGGGAATAAAGACTCAGACCTACTAGAGAATGGACTTGAGGACATGGGGAGGGGGAAGGGTAAGCTGGGATGAAGTGAGAGAGTGGCATGGGCATATATACACTACCAAATGTAAAATAGATAGCTAGTGGGAAGTAGCAGCATAGCACAGGGATATCAGCTCAGTGATTTGTGACCGCCTGGAGCAGTGTGATGGGGAGGGTGCGAGGGAGGCTCAAGAGGGAGGGTATATGGGGATGTATGTACAGGTATAGCTGGTTTACTTTGTTGTGGAGCAGAAGCTGATACACCATTGTGGGGCAGTTGTAGTCCAATGGGGATGTTTAGGAAAAAAAAAAAAAAACGGACCAACTCAGTGAAACCTTGTGAATACAATGTTAAAAAGTATAACTATGAATAATAAAATTTAAATTTAGTATGAAAAGATAAGAATGGCAAATTATATTGAAGCTATGTGGAATTATGTTTATCGACAAAGGAAGAGAAAATAAAAATGTAAATATTGCTTGAAAAGAAAAGAGAAGACAGAAATAAATAAAATTATAAATGAAAGAGAAGACATTTCAACTGATATCAATCACAGAAATATAGAGGATCATAAGACCATACTATGAACAATTATATGCCAACAAATTGTATAACCTAGAATAAATGGATAAATTCCAAGAAACATACAACCTACCGTACTGAATCATGAAGAAACAGAATGTCTGAACAGACCAAAATGAGAAAGGACATTGACTCAGTAATCAAAATACCTCCCAAGGGGCTTCCCTGGTGGCGCAGTGGTTGAGAGTCCGCCTGCCGATGCAGGGGACACGGGTTCGTGCCCCGGTCCGGGAAGATCCCACATGCCACGGAGCGGCTGGGCCCGTGAGCCATGGCCACTGAGCCTGCGCGTCTGGAGCCTGTGCTCCACAATGGGAGAGGCCACAGCGGTGAGAGGCCTGCGTACAGCAAAGAAAAAAAAAAACACCTCCCAACAAAAAGCCTAGGACCAGTCGGTTTGATAGATGACTTCTACCAAGCATTTTAATGATGAATGTCCATCCTTAAACTCTTCCAAAAAATTCCACACTCATTTTACAAGGCAACCATTACCCTGATACCAAAGCCAGATGAAGACACTACAAGAATTGAAAACTAAAGGCCAATACCCCTAGTGAATATAAATGCAAAAATCTTCAACAAAATACTAGCAGACTGAATTCAACAGCACATTAAAAGGATCATACATGATGATCAACTGGGATTTATCCCTGGGATGCAAGGATAGTTTAACATATGCAAATCAATAAATATGAAATACCACATTAACAAAATTAAGTATAAAAATCATATGATCATCCCAATAGATATAGAAAGAGTATTTGACAAATTCAACATACTTTCATGATTTTTGAAACAAAGCTCTCAACAAATTAGGTATAGAGAGAATGTACCTCAACATAATTAAGGCCATATATGACAAACCCACAGCTGACATCATACTCAACAGCAAAGCTGAAAGCGTTTCCTCTAAGGTCAGTAAGTAACAAGACAAAGATGCTCACTCTTTTCAGGTCTATTCAACATAGTACTGGAAGTGTTAGCCAGAGCAATTAGGCAAGAGAAGGAAATAAAAATCAGGTCAAATTGGAAAGGAAGAAGTAAAATTGTCTCTGTTTGCAGATGACATGATCTTGTACATAGAAAACAAAAAATACTCTACCAAAAAAGCTGTTAGAACTAAGAAATGAATTCAGTAAAGTTGCAGGATACAAAATCAACATACAAAAATCGGTTGCATTTCTATACACTAACATCAAACTATCAGAAAGAAAAGCTAAAAAAAATTCTATTAAAATCGCATCAGAAAGAATAAAATACTTAGGAATATATTTAACCAAGAAGGTAAAAGATCTGTACACTCAAAACTATGAAACACTGAAGATAGAAATTAAAAACACAAATAAATGGAAAGTTATCCCATGCTCATGGAATGGAAGAATTAATATTGTTAAAATGCCTATAATACCCAAAGTGGTCTATAGATTAATGCAATCGTCATCAAAATTCCAATGGTATTTTCACAGAAATATTAAAAAATTCTAAAATTCATATGGAACCAAAAAAGATTCCAAATATTCAAAGCCATCTTGAATAAGAACAAAGCTATAGGCAAAACACTTCATGATTTCAAATTATATTACAAATCTATACTGATAAAAACAGTATGGTTCTGACATTAAAACAGACATGTAGACCAATGGGATAGATCAGAGAGCCTAGAAATAAATCCAGACATATATGGTCAACTGATCTTTGACAAGGGTGCTAAGAACACACAGTGGGGGAAAGATAGTCTCTTTAATAAACAGTGTTGAGAAACTGGATGTCCACATGCAGAAAAATGAGATTAGACCCTTATCTCACACCATATACAAAAATGAACTCAAAATGGATTGAAGACTTAAATGTAAGACCTGCAACAATAAAACTACTAGAAGAAAACATAGGAGAAAATCTTGACATTGTTGTGCACGATTATTTTTTGGACATGACATCAAAAGTAAAAACAGACAAGTGGGATTACATCAAACTAAAAAGCTTCTACACAGAAAAGGAAACAATCAACAAATTCACTGGACGCAAGATTTACATGGTCAAGAATCTTGTCTCATAACAGCTATATCCCACGAAAACCCTTTAATTTTAAAACTTTTATTTATTAATCGATATACCTTCCCTCCAGTTCATTTTTCTGAAACATAACTTTCACCTGTTGACTACTTTCCTTTTCCTCTCTCAGACAGAAGTTGCAAACTTACCCACATCCTCCAAAAGCTCAGTGTTTTCCCTTATGCTCTGCCATTTTCAGCACACTGGATCAATAACACTTCGTTGAAGCACTCCTAGATTTCTTTTGGGCTCTGACTCCCTGTTTATCATTTTCCTTTCCTACAATCCTTCTTGGTGGTTTTCACATCCATGTGAATGAACCACACAAACCTTGATGTCATACTTTCTTGTCCTCCTCTACATGAGTTGCCATCACTTCTATAACCCTCACATGTCACATGGTATATCATGTCATCTTCTTCAGTGTCTCCATCTACAATGGCATATTCTGAAATTAAACTCTTTTAAAATAACTTCCTTTCCTAATTCTTAGACCCCCCTTGCTCCCTCTAAAGATGTTCTTAAAGCTCCCACAACCATAAGTTCTTCAATGCTTTCCTGTTCTCTCAAGAGATCGACCTCTAGTCATCACTCCATTCTTTTTCAGCCTAGAAGCCATAACCCATTATTTCAAATACACACATAAATAATTCTTGAATGAGCCATAATCTTTCAATATGATCAAATCAACATTTCAGCATATTGTTTATCTGAAATAACTTTTTTTCTTTATATGGCAAATACCACTTTCCTTTGAAGTTTAATCAACTCATGAAAAGTATTATTTGACTGTAGGTATACGATCTTTTAAAAGTTTAGTTCTAACTAAATTTTGACTAGTGAGTCTACGATGTCAGAAGAAAAGTCTAAAATAAACTGTTTGTTGCCTTGTATTTGTCTTTCTATTTAACTTTTGTGAATTTTTAGGGGTGATGTATCTGACTGTAAATATAATCTAGCATTCTCTGTTCTTTTATATGAAGAAAAAGTTGATCAGCATAATCACAGAACTGAAATCAGAAATTTTTTTTAAGGCATGATAAGAAACTTACCCCCAGGGTTGGGTGAATTAATCTGGGATATTAAAACAACCCTAAGCGGACTCCATCTTAAAGCAAAAGCATCAGCTTTTATCAATGTTTATTGGGCATGTCCTTGGGTGAAGTGGCAATCAGATCTTAATCTTGGCATATTTGTAGGTTATATCTTACGTTATTCATATAAATTTATGGCATCAATGGTTTTCATTTACTAGTGAGAGAAAATGTGTATGAATATAACATTTCAGAGGAGATGGGTCACACTAGAAACTAAAATAAAGGATTGAAGTTTCCCCTTTCAGTTGGTGGTACTGTAAATTAGATTATTCACATGGAGTATTAGGTCACATGAGCAAACCTAATTTAAAGATTACAGAAAACTAATATGGCTCTATTTTTGGTAGGTGCACAAAAACACTGAAACAAATTCTGCTAAAAGGATTTGATAAATTAATTAAAGCTGATTTGAGGATTACAAAACCTCAAGACTGCTGAATTTCACAAACAGCTTTAAACAAAATATAACCTAACCTTTAAAGTCTTAGTAATAACAGTGTTCAGCACAGTTTTGGCCAAAATATTACTCTTTCTTATTCAGTTAAATAATCAAAATTAAGGAGTGATTCCCGGTAAGCCGTGCACTGCTGTTATGTATGCTTAATGTAATCTGCGTTTGCTCTTTGGATTTTATATGTTATAGCATCCAAAGGGGACGATATAGCTTATTTTTGCTCTAAGAAAATCATGTGAAATTAGATCTCTAGAATCATGACTAATCAATTCACCATCACAGGGGCATATAAACAGCAGAAGTAATATTGCATGTGGGCATCTTTCATGGTGACTAAGTGGACATAGCCAAGTTAATTAACCTGTCTGTGTCTCATATGTAAAACATACACACTCTTTTTTATATTCTTTCCCATTATGGTTTATCAACTGCTTTTAATATGACAGCCACTGGCTATTTCTAAATTCTAAACTGGTTAAGTCTTCCTTAAGTTTTATTCAAGTCACATACCCATAAGGCTTTGTAAACTGTACCTGCAAACTGGTCTTGCTGGAAAATTAAGGGGATATGATTACTAAGGGGATTACTAAGAAATTACCTCATATGATAACTATATTTGGGTCATAGCTATAGCACTGACGAGAAGAAAGATACTCAGAAGTCTGTCTAGCAGAAGGAAAATTGTAAAGGTGTAGCAGAGCCCTATTAGGATGGCTGTAATAGAGTTTTCATTGTCTCTACTCTGAACAAGAAGTATAAAAATATATTACAAGAGTTTATTCACAGCACTACAGACAAGATCGGGCGCGTTCAGGGTGGTATGGCCATAGACTTCACAACACCACAATATTTAGTCTATAAAATTAATTCAGTTAAAGAATAATGGACTTCATAAAGAAACCCAAACCAACTACTTAGGACAATTCAGTCAAAATTGCTAAACCAGTTTTTCCACCTTGTCGGCCACAATCATGCATGTAAATGCGCAGTGTACGCATGTGTTGACGTTACACATGTTTACTATTTGAAGCACATAAATTTAGGCTTTTAATTAGATCGATTTCAGTGAGAAATTTCACATGTAGAAATTTTTTTAAACCATTCTATGATATACCAAGATTTCTGAAATACAGTGTTCTAAAAATCAAAACATGGTCTTTAAAAACAGTAGCACTACACTGACTGCCAAAATGTTCATGTTATGATACACACCCTTAGGGAAATAGTTGGGCCAGCCTTACACTGTTTTACTAATCCATCGAATCCACTCATAATTGTTAAATAAACAACTTAGCTTTACATTAGACATGGGAAGTGGGGGAAGTAACAGATACTTGGAAAGACTGGGAAATTATTTTACAGAATTATTACAAGAAAGAGTCTGAGCTAAGGATGAAATAGAGTACACAGGACCCATGTGAATTAGAAAAATTGTGTAACTGCATGAAATGGTTAGTTTACTTACAACCTTTTATATTTATATCTTTTTCCCCTGCATACTACCTAGCTCACTAACTTGCACTTAAAATACTTAAAATACCCTCAGAAATATCTGAGGAAGATGTTATATCAAGAAGTGCATTCTTGTGTACTTAGAGCAAGTCCACTGTAAGAACCACATGGAATTTATTTTAATCTACTTCCCTATGGGAAAGGATAAAACTCCAAACAGCCATAAACATGGAAGTTCATCCTCAGGATACCATCCGAATTTGGGGATGACAATAGAAAGAAGCCATGCGTTAGGAGATAATACTCAGGCGGCAAAATAAACATGGCACGCTTTCATTATAGCCACGGGATCAAAGGGGATGCAACCTACATATCAGCTGACGCCTTTGTTTTCCTGCTAGGGGAAGGTTGATTTCTGGAGTACAAACACTACCCTCAACATTTAGAATTAAATGGGTCCCCTATACATGAGTTGCAGGTCATTCAAATTATCTTTCATTATCAATGACAAATTATCACATTAGCCGGGAAGTCACCTGATATCATTTCCATGTTTAAAGTACTCAGGGTACTCACACCCAGCAGTGTCAGGCACAGCACAGATGTTCAGTCATTGTCTTTTACAGGTGGCTAATTGGTTACTGAGGATGTAGAGGCAATATCCAAAAAAGTTCTGTTCTTCGTATGCCAGTCTCAAAAATAGCAACTGATTAGAAAGCTGAATCTGTCATAGAGATGGGATTCATATTTAGGACAGGATATCTTGTTTCTATATAATATCATGTGTGTAGCTACTTATTATATCTACTCCCCTTATCAAAGTAAATTTAAGCAGTATGCTTACCTTATGGTTGTTATTGTATGTTACCAACTCTTCTCAATACAGAATTTCATAAAATCTGTGCAAAAAAGATTCGCGTAACCAGTACTCTTTCCTGGACCCTGTGTCTCCCAGTCTATGACCTCCTAAAGACTGAAGAAAGACATTACCCTCTCTTCCAACTGAGCCCACACTAACCCTTTACAATAATACTCCAGATATACCAGCTCCAAAACCCCTGTCTTAAAGGCTCTAAACCCGCTTCAAGGACTCGTTTGGACCCCGCAAGGGTCAATATGCCATTGGTATCTACACTCCTAGGTCCTGGGAGTGGTCAAGGGCCATCTGTTTGTTGGATGTGTAACGTTTGGTTGGAGCTTGGAAATGCATCTGGGCTGAAGTATCCATACTGAGGCCTCTCAGGTGGGGGACAGAGCTGAAGATGAGAAAAGAAATGCCCAGTCACTAGCCAGAGGCCAGCTCGAACTCCTGCCAACGATCTCCATGCAAGAACTTGCAATGGTCCAAGACATTTAAATTCAAACTTGCATGTCCCAGTTATAATAAAGGTAAATTTGTTGAGACAGGAGAATAGAACATATTTGATGTAACATGCTATTAGCTTAATTTACAATTTCTAGATATTTAGCCAAATATTATGTGGGCCTACCTCTGTACTTTTGCCTCAGACCCTGCCAATGTTAGAGTCAGGCCTGCAAGCAGTAAGTAATATGCCTACAGCTAAAACCAGAGTCGTTTCTCTCTTCTTAAAAGAATCAAGTTGCTTAGTAAGACTGTGAGAGAGTAGTGATGCATTAATAGGAAAATGGCGGGTAGATCTGTATCCTACTTGACGGTAGATTTAGCCAATGTAGAAGGGCAGCCTTGCTCATATGTCTTTGTAAGCACTAGGAAATGACTAACATGAGAAGATAATTTTTCAAAACTCTACTTTTTAGCATGACAGCTATCATATTTATTAGAAAATAAACGTCTTCAATGCTATGCTTCTTCCTAACAAGATCCACATGCAGAAAGGTTAGCCACAGAAAGAAGAAATCTACTTGTCAAGGTCCAGGTTCTCAGAAGGAAAGCCTGCTTTCATTTTGTAGCACAAGGAAATTTTCTCTTTATCATCCGTAGAAATGCTTGTTAGCGAGGTTGCACTTGCAGAGATTCCTGGTGGAAAACCCTGGTAAACAGAGACTGCGGCTGCGTTTCCACACCAATAAGGAAAAGCCACTTGCCAGTGTAAACTGGGGCTACATTGTTTTAAAGCAGGGGCAGCCTCTCTTATCAGAAACGGACAAGGGAAAAAGGAAAATGGGAAATCTCAAAAGCCCACCTCTGCTGAGCAAAGCAAATGCCGTATCAGTTCGGTTCGTGCTGTAAGGATGGACATTCTGACTTATAATAAATCTGAGAGGTACTTTTGCTCTTTAAAAAAAAAAGGAAAAGGAACTGTGGGACCTGGTAGGAAAGGAAACTGCCAGTGAGTCCAATCTACACAGAAATCAATTTCACACGGCCATAATTCAAGGAAATGGGGCGGTAGGTAATGACGTGGACATTCATTTTGCTTTATAAATTTGAACTTTCTTCTTGGCTACTGTAATATTTTTTGGAAACAGCTGGGATTTTTTTTCCCCTCTCATCTCCCTCGACAAGCACTTTTGCTAAACATGGGAACCTATGAAACCTAGATTCACACTGTGACTCATTACTATTGTTTCCTTTAACTTTCCTCACCATCTCGTCCTGCATCGTTTCCCTTTTCTCAAGAATAAAAAGCAGTAATGAGAAAAATCACTGCTTTAAAACGTACACTAAACACATAGTGAGAAATAGACTAAGGTAAATTCTCTAATTTTGCTTTGACTTTTCCATTAGCACATATTTTGAAATACATACATAACTGATGTTCAAGTACAGAATTACATTATTCACACAATAAAATGATTAATACACTTTCATTTTTTTCCCCCTCTCCTAGGGCTTGGGAAAGGGACTATAGATTTTTCTCTTATTTCTACTCTTACTGAATGTATATGCTTGAGTCTTTTTGTATATCTGCTATGAAGAAAACTGTTGAATATTTTTAAAATCACAATAGCAGTGATAGCATTGGTACATTAAAAAATATGTCCAGAACTTGAAGAGACGGGTAGCCCCATAACTTGTTTATTTGACTCCCACATTGTGACAGCTTTGACTTAAAAATCAATAAACAAACAATGATGCTTGGGTTAGCTTTTAAAATATAGACACCTATACCTTACTGGCACCTCGTAAGAGGGGAAAGAATGTGTCACTTTAAGTCATATGATGGAAAAGCGGGAACCAAAGTGTCATGCTAGGTGTCAGATCAAAGCCTCTCTGACAGAAGGATGAGGCCCACGAGGGCACGTAGATACACAAGGTCATGGTGAGGAGGTAGACCCGGGACCCCCTGCCAGCTTCTTCCCGGGGGCCACGCTCAGCACCTAGGCCTCTCAGCAGCAGGCCTCCAGAGCTTCGACCTGTGTCTGTGAGCATCTGCACTTTATCTCCTTTTATTTTGTGCATAGTTAGCAAGGTGGATCCTGAAGTAATTGCTTCGTAACTTTATGCTTTGTTGGCTTAGGAAAAGTTTCACAGGAACACTCTGCTTTCGGAGAGCAGAGGAATCCTGTAATCCCAAAATGACGTGATGGGTGGCCCGAAATGGGATGATAGTAAAGAGTCCACTTCTGACTAAAAATCTATCTATACTCTTTCAAGCGCTATTATAAGTGATTGACAGGTGGCGGAGGGAAGTAAAAAAACTGTTGAATTTAGAAGAGACCCCAGTTCTGATTGCCATTCTTGTTTTGAGCAAATGTCCTACCTTCTAAGTCACCAGAAATATACACTGTATTTGCAAAACACTTGTAAAAAGCATATGAATATATAAAATTTTGTTTTCAATTCTTTAAAAAATGATCATTGTAGTATTTCAAATGAAAAATAACTTTCGTATTTACATACAATACACAAAAACCCATATTTCATGGCATGGACGCATTTGAACAAAACTTTCATATCACTAGCATTTGTAATGTAAATTCAAAAGTCAAGAGATCTCTACATTATTGTATTTTAAAAATAGTCCTGAAAAATAATAAACTATAGGGACCTAAAGTCTCCCACAACTTGATTGAATACCTGACATCTCTTTAAAAGTAGTGATGTGGGAACCTGGGAAGGAGGGGGTTTACTTACCTCTATTGTACGTCTCTGGCATTGAATATTCAAGTTCATGCAGAAAGCAGTGTGCTTACTTCACTGGGCATTGATACCGTGATAGCAGTTGTGACTTTTCATGGGAATATTGCTGCAGAGCAACTGCCTGAAAAGCTCATCAATCAGTGTTTCTCAAACGCTAGCAGCTCATTGGTACAGTGTCCTCCCAGGGAGCATGCATCTCCCCCTCCCCTGCTTCATCCTGCAAGTTGCATCTTGTCCTGGACCGACATTATCATTTCCACAATCTTTTCTTGCTTCTTCCTTTGTTATGATCTGTTCACTTTCCCACCTGGCCTACAGGTTAGAGAACTGAGTACTTGGTCACTTCTAAAGTGGACAAAGTGTGGGACTTCCCTGGTGGCGCAGCGGTTAAGAATCCGCCTGCCAATCCAGGGGACATGGGTTCAAGCCCTGGTCCTGGAAGATCCCACATGCCGCGGAGCAAATAAGCCCATGCACCACAACTACTGAGCCTGCGCTCTAGAGCCCACGAGCCACAACTACTGAGCCCACGTGCCACTACTACTGAAGCCCCTGCTCCTAGAGCCCGTGCTCTGCAACAAGAGAAGCCACCACAGTGAGAAGCCTGCACACCACAACGAAGAGTAGCTCGCTGCAAGTAGAGGAAGCCCGCGTGCAACAGCGAAGACCCAACGCAGCCAAAAATTAAATAAATAAATAAAGTGAACGAAGTGTGAATCAAGGAGAGACAAGAGTGTTGTTCTCGTAACTACTGATGCATGCATCAGTAACGAAACATTTAGGGTATCATTGGGGTCCATGAGGAAACCGCCTGATATAAAAAAGTCTTTAGAAATCTATTCTGCATACTACTGTTATGTTGTAAAACTTTGCATATCAGGTTTTCAAAGTTTAATGATCGCCTATTTTCCTACTCAGATTACTAAGCCGTATAATGTTTTTTCCATAAAGCCATTCAATTGTTGTTCGGTATCCAACTCAGTTCTTCTTTCCTGAACTTTATTAGTTTGGCATTTCTTTCTCACTGATTGTTTCTGTGTTCCTGATGAATAGCTGCTGTTTGATACACATACTTTAAAACTGGCTTTTTGTATTCAAAAGCTGCATAAATGATAACAGAAGCCAAAAATTTCTAAATAAGTAAAATGGAGAGAAATTGGGTGTTTTTTGTTTTTCTGATTGCAAATGGCCTGTAGACCAGGATCTATGTCAGGGGCAAAAGCAGGGTAAGCTGAGATCCCCTGGGAAGCATTCGACCTCAAGAGTCCATCAGGAAGAGCCACCAGCTAGGAAGATAAATGCCTATATTGAAGTATAGCATCCAGTCCAACTGTTTCAACAAGCTAATTGAAAGTACAGGAGTCAAAAACAGCCTTGCAGAGAGATGACCCATTCTCCCATAATAAATTCAGCATCTGCTGACAAAGAAAGACTGGTAATGTTGCTCCCTTTAATGAATATACTCTGAGGGTCAACAGCTAATCCCTATTAAAAGGAGAAAGTATCAATAGATTGAAAACACAAAGACAGTTTGAGAAACATCTAAGGATACACAGACTCTTGCTTGCAGTATATATTTTTTTAAAGAGTCACTTCCTCACTTTTAGAAACTAACGAAAACTTACCTTGTATAAGTTAAGCTTGTTTTTATAAAATGTGCCCCAGCTAACAAGCCCGAAGATGGCACCAATGTCTGGATATAATGATTATTTGTTATTGCAACAGGAATGATTAAAAAGCACATTATTTCACACATCTGCACAAATATACACCATAAACCGCATGACATCTTTTTATTCAAAACTATAGAGTGAAATCACAACCTTACATCGGCATCAACGACGGATTTGTCCTTTCTCATGAAACCACAAATTATTTTACCACAAATGCAAATTTAAATTCCCTGCATGTCTTCTCTGTTTTCTCATTTATCTCCCAGTTACACATTTTGGAAACTGAGATGGAGATTCTTTTTTTAATTAAATGAGAAAATAAAAATTCATCATTGCCTGAGTACAGTGAATCCTCGAGTCCCCGATAGGCTAATGGGGAGAATGATTATCGTTACAGTTCAACAAACATATCACTTTGACATAATAACTAAAGGTGATTTCTCTTCAGCTGGTCCGAGGCAGGTGAGAATAAACATGGACTAACTGAAGAGAATGAGTGACATCTGCTGGATGATAAGAGAAATGAAAAGAAAAAAATTCAAGTATGTAAATGCTCACATTTCACCATCCTAGAACCCACTGATGTCTGAAATCTGTAACAACAGAACAAAGTTGGTATAAATCCTCGGGAACAAAAGGGTAACGGGGTGTGATGGGAGGAGTACAACGTGTAGGTTGTAGTATTGTGGGTCCAATCAAGGGAGCTTCAGCCCCCGAGCAGCCATGCGACCTCTATAAATACCGTGTTTCTGTTGCCTGTGATTTTCTACATCTTATTGTTGATTTCTGTAATCTGTGGCTTTCCACAGGCTTGACTCTGGCTGGGTCTGTGCAGGCAATCACATGAGCTTTGCAAATCTAGGACCAAGAAATTCACCCAAACCAATCATTAGAAGGATCAAAACAAAACTCAGCCCCCAAATGGGCAGACACATGGCATCAGACATTGCTCATTCATCCCTTAAGTTGCGCTTTCTTTTTTCAATTTTAAAAGCTATTTCTTAATGAGGTAACAGGATAACTCTTTATTGAGAGCCTATCCTGTTATTTCATTTAGGCTGTCCTGCACCTCCATGATGTAGGTATTCTTAACTCCTTTTATAGAGAAGCTGAGTGTCAGAGGTTACACAGGCTGGAAGGGAAGGATCTGCCACTCACTCTTCAGTTCTACCTGACCCCAGGTCTGCACTTTTCACTCTACAAGCTGATTCTGGGGACGTGGTATTTTCGTATCTTCCAGTGCCAATGCCATTTCATGCCACTTTTTAACTGTACAGCCTTTATTAAAGACAACAGATAATTGTCCATACACACTGACCGAAGACCTTGATTCTTTACTCATAACTTGGTCCTGCTTTGGACATTGTCTGTAAGCAATTGCTTTACAAAGACCCTCAGGCCAGTTAGGTCGCACTCAGCATCTTTCTTTCTCAAGAGCATTTTTAAATATGGTCTGGATCCTCAGTTTCTTTATTTTTACAGTGATGGACATGGATTAGGTAATTCCTAAGAGCTCTTCCAGCTGTGTATACACAGAAAATAAACCCAGACCGAGTTGCTGGTTTCCTTCTTGTTCTGTAATCACCCACTCTCAGAGTCAGTACATATACATTATACTCCTCATTCCGTCTTTGAAAGAAGTGCTTTTTACCTTTTAGAATTTTTATTTTTGTTTACAGTATCTCATGACAACTCAAGTGAAACTATGTACTCAAAGGTAGTCTATTTTTACTCACAAACAAGGCCGCTCAAGATATTTTCTTGCCCGACTAAAAAATTGAGAAAGTATAGCCCCTACTCTTTCAGTCATCTGAAAATGAAAACTTTATTTCGTCCAAAAAGGAAAATAGCTGTGATCAAAATTCACGACACATGTACAAATGACCCCAAAACTACATTTTTTAATAAAAAGATCCTTTCTATGAATTACAGGAAAAACATCAGATAATAGCATACCAGCTCCTTAAGTAGTTGACAGGGTTTTCAAATTTCCTGAGGTTACAGTTGTTATTATTTTACTTCCAAAATGAATAAAAGTGATCTTAATATTGTTTTAAATACTAATGTAGAAGGGGAAAGTAACAATATAAATGTCTTCTACAATTAGTCAAATTCTTGCGTTAAGATACAGCAGGTCGAATCTTGAACTCAATAGCACCATCTAGTGAAGATAAACCAGAAATGCTTGTTTTCTTTGGCTGTTGGTCCCAGTGCCCAGCAACCGCTAATCCAGCCTCGCCTTCAGGGTGGTGGGAGACTCCCTGCAATAGGTACTTCTTAGCAACAAAAATGTCATTTGCTTGAGAATAACTTAAAGTCCCATTTATGAAATATACCAAACAATTTACCTTACTATTTTAAAAATGTAAGTATCTAATTATGAGCTTATTCTTAACAACCTATCTCACATCATAAAAGATGCGGATAAATGATCTTAAAAGGAGTTGAGTGCTATGTGTGTGTGCGTGTGTGTGTGTGTGTGTGTGTGTTTAAATTACTCATTCACTCATTTATTAACAGACATACTTAATTTGTAGTTTCTTTTATTTTCTACTTCTGCAATCTTGCATAACTCCCGTGCTGTTTACACTTCTGTGACAGACGTTAAACTGAACCCCATGTTACACCAACTTCCTCTTTCTTGCTCTTGTTACTACTGTTGCTTCCTGAATTATCCAGGCTACCTGGTTGACGATGCAGCCACTTTGCACTGTTATCTGTGTATTGATTACAAGTAATTCTCCTACTCAGAGATCGTCTGAAAGACTGCCATTGCATGATTCACTATGTTCCTTTTTCCCCCTCTTATTTTCCAGCTCAGATATCCTAGAAGCCTGTGCTGCCACTGAGACTCTAGCAGCCTAGGTCACAGAATCTGATTACAAAACCTAGAGCCCCTGCCACCTCCTTGGACCCTGTTGGATCACGAGCAAAAAATAAATATGCATTGTTATTAAGCCACTGAAATTCTGGGATTGCCTGTGCTTGCAGCGTAACCCAGCCAATCTTGAGGGAAACAAATGATTAGCTCAATGTGAAACAGATAAGGCAGCTCATAAATCCACTCACCTGGATGAACAGAGACATCTTTACAGGCTGAAAGCAAGTACAGAAGGTCTTGCCCATCTCTCTGTGTTGTGTAATTCCCACTTTCCCTGGGACACCGTAGATGTCATATCCTGGGACACTGTAGACGTCGTATCCTGGGACACTGTAGACGTCGTATCCTGGGACACTGTAGACGTCGTATCCTGGGACACTGTAGACGTCGTATCCTGGGACACTGTAGACGTCGTATCCTGGGACACTGTAGACGTCGTATCCTGGGACACTGTAGACGTCATATGTGACATGAGACTTGCTGGCACATCCACGGAACAAAGGCCTCCCGAGTCGATGCATATTTCCCTCTCTGACCTCAGATTCCTCCCTTGCTTCATCACATTTCTGCTTGATAATTAAGACAAATAATCTCTGTCAAAAGAAGAAACTTCCTCTTAGCTTGTGTGTCTAATGGCAGAGACTCTCAAAAGAGCCAGGCTGCTGTTTCAACTTTCAGGTCAGTGGAGCCATTTCTGTTTCTCCTGGAAAGCAAGGTCTTTAGAGTAGCATAGCCCAAGTCACGAGAACAGAGGTGACAAGGACAAAAAGTGCCGGTTGGTCATAAGGTGTTAAAAAATGCCACCTGTGATTTGGCCAGTGGGGCGATCTTCACGGTTGAGCCCACGGAGAACTGCCATCCCTGCTAACACGGCCACTCTGTCCTGAAGTCAGTGAACAAGAACCAGAGGAGGTAAAGACAGAAGCTAACATCTACAGGACAAGTCACCTTCTCCACTTGGTTATTAAGAGCTGCCTCTTCAGGGAGAGCCCTCTGGTGAGAATTTCCGTGAGTCACTAATGTTCTCACATCCTGGGCCCGTTCCTAGATATCCTGTCCTGTACTCTTCCCCAAGCTTACTTGTCTCCAAGGTTACTTCTTCCAAGTGCTGACCAATCACCCAAACTACAAGCAATTCCCAAGAACTGGTGTCGCTCCACACTTCTTGCAATCTCTCTTTCCAGGAAAAGTGAATCCTAAGACATACTACTTAGACACCCGGTCACAGAGATTCCCTTCTCCAGTATCCTGAAGGTCACTATAGTTCTACAGTTCATCACCCCTGCCTAATGCAGAATGTCAGGGGGAGCCATCTATAAGCCAAACTCAGTTTTTCTCTTCTTCAGATAATTCCATGTCAGGTCGTAGATGTGGATTGAGAAAGGGACAGGTGCCAATGAGTTTACCAGTGCATTCAGGGCTTGTCTGATCCCATATAATCCCTTCAATTAAATGTTGGAGAGTTGTAATGACTTGAGGCTTAGAGGATCAGACAGAACTTATTTTTGACGTGCCTCTCAAGTTGCACGATTACTGGCATCTCAGAGCCCGAGAGTGAACCAAGAATTATTCTCAAAGCAATATTTACTTTCTGAAGAGAGCATGGCTTTGTTCCAAAACCCTAAGGGTATTCGCTCTGATTCACCCATCAGAGCTCATCACAGACTCCACACAGCAGCCCAGTCAGGTGCAGACTCTGGAAGCACCACTGGATCCACCGGACATTGTCAGAATTGCTTGCATAGCAAACGTGTTGAACAGAAGGATCTTCTTTTATTCTGGGCCCCATTCAGGCTCTCAGCCTTTGAGTTACCAGGTTATTCAGCATTGGGGTTGGAGCAGACACCACAATGGGTTCATGCTGCCTCCTAAGCCCAAGATGACAACATATGAAATGTTTAAAAATAAAAGATGGACCTTAATAAATGAA
The DNA here is from genome assembly GCF_949774975.1 of Lagenorhynchus albirostris. Classification (NCBI taxonomy): domain Eukaryota; kingdom Metazoa; phylum Chordata; class Mammalia; order Artiodactyla; family Delphinidae; genus Lagenorhynchus; species Lagenorhynchus albirostris. The sequence continues at coordinate 29,686,092 of NC_083115.1, read as the reverse complement.
CAAGGACCAAGAGACTTAAAAAGGGGTCGTGGAGTTTATGTTTGTGTATGGTGCTAGGAAGTGTTCTAATTTCATTCTTTTACATGTAGCTGTCCAGTTTTCCCAGCACCACTTACTGAAGAGGATGTCTTTTCTCCATTGTATATCCTTGCCTCCTTTGTCATAGATTAGTTGACCATAGGTGCTTGGGTTTATCTCTGGGCTTTCTATCCTGTTCCATTGATCTATATTTCTGTTTTTGTGCCAGTGCCATACTGTCTTGATTACTGTAGCTTTGTAGTATAGCCTGAAGTCAGGGAGCCTGATTCCTCCAACTCTGTTTTCCTTTCTTAAGATTGCTTTGCCTATTCGGGGTCTTTTGTGTTTCCATATGAATTGTAAGATTTTTTGTTCTAATTCTGTGAAGAATGTCATTGGTAGTTTGATAGGGATTGCACTGAGTCTGCAGATTGCTTTTGGTGGTATAGTCATTTTCACAATATTGATTCTTCCAGTCCAAGAATATGGTACTTAAATGTAAGACCAGACACTATAAAACTTTTAGAGGAAAACATAGGAAAAACACTCTTTGACATAAACCACAGCAAGATCTTTTTTGACCCACCTCCTACAGTAACAGAAATAAAAACAAAAATAAACAAATGGGACTTAGTTAAACTTAAAAGCTTTTGCACAGCAAAGGAAACCATAAACAAGACAAAAAGACAACCCTCAGAATGGGAGAAAATATGTGCAAATGAAACAACAGACAAAGGTTTAATCTCCAAAATATACAAACAGCTCATGGAGCTCAATATCAAAAAAACAAACAATCCAGTTAAAAAATGTGCGAAAGACCTAAATAGACATTTTACCAAGGAAGACATACAGATGGCCGAGAGGTACATGAAACAATGCTCAACATCACTAATAGAGAAATGCAAACCAAAACTACAATGAGGTATCACCTCATGCCGGTCAGAATGGCCATTATCAGAAAAGCTAGAAACAATAAATGCTGGAAAGGGTTTGGTGAAAAGGGAACCTTCCTACACTGTTGGTGGGAATGTAAACTGATACAACCACTATGGAAAACACTATGGAGTTTCCTTAAAAAAGTACAAATAGAACTACAATATGACCCAGCAATCCCACTACTGGGCATATATCCTGAGAAAACCATAATTAATTCAAAAAGGAACATGTGCCACAATGTTCATTGCAGCTCTATTTACAATAGCCAGGACATGGAATCAACCTAAATGTCCATCAACAGATGAATGGATAAAGAAGATGTGGCACATATATACTATGGAATATTACTCAGCCATAAAAAGAAACAAAATTGAGTTATTTGTAGTGAGGTGGATGGACCTAGAGACTGTCATACAGAGTGAAGTAAGTCAGAAAGAGGAAAACAAATACCATATGCTAACACATATATATGGAATCTAAAAAAAAAATGGTACTGATGAACCTAGTTGCAGGGCAGGAGTAAAGAGTTAGGCATAGAGAATGGACTTGAGGACATGGGGTGGGTGGGTGAAGCTGGGGCGAAGTGAGAGTAGCATCGGCATACATACACTACCGAATGTAAACTAGATAGCTAGTGGGAAGCAACAGCATAGCTCAGGGAGATCAGCTCAGTGCTCTGCGATGACCTAGAGGGGTGGGATAGGGAGGGTGAGAGGGAGGGAGGCTCAAGAGGGAGGGGATATGGGGACATGTGTGTGCATATGGCTGATTCTCTTTGTTGTGCAACAGAAACCAACACAGTACTGTGAAGCAATTCTACTCCAATAAAGATCTATTTAAAAAAGGGGGGGGGTCATGGAAATTATAAAAGAACAAAGTAGAACTTTAAGAAATAAAAAAATAATAATTCTATAAATGGGTTAAATATCAGATTAGACACATCTTAAAAAAGAATTAGTGGCCTGGAAAATAGATCTGAAGAAAATATACAGAGGGAACAAAGAGAACAAAATTTGAAAGAAAAGTTAAAGAGCCTTGAAAGACAGAGTGAAAAGAAATCAATCCACAGACACAGAAAATACAACTTATATCAAACAGGAAAGAAAAGAATTTATCAGCAGCCAACAGAGAAAATACAGAATAAGATAAAATGATCAGACTGATACATATTCTCAGAAGCTAAAAGATGAGGCAGAAGATAGAGGAATAATATGCCTTCGTCCATTCAGCCAGCTACAACAAACTATCACAGACTGGGTAGCTAATAAAGAACAAATTTTTACTTCTCTGAGTTCTGGAGGCTGGAAATCTGAGATCCGGGTGCCGGCGTGGTCAGGTAGGGCCGTCTTCCAGGTAGCAGACCTCTTCTTGTGTCCATACCCCTGCACAGGTGTCAGGGAGCTTTCACTGGGGCCTCGTTTATACGGGCATGGATCTCGTTCGCAGGACTCTGCTCTCAGGACCTGATCTCAGGACCAAAGGCCCTACCTCGTAAGGTAACCCCATCACACTGGGCACTCAGGTTTCATCATATGAATTGGGGGCTGGGTGCAGCAGTGCTGAAACATTCAGCCTATAGCAAATATCTTCAAAGAGCTGAGAGAAAATAACGGTCCATCCGGAATTAATCACTCAGCAAAACGTTTCAACAACATGGACAAAGCAACATATTTTTTGATAAACAAAACCTAAGAGCATTACCACCATAATTTTTTCATCAAAGGAACATCTAAGAGATGGACTTCAGAAAGATGGGCAAAGCAGGAAGCAGTGGCAAGTCAGGAAAATGGTACATATATGAGTAAGCCTAAACATAGACATTTATAATGATGATGAGGGGTGATGTCAGATTTGTCCTATTTAATTTGAAAAAAGCTAAAATAATGGACCACAGTAGCATGTAGGTCACAAGCAGGTGAATATGGCCCAAGTGTGCCGCCTGGAACTCAAAATACAGCCCAGCCGTAGACAACGACAAAAAATCCCAGCTCTCGTGAAACTTGCATTCTTAAGAATTAATTTAAGAATCATTAACTTAAAAATGTGTTACACATGTATGGCAATATTTCAAGGTTTACATAAATTTTTAAGAATATCAGTGAATTAAAAATGAAATAAAAACAAACAAGAAGGCTCAATTCAAAATAAAACAAGAAATGAGCATAGAAACAGAAGATTGTATATTAAGTACAAAAAGGAGAGAATAATTCCAAATAAATTGATATTCATGATAACCACCAATTAAAACAGAGATTATCAGATTGGCTTTTTTTTTTAACATCTTTATTGGAGTATAGTTGCTTTACAATGGTGTGTTAGTTTCTGCTGTATAACAAAGTGAATCAGCTATACATATACATATATCCCCATATCCCCTCCCTCTTGCGTCTCCCTCCCACCCTCCCTATCCCACCCCTCTAGGTGGTCACAAAGCACCGAGCTGATCTCCCTGTGCAGTGCAGCTGCTTCCCACTAGCCATCTACTTTACATTTGGTAGTGTATATATGTCCATGCCACTCTCTCACTTCGTCCCAGCTTACCCTTCCCCCTCCCCATATCCTCAAGTCCATTCTCTATGTCTGCATCTTTATTCCTGTCCTGCCCCTAGGTTCTTCAGAAACATTTTTTTTTTAGATTCCATATATGTGTGTTAGCATACGGTATTTGTTTTTCTTTCTGACTTACTTCACTCTATATGACAGACTCTAGGTCCATCCACCTCACTACAAATAACTCAATTTCGTTTCTTTTTTGTTTGTTTGTTTTTATTTTTTTTTACATCTTTATTGGAGTATAATTGCTTTACAGTGGTGTGTTAGTTTCTGCTTTATAACGAAGTGAATCAGTTATATATATACATATGTCTCCATATATCTTCCGTCTTGCGTCTCCCTCCCTCACACCCTCCCTATCCCACCCCTCTAGGTGGTCACAAAGCACTGAGCTGATCTCCCTGTGCTATGCGGCTGCTTCCCACTAGCTATCTACTTTACGTTTGGTAGTGTATATATGTCCATGCCACTCTCTCGCTTTGTCACAGCTTACCCTGCCCCCTCCCCATATCCTCAAGTCCATTCTCTAGTAGGTCTGTGTCTTTATTCCTGTTTTACCCCTAGGTTCTTCATGACATTTTTTTTTCTTAAATTCCACATATATGTGTTAGCATATGGTATTTGTCTTTCTCTTTCTGACTTCACTCTGTATGACAGACTCTAGGTCTATCCACCTCATTACAAATAACTCAATTTCGTTTCTTTTTATGGCTGAGTAATATTCCATTGTATATATGTGCCACATCTTCTTTATCCATTCATCTGTCGATGGACACTTAGGTTGCTTCCATGTCCTGGCTATTGTAAATAGAGCTGCAGTGAACATTGTGGTACATGACTCTTTCTGAATGATGGTTTTCTCAGGGTATATGCCCAGTAGTGGGATTGCTGGGTCGTATGGTAGTTCTATTTTTAGCTTTTTTTTTTTTTTAATGTTTAATTTGTTGAAGACTTCCATTCTTTTTTTTTTTTTAACATCTTTATTGGGGTATAATTGCTTTACAATGGTGTGTTAGTTTCTGCTTTATAACAAAGTGAATCAGTCATACATAAACATATGTTCCCATATGTCTTCCCTCTTGCGTCTCCCTCCCTCCCACCCTCCCTATCCCACCCCTCCAGGCTGTCACAAAGCACCGAGCCAATATCCCTGTGCCATGTGGCTGCTTCCCACTAGCTATCTACCTTACTACGTTTGTTAGCGTGTATATGCCCATGACTCTCTCTCGCCCTGTCACAGCTCACCCTTCCCCCTCCCCATAACCTCAAGTCCGTTCTCTAGGAGGTCTGCGTCTTTATTCCTGCCTTACCCCTAGGTTCTTCATGACATTTTTTTTCTTAAATTCCATATATATGTGTTAGCATACGGTATTTGTCATTTTCTTTTTGACTTACTTCACTCTGTATGACAGACTCTAGGTCTATCCACCTCATTACAAATAGCTCAATTTCGTTTCTTTTTATGGCTGAGTAATATTCCATTGTATATATGTGCCACATCTTCTTTATCCATTCATCCGATGATGGGCACTTAGGTTGTTTCCATCTCCGGGCTATTGTAAATAGAGCTGCGATGAACATTTTGGTACATGACTCTTTTTGAATTATGGTTTTCTCAGGGTATATGCCCAGTAGTGGGATTGCTGGGTCATATGGTAGTTCTATTTGTAGTTTTTTAAGGAACCTCCATACTGTTCTCCATAGTGGCTGAACCAATTCACATTCCCACCAGCAGTGCAAGAGTGTTCCCTTTTCTCCACACCCTCTCCAGCATTTATTGTTTCTAGATTTTTTGATGATGGCCATTCTGACTGGTGTGAGATGATATCTCATTGTAGTTTTGATTTGCATTTCTCTAATGATTAATGATGTTGAGCATTCTTTCATGTGTTTGTTGGCAGTCTGTATATCTTCTTTGGAGAAATGTCTAAGGAACCTCCATACTGTTCTCCCTAGTGGCTGCACCAATTTACATTCCCACCAACAGTGCAAGAGGGTTCCCTTTTCTCCACACCCTCTCCGGCATTTACTGTTTGTAGATTTTCTGATGATGGCCATTCTGACTGGTGTGGTGATACCTCATTGCAGTTTTGATTTGCATTTCTCTAATGATTCGTGATGTGGAGCATCAGATTGGATTTTAAAATCCAGCTTTATGCTATTTAAAAGAGACATCCTTAAACACAAGGACATAATAAGGATGAAAGCAAAATGACTGGAAACTGTCTACTGTGGAGCCACACCATCTACTGTTGCCAAACAATTTGTAGTTCAGATTGCCCAGAAAATACCATTTTTTCATCCTGTTAGTGGGTTTGTTTTTCATCTGGTTTTCAATAACTTTTAAAAATTTACTTGTCTTGTTTCAGCAGGAGTGGATTTATTGGCAGTATGCACACATTTGCGATAAGACTGATTTATTTCCCTTAGTCCCACTCTTAAGAGTTATTTTTTTCCACGCCACTGGTTTCGAGCCTCGTCTGTTCATGAGATTAGATATTGCTTTCTCTTACCTTAACCCTCTCACAGCTTTTGGCAAGTTCTGTGTGACGCAAGACTAAAGGAACCCACAAGTGCACTTTCCTGTGGGTCATTTTTCTTTATGCGTTTCCGTGTTGTAAATCGTACCCATCAGGCCGCAACACGAGGCAGCATGGAATGCGGGAGACCTAGTACTTGTTTTTCTCGGCTCTATCACCAGGGGGCACCAAAGCCCCAGTAATCAGCAAAAGAGGCTCATTTGAGAAAAACCAGGCACCAAGGTGTAGACCTTGCATAGAGCACAGTGCCCAGCTGAAAGCTGTCTGTGAAATTACTGGACATGAACACTTCTTACTGTAAAACATTAACTTTAAAACCAAGAAATTGGGAAAATTGTACTGATGAAAATTACTTCCCTCTCTAGTGATTTCATAGGTTACACTGAACTTAAAATATTTCACGTAGAAGATGAATAAATATATAGGAAATTATATGAATGAGTTATATTAAGTTCTTATATGAAAATATATGAATATATATAGAAAATTATTCTCTTATGCCATCTCACTAAATAATTAAAACAGTGATGCACTGGATATATATTTGCTTCTTTCCCCTATTAATCTTCGTAAAGCTTGTTGGGCCTGAGTGTCTTCTATTAACAAGCTCTTTATTGTGTGATTTCTAGCCAGGGGTACCTGACTCCTGTAGTTCACCAGAAAATGAGAGGCAACCATCACATAGATAAAGCTGAGTAAGAGGATGGATGACACGTAGTAGATGTGCAGTAACTAGTGTTCTCTGTCCTGGTGATGGACATTGTAATGGACTTTGGAGCCAGCTAGACCTGTGTTCAGAACCCCTCCTAGTCTGACCTTGAGCTAAGTTTCCTGAACCTGTTTCTCCACATCTGTATCCCACATCAGTCCTGTTCCTTGGATGAGCCAAGAATCCTTGTCTCGGAGTCTGGCCCTTGCTACTCCCGGGGTCAGGATTTCTCCTCTATCTGACACCCTGAAGTCCATTCTCTCATCTCCTTCAGGTATCAGCCTTATCCCCCTTCCCCGATTCTTCTTCTCCATAGTACTTATTATGACACAAAATGCATCTTACTTCATGTGTTTGCTAGAGACTCTCCCCACTAGACGGTGAGCTCCATGAGAGCGGACATTGTTCTTTCTGCTTTGATCGCTGCTCCGTCTCTAGCGACTAGAGCAGTGCCTGTGGCCAACAGGAGCACAGTAAACGTCTGCTGAGTGATGAATGACTCCCAGGAATGTTACGGCTGCTGCTGATGTTTATAAATCACCTAGCATATAACAGGTAAACTGTAGCTGTTATTATGAAATTGTTATATTGTAGACTCAATTTCTTGATTCCTATTACAATTTGAACTTTTTTTAAACAAGGAGTCTTGAAATTGATTAACTAGGTCATGACCATCTTTTTGTTTTCTTTTAATGACATGGAAGGGTAAGTGAGCATATGCCTATAGCCCAAAGTATTATTTTGTGAAACTTCACTTGCAATTTTATGTGTGTGGCAGGAGTGTGTCATAAAAGCACAGGTACCGATATAGACCCACTGCCTTTCATAGGTTGCCCTGGAGACCTTTTCTCACGGAATGTGCCTTCCTGGAAGGGGACTGACCAACAGGAGGCCTTGGATTTGGAAGATCGGTCCTTCTGGCCTCCTGGAGTCATCCCAGCCAGATAATACAGCTCACATTTTATCCTGGAAGCCCTTCAGCATCACCAGATTTAGCACTTGATGCAGCTCCAAGACTATGTCACAGAAACAGACAGGTAAGATCACCTGTTGGATAAAACCATCTGTTTTTCCAGAAATTATGTGGATGACTTTACGTTTTCCCTTGGAGTCCGAGCATGTCTCTGGTTGAGGGGTCCTACCAGGGTCGGCCGCTGCACTGCAGCCAGCTGCGCTGAGCCTGGACACGGTTCCGCAGATGCAGTGCGGTTCCCGGCCCACTGCACCGTCAGGAGGAGAATCTTGGCTGCGTGATTCAACGTGACGTGTGCCGTGTGCCCCCCGCCTCCCACCCACTTTAGTGTGTTTATTCTGTCATGAGTAATCACTGCGATTACAATATTTTACCTCCTGACTCTATAACCGGAAACATTTTAAAGGCAGGGCTGAGGACTCCCGGCTTTACTCTAAAAACAAAACAAAAACAAACTTCCCAAGAACACGTAAAGTGTTTGAGATGCTGTCTGTATGACCACATCACTCCACCCCCGGGTGTACGCAAGCGCGGTGTCTGGCCGTTACAGATGCTGCACACAGATCAGTGAAGTGCGACTGGTGAGGTCTGCGCAAGGCCCGTGGGTTGTGCCAGTTCGCAGGCTCCGATACGGACCTAGTCATGTAAGACGCCGCCACAGGGGGCGCTGCGACTAAGGGCACAGAGGGCTTGTCTCTGCTAGCTTTGAAACTTCCAGTGAACCGTAATAATGTTTTGAAGGATTAATAAAGGCCTTTAGACAATATATTTAGCCTCCTTCCTAACCAACACCCTTTGCAAAACTGGAATGACTGTTAGGTTACTTACCAGAAATGTATTTCTAATTAGCAGGGATGGGCAGGCAAAGGACAACTTTTAGAACCTGTGAGCAGTCTACATAATGAGAGCAGTAGCTCATTACCAGAAGGGTGATCAGGGATTGTTAAGTAGACAAATGACTAATGGAGAGAAATAAGAATATACAATGCACTGATTTTAAATAAAAATAAATACTTCGAACTTGGTAGAAAAGATGCTGAGTAAATACATGTTTGATTTCTTGATTGCTACAGTATAATCAAGTGTAAAGAGCTGGTGGTCAGTGAACTGTCAGTCTTTAAGTTGAAAGTGACAAATAATGGAAGATAGACCTGATTCAGGTTCCGCATCTCTTTGGGGGTGCTTCCTCTCCTGATGAGGCCTCTGACATGTTACCCTGACCTCTGTAACCTCCTGGATACCGACGCACGGTGATGCTGTTCCACTAGAGGACTCTGCAGTTTTCTTAGCTCTCCCCAAACCAATGACAGTGCTGAATCCTTCCTGCACCCTGTGCGCCCAGAAGGAAGCAGTGGTCAAGAAGCCCCCGACCTTGGACTTTCTGAGAGCAGAACCTTGCCCACCAAGCCCGCATGTTCTGAGAAGTAACAGCATCCACCCCACCTCCGCAGGACTCTCTTATCTCTCTGTCTCTAAGAAACCCAAGCCTCCTTCCTCTTCTGAGAAACCCTTCTGCAGAAATGGACGTTCTCCCCATTGCAAGGGCCAGAATAAATCCACCTCCCCTTCGTCGTCGGTGCGTTTTGTCTCACCAACTTCCAGTCAGCTTTATTCCTTGTTTTTTCCCTGGCCTTTCTTATTCCAGATGGTTAAAATGAGGGTAAAGTTTTCTATACTTTTCACAATCATTAATCAACTAATCTTCATGATGAAGCTAAGTGACTTTTTCCATTCTTAGGTGAAAAACATTGGCGCAAGACTCAGTGTTTTGCATCAAATGAAATAACTACCTAAGTTGTCCTACCATTATAGGTAAAAGAAAAAAACCCTGCATCTTTGCTAAGAGACTTTAAAGTCTGTGAACTGTTCGGCCCTGTTCCCTCAACTCCCCTACATGCCCTACATTTCGCAGAAGTAATAAAAACCTGCCATGTGCCAGGAATCCCAGGAGGTCCTGTTCCCACACGTATTTACTTCTCCCAGCACTTCTGGAAGAAAGTTATGATCACCCCGTGTTTCTGGCGAAACAGCACAGCCTGTACGGAGGGGCATTCAGCTCCGGTGCAGACGCCAGGGTCTGAATATGGGTTTTACCACTAACTACCTTTTAACACCCAGGTCCGTAATCCCAAGCACACTCACCAGATGTACCAGTGGGATATGCATCAACCACACATATTCCAACAAGGAAATACCTCTCTGCCCCTCTCCAGTGGGAAGGAAAGGCCTGGCTGAAAGCTACTTGAGGTCAGCTAGACTGAGGCTCACCTACGGACAGGGCCGCTTTCCTTCTACAGGGATAACGCACTCATCAGGCAACAGGCTACAGGAGCCAGAATCCTCGCTTTAACACATCAAGCCGAGAGAAAATGTCTAAGGACTGAAGTTCTGACACAGCATTGCCCAGGTTCAGAGAGAACAAAACCAAAACCCAGCTCACCTCTTGTGTCGTCCCAGATAAAATACACTGAGGTTCAATATAACTAAGTTGCCCTCTAAATTCATGTTCTTTTGAGGGAGTATTTCTATCGTTTCAGTTGTCTGAGTTCACTGGGAAACATTCTTTTGAGAAACAGAAAGAAAAAGCAGGGTTCCCGCAACTCAGTGGGCTCACAGGGTCGTCCCAGGGGTCAGGAGTGCGAGGGCAGCGACCCAAAACCGCCGACACGCCCGGGAGGCTGGGAGGCCGGGCCCGCCACACTTTCAAATGGAGCCAGCTGTCTGTTCTGACCCGGTTCTTCATGAGCTGCACAGGCATCTTGAGAGTTTTTAAACTCAGGTCTGTGTGGTGACTTTCTAGTGTTACTTTATCCATCTTCTCAACCAGTCACTACCCCTTGGCTCTCACCAGAAGCCTGGCACTGGGAGAACCCAGGTCTTGGCAACCAGAGCGGCACTAGCCCAGCCCAGGTTGTCCCAAGGCGTGAAAAGAAGGAAGAAGAATCAGATCTAACGTCACCAGGAGCTCAAGAATGACAAAGGCGGCCCTTACAGAGAGCATTCACTGCGGGGCAGTCCCCACCGTCTGGCCACATTACAGAGACAATGACTTCGTTCACCATCAGCATTTATTGGGCGCCTGCTATGTGCAAAGCACTCTGCTAGGCGCTGGGCAAGATACAAAGATAAACCCACAAGACTGCCCTCGGAGAGCTTACAGTCTAGTATAGGAGTGCAGTCTCTGGAGAAGATCTTTTAGGTGTGATTGACCTCCCCTGACCCACCCCACCAAAAAAAAAAAAGGGGGTGGGGGGGGAAGAAAACCACCTCAAGGTTACTAGACTTGGTTTCAGCCATTTTCTCTTAGTGCAGCAGCTTCACATAAAAGAAAGCATCAATCGGAAAGCCTTGTAAAATGCATACTTTTACTCATAAACAAAATTCACTTTCATTAGAAAAATGCTGAATATTTATTGCAATTAAGAAAATCCTCAAACATATCTTCAGTATTTTCATGGATTTTTTCTTATGAATCTGTATTTGTAAAGTAGTTTCCCAAATTGCATCAAAACATGCAACCACTTTTTGAAACAAATCTCTTTAAACCACTGGCAGTCACATAAAAGGTACACAGACTGCCTGCTAAAAGCAAGGGAAGCATCTGAAATGGACACGTTTACTACCAAAATTCACAGCTTATGGTTTTTTCCCTCCCATAAACTCATTTCAGGTCAAGTCAAAGCATTATAAAATAACACCTCCGTTAACCTATACCCCCAAAGACCCAAAGCTTTAGCTCATTAAGCTTTAGATAGAACAGTGAACAAACGTTCCTTGCGGCCTTCAAGCCTATCTCTTAGTTGCCAGACCCACCAAAGAGCTGTAAAATACTTCCAAAATCAGAAGCTCAAAATAACCCCCTTTTCCTATTACACCATAAGGAATTTCTGAAGTTTTCTGTTATCTTCCTTTCAGCATAAAGGAACCAAATGTAATCAACTGGGGGAATAGAATCACTGATACAGCTGCTTGTCTAGGTTAAACTGCTAGAGAAAAGGAGCATGTAAGCACAACATCTTAAAATTAACTCATTTCTAAACATAATTACTTTAGATGAGTGTCTTGCAGTTATTCTCTTCCTAGGATCATCCCTGGGCTCCGATGTTTCTAATTAAAAGTGTAAAGCCGGGGGCTTCCCTGGTGGCGCAGTGGTTGAGAGTCCGCCTGCCGATGCAGGGGACACGGGTTCATGCCCCGGTCCGGGAAGATCCCACATGCCGCGGAGCGGCTGGGCCCGTGAGCCATGGCCGCTGAGCCTGCGCGTCCGGAGCCTGTGCTCCGCAACGGGAGAGGCCACAACAATGAGAGGCCCGCGTACCGCAAAAAAAAAAAAAAAAAAAAGTGTGAAGCCTTGGGTCTTTATGGAGACTTTCTAAGACTTCTTGAAAACACTGACGCTGAGGTTGATGATATGGTTATCAACTGAATACAGGTCCATCTTCGTGCAGAATTACAGTGAACTTACAAATCTGTGCATACCCAAAAGTGAGTTCCTGAGAGGGAGGTTTCTTATTCCCATGTTGGCGCATTCTTGTCCTGAGCAGCTTCCCTTAGCTAGTGAGTAAAAGCAAACGCATCCATTGTGCTAGGGGGCCTTTCTACTCCCCTTTTTCACTGAACTCCAAAAAGTGGGTGGGCTTGGACTGAACAGGAACTGGAGTAAATTTCCACATTCATCTCTAGCAAACACAGATCCACGCATGCAGAGGCCCATGAACACCTAAACCAGCCCCGGGTCTGGCTAAGGCTGCAGGCTTCTTACGTGTACCCGCCTCAAGGAGAACACACCCAACTTTTAAGCTTTGATGCCGACAGATTTTAAGTTTGTACAAACTATGTAAGAAGTTAAATCTTCTAGGTGTAAAATCTAACAGAAGTAAAGTCAGATCAATATGAATTATGTGTTGACTTGTCTTTCAATCATCTGGCTGCCGTCACATTACTGAGGTGCTTTTCTGTTCAATCTCTCTGCCAAACGGATCCAACAAATTTTACAGACGTGTGTGGTATAAAAGAACTACTATTTAAGCTAACTAGTCCAACTCTGGCATTTTACAGATAAAGAAACGGAGACCCTGAAAAGTTTAATGAAAAAGCTGGGATCCAAACCCAGTCTAGCATTCATGATACTGTACTTCTGACCTTCAACTAACCTTCACAGAACACACACCCTTACAGGTAAGAGCTGTTCCAACCAATGCAATTAAACGGAGATGTATTTCATATGAAATAAGTATAACAAATGTTAAGCCACTAATGTAAGCTACTCTTAGAAGATATTAGCCCTTTTTGGTTACTGCTGATGACGCAGTACGTGTGTGGTCTTGCTCTTAGGGGGACTGATTTGCAGTTGCTTCCCTTGAGGACGCTTATTTGCCCACTGTAGAAAAGAATCATGTTAAATATGATCATATAATCAAGCTCTAAATAGTTTTTACATACATTTGGATTCTTATACTTTTAACATGAGTATAATTAACTTCTGCAGAGAATGAGTGAGATATTAACCTCTATATAAATTGTTGGCAACTTGAAAATTAGTCATTTCCACACAGGATAGGAAATCTCTTCTAGGTAATAGAAAGGGCATCCAGGGTAATAAAAAATATAATAAAAATTATATAAGTGAATTTTGACTAGTCTGTAATCGGAGGTATAAAAAAAGGATATGCTTAAAGAATCAGATCTGAGTTCAAGGGTTAACACCCTTCCTTGCTAGCTATGTAATAACCTTGAAGCAATTCCACAAACTTCTGGGTCTGTTTCTTTATCTGCAAAGAGCTAACATTTGCACTACTTACCTCATTAGATTACTGAGGATCACATACAGTAAAATATATGAGCGCCTGTGAATGGAAATGCACACCAACACATATCAATTATTATTACCCCCAATAATTATTCAAATGTGGACCTAGAAAAATAATTAAATAATTACCACTCCGTGGCACTAGGCATGCTCACTAGATAAACCATGCAAACATTTTCAACGTCCAATGGCAATGTTAAAAAAAAAAAAAAAGAATCACACAAAGATATAATACCAAGGAACTTTTTTAGAGAAAGCACTGAAAGACACACATTTGGTTAAGAGACTTTAAAATGATTTTAGAATGATTTACAGCATATAAAGAGGTATTTAGTCTTTAGTGGAGGAAGTTGCTAGTCACCTGTCAGAAAAACAAGCATTGTGGGCATTCCTAAGACAAACGGAATAAAATTCATCACTTTTCGCTATTTTGTAAACCAGGCTTCTCACCAACAATTGTATTAATTTTTCCAGTATTCAGACATACCCTAAAAGAGGTAATAGAGAATGTCTGCTTCTAAATCACATCCAATGTGAACTTGCATAAATGCAAGGCATAAATAGAGTTCTTATAACTCCACAGGCACCTGAAAGTTTTAACTACCCTTCATGCTCACTTCATATTCCATAAAGAATAATGGAAATACAGGGAATACTTCAAATATAAATATTTCACAAATCCTTCTCATGTGGCTGTCTTATTCTTATAATACTCCACTCTGATGGCCTTTGTTTGTTTTTGTTTGGAAAATTAAGTAGTACATTAACCTTTCCCTTCAAATATGCCTTTTGATGTTCATTCTTACACCCAAAAAAAAAAAAAAGTTAACAACCCAAAACAAATAAAGATGCAAGGGAAGAGATAAACAAGATACAATTCATTAGGTACAAAAATATGCTGTTTCAAATTCAGAATAATTTAATAACTCTTTGTTATTTCATATGTATCTGGAAATGGGACAGATACATGTCCTGATCCTGTCACAAGAGGTAGAATTCCAGCATTTGGTACAACGTTCCAAGATAGGGTTAAAGTGACATTCCTGTTTCCCCTATAAAAAGATATAATAAACAGATGTCAGCAGAAACATTTGTAGTTCAATAAAAACATTTTAATTCAAGCACTGAGGTATCAAATACTTTATTTTTAACCAGCTATTCCTAATTGGAATTCTAATCTACACACAAGTTCTTCTCAAGTCGTTTGAGATCCGAGATGATGCTGGGAAACAGCAGCATTCTCACTGCAGGTCCCCCATAATGACCCTCCTCAAGTCACTTAAGTCACAGTTATTCGAGCCATCAACCAAAACGCTTAAATGAGTAAAACACAGAAAACAGAGAGATTTGAGCTAGAAATCAGAAGACGATGATTTGAAACCTAATTCTATCATTATCCAGATGGGCAAACCTGAATCAATCAAACTCTCTCAGGGCTGGAAACTTTTCATCTACAAAACCAGGTTTGGTTAAAATAGCTCTCCCCTAAAATCCTTTCCAAAGTTGACCCGCAGAGCTTAAGAGCTAAAACTGACCCAAAAGATCAATCGTTCTAATTCCTTCATTTTGTATAAAAGGAAGCTGAGGTTCAGAGAGATTAAGTGAACCGAAACTAGAAACTTCAGTATCAACTCCTAGACCAACACGCGGCTTCCTCGTTCAGGTTCCCAGGCAGGCTCCTCTGACACCCCCGAAGGAGCCCTTTGACGACAGTCCCACTCCCGGGCCAGCAGCCCAGGCTCCTTGTACCCTTAAGGGCAGAAGCCCCAGGCCCTCCTCGTCTCACCATTACAGTTCCCATAATGCGAGAGAACTGGGCACTTTTTTAGACCTGGGTTTGCACGGTACTATTTCTACCCCATCTTCCAGTTCACATCTGTATAAATACTTTTCTTTCTTAACTTTTCTTTTTAGCTGTTTTTCTTTAAAATAAAAACACATCACGTCTTTCTCTCCCCTTCATGTAACATCACACGTAAAAAATGACAAAGAATTGCTCACTTGAGACCATTTCCATCGTCAAAGAAAAAATACTTTGTTTTCATATCTTTCAGCAGCAGCTTTGGATTATCACCTCTCAGAACAATCTTGTCCCACAGAACAACCTGGTTCAGAGCCTACATTAAAATAAAAATTAATTAGATAATTCAACAGATATAGCATCTCTGTCAGTTCAGAAGTATGTTAAGCAAAGAGTTTAATTTATATGAATGAATCCAGCTTTGAGGGAACTGCTAAAATCTTAAAGCAGACAAAATGGTAACAAGTGGATAGACACAGGAGTGAAACTTCTGGACAAAAGAAAGATACTTCCCTAAAGGAAATCACCCCTTTTGCCAAGGCAACTGTATTATTTAGAGCCCTCAAAGTTTAATGCAAGGTTTTAGACTTATGTGCTCTCCAGAGTAAGGCCCTAGGAGAAATAGAAGGCACTAGAATCCCTAGAAGGGAAGCATTCTTTTAAATCACTTTTCCCTGTAAAATTTCTGAGACCCTCCAACCCTGTAGACACTACATGGTGCCAGGGAAACAGAGAGAACTAATCCCTGTAGATCACACTGCTAATACAGGTCACTACTGCTAGATTATCTCATGAAAATTTATATATCTCCAAGGTTTTTAAATTATCAAGGCATCACTAAAGAAATGAAGACTTTTTAGGTTTTTTTTTTTCCTTTAAGGAAACATAGGCACATTATTGTTTTACTGGCAAAATCCCAGAAGTCAGACAATTCTTTTAAGCCACTGCTTTGACATATCATAAGCAAGTTTCGTTTGGAAAATTAGAGTTACGAAATGGAGAAAAAGCACATTTGTAACCACTTCTAAATGCCAAGAAATGTGCTCTTATGAAGCTGCCATCCATTAGCTTGTGAGGCCAACTGCTCAGCATTAACTAAAAAGAAACGTGGAACAGTTAATTTCTAAAAAGGGGTTCAAATCTTCACCTTAATCCCTCCAACATTAAACAGAAACATCAAGACTGAAGAACACAGAATCAAAGATATGCCAAAGTAAAATGACTTTTTATGTATATTTATTCATTCACCAAAGCAGTGATCTGTCAAATTCCCAACTGTATTAACTTACCAGCCATGCTGGAGTAAATCAGGGTGATGAATCTGCCCAGGTGTATCCATCACCAAGAAGGTGACGTATTTATTTGGATCACTTGCTGAAACTTGTAGAATACTTGTGCTTACAGCTGTCACTCTTATCTAAAGAGCAGCTTTTTCTGTTTAACGCTTTGTTGATTCTCAAGGGCAGGGATCAAAACTTATTCAACCCAATATTCTTACTGCCCAACAAAGTATCCTCCATAAAAGATGTGCTCAAAATAAATATACAAAGAATTGAAGTGCTAATGATTCCAGTTAACTAATCAAACCAATCAACAAATAAAGTTGATTCATTTGTCATCCCTTGAAAATGAATATACAGTTCAAATACAATACAGAAGTAGACTCATCTCTTCACTACGAATTACCTCAGGCTATGCTGATAACAAAACATAAGGGTAACTCAGGTAAAAACAACATAGAAGCACATTTTGATTCCACAGATTTCACCTTTTGGAGTTAATGCACATACCAGAATCATTCACCTTACACTTTTAGGACCTAAGAAGATTTCTGTTTTATCAATATGCTATATAAATATTTTAACCCTTACTCTTATCTGCAACAAAAGCTCTAAATCAGACTGGACTAATAAATTTCAGTCACAAAATAATAGTTTTAATAATGTTATAATAGGTTTTGATCTAACAGTTTAATAGCTTTTAATTATAAAACTTCTAATCAACTCTAATTTAAGATTAAAAAGACTACTTTAAGTGCTCAAACTGATGAGTCCTGTACAACTCAAAACAAAGTAATGTATTTCTCAATATAAATTAATTGTAGATATATGGCTTAATAAAAGACTATCAGAACAGCTCACATCATGTATTAAAAGAGGAAAAATATAAATATTTAGATGGATTTTAAAATAATCTAAGAGACGATTCACAAATTAGTTATCTTTACAGTTTTTGATTACATATCTGGGTAACAGAGTTGTAAGCACAAGTTACAAATTTCACTGATTCAAGTATCTTGCCGTCTATCTCTAATGGTAGCTATGGAGAGAGTATCTTAGCTTAAAGAGGACTTAGCTGAGGAGTAATTCGACCTCCTCATTTACTCATAACCCATAGTTCAGCAACATCCTTTTGGAGCTTATCACTGGAAACAGTCTCCAAAGATTTTTGATAATGAATTATTTTGAACCCAAACTACGCATCTTTATTTACAGATTACGTACATGATACACATTACTATTATCGTTAGATATATTATTATTGATAGTGAATGTAAATGTGCATTTCAAATAGGCTTCTTGACTAATGCTAAATTGTTCTCAGCCAACTATTTATTAGATCTCTTTGATTTTTTTTTTAATCCTTTAACGTGGCTGTCAGCTCGGCCATTTTCCTGTCGCTCACACGTGTCTGGACCGTTAGCATTCTCTTCAATCTCTAATTTCTTTGAAAGAATTTTTTAACCATTTTTCCATTTGTGAGGATTAGTTTATTTAAAACTAGATGATATAATCTACTCAATTGGGTACACATTGCACAACTTTGCAAAATGCTGAAAGTGAACGGACACATGTATGCAGCAGGCTGACCGCTTGCCCTACAGAATTCCCCCTCTTCCTCCAGAGAAGGTGCATGTTTTAGGAGGCGTGTGACTTAAGGACCGAGTAGAGTATCAGTGTCAGTCCATAGAGTATCAGTAAAATTTCACATCTTTTCCCTCTTATTCTAAATTGAGAAATACATAAATGGACTTTTGGCTTCCGGCGTGGCACACGAGGAGCTTGCAACTTGCCACTGCATCCTAACGCCAAGTAAAACGCTGAACAAACTGAAAATCTGGCAACTCTTCTTAGATCCATAAGAAAAGAAATAGTAGCTCTTAATTGTTTTCCTTATATATCTAGGCATTACCTTGCTTGCACCCCACTCTCGGGAACCACAATGCAGGGGGGCTGTAGAAGCAGACAGAAAAACAAGAAAGACAGAAGCTACCAAAGGAGATAAAGTTTTCTTAGTAGAGTCACCTTTCCATGGGCTTGTGATATTTACTAAATTACTCAGGTCAGATATTTCGAATATATAAAATTTATATTCTTTTCTAAAGAATGAGGTTTTAAATATCTATGAAAATACTTCTATACATATACTTACATTATTTTTTGTTGAATATTCGGCTGATAAATAAAGAAACAACTGCTTAACATTCCAATCAAATATATTTTCTAGATGTATATAAATTAAGGGATATATAAATCATAAAGCAGCACACAACTTTAAAACAGATTTTAGTTATTCTTAAATTAATTATTCATAGCAATACTGATACTAAAATTAAAAAAAAAAAAAAAGGAGAGGTGGCCCAGAAACATACTGGGCCTCTAATTTAATAAAAATATATAGAAGATGATATACTGTAAAATCCAGCTCATTCCAAAGTCAAAAAATATCAGTGAGATTATCAGTATCCTGCCCTGCTCCTCTAAGCATTACTACCTGAGATACTTCAATTAATACAAACTTAACCGAGAAATACAAAATTTCGTTTTCTGTAAAATCAACCCACTAAGTCTAAAAGAAAGAGGACTTAGTATTTCAAGCACATATGATTCCACTGGAGTTCTGAGTATAACCAATCACCACAATATAACTTAATGTTAAGCAAAAGTGAACCAGGCTCAAGTAATTAAACCAAGTACGGTAAATTGTACATATTATTTTTGGACATATGCCAGTAGAGATCAAAATGTCTCAACCCATGAAGTGCTTTAGTAAGAGTACACAGCTGAACCAATCTGGCTTCATTAGTTTGCACCCAAGTGAAAAAAACTCACCAGGATTAATTACAAGACTGGTGTGTCACTGAGAAATGAACTGAGTTAATGTTTGGATTTCATTAAGCATCATATGTAAATGGTTAAGTCATTTTATTATATCCGTTTATATACTAACAGCTACATGTTCATGACATTCCACTCTTAGATATGTGTATCCACTAAGAATCACTATTTTGGAATTCAGAAGCCTTAAATACCTCTCTATAAAAACAGGTACAATTTCAAGTTTTAGCAGCCATATTAAGAAAATCTAAACTACAAATGATGAAATTAAATTTCACTAGAATTGCCCACATACACAAAGTTCCTACTTTCACGCTAGCTCCAAACTCTCTCACTAGCTTAGATTTTTTTTTTTTAAAGAGATGAAGACTTAAAAGCAAAAGTTTAACACGGGACTTTTCTGATGGTGTACTCTATTGCCTAAAACAGTGCCTACAGAACTAATTCCTAGTCTACTTCTAAACCTAGTAATTTATTTCTAAAAAACTCAAGTTAAAAATAATTCCAGGCTAGTAAAGAGACTTGTCAGGTAAACTCCACAGGTAGATCATCTGCTTCCACTGTTCAGATAGTTGCTTTACACAAGTTCAAACAGTTCAATCTCCATAACCAACTTTAATCCTGGGGTCTTAAAAAGGCAGATGAGATCCCAGAAGTGGCAGGTAACAATGCTGCCAAGATAGTA
The DNA here is from genome assembly GCF_949774975.1 of Lagenorhynchus albirostris. NCBI lineage: Eukaryota > Metazoa > Chordata > Mammalia > Artiodactyla > Delphinidae > Lagenorhynchus > Lagenorhynchus albirostris. Next base: position 29,665,950 of record NC_083115.1, on the reverse strand, counting down.
ATCTAAGACCCTAAGAGAAGATTAAACTGGCCCAGTGACCAGAGGTGTCAAAAGGTGGAAGTTCAAAATAAAGAGAAAATATTTAAATCACGTCCATTTTAAATAACTCTTTTAATTGTTACGATTTCTCTGACTCTTATTATAAAAGTACTTATAAAAAGAACGATAATGGCAAAATGCTAATATGGTTTACCAATAATCATTTGACAATGACCTTCTGAATCACAGCAGATGCAATTCACTTTTTCAACATATGTTTCTCTCTGCTATCACAAAACATGGACATATTCTTGGGGATTGTACATGAAACGTTACATCTAGGTAGGCTGAGTAGTGGTTACATTCTTCCGTCTTTAATTTAAATGATCTAATTTTATCTTCTTTCCTAAATACAGATTCAAACTCTCTTATAGCTTTAGATCTATTTAATGTTTCTATGAAGAATTTAAAGTGTGTTCACACAATAATAACTCATCAATCTATAAATACAAGTTTTCTCAAGGTTGAACGAGGAGGTATTAACATGACTATACTGATGAAAACACAGGCATAGAAATTTCCAAGGTCTGACTGATTCAATGTATAAACATACTTACTGTCCCCCAAATCACTAAATATGTATATCATTGTAATACTAGAGAAAGAGCGATGAAATATTTGCTAAAAAGGATATCAGCAGTTATATCAAATGTAATGAATCCCAGATCACTTCTTTCTCTAGGTCCAGTGAAGTCTTCTACATTTTTTCTAGAAATAAAGATAATAGTTTCACCATCCTTCAAACATAACAGCATACAAAACTCACAAAATTCCTTACATACGTGAAAGACAGGGTCTAGCTGTATCCCACAAAGAAAAAAGTAAAAATCAGAGAAACTGGTAAGTGTGACAATAGAAACATTCTAATCCACTATAGAAGTAGGTCTTCAGCTATTTTCATTTACCTTCAAAGAACCCCTAACAAAACCCAGGGGGAGAAAAAAAGTGCTCATAGAATGTGGAAATACTCGATGTCAAGTGATTTGGTAGACTGGGTAGAAGAAAATTACATTTGACTGCAAGGTGGTACGGAAACCAAGATTAAATGAACAACTACTATTCACTGAGCACGTACTACGTATGCGTCCGGGTCAGGGCCACTATGTGTTTTTGACAATTATCTCAATCCTCACAACAGGCCTACGAGTTGGGTATTACTTCCACTTCAGACAAAAGGAAATGAAGACCCAGGAAGGTAGGAAGCTTGCTCAAGGTTCACAGTAGCTAACAGCTGTTCAGTGTGTACCACGAGCCACCCTCTTCTAAGCCCTCCCAGAGCAGACAGCGCTCGTGATGTCCAGCCTGAGTCTACCGGAATCTAAAAAAGAGTACCTAACAAACATCAATGCAGGGAGGAAAAAAAAAATAAGTGGGGAATAGCCATTAGATGACTGGCTTGTTGGCGTTTGTGACTTAGAAATAAAACTAAGGTTGAAGACGAGGGAGCTTTCGTTGGAAGATGGCACAGATAAGAAGGACACGAGAACCAGGGGGGAAAAAAAAGCTACGAATCGAAGAAAGTGCCAGAGAATAAAAATTAGCATAAAAAATGGGCATTAACGAAAGGACATTTCAAAATTCTACTTCGGGCATTTTCGCAGATTTATTCAAGCGGCTGGCCCTTCACAAATAAAATTAAAAGCACGCCGCCTGGGAGCGCTGGGAGGCCGACTCCTCCCCGGGCATCCAAACCTCTCCTGCCAACTTCGCAGGCGCCGCGGGTACCTTCGGCGGCGGGACGAGGGGGACGGACCCCGCGGAGGGGCTGTCGGTGGGCAAGTCGGGCCGGGAGCGCCCGGGACCCCGAGCCCCGCGCCGGCGGGGGTGCGGCCGGGCGGGCCGCTGGGCTGGTGTGGTGCTCCCTTATTGGCCGGGCGCGGGCGAGGGAAGTGAGGCACAGGAAGGAAGCGGAGGCAGCGACCCGAGCAACGCTCGAAACGAACATTTAAGAGCAAGCCCGGGAAGATGCGGCGGAGGGTGGGAGTCGAGGGAGAGCCCCCATGGATCCGCCCGGGGGCGAAGGCCGCTCGGGGAGGCGGGGAGGGGAGGGGGTTCGCGCGGCAGCCCGGCCTCGGCGCCCCCCGCCCCGGCCCGGCCCCGCCGCCCGACCCCGGCCGTACTCACAGCATGATCCTCGAGACGTGCAGCCGCACCGGGACGCTCCGGTCTTTGAAGGCGGTGGTGATGAAGCAGCCGAAGGTGAGCGCCGCCATCACGCTCAGCGAGAAGGCGAACAGCGAGTTCGCCCGCGACAGCACCGTGTTCATCGCGGCCGACGCCCCGAAACCCGCTCCCCACGCACACCCGGCACCCCGTTCCGGCCGCGGTCCACCTCTCTGCGAGCCGCGCCGCCTGCGCCGAGCGTTCCGGGGTGGGGGGAGTGAGGGCGCGCTGCCGCGGCCCCGCCTCCTTTCCGGTCCCCGGACGAGAGCGAGCGCGCGCGCTCCCGCCGCCTGGACACACCCACCAGCGGGCGGGACGCGCCGAACTGGAGAGCCGGAGCCGCGCGGGGGCCCGCCCCTCCTCTCGCGGCCCGGCGCCGCCACCAATCAGCGACCAGCAACGGAGGGGCGGGGCTTCGCCGCGGAAGGCCCGCCTCCTGGGCGCTGGCTTCCCGTCGTTCGGCCCGCGGCTCGCCCACCATCCTTTCCCCCGCCCTTACGGCAGGTGCTCTGGCGCTGCGGCTTTCTGGGTGCTTAGGTTCCGTCGATTTGCACTTTAAACCGGCAGCGGGGCCAGGTAGTTTGGTTTGTGTCCTGACGTGTCGCGTTTGGAAACATAGCTTTAGAAAGCGCCGAGTCTTCCCCTTTGTCAAACCTGGTCAAAGTTAGAACTTCGGCTTTTTGGGAGGGCGTGGGAGCCTTTACTTTCCACGCCCAACCTTAGACCAGTTCCTATTAATGCTTTGCCTTCCAGCGGCCGCTAACGCTGTGTTACCCGATAAGGATGCTGCTACCCAGTTTAAATAGTCCATTTAACAAGGTGTATTGGGGAGCTGAAAGGATGACCTCACTAGGTCCTTAGGATCAAAGGCGGTGGTGGCTGTGGAATCGCTATGTCTCACGAAGTATAATTTAAGTTTTATTTACATAAAATATTTAATATGTATCATATATAAAGAAGATATGTACTATAAAATACATAAACTTACAATTTAACATTAGCAAGCCCTCAATACATAATGGCCCTTTGGGGCCGTAGGGTTCATACAGTGCCAATCCCTGAGCTTAAATATACTGTCTGCCAACACCTTTGTTCCTTTTGCAATGAGGCTTTTTCGTACTTATAAAAATGGGATTCAGAGGGCCCAGTAATCCGCTGAAATTATTTTTTTTTAAATTCTCTGTCCGTAAGCCAGAAGAGTTTACGAACACCTGAGATACCTGCAAACCAGAAAGTGATGATATGATCCTGATGCTGGCTTACGTTGTCTATCGTTGAGCCCTTGCTTCTTTGCATTATTCATTAATCACTCAGTTTTCATACAGCCATGCAGTTAGAATTATTACTAAGTGCCTACTGTTCCAGGTAGAGTTCTAGGCTTTGAGAGTACAGGACTAATAAGGCAAAGTCCCTGCTAAACTGGAGCAAAGCCAAGTAATGAATAACAGATAAACTATGAACTAAGGAGAGATCCTTAGTTGAGTTAAAACCCTAAATTTTTATCTTCCAGGCAGCCAGAGGTTATTCAATAAAGCAACGATTTATTGAATACTTAGCACAGTGCATAAACAAAACAATTAGGTATTCTTATTATAGGATGACTTAGAGAAGGGATGCTTGTTGTTACAGGTGTTGATGTCCAAAGAGAGTATTCTAAAAGATACGGGACTGCAAGTATGGGTTTATGTAAGAGATACCCAGCAGTCTGGTCCAGCTGAACAATGTATGTATAAAGCATTAGGTGGAAAAGAGTCTGGAAAGGTATATTAAGGGCCTTTTGTAGAAAACCTGGCCAAGGAGTTGGGATCTTATATCACAAGAAGTTACATGTTAAACAAGAGTGGCGTCACTGAACAGACAGCCATTTATAAGTTACATATAGAGAGTAAGCGCCTGATGTTGACCACAAAGGGACAAAAAAAAGAAAGACCGATAGGGACATTTCAGAGTCAAAAATCTATGATTTAGCAGTTGCTTAGATAGGGGTGTATGCAAAATATGGTGGAAAGGAGATTGTGAAAGCACAAGTGAAATTAATATTATTATGACATCATGGCTTGAACTTGAGTGACTGGGAGTTCCAAAAACACATGCAAGTCCACGATAGGAGCAGAATAGGGATGGGGTGGGGAATTCTCTTATTCTGTTGTAATTCTCCCATTGTTTCTTTGGATTGTCTAGATACTTAATCATACCATGTACATTAGAGAACACTTTACCTTTTCCTTTCCAGTTTTTAAATTTCTAATTGCATTCTCTTGTCCATCACAGTAGCTAATATTTCTAACAAAATCCTCAATAATGGAGATAATTGGCATCCTTTCATTTCTCCAGCAAGTAAGATAGTGGCTTTGTGATGTAAGTGGTGTGTGTGTGTGTGTGTATCATATTGATATCTAGGAAATACCCATTAATTCCTTTTTTATTGAGAAGTGTTCTTTAACATAAATGAGTGTTGAATTATTTTCACATGTGTTTTTTGTATCTTTGGATGTGATCGCATAATTTTTCTCCCTAACTCTATGCCATAGACTGAATGTTTGTGACCCCACCCCCCAAATTCATATGTTGAAATCCTAACTCCTAGTGTGATGGTATTAAGAGATGGGACTTCCAGTAGGTGATCAGGTTATAAGGGTGGAGCCCTCATGAATAGGATGAGTGCCCTTCTAAAAGAGACCCCAGAGAGGTCCCTTACCCCTTCCTTCATGTGGGGACTCAATGAGAAGACTGCCAGTCTATGAACCAGGAAGCCGGCTCTCACCAGACACTGAATCCACCGGCACCACGATCTTGGACTTCTGACCCTCCAGAACTGTGAGAAATGAACTTCTGTTATTTATAAGCCACCCAGTCTATGGTAATTTGTTATAGCAGCCAGAACAAACTAAGACACTCTATTAATATGATGGATTATATGAACAGATTTCCTAATATTGAACCATTGCACATTCCTGGAATAAACTCCACTTGGTCATGATGAATTAATTTTTTTTTTTTTTTTGCGGTACGTGGACCTCTCACTGTTGTGGCCTCTCCTGTTGTGGAGCACAGGCTCCGGATGCGCAGGCTCAGCGGCCATGGCTCACAGGCCCAGCCACTCTGTGGCATGTGGGATCTTCCCGGACCCGTGGCACGAACCCGTGTCCCCTGCATCGGCAGGCGGACTCTCAACCACTGCGCCACCAGGGAAGCCCATGATGAATTAATTTTTAATATGATCTTGGGCTTTCTTTTCTAATTGTTCTTTTAAGTTTTTGCCATAAATATCCGTAAGTGAAATTGATCCGTGTTTTTCTTTTTTTGGTCATAATATTATACTCAGAATATGAATTTGTAAGTTTTCCTTGTTTTTCTATGCACTAGGATATTTAAGTGGGACTTGGATTATTGTTCTTTAAAAATTGGGTAGAAATTACCCAATTGGGTAGAAATTACCTACTCTTCTTTTTTGATGGTTATTGATTGTTCATTGTAATTACCTATATGTGTGCTTTCTCCCTTTTTAATTACTTTAATTAGTATTTTTTCTTTGTTGAATTTTTTCAAAGAACTATCTTTTACAATTCCTAATTAAATCTACAGTTCTTTGTTTTCTTATTCATTAACTTTTGTTTTTAACATTATCAACTATTTCCATTCCACTTTTCCTTGGTTTTCTAGCTTTAAGGATTAGATATTTAATTGACATATTTTCATTTTTATTGTTACGATAACCACTTTAGCTGTATCCTAAAATTTTTGATCAGTTGTGTTTAAATTTTGTATTTCTCTTCTGAGGGGTAGCTTAATTGTGTGTGTGTGTGTGCGCGTGTGTGTGCATGCGCGCACGAGCTACATTTCCAGGAGGAGGGACCTTTTTCCTTTTGATGGTTTTAAATTGATGTCTGATTTTATTTCATGTAGACAGAGAATGTTGTTTCTACTCTTTGGATTACTGAGGTCTTCTTTGTGGCCTAAAATGTCACTTTTGTGAATATTCAGTGTGCACTGGAAAAGGGTATATATTTTCTGCTAATGGTATACAGAGCTTGATATATATCTATGAGATCTATCTTATTGATTATGTTATCTGTGTCTTTTATTTCCTTATTAACGTTTTGTTATCTTTGTTTTCTTGGATTGAGAGAGATGTGTTAAAGTCTCCAAATTATTGTGTTTTTGTCTGTTTCTCCTCTCATCTTTATACTTTCTGCTTTATACAATTTGTTAAGTAACAGTATGTCTTCATTATGAATGGTGTCTTTAGCATCATAAAGTATTCTTCTTTTCCTCTTAATGCTTTTCGATCGGAGTTCTAGCTTGTCAAATGCCAAGATTGCGTGGGAGGAAATTGACGCTGTTATTTATCTAAAATAATACTGTAGACCTCAGTTAAGGTTTAGCACTTTTTGACTAAATGTCTTCTCCTCTTTGATAATTTCTACTGAGAACCTGATGGCAGTTATGAGAGGAACAGCTGGAGTGCTTTGTCAGCACTTGAATAAATAGGGAGTGGTCGACTGGGGAAGACATGCTTAGTTGTATTTTCCAAGAGTAGGAAGAACCACAGGATAAAGGTAAAGTCTCCATCTTCTTATTTGCAAATAATTATTCTTCTGTAACATGGAGCCAAGAAGAAGGAAGAGGAGTGACTTAGGGAATACTTTAAATAAAGCTGTGTGCACATGGACAGTTAGGCTGTGGAAAAAGCAGATGAGCCTAAAGAGACAGCATTGCAATCACATATGCTATTGTTCAGGATGTGCAAAGTGCCCCAGAAGCACCAGGCTACCCAAGGAAGTTGCTGCAGTGGAGTGTGTTATAGGTCTGACCCACTGAGGACTCCCGTTAGAACTATTTTTCATAAAGGGACTATAAATTATACTGTCCATCATGGAGAGTCATACATTTTTCTATCCCTTTCAATGTCCAGGACAGAACCTTGTACCTAGTAGATGCTCAGAAAATTCTAGTTGAATTGAGGTGCCCTGAATCCATAAACTATATTTTTGAAGAATTTTCACAGAAAAGATATATACATGTCATACGCAAATAACAAGTATTTAAAGTATAAATTGGTAAAATGGTATCAAGTGAAAGCTAACTTGGATATGAAGGCTGAGGACAAATTGTAGAAGGCTTGAATGCCAGGGTGATAAGTTTGAACATCACCCAGGAGACAGTTGGAACCTTTGGGAATTTTAGTTCATTTGAATATAAAGGCCATGGGGTCTCTAGGTAGATAAGTAATTTCTTAGGGAAGAATGAGACTGCCAGCGTGTAGACCAGGTGAGAGATTATCGCAGTAGTTCAGACATGAGATGATGAGCGTGTGAATCAAGGCGATGGCAGTGCAAATGGAGGGAAGGAGCAGATGCATCTGTGAATTTCCCTCCAATTTCATCCATAGCCTCTAGGTTTTTACTACATTGAGAGTATTTCCAAGGACTCTGGGAAGTATCCATATCAAGTCATTCAGCCCAAATTCCAGTCCTGGCACCAATTCACTGGCATTTCATGGATGCAGTTTCATGGAGGACTGTTTCACGGGTGAAGTCAGGAGATGTGAGACTCGTGGGTCAGAGACTAAGGACTTTGTTACTGGTGGCACAGCAAGCAACCCGAGCATCACGTTTGAATTGGTTCTTCTTGGCCTCCGAGTCCCTCGGGGGTGACCCAGAGGGCCCGGATGTCAGCTGTGCCCACATCATCTGCATTTTTGCTGAGGAATGTTAAGCTTGAGGAACGTACCCTTTTACTGCAAGCAGTAAGCAGGGAGACATCACCTCCTCCCTCAAGGTTGCCCGCTGCAAATACAACTCGAGAGATGGCCTGAGTAAAGAGAAGTCAGGGCTTTGCATGGTTGGCGTACCCAGCAAAACATGCGTGAACGCAGAGGTTCAAAGACTTCTCTCCCAGTGCGTGGATCCACAAGTTGTATGTGTTTCAAATTGCGATAAATGACAAACAGCCTTCAAAAGGTGGTGCCCATTTACCCTCCCAGGCACGGTTAACAACCATGGAGCTTTTGTTTTTTATGCTGAGCTGATTGCCAGTTTGCATTTCTGAATGTAAGGTTACAGATGAAATATGTTTATCGCTCATTAGTATTCTCTGTGAATTGCCTCTCCAAAATTGTCAGCCCCCTTTCTGCTGTGAAATGCTGTCTCTGCCACTTCCTTGATTTTTCTTGCCTGATTTTCAAGACCTCAGAGCTCTAAGTCCAGCCCACGTTGCCAAATTTGTCTCTGCAACACTCACGTTCTCCCCTAGCCCCCAGTGCCTTGATCTGTCAGACTCCTTGTGCCTTAACTCTCGTTCCCTTCACTTAGAACGCTCGCCCCTTCTATTCTCCCCCTCCACTTTCTTCCCATCTTTTAGGTTCCAACTCAGGCTTCCCTGCCTCTTTCAAATATTCCTTGACAAGTTCTACTTACCTGGATTTCACTGCTTTGAACTTTTTCAGAAACTTCTTTACATTAACCAGAATTTATAACTTAATTTTATGTTATAATAAATTTTTATGGTTATATCGTCTATGTCACCCTTACCTCCTAGGTTTGATTGCATGGATCTATGACTTCTTTTATATCCTATCTAGAGCCTCTTGGAGTACATATTATCATATGTGTGTTTAACCAAACAGATAGCTTCAAAACTATTTTTTTCAAGATATTTGTTTAGTTAATGACTATTAAATAGACCATGCCAGTCTTATAATTCTAGTTCTATTCCTATGCATTTCTTTAAAGAGAGAAAACCAGAAAAACAAAAAGCTTAAGCAGAAGGAAAACCACTTACTGGGAATTTGAGGGGACAAAGAACTATGTAATTTAAACAAAACAAAACAAAACTTGTTGCTTTCAGGTCATTTTGTGTCTGTTAAAGTTTTTCCAAGCATGACTCCTATGGCACTAAGGAAATTCAAGAATATGTTTCAATTTTTGTTAGAGTATGTACCTTTATTTTCCTTGTTACTTACATGAAAATAACCCGTTCAGCCCAGGGCCCTTGGAATGAAGCAAAGAAGCAAATGTTTCCACTCAGGAGGCTGTGGGGCTTTTATAAGGTTCATCATCAGCCTCTAGAACATTCCTCCAAGCAGCCACTCATCCATACTTTTGTCCTTCCATTGTTGTCACTCTTTGCATCTTGGCTTTGCACTCTGGGTCTTCGTTCCTGTCTCGGGCCCTCCTTTCTCAGGCTGGCTTTTTGAACCTAGCCTTTCGGTCCACTGTCTTTGGCCCACCTGTGTGCGCTGACTGTTAGCCTGCGTGAGAGGTTAGCGCGTGGGTTCACAGCTGCCTGCCCCTTGTGCACAGGCCAGCATGGTTTATGACGCCTCCTCGGTCGGGGCATGGTGGCTAATTGGAAATTATCCCAGAGACCCTTGGTTTCCGTGGAGCTAAATGTCACCCTCCCAAGGAAAATGAAAAGCAAGAAGTCCTTCCGTATTCTCTAGACAATCAAAGACATCCGGAAGTTATTGGGATTCTTTGGATAGAATAGGCAATTACTATCCACCTTCTCTGCTCGTAGCATCTAGACAACTGTCCTTGCAGGAAAGTGAGAAGCTGCTAGTGAAGCTGAGGCGTTCTCTTAGTTGGAGAGCCTGGGCAGCTCTTCTCTCTTCCTGCCCCTCAGACTCACCCAGAAACCCACCGTTCCAACTGTATCTCTAACATGCTAGACATCTGGCTACTGGAAAATCCAGCTTCTAATCTGTATCACTGCAATCACTGCGCACACATCCCAAGGAAGCTCGTCCCAGCTGAGGTAAAGGGGCCTGAGAAAGGGCTGTCAGCCTCAGGCCAGCTTTGGGGCATCAGGTCCTAGTATGGACTTGGCCCAGGACCCTGCTATAATGAGTGCCGACCACCAAAGCTCTAAAGTAAGATCCAGACATTCAGACCATGCCTGGTGAGGTTTATTACTTCTTGCTCCTTTGCGTTCTCTTTAGTATAGAAAAGTTTCTAGATACCCACTGGCAAACAAAGCCCGCTGCATCTGGGATGGATATAAACGGGAAAATAGTTATGGGAACTGTGTCGAAGGGTTAACCCAATAGGCCTGAGACTGCTGTGCTTAGAAGTGCCTGCTTGCAGGGTTGGCCCTTGGCTGGCATCTGGGGACTCGGCTGGTAAACGGTTCCCTGAACTGGTATAAAACTTCCCCTAAATGATAAAAGCGGCTTAGTGTCCCTAGACTGTGGGTAGAACCAATGTGGTTCGTGCCACACCTGCTCTCCTTCTGAGAGTCTGGAGTATTGGTACGTGCTAGGTAGGCAGAGGGTGACTTCATGACGATTCCTGTGTAGAAACCCTGGGCACTGAGTCGAACGCCCCCCTGGTGGACAGCACTGCACATGTGGTCATGGTCCCCAGCTGGAGGAATTGAGCACATCCTGTGTGACTCCACGGGGCGGGGGGGTCCTGGACGTCTGGGCCTGGTTCCCGCAGACGGCTTCCCGTGCGCAGTTGCCCTCGGCTGATTGTGTTTTGTAATCCTTTCAGTGTCATAAACCTTGGCTGTGAGCATGACTGTATAGTGAGTCCTGTGTGTCCTTCTAGAGAACCACCAAAACTGAGGGGACCCCGACACAAGGACTATCTCCCATGTCATGAATCTTCACATTTAGAAAGTCCTAAAGGATTTCTACCAAGACATATGGAAACAGCCCCAGTCTGTTTTGTAAGGGGAGCTGCTGTCCTTGTCTGTGTTTTACCCTAAGTCCTGCACGTGCACTCGGTCTTGTGTTCCGGCCCGTGCTGCCCACACGCTCTGACCTACCGCACCGGGCACTTACCCCACCGGGCCTTCAGTTTCCCTGCCTTTGCCACTCTGCTCCCAGTGCCCGCTTGGGCCCTGCTTGTCCTGCCAACTCACGCGAGCACATCTGCCGGCGTTCTTGACCTTGAATTACCTGCTCAGTCCTGATTTTCACAGTCTTTTGCCTCCTCTCGTGTCCATGGCATTGGATGGAGACGCTTTCGCTGCTGCTTCTTAATCACTGAGCGATGCAGCGGCCTCATCAGCTCATCTGATCGCCCTGCAAGAGGAGTGAATTAGGCAAAATCCATAATTCCAGCCAAGTTCATCATTCTTTGTGTGAACGCATAGCACCTTCATGCTCCTTATTTATGTGTGTAAAGCTGAAAAGAAGTTAGAATCAATATATATATGTAACAGAGAGGGTTAGAAAACTCAGGGTAATACCTAAAACTGCTATTTTTTTCTGAGATTTTTTTTTTTTTTTAGCTACTGAGAATACCTTAAAAAGTTAAAAATCCATGTAGAACTCTATTATTCTGTCTTAGTAACTTACAGAAAAGGAATAAGGAAATATTTGAATTCTTTACATCCTTACTTTGCAAGGTCCATTCTGAGAAAAAAAATTGTTTCAAGAGAACTTATTAGATTTCAGCTTCTGGGTGCTGAAGTATGTTCAGATTTTTTGCACTATTACATTTCTATGAATCCTTCTGTTGGAAGGAAGTAAAAAGTACCATTCAAGGGATGTGAACACACTACTAAAACTGGAATTCGTGAAGCACAAATTCCACTTCTGTGGTTTAATCGTGAGTCATATTGCGTGAATCAGTTCATACGTGTATGGTATTGTAGGAGCAGGTGGGGAAGCAAAGAACTTGTGACCTGGAATAAGAGCTGTTAACAGACGCTGAGAAAAGGTCGTGCCACGTGCACTGACGCAACCATGTCAGCAGGCAAGACCCAGCGCCCCAGAGACAGCTGTGGTTCGGGTGACGATCTGCATACGGGATTTGAGTTGTACGTGAACCCTTTGCGTGTCTTTCTGACCTTAGGCTGCTGATTTGTATAAGACACGTTTCACTATAAGTTATCATATTTAGCAGCTGGTAGTTTTTGTGACAACCTTCCTGGGAAAGATCCCAAGTGATTCCTGACACCAAGTGATTCTTGACACCAAGATCCCTGGAAAAAAGTGGTGAAAGGTGTCTTCCTTCTTTTCTCAAACAAATATAAAGAAAAAGCAAAACGTCAGTCAATCTGCAAACTACATTTCTTCACTTTCTATCTTCATTGAGGCTTTGAATGTAGATATGGGTACAGAGAGGGACCCACATGACACATGTACTTCTCTTTGGTTCAAAGGCTTACAGTGAACTTATAATTCTTCTACCGAACCTAGAATTAGTGTTTTTAAGGTAACAATTATTTCTTATGTGTGTAACACCTTTGAAAATTTACTTAAAGGTTTAGGGAGAGAGTTGCTGGAATAAAACATGTAGATGATGGATATCTGAGAATATATCTTGATCATTTACATTAATTCTTAATGAAATAATTCCTGGTAAATCTTTTTTCTAAAGTTGGGTTTTCTAGCCACATAGCCTTGATGTATTACATGTACTCATTGGGCTTGATTTTCTGATTATAAGAGAAGCTTTGCAAAGCTGTACCCACATTTGCCCAGAACTGTTCTGGTTTAACCTTGTTGTACTTGAAAATTTGTGATAGTATTTCATTTTCAAAAATGTCTTGGTTCATAATAAGTTCTAAGATTATGCTACAAATACAGCCGATGGTAAAGAATTTGGACTTTATTCTAAGTACAGTGGGATGCAGTCCTTTTGCTCATTTTGTGTTAGTACAGCTATAAGGATTTTGCAGTTGTCTCACACTTTATCTTCTACCTACTCCCTTGTTTGTTCTTCTGTGTCAAGCTAGAAAAATTTTCCTGAATCGCTCCCAAGGTCATCTAGCTGCAAAGAACAGATAAAAGCCCATTTCTGCCTTTCCTGGGCCACTTGACATTTCTATAAGATTACTTCTCTCTGCCTGGATTTCTAATCCTGCAGTTCAATTACTGTGTAAGCAGTCTTGCTATGTTGTTATAAACCATATCTCTATGTTTTAAATATTCTTGCTTATGGTACTTCTTTTCACATATTTTCTAACTTATTTTGACTGATCTTATAGCCGTCCAGTCTGCTGAAAATTATTCTGCTGTCCGCTTTCTGACCGTGGGCAGGTTATTGTACCTTTCCTTTGTAAAATGGAGCTATTAACACTACTGCCTCATAGGGGTTATATTAGTCTAGGGCTGCCATAACAAAATACTACAGACTAGGTGGCTTCAACAACAGAAATTTATTTTCTCACGGTTTTGGAGGCTTTAAGTCCAAGATCAGCATATGGTCAGTCAGGGTTTGTTTCTGGGGAGGCCTCTCTTCCTGGCTTGTAGACAGCCACCTTCTAGCTGTGTCCTCACATGGCCTTTTCCCTATGTGCCTGCAGAGAGAGAGCTCTCATGTCCCTTGCTCTTCTTAGAAGGACACCAGTCCTACTGGAGTAAGGCCCTACCTTTATGACCTCACGTAACCTTTATTACTTCCTTATAAGCCATATCTCCAAATACAGTTAGTTGCATTCGGGGTTAGAGCTTCAACATATGATTTGGGGAGGAGACCCAATTCAGTTCATAACAGGAGTATCATGAGCAATAAATGAGATATTTCATGAAAAGATACTTGGAGTAGAGTTTCATATTTTGATAATTTTAGGATATACTGAAATACATAAGATATTTCTATATATTCTAAATTGATATAATAGTGCTCAATAAATGTTATCTGCTACTTTTATGTTTATTATTTGTTTTTGTTCTTGTCTGTCCCTAAGACTTAGCTTTTTTATTTCATTCCTGCCCTCCTCTCTAAGTCAATCTATAGATCCAGGCTCTCAGCCATTGGGTTGATCATGTACCAAACAGACTTTAATGAGTCGTTCTTCACCAAAATCAGTGATTCTCATATGTAAAATTTGAAACTGCTGTTCACACTATCTACAGGAAAACAAAAACTTGGAATATGAGGTAGTTGCTTCAATTGACCAGGGTGGACTGGGGCAGTATTATATACAAAATTAATTGGGAAGAAAACGGTATCTTTGACACAAGTCATACTAAGTATTATCTGAGAGAATAATTCAGTACAAACAATGATAACACTCATGAGTCTTGTCATGATCTGTTGACTCAGAAAAGGAAAAGGGTTTAATTTTTAGTGACTTAAGTACAGCTGATGCAATTATGATACATGCAATCTTGCTATTTTATTATCAACTGTATTCATCTCATTCATCACCTCTGGGTTTTAAATGGTAACTGCACTCATAATGTAGTTAAATGCTGTATGAATTCTCCATCAGATATATTACAGATCCACTCCAAGTGCTAGACCAGATGTTCTTATGCCTTACAATGTGAAGCATCAGAGCCAAGGTAGTCAGGAACAGTGGTTCCCAAATGTTGCCTCATCAATTGGCTGCAAAAGAATTATCCGAGATATTTGTTTAGATAAAGCTTTCTGGACCCACTGATTCAAAGCTCTGAGGATGTGTCCTGCAGACTTCTCTCCCAGTCAGACTCATTGCAAGGGCCCTAGCTTTCTAAGCACTGAAGCTCATGAATGCCACCAGCATGTGTGGTCAGGTGGCACCCCACCGTATTTACTCCTGAGATTCTTAAAACCTAAGAGTTTCGTGGAGAATGATTTGAATGCTGCCCATATTTGTGGTTATAGATGGTAAGAAGGAGGGAACAGAAGGGGTCTATGAAAGTCATAGTATAGCAACGGAGAACAAGGAAGCCAATCAGGGAGATCACTGAAGCTTTATTCCCACTGGGGGAATAAAGCTTCCCTGGTTTTCTCAGGCTAAATTGACATTTTTATATGAAGTATATATTCGACCCACACAATGCTTTTGTTCAGTCAATGTATTATGAGAATTAATAAGGTAATCTATTTCAAAGTTATTTGAAATGATAGCATTATATATATATAAAATCTCTAAATCCAATATTTATATATATATATATGTTAGTAGTGTTTTTATTCTTAAATATAATAGTATATTAGACTGTTTAAAACAAAATATAATTCTTTGGTTAAGCCAACCACGGTAAAGAGGAGGAGTCTTTTATGCGTCATGAAACACTGGCTTAATGTTCCCATTGTGTTTTTTTTTAATATCTGATTGTTGTTATGCCAGGGAGATTTTGTCTCTTTAGAAGACTTGCTTTAATGAAAACGTGTTCATTATCTGTTTTATTGCTGCCTAAAACAACAATGTTTGGTAACAAAGAAGAGAATCTGTTAAAAAATAAAAAAAGTTGAACAATAGCAGGCAGATTCGCTGTTACTATTAAAAGGATTCAAACAGAGCCTCCTACCAGAAACTGTAATAAATAGTTTCCAAAAATCTGCTTTGGAAGGTGCTAGCAAACAACCAATGCCAGTCCGCCTACTTCTGAAAATTCCTCTGCAGAGCGATGAACTCTAGAAGCAAAGAGAACAGAAAACCCTAGCACCAGCATCCTGAGCTTGCCTACTGAGGGTGGTGCCCACGCACGTCCTCACTGCCCCCGATTCATCTAGGAGTAAATTATTTGAAGACCCTGTGGAATTATAAAAGAAGCATTTCATTAGACCCTCAGTCCAATGTTTAGATCTGAGACACTATAACTAAATCTCTCAAGCGGCAGCCCTCTCCAGTGAACTCAAATAATCAATTATAGTTCCACCGAGAGAAAGGCTTTTTCTGACTTTGCCAAAAAGCAGGCTAACAGCTGATCCATTCCTGAAGATATTCGTGCAGATTCTCAGATAATCCCTATTCATAAGGAACATTCTAAGTCAAGCATCCGCAATTCTTTGGTAATTTTTTGGATGACTCCTAGATGAATCGGAGGCAATGAGGACTGACATCCATGTTTGCAGACACGGTGTCTGACTGTGGGGGTGAGCGAAGCAGCCTGTAGAATCACAGCAGAGGCAGTGTAGTTTGGGTGGTCATTGGTGGCAGCAGTTCCTTCTAGCTCATGGTAGAAGGTCTGAGGTCAGATAAGGCACCTGCTCCCAGGACCCTTCTGTGCTGTTTAATTTCTACTTTCTTTTAGTCCAGCCATTACATAAAGGCTGACCTTGTGCAATGCTGTTTTGCAGTGATTTGATATGATTTCAAATCTACTTGTTAATGACAAAATGAAGTTGTTTTTACGAGTGAAGTGGTTTTCAAGGATGAAGTTAGTGTTTTGATGTAAAAGTGAGATCGCCTGTCAGGACGTCATCATCCACATCTGTGGTTGCCAGTGACCACTCAGTAGCTCAGCAGCTGAGGGACAGTGCTGTGGACTTGTGGACGGGCCTCGAGATTGTTATATTGAGTGAAGTAAGTCAGAGGAAGACAAATAGCATATGATATCGCTTATATGTGGACTCTAAAAAAATGGTACAAAGGAACTTATTTACAAAACAGAAGTAGAGTCGCAGATGTAGAAAACAAACGTATGGTTATGGGGGGAGGGGTAAATTGGGAGTTTGGGATTGACATATACACGCTACTATTTATAAAATAGATAACTAATAAGAACGTACTGTATAGCACAGGGAACTGTACTCAATACTCTGTAATGACCTATATGGAGAAAGAATCTAAGAAAGAGTGGATATATATATATGTATAACTGATTCACTTTGCTGTACAGCAGGAAGTAACACAACATTGTAAATCAACTATATTCCAAAAACATTTAATTAAAAATTAAGGATGGGTGAAGAAGCAGCTGTGACAAGGGGACATCTAGGTTATAAATACTCAGGAGTGAGTGAGGGCTGCCCGACAGTGTTCAGTCTGGGCAAGGCTGCCGTTCGCTCATCTAAACAGTTCTCCAAAGACCTTGGGGCATTAGCTCCTGCCAAGGTGAAGGCAACTCTTCTACCAGGAGTGGCCCCGGGAGGGGAGGTCTTCTTGCCCGCTAACACCACTACGGTCATTCGGAGCTACAAGCTCTAGCAACAGGGGACTTTTCACTTCTGTGCTGGCTGCTGGCCATCAGCTCTGGTTGGTCAACCTGTCTCCCCTGAGAGCCACTTCATAGACAGGTACAAGTCCCCTTGTCTGGAACAATAGCATAATTTATCTGCCGTTGGTTGGGGGTATGTTATTTCTTTACTGGTTTATGAAGAGACATTATCCTGTATGCTATTGGCTTGTGAAATTATTATAATCCCCGCAGTGAACCTGTGTTAAATAAATGCTTGGCAAAGACAACCTCCGTCTCCGAATGAGAATAATTTGCCACAAAACTAAACAAATACCTATTTCAAAATGACATTTAGTGGCATTTGACTTATCATTACAAGCCTGTCTTCTGGAATTTCAAGCCATTATGGACTTCCGAGCCTATGCTGTTACCTCATAATGAACCACGTTTTCTTACTGTTTTGTCATTCAGTTTACAGTATTTATGCTCAGCTTAGTTACAAAGTGCCAGGTAGCAACCAATTGCCAATAATTTATTAGGCAAACACCACGTAATATATAGTACTAGAATATGGAAATCATAGTCATCTGTGGCCATGTTTTCAAATTTATACTGATTACATATTTCTTTGGGGACAGTTTTCTAAAATGAAGCCCAAATATTACCTCACAAGATGTTTAGCACTGGAGTCTTTTCTCAGGACTTCCTTTTACGCAGTTGTATCCAAGCTTCACAAAGCACTGTCGAATTCTGGTGCCCTGAATCTTCTGCCGCTGCACCTTCAAAATTGTGTCGTGCCGTCACTTTGATGTTATTCTTTGATGCCCGCCTTTCTTGCACTATCCAGTTAACCACCAGGTTCTGTCAAAATGTATCTTACGTTTATCCACTTTTCTCAGTTTTTACTTCATTACCCTAGTTCCAGCCACCGCCTCACCTGGGCTGCTGTAACAGCTTCCTCACCCACCCTCTGGTTCTATTGCTACTCTCTCGAATTCAGCACACACCAGCTAAAACCACCCTTCCTTGCTTTTAGTAAAGCCTTTCAATCACCTTCCATTTAATTTGGAATAAAATCCCCTGGACTTGTTGCCACGTTGCAGTTTGCTCCTTCAAGAGGAAGTCTCCAAGACAGAGCCCAGCACGCAGGCGGGTTTGTAGAGAGCATCATGGGCAATTCCCCAGAGGACTGACAGCCAAGGCGGTCAGCGGGCGGCACCGCCAGCAGCTGGGAGAAGAAATGCTTCCGTCCTGAAGGGGAATCTGCGTGACACATGACATCGGCCGCTCTCCGTGGCCCTATAACAGCGGCCACGCCCCCTGTGTCAGCACCATCTCATGCCCGGCTTCAGGCACAGCGGCCCTCCGTCAGGTCCTGGGAAACCAGAATCCTGGACTGCCACAGGCCACTGAGCCTCCTCTTCGGTGCTGGCCCCATCTCACGTGGCTGGCACTCTCATTTTTCTGGGCTCTGCTTAATCTTCTCTGAAAGGCGTCCCCTGGCTTCCCTGGCTGTAGGTCACCGCCGTTACTCTTCGTCACAGCACTGCCCCTTGTTTCCTACATTGCACCCATCGGCCTATGTATCTTTTAAGTCATTAGTATTCAGGTTCTCCAGAAGAATATAAGCTCCATGACAAAAGGGAAAACTGTTTTGCTCACACTTGTTTCCCCGAATCTAACACGGTGTTGGCACATAGTAGGCACTCGATACGTTTTACTGAATGAATGGATATAAATCCTCAGCCCATGTTTTCTGCTGTGGAAGCTTCGCGATTGCCTAGCTGAGACGATCAGTCAGACGGGCTCCATCGTGCTGCAGTGACATGTTAATCTCGGTGACCCAAAGCCCAGAGGGCCTCCTGCGCCCTCTCTGTGTCCTGCTGGGGACACATGCTGTACTCACTCAGGTTCCCAGGCCACGTGAGGCCTGGTCTCCTGGCTTCATATTTGCTGAGGCGAGAAGGAGGGCAAATGGCCGACTGTGCGCCTCGTCCTGGAAGTGACACGTATCCACTCCCACGTCGCCTGTCAGAGCGAGTCATGTGGTCCTGCCCCGGTCCGGAGGCCGCGTGGATTCCAAATCAGCCCTTGTCTTGCAGACATTGGCCAGAGGCCTCTGTCTGTGGAATCTCATCTGTTCATAGCAGTTAACACAGTTTTGACTTCAGTGATGAAACCGTATTTTTATTTCTGGTCAGGTCTTAATATGTATGGCAAGTCTGGGCACATCACATGACAGTATTCACGAGAAGCCATTGTGAGACACAAGCATTACCCAGCGCCGACACCAAAACCCCCATGGAAATAAAGAACTTAAGAAAACCCATTAGTATTTGAGAATCACTCCGACTGAGCAAAAATAAAACCTGCTTTAGCAATCCATTTACAAAGTTACTCCAGGAATTCCTAATTTTATCTCAAATCTGTAACAAATATTTTTATCGTTTGGATTGCCAGAAAATATAATTTGTGGCATTATTTCTTTAGATGCGTTGAGTTTAAGGAATTTGTGGCAAGTATCTTTTCCAAGTTATCGACCAACTGTGTATGTGTGTGTGTGTGTGTGTGAACACGTGTGTGTTCACATGTGTACTGAGAGTTACATGTATTTCAGGGACATTGTAGCGGTGATTAGCACTAATAATGTATCAAAGCAACTTTAAAGTGATTATTGAACATATAATAATTATTACAGTAACTTACTAGAAAAGCACAATATTGTTGCCATTAATTATAAGCACTAAGCAAATTAATGATTGAGCTTTCCCAACTAATGAGTTATTCAGGTACAAGATTGAGAAAGAAGAAAGAAATGGGTTAAAAGCAGAGCTTGAGATATAGGTGTGTGGTTACTGGAAAGCATACCTGGCTGAAGAAAATTTCAATGATAATTGCCTTACAAGGTCACCTCACACAATTATACAAGGCGTAAAACATAAATCTGATTAGGAAACTTTGCCAGGAGTTTATTGATGAAACAAAGCTACACTCCACTAAGGCTTGAATGCATTTTGACCTGGCCGGACATAATTGATAAAGTGGATTATCGTGAGATAAAACTGGAAGCAAAAAGCCTCAAGACTCCATGTATTAAAAAGTTTCTAAAAGGGGATATTGTAGGCTATTTATTCCAATTAAACTGCTGTTGAATAAAGCTGCCCCCTGTTGACTGTGACCTAATGATGGTAATTCTGCGCTAGTGATTTATGATGATGTATTTTTATATCTACATGCAGAAGTGAAAGAGAAAAATGGATCAGCAATTGATAATTATATTTATGACTCATAACTGACCAACAAGTATCATTTTTACCAGTCACAGTCGTCCCAAGAATTCAAAGGCTACTTTTTATCTTCCCAACTTCCTTCAAGTAATATTTATTGGTTTTTTTTTTGTCCTTGGGAAACCTATGGATCAGGGTGTAATTTCGCTTTAATATTCAAGCCCAGGAACCTGTTTTGTTTTAAGAGAAGAATGCAGGCTCCATACGGACAGAGACTGTCTTGTTTACCACCATCTGCCCAGTTAACGTGTAGAGGCCCTCAGTGAATATATTTTTATTGAACAATGAATATCACAGAGATTTGATGGTGTTAGACCAGGATCTTTCTATAATCATAAAAGGGTAATTTTATCAAAGACTTTTCTTCTCTCTGCCTTGTTTGTTTGTTTACTTTTAGTGCTACTCAACCTAGCAACAGAGACTCAAGTGCAAGGCATCACTTTCCTAGTTTTTATGAATATTGCGATTGTTTGTTAAACTCCAAGATTCAACGCCTGTTCCTCTATTACGTGTATTGAAAAAAAAATGCTTCAGTTATTTTGAACGGCCTTTATTTCAAAGGACTTAGGCGTAACCATTTTACTAAATATTATTGATTTATTGAGTGAGTGACATAGACCTTTACCTTCATTCCCTCGTTCTTCTGCCTGTGGATTACGCTTAAAAAGTCAAAATAACTTTGAGTGTAATTCCTCTCCTATTCTTCCAATCCTTTGAGAGATTCTAAACATGCCTAAAGTTTAACAGGGACTCTTTGGAGGGGAATACTTCTTCTGAACTCCTTATGCCTTTTCCTAGGTATAGACACTCAGGTGATCTCTCTCCCCTCTTTCCCTCCCCTGCAGTGAGGGACTATTCCGATTGCTAAGTGTAGGGAGAAAAATCTGGGCATGCTCCCCAGCATTCCATGTTCTACCTCTTGGGAGCTAGCTTCTTACCAGGAGGAGGCATCTCTGCTGCCGCGTCAGGGGCACACTCTTCCCTGCCTTGCAGAGTGGTCTAATTCCATCCAGGATTGCCAGCAGTTGGGTGGATAAATGTTCCTAATTCCTAGAGCAAATGGATGGTATCTTTCAACCTAGCCTCCCTTGGTAATAAAGGTGATACATTGCCCCCCATCTTCCTAACTATTTGTCTTGTTCCTTGGGGAGGGATAAAAAGTGTTATTTACTGGACGCCCTCAAGCCTTCGTCATTTTGTTACATTGGCCGGGATCCCTGAGAAATAAGTGATAAGGAACAAAACCCAACACGGAGTTGTCAGAGCCTGGGCTTGGGGCTTGGACTTCCTGTGGGGCAGGGCATGTTGGCCTGATGTCAGGGACAGCTCACCCTGTAGACACAGTAAGCATGGCGCCTAAACCCACGATACTTTCAGGGGCCCCTGAAAGTGTTTTCATTTCTCTTAAAATCTGAAGAAAAGAAAGAGATATAATCCAGTTTGGATTTGTCTTTATACCAATGCAGTCAAAAAGCATAATTTTTGATAAATTTGTCATAATTTCAGAGCAGTGGTCCCTGGAGGCATAGTGCCTAGGGTCCACAAAAGACTTAAAGCAGCCATGCTGGGTGGCCTGCAGGAGCTTTTCTTAGACTGGTCATCCGCCCACAGTGGTGCACTCAGCTCTCACTGCCCCGACCTAAGTTACTCTGGCCGTGTGGATGTGACCCCCGCTGGGGTGTGCATCTGTGACCTCTCTATTCTGCCCACGGGTGAGGGGCTTCTCCTAATAAAGGTAGAACTGCAAGTAGGGGAGGCTCTGAGCAAACAGCGCCCGGTCAGCGCCTTTCTGAAACAAAGGCACAAGGACATCAGCACAGGTGCAGCCTCGGGGTACAGGTCACTACAGCTTGCCCCCGAGGTACACCCGGCAAACATTTGCAGAGTGTGCGACCTCAGCGATGATAGTGCGACATGAGCCGGAAGGAGCATTCATTATAGAGAAACAGGTCTTTCTGGAAAGAGACCTTTTCGGTACTAGAAGACAGAAGGTATCTGCTGCTTGCAGAAGGTAGGATAGCTGATTGCTGTGCTCCCACAAAACACTAGAAACGTTTTAGAATTAAAATTGAGATGCCCCCGGGCTTCCCTGGTGGCACAGTGGTTGAGAGTCCGCCTGCCGATGCCGGGGACACAGGTTCGTGCCCCGGTCTGGGAAGATCCCACGTACCGCGGAGCGATACCATGGCCACTGAGCCTGCGCGTCCGGAGCCTGTGTTCCGCAACGGGAGAGGCCACAACAGTGAGAGGCCCGCGTACCGCAAAAAAAAAAAAAAAAAAAAAAAAATTGAGATGCCCCGATCTACATTTAGGTGTAAGCTGGTCCAAGGGACAATGACCTTGAATTCATGTGGCTTATCCATGGGATTAAATATAAAAATACTCAGAGATTCAATAGATAAACTTCAAAGGGACAGAGTAGCATGAAGACTAGGACCAAGCCGCTGATCAAACCTGTGCCCCCAGACTGAAGAAACATGCTTGGGATTCTAGAATTCACAGTGGAACAAAGAAAGCACCTGGAGAAATTCATAAAGGCCTCCCCAAGCCTCTCAGGAAACGGGCATTAAAAATCCCCAAAGTAGCTTTCAGTTCAGCAGTTTGTTGAGGGTGATTTTCCAGTTGGAACAAATGTAGAGAACTTGCTGGACACTTTCTCTGAGATACAAGTCTCTTAAACCTAAGCAATTCCACAAGAAAAGACAGTGGCAGCAGCCTCTGTGGCACAAGACTAAAAGTGTCTGCTCACAAGAAACTGTTGGGACCAGCCCCCCCTGGGGGGCTCACACACAGAGCCCAGAGTGCCCACGTGTGAGGCTCAAGGGGGAACGGAAAGGACAATGTTTCCCTGGGTGGACAAAAAAGTACCCCAAACAAGATCCTGCAACTGGAACCATCTCCGGTGCAAACTCTGAATCTCTGCAAAAAGATTTCAGTGTCACAAATGTCACTCTAAGAAAGAAGAGTGTATATGGGTGGGCTTTTCCTTCCAGACATCAAAATTCCATAGTACACGAATTCAGCTCTTGCTGACAAATGTCTTCTCTTTAAGTTCACGGCATAGATGTTGTACAGTTCGCATCCTTTGATAGGCAATCTGGTGAAGATAAAACCCAGATTTTTCTTTTTTTTTCTCTCTCTCTACTTTCGTACGCTCAGATACTATTGAGTTTCTGCCATGGTTTTGGCAATATTAATACTGGGTTCTAGGAATGTAATTTTTCCTGGGATAACTTCCAGGACCTGGGAATTGGTTTATTTTCTGCGTTTGGTATGGGGCTAGGGCTGTTGATGATCCTTTATGGCCTGGTATCTCTTTGAACTTTCTGATAAGTGAAATACATCCAGGACCTGGCATTGAGCTGGTAGGACTTCTGATGCCCTGACAGTCATTCAAGTGAGAATCTAGGCTGCAGAGGTTGCAGGAACACTCCACCTCCACCCAGTTCCTGAGAACTCCTTGGACTGAGCAGAGTAAGAAATTAGTAGAATCACGTTTGGATCTTATTTTAGCTTGAGATTTTTTTTTTTTTACTTTGAACTGGTAACCCAGAAGAGCAAATGACTTTGATTTTAGATTCCAACTCCTTTACCCATTAACAATCTAAGGGACATACTCCCTTTTTAAAATTTGTGAAATTCAATAACATTGAAAAATGCACAAAACAAATGTATATCGTAACCAAGTATAAAGCGGTAAGTCAGGTTCAAGAAATAGGATGTTGCCCCCTGCCATGTGCACTTCCCTTGTCACACCTCCTGCCCCTCAAAGATAACTGCTAACCTGGTAAAACACTGCCTAACTGTTCTTCATTGTATTTTTGCCACCTAAGTATGTGTCCCTAAAAACAATGGTTCAAATCTGCCTTTGTGTGAACTTTATCTAAATGAAAGTGTACAGTAGTTTTTGGGGGGTATAGGGAATCATTTTCTCAGCAGTGTGTCTGTGTGAGGCGTGCATGTGCACAGCTGCTGTTTGTTTTCATAATGAACTGAAACCCTGGGTCTGGTTCACTGCCGGTTTGGTCAAGCTGAAACCAGATGGTGTCCTTGGGCTGCAGGAGCTGTCCAGCCTCAGTGCCTGCCATGCAGACCTGCAAATGGATGTGGTCTCTCCACTTGGTGGGTGGAATTCGATTCCATTCTCACAGTTCCAGCCAACATTCCCCTTGATGAGCCCCATTCGTTAGATTTTTGTTGATTCTTGGGCTGTTGCCAGTGGCCTAGCTGTTCGGTCTCAACTTGGAAAACCGCAAGCTCGCAAATTGAAGACACTCCTCTTGGAGGCCACAGGTGATGGTAGCAAACGGTGCTACTGCATGAACCACTTGGCTCACTCGTGTCGGCGCCCGTGGTAAGGGCTCATCCTGATGAGACCCAGTCAAGCTGCTGACTGAGCCTGCACCACCCAGTTTGCACACATTGCTGCCTGGATCCATCATGGCACTGAACATGGTGACACATCCATCATAAGAGACTGGGCCAAAGGGAAAGAGTCTGGTTTTGGTGCAGAGGCCAACACTGCATGAGACACGACCCCTGTCATTTGTCTCCAAGTGAAGGGGCTGCGTGGCCTGGGGCACGCCCCCCGCCCCCCACTCCTGGCAGAGTGACTACATTGGAACTTGACCCTCTCCTGAACCTATTGGTGGTGCCTCACCACTGTTAACTTTTTTCTGTTTGTGATATTTTCTGTGTTTCCAGTCCTATCAGCTAACCATGGGGCTCTTGAAAGTAATCTGCGTCACGTACTCAGCTTTCTGGACCATTTCCAGTCCCTCCGTGGTGTGTCTTTGTCACAAAAACTACTCAGCATCAGATGGACAGTCAGGGTGTTGGATGAAACTTCCATGCTCCCTGCCATCCAAGGCATTGGACACTTGATCATTGGAACGGCTTCCTTAAAAATAAACTAAAAAAGAATTTCTGACTTTACCTTCCTCGTTTCCTCCTGGGTCCACACACTTTGAGAAGGCAGACCAGTCTCTGACTGTGGCTCTCTCCGGAAAAGGAGCATCCCCCCTCATCTGCTTCCTGGTCATGATCAGAATGAAAGGAGTGGGGAGTTACATAGATTCATTTTGAAAGTTCAGGATTCTGCCCTGCCCATTCCTAGGCATAATGCATCTTTCTTTCCCCCCGTAGTGACCCAGCCTGGATAGTATACACTCCCGGTGACAACCCCGCCAAAAGGGGCCCATGGGGATTCAAAGTGATTTCTAGTTGAGCCACCTGGATATATTCCTTTGGAGTTGCCTGGTCCTAGATCCTCAGGACAAGGGTGTCTGTTTGTGGACACTGCTTGCCATCTCCCACTACAACGGGCTACATAGGCTACGCTCAGATGCAGGGGTCTCCGTGCCTTACAAAAATCCTCTTGTCCTTATTGCATCTGACCCTTCTGGACAAAAGTTCTGAGTGTCAGTAAAGGGTAATCAGGAAAAAGGTGAAGTTACAGCTCTTGGAATGGAGGAAGACCATCTTGGGTCAGTGGAGGGGGCCTGTACCCTGGGCACATGAAGAGGGGACACCTTAGACCTGGGAGGTGCAGGAAGGGAGGGACATCAATGACCTTTGCCCTTCAGATTTGCCCCCAGAGCCTTCCTCCAAAGAAAAATGGGCTGTTGCAGTTTTCCCAAACATTTAGGGCTCCTTCAGCTCAATGAATAACAACCTGGCATCTCCAGACAAATGGTTCTCACCACCTCACCCCCTTTAACCACGTTGAGAAGTCTTTTAGAAAGAGCAGGGGTGACCTCAGCTCCCGCATCTCCCTGTCAATATCTCCGAGTGTTTTCTGCACTTCTGCGCCCATAGCCATCACTCAGATTCTCCTGAGGGTGGGTGAATGCTAGCAGCTGTAGCGGGGACCAGACTGGACCAGCTTTACCGACTGCTCTCAGTCTCTTTAAAAATAAGGCTAGATTCAATTATCAAACTAAACTGGGAACCCCAAGATTGACCAGCCATTGGGAGGCTATGTTAGAGATACCACCAACCCAAGTCCCTCTCCCCCTAAATAATGGAGGAATCACTCGGGGTGGCCCAACAGTTGTAAATGATACTTTCTGTACAGGGACACCATGAGCACCCTTGGGATTGCCCATCTGTGTGGAAACCAGGCATTAACTTGCCTCCATCCTGAAACCGAAGTGCCTTGCACCTAAGAAGTGATTTAGAAAACACCACCAGTAGCTCTCAGAGGACTGCATAGATCTCTCCAAAATGAGGCTGCCCTTGATTACCCGGAGTCGCTCCCCAGAGAGACAAGTGACTCATTATTTATGCATACTCTGAGGATTAGTATCCTTACAGTGGAGTCTTACATTTAGAAAAGATGGTTCGAAATTTGTTCCTAACTTTAGCTAAATTGATCAGTTAAAGGACCTCGGTGCTGGAAAGCAGGCATGGATGGTTTAGGGGACTAGTTCAGCTGGTGGGGTCCAGGACTCTGCGGGGGGATGGTTGACATCAATACTGCAAGGTTTTCCTCATCCCGCTGCTTGGAGTCTTGTGTACGGTAGCCTTAATTACATGCTGTATGAGACACATTGCAGGGGTTTTGTCCCAGCCTCTGTTGATTAGATTAGTCACAGTGGCTGACACGGTGACAGACTCACGGGAAAATTAGCCAGAAACCGGAAATGATGGGAAGATTCACTGGTACACAATTCTCCATGGGTCTCTGTGTCTGTGCTCTTCTGTAAGCAGAGGCACTTGCTGCCGTTTTCCTAGACTATCTTTTCGAGGATGTTTGTATAACATTCTTTGGGAGCTAGAGATCAGTGTCTTTCTCTGGAGCAGAGGGCAGGTTTGTGTATTACACAGTATAATAAAGATAATGGTCTCCCTCCAGGGCAAAGTTGAGGCAAGCTTCCCGCCCATTAAGAAAGATCTGTGTTCCTAAATCTTGGAGTTCTCAGCTGGGACACA
The DNA here is from genome assembly GCF_949774975.1 of Lagenorhynchus albirostris. Classification (NCBI taxonomy): domain Eukaryota; kingdom Metazoa; phylum Chordata; class Mammalia; order Artiodactyla; family Delphinidae; genus Lagenorhynchus; species Lagenorhynchus albirostris. The sequence continues at coordinate 29,638,737 of NC_083115.1, read as the reverse complement.
AACCACACGTGCAGGATATACCTGGGACCCTGAGGGACGTGAGAGGCTGGAGGAATTGATGCAAACTCCTCTTGCTACTTTCTGTACCTTGAATAATGGAGTCCTTTGACTTGAAATAGCCTTTGACCCAGGAGGCTGGTGTGTTCCGTCAGCAGCCATGAATCTGTGGCAGGTAACTTATTACATTTTAAGTAGGGTAAAATCTCAGATCCTTCACGTTCTTGACGGGGAATTTTTTTTTTTTTAATTAGCCTGCTTGGGAGTCATTGGGTTCTTGAATTTGTGGACTGATACCTTCCATTTGTGTTGGAAAATTCTCAGCCATTATCTTTCCAAATTTTGCTTTGGACCATTCTCTTTTTCCAAGACCTTGATTAAACATATGTTAGATTTTCTGCTTGCATCTTCTCTCCCTCTTGTTCTTTCTTCTGTCTCTTTCATCTTGGCTGGTTTCTTCTGACTCATCTTCAGATGCATTAACTTTCTTTTAGTTAAAGCTGACCTGCTGGTGTACACGTCCATTGCTGATAGCGAGTTTTACAGTTCGCAGATATCTGTTTTTTTAATTTTTTGCTTTCAAATCTGCAATGTCCTTTTTAAAGACCCCATTCCTGGGCTCCCCTGGTGGCGCAGTGGTTGAGAGTCCGCCTGCCGATGCAGGGGACACGGGTTCGTGCCCCGGTCCGGGAAGATCCCACATGCCGCGGAGCGGCTGGGCCCGTGAGCCATGGCCGCTGAGCCTGCGCGTCCGCAGCCTGTGCTCCGCAACGGGAGAGGCCACAACAGTGAGAGGCCCGCGTACCGCAAAAAAAAAAAAAAAAAAATTAAAGACCCCATTCCTGCTGAGATGTTGTTTGGCATCTGTCTCTATAAGCTTAGTAAAATACTTGAAACATGTTAGATTTCTGGAAACTTCACTACCCCGAATATTTATGGGTCTCTTTCTGTTGTTCTTTGTGCTGGTTCTGATTCATATCGATACACCTTTTTGTGTGTTTCCTTATTTTTCAGTGAGTGCTAGATATGTTTTTAAAAAGATGTATAGAAATAATTTAAGGCCTGTGATATTGTCTTCTTCCAGAGAGCGTGCTTTTTGTTGTTTCTTTCTGACAGGTGCCTATGAGTACTAGCAATCTTGAGTCACCTTAATCCAATCTGCAGGGTAGAAATTTTCTAGACCATGTAGATTGTAGTCCTTGAAAGCAGCTGGCTTACTTCTGGTTCATTCTTCTATATTTTACGGCTTTTGGATATCAGCTCTAAGTGTGAGCCCTGTACCATGGTCCTTGATTTGGGCAGCCCTTGTACTTCAACTTTTATTTGTCCTTTCCTCCAGAGACTGTTAGGAGGATTGGTTAACCTCTCTGCCATCTCTTCCTGTTCCTAGGGCAAATGTGGCCCCAAACTCCTTGCTCCCCTCTCTGGATTTTCCTCTTGTCCTAAATTCTTGGTCCAATTACTTCTCACTTTCTTCAGAGTTTGTTGATATTACTAGGAACAGGGTCTTAATATTTCATCCAGAAATGTTTGTTGTCTCCACTGGGAGGTCTGCTCTGAATTAACTAGCCTGCCATTACCAGAAGCCAGCATTTATTTATTTTGTCAATTTTTATTTTATTGCATGTAATTCACTTAGAGTAAAATGCACAGATCTGAAATATACACTTGAGAAGATTTTTTTTAAATATCTATTCCATGTTACCAGCACCCAAATAAAGATAGATAATACTCCCATCTTCCTGGAAAGATACCTCATTCCCTTTCCAGTCAATCCTCAACTCCAACCCCAGAAATCATTCTTTTAATCCATATCACCATATATTTAAATTGTAGATCTTGAACTTCATATAAAAGAAATCATATAATTTGTACTCTTTTGCTCAACGTAAGTTTTTGAGACTCTTCTATGTTTTGCACACATCAGTAGCTTAATCGGTTTCTTGTTCGACTGTATTATGTTTTATACATGTACCACAATTTGGTTATCCATTTCCTATTGATGGACATTTGGACTATTTCCAGTTTTGATTCATATGAATATATCCATTAGGAACATTTTTTTAGGATTCATCTTTTCTCATGGAAAATGAAAGGGCATTCATATTTATATTTAGGGCATCTCTGTTACTGGAGATTCTTACACCAAGTTACACACCAAGCTACATCTTCAAACCTCATCTTCATCCGTTTGTTTCAGTTGCCATAGTTTTTGTTATTTTAAAATTTATTTATTCAACAGATTCTTGTAAAGCACTTAGTATGTGTTAGACATTGTTCCAAATACTGTTAAATAGTAACTTATTTAATAGTCCTGACAACCAGTTGATGTCGTTATTATTACTATTCGCATTCTATGAATGAAAACACAGAGGCACAGAAAGCTTAACTGACTTACTGGCGGTCCCAGAAATGGCAATTCAGAGGGTCAGGATTCAACGGCCCCAGAGGCATTGCTGCCTCTCCGGAAGTGTTCATATATGAGCAGGCAATACCTACAACATACCCTCAGATAACCCAAGAATAACTAGGCCCGTTAAATATGCTGCAGATGTTGTTTGTGAGAAACCATTGTCCAAAAGAAAGTGGGTCAATATTAAATGTGCTTGTTTGAACAGCCAGACTGTGAAACGGAAGGGACTTATCCCAACTCAGAGAGAGAGGAAAGATACACTTTAAAAACCTATTTGACCCCAATTAGCTCCTCACTGATGTTCCCTCACTTACTCAGACACTGATCTTTCGCTTTCGCTTTCTCCACATATGAGTTGCCAAATCCCCGTGACAAATACGTGAAGGGGTGAAGGTCCCGGTCTTGCCAGGACCCTCAGTTGTCTGGTGGAGTCTGCCTTCCCCACCCATCCACAAGAGTAATCTTATCTTGGTTTCGTGGACCTCAGCGTCATACATATTCATCTTTGTTTGTTTCTGCAAAATATTTCAAAAGCCCTCTCCTGCCTTTGGTGATATTACAGACTAAGGCCAGTTTGGGGAGCTCCCCAAGGAAGCTGGACCAGGCCAAACTCAGAGGCAGTTACCTTGAAAAAAATCAAGCCACAATGTGACTGTAAGGAAAAACTGAGGGTTGAGAGTGTTTCCTGCATCAAGTGAGAAAGACAGGCGAGAATATAACACACTGAACCAACGTTGAGGTTGGTGGTCAAACGGAGGCTTCTCTTGACTTTTTGCCCCTTTTACATTCTGGGCCATCAGATAAAAGAGCACAAAAAGTTCCACAATCTCAAGAAAATCTACTGTAAAAAACTGGATATTTTATTTGTTCCGCGTCCGGGCTGAGTCAGCTGATGTTGATTTAACAGTGTGAGAGCAAGGACCTTGTCTGCCTGCTGTGCGTCGTCTCCCAGCTCACAGGACCTGCCCCAGCAGATTGTGGTGAACCGGGAGCCCTATCTCGACCTGCTCAGCAGAGGCGTAGGTTGTGGTTACTTAGTAGTCAGAAACTGCAATTTATTACTGGAGGGTGAGCTTGGTTATGATTTTAGAAACAGTGATAAAATCAGGGGCTCTCAAATTCAGGGGTTGCCTTTATTTAAAAGGAAATTGAACAAAATTCAGGCCAAATTCTCATACACTCTTACAAGTCTGTGATAGCACTATCATTCCATTTCATAGGTAAGAAAACAGGCCAGAGGTTTAAGGAACTTGCCCAGGTTCACAGAGTTCACAGCTAGAGCTGGGTCTCTGAAAGACCTCACCCTAGCACTTTGTGCTGCCTTACCCAGTTGATCCTGGGACATGTGAGATGCCAGCTGACAGATGCTCCTCAGGGTAATGCCCAGGCTTTCAGATGGCCATACAGCTTCCACTGTCTGCATTCCCCTACTTGTACAACTTTAATTCACGGGGTGGTTTAGGGTTTCTGTAATACATAACAAAATATATTGTGCTGTTACCATTGCCTTATTACCGTTGCAATGATCACATCTTCAGATAAGGTTTTGCAGTTCCAGAACCTTGGTTTCTTTCTTTCTTTCTATTTATTTATTTATTTATTCATTTATCTTTGGCTGCATTGTGTCTTTGTTGCTGAGCACAGGCCCCCTCCAGCTGTGGCGAGTGGGGGCTACTGTTCGTCGTGGAGCACAGGCTTCTCACTGCGGTGGCCTCTCCTGCTCCGGAGCACGGGCTCTAGGCACGTGGGCTTCCGTAGTTGTGGCGCACAGGCTTCAGTAGTTGTGGCACACAGGCTCTAGAGCGCAGGCTCAGTAGTTGTGGCGCACGGGCGTAGTTGCTCCGCAGCTTGTGGGATCTTCCCGGACCAGGGCTCGAACCCGTGTCCCCTGCATTGGCAGGAAGATTCTTAACCACTGTACCACCAGGGAGGCCCCAGAACCTTAGTTTCTTAAACGAGGAACCATGGATTCTAATCTGAGATCAGGTTTATTTCTAAGACCTGGAGTGTCTGCTCTCTTCCCTGTATCCAAGACTATTGAGCATCTTTGTCCTGGGCCTGGGAAAATGAATAAAATATTCCAAAATATTTGTGATGAACAAATTTCTTAGGAAGTTATAGCTATCCTTCATATCTTGAAGCAAAATATATCATTTAAGAAGATGTGTATATATATATATATACACACACACACACAAAGGAATATTAGCCATAAAAAAGGAAATAATGCCATTTACAGCTACACGTATGGACCTAGAGGTTATCATACTAAGCAAAGTAAGTCAGAAAGAGAAAGACAAGTACCATATGATATCACTTATACATGGAACCTAAAATATGACACAAATGAACTTATTTGTGCAACAAAAACAGACTGACAGATATAGAGAACAGACTTGTGTTTGCCAAGGGAGAGGGAGCGTCAGGGAGGGATGGATGGGGAGTTTGGGGTTAGCAGATGCAAACTAGTATCTATAAGGATAGATAAGGAACAAGGTCCTATTGTACAGCACAGGGAACTATATTCATTATCCTGTAATGAACCATAATGGAAAATAATATGAAAAAAGAGTATATATATCTCTGAATCGCTTTGCTGTACACCAGAAAGTAACACAACACTGTAAATCGACTATACTTCAAAAAAAAATTAAATATATCATTTATTTTATATAGAACATTGGTTATGAATCCCAGTTCCAGAAATGGGCCTATTTTCTTTTTCTATTTTTTTTTCATCTTTATTGGAGTATAATTGCTTTACAGTGGTGTGTTAGTTTCTGCTTTATAACAAAGTGAATCACTTATACATATACATATGTTCCCATATCTCTTCCCTCTTGTATCTCCCTCCCACCCTCCCTAGCCCGCCCCTCTAGGTGGTCACAAAGCACCGAGCTGATCTCCCTGTGCTATGCGGCTGCTTCCCACTAGCTATTTTACGTTTGGTAGTGTATATATGTCCATGCCACTCTCTCGCTTTGTCACAGCTTACCCTTCCCCCTCCCCATATCCTCAAGTCCATTCTCTAGTAGGTCTGTGTCTTTATTCCTGTCTTACCCCTAGGTTCTTCATGACATTTTTTTCTTAAATTCCATATATATGTGTTAGCATACGGTATTTGTCTTTCTCTTTCTGACTTCCTTCACTCTGTGTGACAGACTCTAGGTCCATCCACCTCATTACAAATAGCTCAATTTCATTTCTTTTTGTGGCTGAGTAATATTCCATTGTATATACGTGTCATATCTTCTTTATCCATTCACCTGTCGATGGACATTTAGGTTGCTTCCATGTCCTGGCTATTGTAAATAGATCTGCAATGAACATTGTGGTACATGACTCTTTTTGAATTATGGTTTTCTCAGGGTATATGCCCAGTAGTGGGATTGCTGGGTCGTATGGTAGTTCTATTTGTAGTTTTTTAAGGAACCTCCATACTGCTCTCCCTAGTGGTGGCTGTACCAATTCACATTCCCACCAGCAGTGCAAGAGTGTTCCCTTTTCTATTGGGCCTATTTTCTAACACCAGAGGGAGTTCAATAGATTTCTTTTATGTGAGTACATGTCTGTAGTTGGCAGAGAGTAAAGTACCGTTGGAATTTGGACATTTAATTAGACAAACACACAGCAAAATTGTAGTGTTTATTATGCAATGGATTCTAATTTAAATAACAAAATAATAGGAATCATTATAATAAAACTAATAGTTGCTGAGCTCCTATCATGCACCGTGAATGCTGTGCATTACTGCATTTAAACCTGACAACATGTGAGGTAGATTCTTTCATAATAAGGCTTATAATTGGAGATTAAAAAAACAGATTTAAAAGGAGAGCACACAGGCAGTACACGTGCTGTCAAAGACACTGAAATCTTAGCATCCTAGACAGGGGCACTTGTAGATCCCAGTTTTCTTAGCCAGTTGGCAACATCCCAGGGCAGTTGACATGTTTTAGCTCTTTGAAGAAATGATAACTATTAATTGTAAAAGTATACCTATAAAAGTATACCTATAAAATGGCAGATGAGATCGCCACGTTGTACTTGAAAGATCATTGTAACATCATTTCACTGCTCAGACGGCCTCACGCTTTGGATCTTCAAAACGATGCCATAAAGTGAAAGTCTTCCCTTTAAATCGTCTTGAAAATAGGTGGTTTGTTAAAATGAGAAGGTTACAACAAATTCTTAATCACCAACGATTTGGGTGGGGCCTGTCAGCTTCAGCCCAACGATATACTTGAGTATTCAGTTAAATACTATTTATAACCCAAATATGGCAAAACGTGCACTGTAGCTCAGGCCGAGATAGGGTGGGGAGACAGCGAGTACCCCAGACAATACGAATGTTGCAGCTCTAACCTGTGAGTGATAACATGAGAAGAGCTGCGGTGACGGAAGCTCAGGCATGAGTCCCAGCACTTCCACTTGAAGAGGCAGAATCTCAGCAGATTGCTTGGTCATTAAGTCTCTGCTTCCTCACCTTGTACAGAAGGGATGAATGATGCCTATGGTGTATTTTCTTTATAAGGACTCAAGAAAATATAAATATATCAGGACTTTTCCTATAAATATGAGAGCAATCCCAATCCACATGGGTTTAATTAACAACTAAAAGGAATGTATTATCTCATTTTACTGTCAAATCTGTATTACCATCATATCCGGCTGCTTCAGGTGCAGCTAGATCCAGGTATTCAGATGAACGTGCCATGACACTACCTCCCCGCATCCTGACTATGCTTTCCTTCCCATAGCTCCTAGCATCTTTAGGGTTGGATCTTGCTGTCTTAACTTTCCCTGCTGAATAAAAGCATATTTCCTCTAGCAGCAGTTCCAGAAATATCTTCATTGGCCTAATTTGGTCAACTGTCCTTTCCTGGAGCCAGGAGGTCAGGAACATGGACTGAGGTTGGGTGAGATATGATCCTCTAAACAAAAGATGGGTTTGCAGAAAACCAACCAACAAACAAAAACCTCCATTACAACAGATGAAATATCTAGAACAATGAGTGCTTGGCATGTAGTAGGTGTTAATAAGTATATATTAATTTAAAATTAGAATATATTTTTTAAACCCTCAACTATGTAGAGCTGCCAGCTCTCAGCCGGGTTTTTCTGGACCCCATATATGACTAGAATCTTTTTAACCTAAAGGAACCTCTACTCAGGGCTGACCACATAGGTCGATTTAACGTGACTCAGTTTTTAGGATAGAGGCTGTTCTGAGTTTTGGAGAAAGCCTGCGATTTTTCCCCAGAGAGCCTGGGTGAAATCCAAGTCAATCACAACTTTGTGGATAGTATTTTATTCTTCTTAATGGATTCTTCTAATGCTAGCAGGAATTACTCTTTTGTTCCATTATACTGGAAGTATGGCTAGAGGCCAGAAGCAAGAACTTACCCCCCAAAAGTACAGTCAAACAGAATAGAACACCTCTCATCCCAACTTCCCCCAACTAACAACATAAATAATTAATATGATGATTATAATCTTTATGAGCGTTTATCCTTCATCAATAATCAGAGATATCTAATAGGAACCCAGGGCATCAGTATCTATAGTTCTGCTGTGAGTACGTTATTTTTTTAGGACAGAGGCATTACATCACAGTGCCTAAGTCCACGCCAGGAGTTTTGACAACGTGCTTTGTGAAGTATCTATTTCCATGATTACAGCTTTTGGGTAAGTGTAGATAAACCAATTAAACAGAACCTACAGAATGGAGATAAGGCTAAATTCAGTTATTAATTCCCTTTAAGGATTTCAACTTCAAGTGTAAACATTTCTGTTTTTCTTCAGATTCCTATGTATACAAACATGTAAAGCTCCCGTGTATTTTAACCATCTCAGACCTTTATTTTTTTCCTTGTGGGATTTCATAAAATTAAAAAACAAGAGCTATGTTTTTAATGGTGTCTTAAGCACAGCAGTGAGCTATTATCCCACCAATAGCAACTTGCATAATTTTTTCTCTTTCATTTTATCAGCCCGGCCACCATTGAATTTCAGATTTATGAGCAGATGACTTTTCTCAGTTTGTATTCACCGTGCACAAACCCTCCTCCAAATCCCTGTTCCGGAGCAGGGAAGATGACTGCCATTGTACTGAACATTAGCAACTTTGCTATTTGAAATGTATCCCTGTCATTTTATTTTTTGGAAATTAGCAATAAAAAGTCGCCTAGAGCCTTTAGATTTCTACCAGAGAATATGGGATCACATTTTTTTTTAAAGGAAATGGTTATTTCAATGGGGTCACTCTATTTCCTCTACATAAACATCTTAAAAAAAAAATCTTTATGCTAAGATCTATCAACTGGAAAGCACTAGAAACAGGCAATTTTTGTGATGTCCCCTTGACATTTTTAGTATAACAGCTTGGGTCAAAACTGCAGTTAGGTCAAAACAATTTAGCGCCATAATCTCTGGAAATGAAATTCTCTCTTCTATGAGAATTTGAAGACCAATCTGGCCACATTTGAAAGTCATTATGATATTCAGCATCTGAATGACATGAAATTAAGTCTCTGAAGCGCGTGCGCGCGCCCACACACACACAGACACAATGCCAATTCACATAGTACCTGGGATGCTAAAGGAAGCTGATCAAGAACTAGAAAGACGAAAGATTAGGGGACGCAGGGGGCGCCTTACAGAGGAACTGTCCTCTGACAGCTGTACTGCAGGGAGGAGCAGAGACAATACCCAGAAAGGTGACAAAAGGAGGAACCCCAGGGGCCCTTTTTCTCTGGACGTTGCTCTGAGGATCACCCCTGATCACCGGAGTCCTAATTCCCATTCCATTATCCTGTTGAGATACTGAGTTGAAGGTCACCAGCGAACGCCTCCTGTCCTTTCCATGATCCTCATTCTTTTTGTTTTTACTCAGTTATTTGACCCTCTTTTGAACATTCAGCGTTGTTTTCAATGAACTAACTCTCGACTGCCCTGTTCTTTGGCCCTTCTATCGGCTTCCTCTCTGCTGTTTTAATGGGAGCTGCTCAGCGACTCTTAACCTTGAATAATCGAGAAGTATTAGCCCAGTCACCAAACATTCCCCTTTTCCTTGGTTCCCAGGTGTCAAGCACACACAAGATTCCATCTCATGTAATCATCAGAGCATGAATAGCTGCCCCACTCATTTAGGTGCTAATTTAGGTACCTGATTAAATGCAGTCTTAGACCGACCTCTCCACTGTGTGTGTAAGTCTCTGTGACTCTGTCTCACTCTGTATGTACAAATCGTACTTGCTCGTTCAGACAGTAAGTGCTTAAAAATAGAAAATACGGGCAGTAACTTGAGCACGTATTTTAGAGTCATAACTGTGTTCAAATACTCTTATAGGTCACTAACTCCCTGAATTACACTTTCTTCATCTTTAAAATGTAAATGACAATAATACCCCTCCAGGATAGAATAAGAGAGTAAATGAGAAGATTTATGTAAAACATGTGGCTTATAGTGAACTCTCAATAAATGATTTCTGAGTTTCCCTGGTGGCGCAGTGGTTGAGAATCCACCTGCCAATATAGGGGACACCGGTTAAGCCCTGGTCCTGGAAGATCCCACATGCCGCAGAGCAACAGAGCCCGTGCACCGCAACTACTGGGCCTGAGCTCTAGAGCCCGCGAGCCACAACTGCTGAGCCCACACACTGCAACTACTGAAGCCAGCACGCCTAGAGCCCATGCTCTGCAACAAGAGAAGCCACCATAATGAGAAGCCTGCGCACTGCAACGAAGAGTAGCCCCCGCTCACCGCAACAAGAGAAAGCCCACGTGCAGCAACAAAGACCCAATGCAGCCAAAAATAAATAAATTTATATAAAAAAATGATTTCTTCCTGTGTTTTTAATCTCCTCTCACATCGCCCATTCTAGTAACAAAACTGTTGAGCTCAACTTTGGTTTGATTGATTGATCAAAACTAACAAGATCAGTTGGGATATACTGGCTAATCACCAAATCACTCTACCACATCCTCTCAACATGGTAAATGATAAAAGTATTTATCTCAATAAATCCCTTAAATTACTAATCAATATTTTATTTTTTAAGAAAACACAAATGCCAGGAAAATAGGGGCACAATATTTTTCATGTGTCTTTTAAATATTAATAAAATAACTTATGATGTTGCGTGGAAGGGTCTATAATGTGAAAAATGCAGCATCTAGTTTATATTTGATGAGTTCACTTACTATGAGTTATTTTATTTAGCCTTAATTTTTATTTAGTGATACTAGAACTAGAGATGGTAAAAGTTGCCAAGGGAGAGTTTGTGCTAACGAAAGAAATACAGGTGGGAAATCAAGGAACTCATTAAAATAAAGCGTGACATCTTGACCTAAAATCCTAAATACTGGAGAGCAGTATTTTTCTACTAGTAAAAGTATAAGGAGTTAAACTTACTGCTCCAATGATAGCAGCCTTATTGAAATAAAAGTGTTCCTCAACCCAAAAGAATCCAGTCCCCTGATGAGCTGATGTGGAGATAATTATAATAGCTCTTACTGGTAGAGAGGAAAGAGTGAAACCTTAGAAGACACTGAGGCATGACTTAGGTGGGTTTTATTTCTGATTCTAAAGCACTGAACTGGATGTGGGTGCAGTGACTCAGAGTATTGTGATGGTCCAGCTGTCCACGGGGCATGCCTCTCTGGTGCGTACTCATGCATCGCCACGCCTGGGGAAAGACTAACTGGAGGGTCATCTCCTCCAGTCACTTAACTAACACAATCTCACATTTAGTTACTTCGTCTTGTATACTCTGCAGTGCATTTTGTGTGTGTGTGTGTGGTACGCGGGCCTCCCACTGTTGTGGCCCCTCTGGCCGTGGAGCACAGGCTCCAGACGCACAGGCTCAGCGGCCATGGCTCACGGGCCCAGCCGCTCCACGGCATGCAGGATCCTCCCGGACCGGGGCACGAATCCGTGTCCCCTGCATCGGCAGGCGGACTCCCAACCACTGCGCCACCACGGAAGCCCTGCAGTTCATTTTCATTGCTTCCCAAAGCACATGTGAAATGGCACACTGGAGCCAGTGGATAGCTGCTTAGTCTAGTTCTCTGCCTGAGAGAACAAGACCAAGGGGCATTTCCAGAAAGAGGGCAGTGACTGCTTTCTAATATTTTATTTTATCTAATTTATTTTTCTGGGAACCACGCAGTCACTGGGGAAAGAAGAAGCCTGCTTTATCTGACACGTTTACTTTACAGCAATACCTCCTTTGTCTTAGGGATGTTTCATATAAATCAGTGCAAGAAACACGGCATGAAAAGCATGCAGCACTGACCACTATGACCAATCACTGATATGCTCCTTTATTCCCAGAAAAGCCACTTCTGTTTTCTTATGTTTTTGTTATTATTTGTGATTCCGGAACTTCTCGGAAGAATCGGGAAGCAGTACGACAATTAACAGGCCCCAAGCCTGGTCATGTAAATGTATAAACAAGCCCCCTGTATAATATGTCATTTTGTATCTTGGCGTATTCTTGTTGGCTTAAATGCCAAAATACTGTCTGTCACTCTACATTATTGTTCTTAAATAACTTACTCGATTTCTCTTCTAAACAGATAGCTTGCCTAAGGATGCCCTTATAAACAGTTGCACCTCATTTCTAAACTACATCAGATCGGGTTTAACAAAGATTATGGGGCTAAAAAATATATTGTTTTGCTTGGTTTGGGAGAGTCAAGATGAAATACTTACATTTACTTGAAATTCTCTGGATATTATATGTCCTCCAGGAAGCCTTTCTGGACTCTTCGCTACCAGGATTAGGCCCTTCCTCTTTGTGCTACCCTGTCCTCACTTGTATTTATTTTATGGTTGTTTCCTCCTCTAGACTCTGAGATCCTTGTGGCAGGGATTGGTCTGCCAGCATCCAGCAAAATACCTGACATATAGCAGGTGCTTAAAAAAGTGTTCAGTGGATGAATAAACACTCTAAGGTTATGAGCCTGTGACTTTCCAGTCTATCCACTTACACATTTTATTTTTCCTGACAACGGTGGAAGCCGCAATTTGGCGAATTTGATGAGTGATCATTAAACCATCAAGTCTTGGACTATTTGGTAATTTAGCTCATGGCCTACAAATACGACCATTTTCAAGGTTTGAATTGATGGGCGTAATTTTTCCTTGATATTATGAAGAGCACTTACATTAACACCAGGAACCCCTTTTACGCAAAGCCTTCAGAGTGCCGCTCACACTGACCCCCCCCCCCCCCGCAAAGGGAAACAACAATCTGTATATAAATTTCAGTACCTGATTCTGAATTTCAGGGCAGGGGGGCGGGATGTCATTTTGTAGCCAGCACGGAAAGTCAGGAGTGTCGGGAAGCGGCACGTGTTGCCATTGCCCCCGCGGAAGAGTGTCAGACCAATAGCCATGTGCGAAGCACTTTTATGGACGGTATAAATATTTTGAGCTGGAGGCATCGTTACCAGCTGCTATTTTCCTTCCTCAGGACCAGCTGTCCAGGAGCATCCCGGACCGGAGCCAGGCACATTCGGGACTTGGATCTGACCAAGGGCGGCAGCAGCCGGGCTGGTGCAGCGATGTCGGTGGTCGAAGAAAGCCGGCCCTTTGCTCAGCAGCTCTCTAACGTCTACTTCACCATCCTCTCGCTGTTCTGTTTCAAGCTCTTTGTGAAAATCAGCCTCGCCATCCTCAGTCACTTCTACATAGTGAAAGGCAACCGCAAGGAGGCGGCCCGGATAGCGGCTGAATTTTACGGAGTAACCCAAGGACAAGGTATGTGCACGGCCTGCGCTCGTGTTTCGTGTTGACTTTATCTTGCACGCACAGTCCAAGCAAACATCCCATGTTTCCCTTAGGGACTGCTTCGGAGCGAATATTCTGCCAACTTCTCATTGCGGGAAATATTTAACTCCCTTCATGGCCTCATAAAAAAGAAAATTACTTTTTCTGGGTTAATGAAATCAAGGCATCATTGCAGAAGAGCCTCACGGAAGCATAGTTTTAAATATATATCAATATTTTCCTATTCATAAATATTTCCTAACTTTTAACATTTCATGGGCCAAGCCATGCATTCACAGGCTTCAGTTACTGATTGCACTTCAACTGGCCTTTAATATACCTGAGATTTTATAATTTTTTTAAATCAAGTCTTTAGTTATATGGAAAAATAATTGTTATAAGAGAAGATTTGAAGGTTTTATTGGTTTCTCACAATTTTTATTTGACCAAGGTTAACCGCTTCATTATAAAGTAAAGCACAATGTGGTGAATGTTAAGATTTATGGCATATGTTTTCCTGATGGAATTGTTGTTGCCTTTGCTCAATTTGTAAAAAATTGATTATATGAGGGTAGGAACATGAATTAACAAATGTTAACATGTAGGCGACCAAGTACATCCATCATGCTTCCTACAAGAAATTAAAGTGTGAGACTAAATGAGAAATGATCATTTTGACCCTCAACCTGAAAGGCTGCAAAACCATTTCCATTCTACTGCACTGATATTCTGTATAATAAAAGCAATTCTTAGGATGGGCTTCAAGGTGACATTTTAACTTCTTAGAGCCTTTTGGTTAATTTCTGGTTTGAAAATCATCAGGCAAGCGTGCACATTTTACAGCCCTACCTACCTCTAAAGTAACTTTAATTTTCAGAATCAAAATACACTATCACATAATTAGAGAGTGTAATTTATTTTTTTTAAAAAAAGAACGCTTAGAGTAGAAAGCTTGCCTTCTTAAAATCTGTTTTTCTACATTTTTCAATGTGTGGAATAACTTACTTTAAAATCTAGGCGACTCTGTAGGTACATGGAAAGTTGAATAAAGGTAGAAAATCTTTTTTGGTGTATGAGATAGATAAGGAGAGTACATTTTTCCTGAGGAAGATTTTGTTCTTATGCAAAGTGAGGAACTTAATCTAAATGCCAGGATGAAACTCTCACAAGGAAGATGGAATCTAGAGAAGTAGACAATATTTAATCCTTCACCCACCAGCTCTGCTTCAGACCAGGTATAACTATTTAAATGTGGCATACACCATGTTGGTAAATGGAATATTTTGTTGTTTAAAAACCAGCAAACATAGGAGACTAGATTTTAAAACAAAATCCATATTTTAATTTTTTAAACCCGTATTTTTAGATATAAGACTAAATAGGCTATGCGATCATAAGGTGAGAAAGTTTACTGTCACGGGCAGCCCATAGCTCATTACCTTGTACTCAAATCTCGTCTACGTATTGTGAGAATTGCCGTGCATAAAAACTGGAGTATTGGCTACAAATCCACCATTTTTGGTGGATTGAGAAGGGTTTTAGAGGAAGCTTTGGAGTCTCCTTTTGTACTTATTTACAAATATAAAGAAATACTTGTCCCCTCTTTAGCCTGATCTCAGTGTGCTCATGCTGGGAGGTGGGAATATGTGAAATGGCTTCCATGTTCCCGCCTACTTTTATGAGTCTGTGTTAAGATATATTAGAGCTCTAGGATTATATCCCAAAAAGGAGAGAAAGAAATCCACATTCACTAATAGAAAATACTTTTCCTGGGAATAAAAATGGGGAACATAGAGTTTTCAAATGTTTGTTTTCTGTTATTTTTAATTTTGTATCTGTTTAACAAAATTCTCCCTCCCTATAGCTTGCATTAGTCTATATACTAAACAATACAATATATTATTATAATTTTTATTCAGTGTAAGCATAGTTAGTCTCCAATTTTATTTTAATATTAGGAGGACAGTCAGGAACCTTACAAGCTCTTTCTTGGTCTACCTCTAAGAATTAATTCTTCCTTGCCTAGGAAATTATTACTTTCTCTATTTTAACATAGCTTTTTCTTTTATTTACTACTACTAAACTTATTTTTATTTTGTTTATGTTTTTATGATTTATCAGGCTTAATTATCTTTGTTTAATCTAGCAATTTCCTCCTTCCTAGCAGAGATTATCACCTTCATTCCATTCTGAATTAGGTTTCTCATTCCTGCTTTCAAGAATTATCACCTTCATTCCATTCTGAATTAGGTTTCTCATTCCTGCTTTCAAGACTTAGCCAGATCATTCCCCAACATTTCTGATGTGGAGCTGCCAAAATCCATGAAATATGAGATGATGTGTATATTTTCACGTCTTTCATAATCATGGAAGACCCTGTTGACAACTTTCTGGATGTCCTCCCCATGAGCTGTAGTGCTTTGGTATGAAATAAAAGGAACTCTGTCTTCCCAGATACGGTTGCAAATCAGCTCATTGTATTAGACAAATATGGAATGAGCTTTCTTAATGCACTTTCCAATCAGGCTTGAGACCAAGGTATGATTACACAACAAGAATACTGAAAAGCAACATGGTAACTAAAATCGCTTAAGATTGTTCCCTTCTTGATCCCTTTGCTATGCCTATAAACCTTAGAAATCTGCCTTTTCATCCCTTTATTAACTCTGCCATCGTATTGAAGGGGCTTGATAGGATTTTCTGTGTATCTGTCTCCCTGTATGGTTCTTGCTGTTAAGTGTCCTGGTGATAGTGTCCACATAGCAGAGGTCTAGTCTGTGTTTAAAGCTAACACTTGACTTTGAGACTGAGTGAGACTAACGAGTGGAACGGTGTCTCCACCTGTAACATCAGACAGTACGGAGAGCAGGGGAAGATGCAGGGGAGAACACTGATCTTCTGGTATCACTCCAAGGGCTTGGAAGAAGCCATGTGCCACTAGTAACCCACGGACACTTGGAGGGAGAGCTCCCCTCCTCTGCTAAGGGTCATACCTTTCAAGTTCTATCTTAGGCTCTGAGGAGAGTTCAGTAGTTTTACCTACATGTGGACAAGGTCAGTTCTAAGCACCTGTTTACTGAGCACCCCTGGTATGGAGGCATTGAAGAAACAGGATATAAAAAAGGGAAAATGTATTGTTCCCAACTGTAAGTAGGTTATTCTAGTTGAGGAGATGGTATATCTACATATAATACTTACTTTCCAGATACACTAAATACCAAATAAGCCTAAAGACTGGAAAGGTCAGTTTCAGATTTGGACCTTCAGAGACATTTTTATGGAGGAGAAAGATCTTGAGTTGACCCCAGGAACCCAGGAACGAGCAGAGGCAGGAGTTGGAGTGCACCTAGGATATTAAGAGACAGTAGATTTGACTGGAGTCGAAGTTTCATGCAGTAGAAAAATGGTAATAAATTGGGCACAGATATGAAAGAATTTGAACATCAGGCCAAGCAATTCAAACTCAACTTTGAAAGCAGTAGGAGTCACTGAGAGTGTTTGGTATGAGTGAAGGTAGGAAAATGGGAAGAGACACGTACAAAACGCTAATTTAAGGTTGATTTATATAGTAGTGATCTTTGGAGTTGGGCAGTGGGACAGGTTTGAAGTAGGTAGACCAGTTAGGCCCATGCCCCTCATAAAGAGATGAGGACCTAGACTTGTTTGGTGGCGGTGGTGGTGTGGATAGAAAAGAAAGGATGACAACAAAAAATAAATAAAAAGGAGAAAAAGAAAAAGAATGAATCTGATGATACCTTGAATAGCATTGGCAGAGAGAGTAAATGTTACCTTAGGGTCTCCCAGAATTAGTTATAACAAAGGAAAAGCCTGTCATTCAGAAAGATGAATTACCCACCCAGGCGAGCCTACAGTTCCCAGCCTCTGCCACCCCAGAGAGCTGGGTCTTCAGCGGCTTGGTGAGTCTGGTGGGTCACCTGTCTCTAGTGTGAAATGTTGGTGTGAATCAGGAAGTCATAGAACTAGAATCTGAATTCCAGCCTTGCCCTTGATTTATTTACTGTTTATTCCCTTTGTTCCACCTTTTTATCACCAAGCGACATTCTGGTTATGACTTGGCTCTCCATCCGCATCTGTCCACAGAGAGAGAATGTGCTGGCTTTTGCCCCTGGAGTGTTTCAGTCCATCTGACATTTATGGTTCTCGCTGTAAATTACTATGTTTGCATCTTGACATCACTCTTTAGTGCTCCGTGCTCTTTGAGTTGTAAGTCCACCTCTGAGATGTGATTTTGCTCCAGCTTTGCTGACAGATCAGGTTTCCAAGCCTGCAAGGCCATGGGCCAAATGTTAGAGGGTGGAAAATTCATCGAGGTAAGGTCTCTGTGAGGCTGCTTGAGAAACAATCTAGGGACACCCAACTTCTCTGGGTGCTCCTTTCAGGGTTCAGGCTTTATATAGACTACAGAATGTATGTAGAATCATCTGGTAGAATATTTGTGCTTGTGATTTCATAAATTTGATTTCAGGGTTGCCATTAAGCATGCTTTGTTTGTTTTTTGGTGAGTCTGTTGTTGACACTTGGAAATAGGATATGGGTAAACATGCACCACTAGTCAAACGGCAAAAGGACTTTTCATTCCAGAGAATAGTGTAACCTGGGTAGGAAAAGCAGCTAGAAGTTTGTATGATGTAATATTCTTTCTCCATCGGTAAAATCCATCCCAGGTTTAAAAACCGCTTTAAGAATTTAACTTTACAGCAGACGCCAGCAAGTGCAGCAGTCATATCCATTATACCTGTGCCCAAGGAACAACTTGTTTCATATGATTTTTCGTGCTACCATGTTGGTTGTCTATGAGGTTAGTTATGTTGGGAACATTTCTCAGAATCTCAGCAATGACACACTTCAAGCCAGCCTGTAGAATGACTTCTTTCATGCTGTTCATTGTATAAAGGTGTAAAAATACCTTGAAGATGTGAGAGTTTGGGGACACATTTTCTATACTTAGGTGGAAAAAACCACCTAAGAATAACTGGAATCAATGGAACTGCTCTTCTATCACAACAGACACGACATTATAATCAAAAGTGCTACCAAAAAACATTTTAAGAGACTTTAATTCTGCTCATGTTCTGCTATTTTTTGGAAATGCCAGAGCACATTTTTGGAAGGAACCATTATAATACTGTGAATTAGAACAGGAATCTGGGAACAAACTTTCCAAGTTTACAAAAGACTTTGTCATAGTTAAATGTATTAATATTGTTCCTCTTCCTGTATATTTGGAGAAATGCATGGAGTTTTGGAATTAAAGAACTCGGCATAGCTCATGATAGCTTAGGAAGGATGAGTTTTCCTAGGGCTATTCTTCCCATACCTTTTACTTGTGTGTCTTCTATGTCAAAGGCCTGTGCTAGGCATGAAGGATAAAATATACAAACAAACCACAGTCCCTCTCCTAAAGATGTGTATAGTGTAGTGGGAGAGACAGAGAGAGAAAATCAAGTAATTTAAAGCATGGTGAGTGCTATTATACAAAGTGGAAGAGGTGCTCGGGGAGCACGGAAGAGCAAGTATGCGGATAAGAAGAGCTCTGCCTGAGGTTCACCAGTTAAATAAAAGCTGTGCTAAGCCCATGCATATTCTCTCCCACAATCGTGCATGTGTCCTTATTCATAATGCTTGAAAGCTCCCCTGTTCCCCATTGTTACTCTCTGTTCTTTCCATCGCTCAATCTACTATTATTATTATTTCTAAGAATTTGTTTTTTTAGGAAAGAGCAAGTGTGCTCATTGCTTATCCACTAAGCCTTTTGAAGAATGACAAGTATTCTGGGGAACAATTTCAAAATGAAGTTTATATATAGGTGACATTGTTATAGTCAACTCTTAAATTTTTATATAATGAGGACAGTTAAAGGATGAAAACTAGGTCTCTGCTTTCCAATCTGCTATCTTTTTCAGAAGGTGGCAAATTATTAAAATAAACTGCTTTTCTTATTAATTGACATAACTGATACAATTTTGAATTTAATTCAGTTCAATAAATACTTGGATACCTACTCTGTTCCTGGCACAATATTATGTGCTACATGTACGTGGACGGATACGTATATGTGTATATATGTGGGTGTACATGCAAATAGTTACCATATATAGTGTATGAGTTGCTTTTTGAGTAACAGGAGACTTGGGTCAGCGGAGCCAAACCTTGCACATATAAAACAAGCAAACAGCAAGCAAGTAGAAATTCATAAGGTGCTAAATTGAACACAGTGAGGTTCTGCAATGAATGTTCTCTAAGAAAGTCCGTTGGAAGTATCAGGCCCTTCCTGAGAGAAGGTGGAGCTCAAGGTGAAACTTCAAAGGCAGAACATATCTGGTTATGTACAAGTGTGGATGGAACCAAGCTGACTCTAAAGAAAAAGAGAACTTTTAGTTGTGGAACTGAACAAGCGTGGCTCATGGGGGCAAATGTTAAAGGATAAATGTTAGGTGAGGAGACAGAGACAGATGGTTGGTGCCAAAGTGAAAAATAAATACACATGTTCTCAAATCACACATCCAAAGTAAAGGGTTCTATTAAGAGTTTTCTAATGCCTTTACTGGATTCAGCCTACAAGAAAGAGTCACTAGGTAATGATGAAAATCAGTGCCACCATGAGTATTTTACAAAATCCTGTGTGTAATGAGTCAACATGTCATTACATGTGTTCCGTGAACTACATCTCAGAGAAGGTCGAATACCTCCTGGGCGCTGAGTCAGCTGTGCACATCCTCAGGGTGGCTCCATGGCAGCTCCTTGGATTCTGGCTTCAGTCTCAGCACATTAAGCTCATTTTCTAACCTGGGGAAGAGAGAGGAAAGTTTATCCCCAGTAACACATGGACCATGTCAATGAAAGCAGGGGGGTTATTTGGAATGCCTCTTCCTCCAAAATCACCCTCCAATAGATTTTTTTTAAAAAAGAAAGTGTTTGGTTACAGGCTATGTAGAACTTTTGGCATTTCTTCTTTACCAGCTGTATAAAGAACAAATCATTCATTCTTTCCAGCCCTCTCACAGCAACGCTACAAAGCAGACCACTGGCTTTTGAGACTGGAAGTGCCCCAAGAACATCAGCTCAGGGAAGGAGAGGCTTACAGAGTCTCATAAATTGTCAAATTGTTAGCTCTTCCAGGTGGCCTGTAATTAAGCCAGTCCATTCTGTGAAATTTAGGTTGAAGAGGACATATATTAGAAGGGTCTCTTCTCTCAATCCTGTAATTCTTCATTGGCTACTGTGGGATAAGATTTTAAAAATCTGTCTGCTAAGTAGATTTAGGAGTTTTCTAGAAGAGCCTCAGGGACTGAGAGACTAGGGCGGTGCCTGGGGACAAGTTCCCATGGGCCCCCTTTCCCTTCCTGAACAGAACAACTCTACTTCCGTGAATCTTCGGACGTTGGATTTCAAGAGACATTTTTCCTTAAAGAAAAGAAGAAGATAATGTTTAAAACTAAACTGTCCCAGTTTATTTAAAATATTATGTGAGTTACATGCATCTTTACAGACCCTAACCACCCTGTAAAATGAGTCATAACTGAATATCCGTTCCACATTCTTTCCTAGGGATTAGAACAACAGCAAACATTTGGGGCCCCTCAGGAATGGACATAACTATGTCAGATGGCACAAAGGCAAATCTCTCTCCATGCGAGCAGCTAAAATTTCCATGTCACCATTACTTACTGAGCAAAATAGAAGCATTCAGAAATACATAAACTCTTTCCAGAAGGCTCATGGTCTTAAACTATGGGCAGAGTACAAACAAACTGAAATTCAATATGGAAATGCCATTGATGTTCTTAAATAGAAACACCAGGTCATCTCCGTCCTCAAGTGTGCAGCTTGATTTAAATGAAAACTGACAATGATGCAATTAAAGTTAAGGCCTGTGCGTTGAAACTCTGCTCCTCGAACGTTCCTCGTTAGTTGATCGAGGCAGGTCGTCTGCTGCCAAAGTGCTAAAGGATGCCATTCTTCCTCTAAAGAGTTCTCAACACACTGTGATAGCAGTTAAGTAACGAGCATGTAAGTCCTGATGACGCTGTGAGTGAATTCCTCAGGAACAACCCCACACATCTTTGATTAACCGCTGGAAGATTGATGAGCCACTTCTGTTTTCCAAACTCGACCTCCTTCACTAGAGAAATGATGATTCCCCGTATCCATCAAGAGAAAGTAGTGATTTATAGAACGAAATGATGCACCGAAGGAATTTCTGAATTTCAGAAAGCTTGGTGTCTTATTTCCCTCGTGAGCCGTGATCCAGGATGGGGAATTAGGACAAAGAAAAGAGCCAGTTCCTTTAGAGTGCAAATACATAAAATCACAGATCTGTTGAGTCTGGGAAGGGAATGAATGCTTCTTCATAGTGACTCTCCAAGAACTAAAAGAAAAGGAGCTAAAGGAAAATTTGAGCATTTATCTCTGTGTCTTTTCCCTGTAGTTATGATGAAACTGCTCATCCAGTAAAATCTAGTAGGGGAGTGAAGTTTTAGGGCTACTTACCATTTTTCAAAGAAATCAACAAAATGAGACTGGTTGGCGTTGGAGAGACTATCTCCTGTATAGTGAATATTAAGTCCTAAAACGATGCTTGCGTATCTAATTGGTGTGACATTCCAGGAATGTGAAAGAAAGGGAAATCTGTTTAAGTAAGCTCAAATTTAGGGTCCATTGGAAGTAACGAACATATTTTTTAAATGATTTTTGTTTATGAAAGTTAATTAGATTCAATGATTGAGATTTTTGTAATCATCTGAAGTTTAATTTTTAAAAGCACACACATGAGCAAAAACCTGATTCTATAGCATTATAATGAATACTTTGATTATTTTAAAAAAATAAGATTTTCAAAAGACAAAGTATTTAACTAGAAGGAGAAAAAAAGTTTGTAATTATCTAAAGTTCATGAGGCAAACTTGATTCCTGCCAAAAACTTGGATATTGAATTGTAACAGGACTACAGGGGGAAACTGCTGTTATTCTAGAGAAGGAAATTATAATTGACTAAGCGAAAAGTCAATTGGTCCTTGAAATAACTGAAATGGCAAATAGGAAAAACAATGCCTTGAATATTGAAGAAACTCAGCAAATATTTGTGGAATGAATAAAAGACCCCCGCGTAAATCACACTGCTGGTAACATAGCGATTTAGTCACACATAAATTTTTCTATCATGGCACTTTCGAGATGTGTGGTCTTAGGAAAGTTGTTTAAAGTCTAGCCTCAGTTTCTTCATCACTAAAATGGACATAATGATATTTATTTCAGAGGGTTACCGTAAATTTTATACGGGATATAGTGTATTACCTAAACCACATGCCACAGTGTCTGGCCCCATGAATGTTAATTCTTTATATTGTACTTAAAAAAATTTTTCAAAACAGTTCAAAAGTTCCCACAATTTAGTAACACAGAGAAGCATCAATAAGAAAAGATGGTGGAATTATCATGTTATATTTGCTAAACAGTCGCCGTAAGCAGGTAATCACACTAGGACAAGTAAGTGTTCTGTCCCAGCGTCATGCTGGCTCTTCAGGTATATGATTTCAGAACTTACGTGGTTGGTTTTATTTAAATGTCAATTTAAGAGTAACAAGCCGGAGCCCAGTGAAAGTTTAAGTTAAGTTGTCAACTGTTTCCAGTTAGTAACGAAAAGCATAGAATTTCAAGCCAAATCCAACCGGCTCCTGAGATTTTTCTCTCAACCACGTGGCTCTCCCACCGCTGGTCTTTCACATGGTGTGAACAGCGGCCTTGACAAAAGCAAGCCTCAGGCTCCCCAGGTCTCTGTGCCGTCCGCGGGATTTGTCTGCTGGCCCCTTCCAAACAGAATTTTAACTATTTAATATGCAAAATTTCCCCTAAATACAAGCAAAAAATGAGAAGTTGGTTCTGTGTCTTGAAGACTCAAGATATTCTTGTGATTCAGACATTTTTCTCTGACAGGCTTCACAAAAAAGAAGATTTTCTGAGCCATCACCTGGGATCGGAGCAAAGGGAGATAGCAGGCTTGGTTAGGATGCCGAGGACCTGGAGGGGATGCTACGTGGGTGGGCCAGTTCACAGCACGGGGTTTGTTCTGTTTTGTTTTGTTTTGTTTTTTGCGGTACACGGGCCTCTCACTGCTGTGGCCTCTCCCGCTCCAGAGCACAGGCTCCGGACACGCAGGCTCAGCGGCCATGGCTCACGGGCTTAGCCACTCCGCGGCATGTGGGATCCTCCCGGACCGGGGCACGAACCCGTGTCCCCTACATCGGCAGGCGGACTCTCAACCACTGCGCCACCAGGGAAGCCCCAGCACGGGGTTTTAAATGACTTGCACACATTTTTTCTACCATCATATTACTCTGTCTAAGAAACTCCTCTTGCCAGAAAGTCTTTGGACAGAAATGTTTTCCTGGGCAAACTGGTCAGGTACCTGGTTATGAGTAGACTGTAGAAAGCCTGGGCTTTTCTGGAAGGGCTTTATGATGAGTGTGTCACGGCGTGTGACAGTGACATGGAACAGCACACTTCCGGCTGCTCTGTTATAGTGGCCACCAGAGAAAGGGCTGAAGCTTCTTAACCTCCAACATCGCAAAGCCCGGGATGTTAACTTCCTCCGCCAAACTGTCCTCCTCACCCTTTTATTTTTTTCTTTAATCCCTGGCAGCTTTTTGGAAAGGGAAGATAAAAACCAGTATTGACAGCACTAACAGTGAAGAGCTGAGCCAGCCTGTTCAGGGATTTGGCTTTTTTCCTTTATTTTCTCTGTTTTTTTTCTGCCAGCTGGTCTCTCCAGGAAGCAAGCAAAACATAGTTTTTCACTGGACATACCTTACAAAAAAGTTTTTTTTTTCCTTATGAAGAAAGAGGGAAAAAACCCTTTTTCTTAAAAAAAAATAAGCGGACTGTATCTGGAAAGAGGATGCAGAATTATATCATAGAATCATTGAATAACCTCAAAGTCTATCAGTATTTTAAATTATCTGGGAACCTAGGCACAGGTTTGCAAAATAGCCCTCCAAGAACTTTTAAGGAACCCTTGCTTCTTTATTGGGCCACGGCAAGGATTATCTGAAGCTGACTAAGCCTCTACTAAGAGAATAGTAAATCACAAATAGTGATCGTGTCTTCTTTCTTCAGCAAGAGACCATTAAGCTGTACATAGTACCATGGGGGAACAGGAATATTAAGGCTGTTCGTTGGCAGGTCTCGGGCTAGCGTCCCTCCTGCAGTGTCCATGACCAAGCTCAAGCGCAAGTCAGAAACCAGCTTTACTACTGAAAGCTTGGCAGGAACATGGTGATGGACAAGGAACTTGCTCAAATCAGAATGTCTTACGGTGACTTCACAAACCGGAAAGTAGCATTTCTGAGATCACAGCAGTAAGTGACGATTCCCCCAGATTTTCGGAAGGTAGCCCAGACTAGCGTAGTCTTCGGTAGACTCTTAAGGAATAATGCTGCAGATAGAATACTGGCCATTCGTTTTATGAGGTGATAGAAATCCAGCTCCGTGTTGTAATATCAGAAATTGAAATATTCTATAAGATATGCTATTTTTCAAAATAGCCAAATCTTAGGAGCTTTTAAAGCTATGTTTACAACTTGCTAAAACACCAATCAAATGTATATACACCAGAATACGTGCACAGTTTTGCTTCATACATTGTGTATAAAGCAGCTTTTGGTAAATTACTGAATTTTTATATGATCATGTAAACTTGTTACTTAAAGGAGTTCCTTTGGAAATAATCAATTCATTTTGTAAATATACATTTTTATGTACTACATTTTCTTAAATTGAGGTACATCTGTGTTGCTTCTCTAGTAAATATTCTGTGGTTAATAATTGTAGAAGGAGGAGAAAATGAGAAACGGAAAAAAGTAAACATCCTCTTTACCATAAAGTGAACCCTTAGTTTCTCAAATTCTCAGCAATTGAACTTAATAGGGGGTGGTCAGCAAGTGTCTTTCTATTTCTAGTTTTGACTCGACCTACCCCACACTTTCTAGTGATAATGTCATATTTTTATTGTAATCCACGAAGTCTTTCCACATACACGATCCCTTTTCATCTCATCACTGACCTCTACAAACTACTAGATGGTATTATGCTTCTTTTACAGAGATGGTAACAGAGGCTTAAATACATAGACTTGCTCAAGGTTATGGATCAAGTTAGAGGAAAGTGAGTCACGAGCCCTGGTCTTCTGACGTTGCCTCTGACGTCGCCCATCTTGACCATTTGCAGCATTTTGTTTGTTTCATTTATACTATGAAACAAGCAGTGTTCTTTTACCAGAGCTATCTCTGTGGCGGGTTGCAGTCTTTGTAATAATCCTTCCTAGACCCAGAATTACTTAATACTTTCTGTGCTGTTTTTTCCCCATCTGTGTGGTATCCCAAACAGATTCAACATTGACTGTCCCACCAAGTCAGATCGTCACCAGCTTGTGTGTCTCGTGAAGACAGAGGTTCCTTTCACTCTCAGAGGTTGGAAAGATGCCTAGCACGTGGCGGGTCCTAAGTAAATATCCAAGGAAGGAAGGGAGAAGGGAAGAAGGGGGAAAGGGAGGGAGAGGGTGAGGGGATTCAAATTTAAGAATATGGATCTTACTACCACTTACCCCGGGGCATTGCCAATTCTAACCTTGCCTCGGCCAGTGGTGTGGCCCCTCTACATGCTGAATAAATGTTAACGGAGGGACTCTCAGAGTTAATTCTCAAAGAACAAATGAAGACAGAAAGTCAGTACTGCCCAGAAATTAAATCTATCACAAATGCCCCCACTCCTTCTTCTTAATCAGACCCACTGTCCCTTTTCTCTGATTCCTTTCAACTTTATGCCTTGGCATTAGGCCTCCTCCCCAAATAAAACAGACCCTCAATGTACATGTTTTAACAGAAATAGTTAATGGCTGTGAATATCTTCAAACATCTTCTTCATTTCATATTAACTCAAAGATCTCTTGCCTTGTGGTGAGGAAAGCTAGTTGTTTACCTTTTGATTTCTCATTTTAAGTGAGTGCATTTTTATTCTTAATATTTTAAACTCTCTGAGCCAAACTTCAACTATTATGAAACGTTTTCTCTCTGTTCATTTAAAATTGAATGCTCAACATGGTACTTCAGAGTGTGTATCGTGAACTGAAAACACACCAGACGCGAGATATCAGAACTATAACTGACAGGGGATCGCTCTTTTTCTGTCTCTACAGCAAACCAGGAAATTGTCAAGTCTTAGAAGGTGTTACAGAAGGGGTTTGGCTGATGTAACACTTGTTCTCAATACCTGCTGAGAACAATTCCTCTGGACTTCAGTTCTTCATCCTTTAAGCCACTCTGTATGTTACTCCTGGACCCCAGATTCTTTCTTTCTTTATTTGGCTGCACCGGGTCTTAGTTGTGGCATGCGGGTTCTTAGTTGCGGCATGCGAGCTCTTAGTTGCGGCATGCGAGCTCTTAGTTGCAGCATGCGGGATCTAGTTCCCTGACCAGGGATCCAACCCAGGCCCCCTGCATTGGGAGCGCGGGGTCTTAACCACTGGACCACCAGGGAAGTCCCTGGACCCCAAATTCTTTAGTACCTGTTTAAGTTAGCAGAGTGGTAGGAATAATAAAAATAAGTAAAATTTTAAAAAATCTTGCTTTTGCCTATACACACAACTGGCTCCTCATACACGGGCAGCTAGAGGATTACAGTAGGAGGAATGGTCTGTTTCAGTGTCAGGAGCTCTCTTCTCTGGGGTTAAGGTAACAACAGGGAGAGAGAGAGCCGTAGCCCCCCAGCGTGGGGTGGGCCTCCTATTGGGACGTAGTTGGGTGAGGACAGACTGCCCGCAGGACACTGGGCTGCTCTGCCTGAGTGTATGGGACGTCGCCTTGCCAGGCAAATTTGGGGCTGAGGCCAGTACCCCTGGGACTCTTGACTTCCTATGCTCTCTGCTCTAAGACCTACTTCTGCAAGCATGTTCACATGTCAGAAACACACATCAGTGTGCCCCCTCTTCACTTTTCATGACAAATGTCAAGATAAAACAAACTAGCTGCTGCCAGCGCCTAAACCTACCCTGAGCATGTGGTTAGTGGTGATAAAACTATTTGTGGCTAGAACTGCGGGGAGGAGATGCATTACATGTAAACTGTTCGGCCATTAAGCCCTTGTCCGTGGCGCATATCAGATTTTCCTCCCCGCAGCTGTCGTCCTCTGACTGGAGAAGACGGGTTGCTAGTTTCATTCCTTGTATGGGTTTGTGGCCTTTTTAAAACTTCACTCTGCCATTTGGGAGAGCTAGAACAGTGTGATAACAAAGTGTGTAAAGAGAAGGAAAGGACAAGAAAAGTGTCATTTATGAGAAGAGTAAACACTACCCCAGTTCTTTGTTACTGCTCCAGGGGCTGTTCTAAACGTGTACAATTATAACCTCATTTAATCCTGACGAAAGTCTGATGACGTAGGTGCCATCGGTTATTAGGTCTGTTTTCGCCTCCCTTATTTTATGTTCACTGGTTTCGATACGTCTGCCTGTGGTTAAGGAGCAAATGTCACACGTTGGAAAAGCACATGCAGGAAGCAGACAGTCTCTGTTCCAGTCTTGCTTTGCTGGTAGCGCTCCGGGTTGCTCTGAGGACATCCCCTACACTCTCTCAACTTCAGTTTGTTTGTTTGTTTGTGTCTTCAACTTCAGCTTCTCTATCTGCAAAATGGAGGAGTTGGGCAAGATCGGTGGGTTTGGGACCTTTTATTTTTAAGCCATTGACTGTGTGTGTGTGCGCGCGCACGTGTGTGTGTGTCTGAATCTGGAAGCTCAAATCGTAAAGCTGCTGGAGAGGAAGCTGCATCGTTGGAAGAGAGAACCCGTGTTTTACAGATGCACTCAAAGTAGCTCTGCTGAACTCACAGGGCTTTTTGAAGCCATCCGTAAATCACAGAAGTTGATGGTATCTGAAGTCCACTCTTTGCTCTGAAACACATAGCGTTTCTTTCACGTTATGTTAACTACTGGTGAATCCTTTTTGTACCAGAGAAGCTTTTAGCACTCAGAACCCAAGCTACTCGTTGTGAATTTAGCACCCCCGTGACGTCACCTGCCTTAATCCAGAGCACGTAGAATGTTCTCACCTGAGCTGCTCAGAACAACTGTCGTGAGTCACCGAATACGTGTAACTGCAGTGATTTGCGAACAGTCCCTGCACTCTTGCAGACGAGTTTTCGCGTTTTTACTCTGAGGATCACCCAGGGTCATTTGACGCATGCTGTTGGCAGTTTTGCCCTCGAGCCACGCTTGGGCACTGTTCCATCCTCCCCACTGTGCACACTTTCGGTGCTAAGAGACAGTCCCTGGGTCATCTTGGGTGCTCTGTGTGTCCCGTGGAGGTGAACAGTAACCCCTCTGCACATCTGGGAAAAGGTCTGAAGTCTCTCACTGCCCTCAGTCGTAGAGCAGGTGTTCGGCAGATTTAGGCTGTCAGGGTGAGCAGGGAGGCCCCAAGAGTAAAGGACATCAGGGTAAGAAGAGCCAAGTGCTTCCTTATCTCTTACTGGGGTGTTATGTTTTCTGCTAACCTCATCCTCTATTTTAAAATCTTTTTGGCTGCCCTCTCTTTATTAATTCGCATCTTCTTAATCAAAAAATAAACTACATCAGGAAAAAAAATGAACAGAACTCATTTATAGAATTTAATAAAAGACTGTAAAGCAGAAACCTGTTTAACCACGACCCAAGTCAAGAAGTGGAGCATCGTGGGAAGCCCAGAAGCCCTCCAGGTAAACCTTTATAACCACAACACCCTCCCTGTCCCCAAAGAGAGGGCGACTAACTTTTATTGTAATCATTTTCTTGCCTTTCTTTCTGGTTTTCACTCCTCTGAATACATCCCAAATTGATAAGGTTTCATTTGGTCTGTTTTTGTTTTTTTAATATTTATTTATTTAATATTTATTTTTGTCTGCGTTGGGTCTTCGTTTCTGCGCGCGGGCTTTCTCTAGTTGCGGCGAGCGGGGGCCACTCTTCATCGCGGTGCGCGGGCCTCTCACTGTCGCGGCCAGTCTTGTTGCGGAGCACAAGCTCCAGACGCACAGGCTCAGTAGTTGTGGCTCACGGGCCTAGTTGCTCCGCGGCATGTGGGATCTTCCCAGACCAGGGCTCGAACCCGTGTCCCCTGCATTGGCAGGCAGATTCTCAACCACTGCGCCACCAGGGAAGCCCCTGGTCTGTTTTTAAATTTTATATGCGTTGAGTCATCCACTAAACACTCTCTCATGACTTGCTTTTTTTCACTAAATGATATGATAGGAAGATTGATCTATGCATATATGAAGTTCACTCATGTTCAATGCTATAAATTCCATTCCCAAGTTAGAGTAATTACAAATGATATTGCTCTAAACGTCCAGTACAAATAAGTTGGTATAGCTCTAGGACTGGAATTGCCAGGTCAAACAGCATGAATATCTTTTGTTTTTTTACCTAGTGTTACACTGTTTTCCAACAGGGTTGTATCTATAGTGAAACCAGCAGCATATAAGAATTTGTGGTGCTTCCCATTGTTGCTAATATTTGGTATTGCCAATATTCTTAATTTTTGCCGATCTAGCGAGCATGTAGGGATATCCTGTGGTTTAATTTTCATTTCTCTAATAATGCCATTTTCATGTTTATTAGCCATCTGTACTTCTCTTTTGTCATGTGCCTGCCAAATATTTTGCCATCTGTTCAACTGCATCATCTGCTCCTTTTTTGTGGGTTTTTAGGAGTTATTTTTATATTCTAACAATTAGATAGAAAATGAAAAAAACACTTGAAGGAGCGCCTTATAAATATCCTTTGTGGCTTGTCTTTTTGCTTTTTATGGTTTTTCTTTTGGTGAACCGAAGTTCTTAATTTAAAAATAGTCAAATTTATAAATCTTTTCCATTTTGGTTCATATTTTGTGTGTAATTTATTTGTTACAACCCTGCTGTATTTCAAGATAATGGAAGTATTTTCCTGAATTCTCTTCTTAAAGCTTTCCTTTCCAGTTCTCCACTTGGAATTGAGTTTTGGAATGGTATGATTTACAGTTGCTGCAGACCCACTCTGAATAAGTGTAGGGCCTATCATGGGCTTTCTAACTGGTTACGTTTCCCCAGGCCTAAACCACATTATATTGGTTTCTACAGCTTTACACTATGTCTTGATACCTGGTAGAGCTATATCTATTTTAGAAGCAACTTCTGTGATTCCCAGAACACTTGTTGAGTTTACTGTTGGAATTCATTTAACCTGTCAGTCATTGATTTGAGAGAGAATTCACATCTTGGCAACACTTGACCTTCCAATGAATAAACATGATATGTTTTCCCATTTATATACGTTTTCTTTAATGTCTCTCAGTATTGTTTTATTATTATCCCCTGAGAAGGTCTCACATATTTTTTGTTTAATTTATTCCTGGGTACTGAATTGTTTTATGCTACTACTATAAATAGTATCTTGTTAGTTTTTTTCATTTTCCACCTATACGTTGTAGGTTAATTTGTACAATTAATACAAATGAATTGTATTTACAATTAATTTTTGTATATTAATTTTATACCCAGAAACTTTGTTAAACTCTCTTATTAATTCTAATAGAAATCTGTAGGTTCTGTGGGGTGCTTTCAGTAGAAAATCATAATATTTGTGAATAATGCCAGGTTTCTTTCTTTCTAATTGCCATACTACCATTTTTTAATTTCTTCTTCTTCCTTCAGTCTATGGATTAAAACCTTCAGCACAAAAATTAATTGACTATGATTCTGTTCTAGGTCCCCTTAAAGCTTGAGTCTGAATAAAATTTAAGGCACAGATAATGGTAAAAAATAAATACAATATATAACTTTCAGAGAAGAGCAGGAAACAGAATTATAAAATTAATCAAATCAAAAGAACTAAAGAAGGAGAACAAAGCTACAGAAAAGGTGGAGAAAATACAAAATACAAACTAATATAGGAAAAATAAATCTAAATCTATTAGTAATTTAAATAAGTATAAATTGAGTTCTCTAAAGATAATTTTCAGATTGACTTTTTTGAATGGCCCTTCTGAAACATAAGGATTCAGAAAAGTTGAAAATAAAAGGATCATGAGAGATGTGCCTCAGGAAATAAAAGTGTTGTCACTATATTAATGTGAGATAAGTAAGATTTTTAGGCAAAAAAAAAAAAATTACTGGATGCCACCATATAATGATAACAGGTTGAATCTACTAAGAAGCTGTAACAAGTCTGTGTATTCACCCAGTAAAATGGCTTCAAAATAGAAAATTGAAATACTGGCATAACTACAAGGAGAAAGAGAAAAAATATATATATATATATATTTTCTGCAGTACGTGGGCCCCTCACTGTTGTGGCCTCTCCCGTTGCGGAGCACAGGCTCCGGACGCGCAGGCTCAGCGGCCGTGGCTCACGGGCCCAGCCGCTCCGCGGCACGCGGGATCCTCCTGGACCGGGACACGAACCCGTGTCCCCTGCATCGGCAGGCGGACTCTCAACCACTGCGCCACCAGGGAAGCCCAGAGAAAACATTTTAATAGAATTATCTTAGTAATTGATAGATTAAGGAGACAAACACTGCTCACTATATAAACATATAGAAGAAATTTAAGAGGTAGCTCTTATTGGTAAATGGAACTCTAAATTCACATTCTTTTCATGTCGATTTTGAACATTTACAAAAATTGAGCGTACACAGGGCCATAAAGCATGTCTTAAGAAATTTCAGATGTCTGGTATTATACAGACCAGAGGTTGGCAAAGTTCTTCTGCAGAGGATCAGAGAGTAGATATTTTCGTTTCTGTGTGCCACGTAGTCTCAGCTCTGCAGTTATAGTCTCAAAGCAAACATAGATGATGTACAACAGAATGGGTTTTGCTCTGTTTCGATAACACTTTATTTACCAAAACAGATGGTAGGCCAGATGTGGCCCAGGA
The DNA here is from genome assembly GCF_949774975.1 of Lagenorhynchus albirostris. Lineage (NCBI taxonomy): Eukaryota > Metazoa > Chordata > Mammalia > Artiodactyla > Delphinidae > Lagenorhynchus > Lagenorhynchus albirostris. Next base: position 29,606,601 of record NC_083115.1, on the reverse strand, counting down.
GCCATAGTCTGCTGACCTCTGATATAGAACACATCCATTCCTCTCAGCTAAATTAATGTAGAAATCATTAACAAAATGCAATGAGAAAAAATCTCATTATGTTTGGAAACTGAGAAAATATCTTTAAGTAACTCATAGGTCAAGCAATCAAAATTATGAAAAGAGCAAAATCAACTTCCACAGACTGAAGGAAGAAAATAAAGCTGCAAGTAGAAATTAATAAAGTAACTTTTTATCAACAAATTATAAACAAGCTAAAAGATAACCTGTTGAAAAACTAGTAATTAGTATGCCTCTGTCAGAACAGAGCTACAAATAAACAACAGATGGAATCAAAGAGAACATAATAGCAGACGTTGCTGAAATTTTTGTAAGTGGTTGTTATATAACAACTTAATGCCAATAATTTTGACTATTTGGATGAAATAAACAATTTCCTAAAACATATAACTTATCACAGCGGAGTTTTTTAAGAAAGAAAGAACCTAAGTAGTCTGAAAATCACTAATATAATCATTAGTTTTTAAACTTCCTCCGAAAAATCTCCAAGAGTAGGTGATTTTACCAGTGGCTTCTACCAAGCACCATAGGTAGAAATATTTCTAATAGGTGAACTATGACAGTAGAGAAAACAAGAGACTAGCCTCTCTCATCTCACAGAGTCAGTGCCCTGTTACCTGTGGCGTCTTTGTACGGTGTCACCTTCGTTATCCTGAACTGCTTCCCAGAATCCCCTCTCCTCTGTTGTTCTGGGTTGGGAGCAACCAGAAGAAAAGTATGTACAGAGTGAAGAGCCACCATCTTTACGCTCTGAAGTCTGCTGTGGACACGGCCCCACGGCTGCTAGCACAGGCCACTGCTCATCCAGCAACATCCAGACCCACGGCTGGTTCAGCTCCCTCCCGACTGCCTCTCAAGTGGTGAAGGGTACCAGCTTCTCCTCGGGTCACCTGCATCTTGGAAGTTGGAGGTGATGAGAGACAAACACCATCCAGGTTTCCTTCTGGGTTCCAGTACATCCTTGCACTCCCCTACTTCACATTCAGTTCTCACTGCAGACCTGCAGCCAGACAGTCTACAGTAAAGTCAAGCCCAACATACATGCGAAGACAACAGCCTTGCAGAGACTTCTTAACCCGCAACTGTGGAAGGGCCCATTGGTATAAGAATTCCCTCGTTCTAAATATTATATTCAGAGGGATCGAAATTTAACTGATACATTACCAGAACTTGAGAAGGTCAGTATACGGAGAATCAAAGGCTAATCTCACTCAGGAGTGTAGCTGCAAAAATCTTAAGTGAAATATCAGCAAACCAAAACTAGCGTGAGAAATCATCTTTCTAAGAAATCTCTTATGGTAAGGTTTCCTGTTTTAAGTAACATCCTGGCCCGTAAATTGAGCAGAAAGATAACATCCTATTAGGAGATACAACCTTGCTTTTGCAGAAGCACACAATCAAAGCTGCTAAAGTTACCTTGGGACTATTTTGAAGCAGATCCCAAACATATCACTTGATCAATAAAGAGAAAATGTGTTGAATGATAGCCAGAATGAATGTAAGCAGAACAGGGAATGACTATTACAGTACGTAACGTACAGTAGCTCAGGCTAGGCCTTTAACTACAGGGTGGCGGTGTTGGAAATGAATGTATACGGACATAACTAAGGGAATTTTTGCGGGGGGGATTGGCATGATGAACTAACAGGTTGGTTTATGCACAGTTTCACATCAACATCTGGGGTAGAAGCCCTGGGGTAATGTTTAATGTTATTAAAAAGTTATTAAGTTATTAAAAGTTATTAAGGCACTTCCAGTGTAGGACGTCATGGCGCATTATTGCACATTTAAGAACTGCCATCGGTTCTTTGTCTGTTCAGGAAAAAACTTAGGTAAAATCCCACTTGATCTGAATTCAGTTCAACTCGGCAAATCTGGGGACTGTCCAGATCATTTTGGCTTCATCACCACTGGCAAAACCTTCCGGAACCAAGGGGCTGTTGATAAGGATATTTGAGAGACTGCCGTCTTCCAGAATATTATTACCTCAAAACATGTGGCTTCTTCCTCTTTTAAAAAATTTCCTCATTTCTGATATTTTTAGTGTTTCCTAAATTTTTGACTTTTACATGAAAATGGCTGGTCTGTTATATATCAATGAGCGTTTCTTTCTTTGCAACCAGTAGACTCACCTGTGACACAGGATGGATGTATTTTTGAGCCTGCAACTTTTCTTCGGCCGTGCTTTCTGTTGCTTCATTTTCATGGGCTGTCTTTGTTTGGTTGTTTGTTTTGTTTTGTTTTGCTTATGAGGTAGCAAAGTCGCATCTAGTATACCAGAAACTGTTTTATATACACCATAGTCACTAAACAACTAATGAACCATGAATATCTGTAGGGTTTACCAGTAACTGAAGTACTTGAGGGTTTTGAATTTGCTTTTCAACTTTGCCACTAGATAGAAAGACAAGATTTGATGAAGAAAGCATGAACGATGCATTTATATCTACATTATAAACTAGTAAGAATAATGCCATAAAAACGAACATTAATAGGGGGCTCACTGGGTGCCAGGCATTGTTCTGATGTATGTATTAATTCATTTAATTCTCAGAGAAATCCTGCAAGGTAGGCTTGCTATCCCATTTTCCATGTAAGGAAATTGAGGCACAAAGAAAGTGAGTAGCTTTCCCAAGGTAACAATTTTAGTAGTTGGCTGAACTGGGAGACGAACCAGCTTTGGCAGTTGGATTGCAGAGCTGAAGCTCCTAATTAAGACACTAATACTGGAACAAGGAGTGTTGCTGAAATCCGGCCTCTGTGCACCGGTGCCGGGCTAAATCTCGGAGACAGAGTTTGGGGTGAAGTGGAAAGAAATAGCTCTATTGCTTTGCCAGGGGAAGGGGGCCACAGCGGGCTACTGCCCTCAAGACTGTGTGTCCCACCCGGAGGGGTAGTGAGGAGTCTTACAGTGTCCAAGGAGCAGGGCGTGGTCAGCTCGTGGACATTCTTCTGATTGGTTGGTGGTGAGGTAATGGGGAATCAGCATCATCGGCCTTCTGGCGCCACCCGGTCTGCGGTCTACGTGCTGGTGGGCAGCATGCGGTTAACTTCTTCCATCTGGTGGGAGTTTCAGTATCTGCCAAACAGCTCAAAGGACATGGCTCAGAGTGTTATCTTCAGCCCTTGAGGAAGAGCTAAACGTTCTTGACTTTGTTCAGTGGCTAGAGTATTATTATTTTGTCTTGCTTGACTATTTTCCTTTCTTTCTGCATTTTCTCACTTCTCTGATTAGATTTATTCTTTGACTGGAGTTTTTCTACAGACAAAAGGCAGGTGGAGGACGCAGGTGGGGGTCTGTTCTGGGAAGGCCTCGTAGGGTCCTGCTCGGTTACAGGAGCTCCATTAGAAAGTGGCTCTCCTGACATCTATCAAATCAAATGTAGATAAATTGCTGATGTAAGTAAAATTGGTTAAAAAAAAAAAAGTCACATCGATGAGAGTTTAAAATCTTTTTTCCCTATGTATTGTGATAAAAAAATTAAGAATTTTTTAATGCAATATGTACTTTATTTTAAATATATGCTTAGCAGAGGTCTGAAAAATGTGGAGTCCTGCTTTCAAAAACAGAATCGCTCTCTTTGGTTAGATCTTCCTTGATTATTTTTTCTTTTACAATAGTATCCTTCCTTTTGCTGTTTTTCCAGTGATTTCATAGCTTACAGGCTAGCCAAGTGCTTTCAAAGATACCACGTTAAGAATAACAGCAACAGCAAAAATTGGTTTTTCCTTATTCTTCCGCAAAGATCTGGGCTTCACAGAAGTCCTCGTGATGGAAATATACCATCTGTGATAACGTCGTGTCCTCTTTATTGAGAATCACTGTTTACCACTTACGATTTATTAAACGTCGGTGAAAGTTATACACGTAAATCAGATAATTTATGGAAATCTCTAGCAGTTAAGGGGCACTGCTGCAACCTTGCTGTGGGAATTTCTGAGTTTGGCATGACTTGAAGAGCCTTTGATTCCCAGACATACAAAGGCTGCTTAGGTAGTGATCGAGGTTCACTCAATTCTAAGATGCCTCTGTAGAGTTTAAGGTTCAAGTGGGCAGTGACCACCTTTTCACTTTGTGTCCCCAGGAAGTAGCACCTGGTAGGCACCTAATAAATATTGAATGAATGGGTGAATGAATGAGTGAATGAATGACATCTCACTACCTTTATTCATTCATTACACAACTAGGAATTAATATACTTAGTAGTTAGAGTTTATGCTAGTCTCTCATGGCTTAAGCATTCAGGTATTTTGAATTAAAATTGTATTTTATTACTTTCTACATACAGGGATTATTTGTGTCTCTTAAAAAATCGTTTGCGTCATTTGGTATAATTTGAAATATTCCAAATTCAAGGGCATGTTTTATAACATTATACAAGATGTTTGAAACATTTTGAAATTTTAGCTCTCAAAATTAACAAATATTTGAGTTTGGTGGAAATCACCTGTAAGAACAGTTAAAGGAGAATGACTCCTCATAATTTAGTTTCCTGGACAATGCAGACAGGTATATTTTCCTCGACAGAAGCCCCTTACCATCTTGTTTCAGGATCTACCATGAAAATGTGTTTTGTGTGGACATATATATTATTATTTCAAACTATATTGAACCGGAATTTTTTATTATGCTTATAGTTTTTTTATCATACCACCCCAAAGTTGGTAACATTGGAAAGACCTTCTTATATGACATTTATTCTCAAAGGCTTGTGCACGCAAGCTAATAAAATATCCTTCATCACATGGTTTAGGCACCACCGTTACACGTGTGGTTTTGTAATGATACCAACCGTATTTTCGTTAATTGGGATTTTTCAGGCCTCTTTGGCCTCTCCTAACCACTCGGTTCCAACTAAGACAGGAGCTGTCATGGACCACAAGATGTCGCTATAGGTTTCCCAGCAACCTTTATGCAAGAGGTAGATAACCTTTGAAACAAGGGTTAACTGTTTGGTAACAATCCCTCTATTTTTCCCAAGAGACTTCGGTCAGGTTTGCCCCCAGAACCCATCTGCCCTCATTTCCCATCACTAGGCCAATAGATGTAGGTACTCATGTTTAGAGAAAACAATAAAAAGTAAAATGGACCAAGGACGGGGCTCAGAGATGATGCTTAAGAGTTATACGTACACGTGGCTTTGTAATGAGGCGCACAGCAAGGCAGCCACCAAGACCTGAATAATGGCCTTTTCCAGATGAGACTTTGCAAGGGTGGAAATTTGGGACTTACAGGTAAAAGGGCTCTACCTTATCTTCGTGATGATTTAAGACGATGATTGTGTCTTGTACTTAGTGAACCCTTGGTAACAGAGAAAACAAGCAATCTTTTTTGGGGGGGACTCTTACGTTTTTTAAACAGACATTTAGAAAAGGGAGAGATCACTGATTTTTGCCCCAAGATAAAGGAGTTAACGGTTATATCAATTTAGGTATCATTATAGAAGGCAGTTTATGAATTGAGTGTCTCTTTAGAAAATAAAAACTACTGACCTGTAGATGCTGATATATTGGAAGTACTGTTTTTGTGGGATTATGATATAGTAGTTATGACTGCAAAGAGTCTGCATCTTTTTTTTTTTAAACTGGGATATAGCTGTTCTGCAATGTTGTGTTAGTTTCTACTGTACAGCGAAGTGGAGTTCCCTGTGCTATACAGCAGGTTCTCATTAGTTACCTATTTTATACATGTTAGTGTATATATGTTAGTCCCAATCTCGCAATTCATCCCACCCCCCACCTCGCCCCTTGGTGTCCATACGTTTGTTCTCTACACCTGCGTCTCTATTTCTGCCTTGAGTCTGCATCTTTTAGAGGTCTGTACTGAAATATTTATGGGTGGAACAATACGATGAGGTTTGCTTCAAAATAATCATAGGAATAGGGGTGGGGAGAGATGTGGGTAGGCTGTATATGAAACAAGACTCAGCCTCAGTTGGTAACTGTTAAACTGGGTGGTGGATGGCACATGTGTCGGAAATATTCCATGGTCATAATGGGGGAAGGTGCCAACCCAGATCCAAGCAAGAGTCTGTTCATCTTGATCTTCTTTTTCTGACAGTGGAGGGACTCCATGATCAAGTCCCCCACCTCAGGCACACACCCTCAAAAACCTTCACCTATGGGTTATTCACTCATTAGTTCACCTAAATACCACCTTTCCAGGGCAATGAGCTCCTGCACTTTGTTACTGTGTAAACTAAAAATAAATAAATAAAAAGAGTTTACTTTTTAAAATTCTAATTTAATTTAATTTTTTATACAGCAGGTTCTTATATGAGTTATCTATTTTATACATATTAGTGTATACATGTCAATCCCAACCTCCCAATTCATCCCACCTCTCCCCCACCAAATTTTCCCCCCTTGGTGTGCATATGTTTGTTCTCTGCATCTGTGTCTCTATTTCTGCCTTGCAAACTGGTTCTTCTCTACCATTTTTCTAGATTCCACATACATGTGTTAATATATGATATTTGTTCTTCTTTTTCTGACTTACTTCATTCTGTATGACAGTCTCTAGGTCCATCCACGTCTCTACAAATGACCCAGTTTCGTTCCTTTTTATGGCTGAGTAATATTCCATTGTATATATGTGCCACATCTTCTTTATCCATTCCTCTGTTGATGGGCATTTAGGTTGCTTCCATGTCCTGGCTATTGTAAATAGTGCTGCAGTGAACATTGGGGTGCATGTGTCTTTTTGAATTATGGTTTTCTCAGGGTATGTGCCCAGTAGTGAGATTGCTGGGTCATATGGTAGTTCTATTTTCAGTCTTTTAAGGAACCTCCATACTGTTCTCCATAGTGGCTGTATCAATTTACATTCCCACCAACGTGCAAGAGGGTTCCCTTTTCTCCACACCCTCTCCAGCATTTGTTGTTTGTAGATTTTCTGATGATGGCCATTCTGACTGGTGTGAGGTGATACCTCATTGTAGTTTTGATTTGCATTTCTGTAATAATTAGTGATGTTGAGCATCTTTTCATGTGCCTCTTGGCCATCTGTATGTCTTCTTTGGAGAAATGTCTATTTAAGAGTTTACAATTGTGTCCCAAATTTAGCTTTTAAAACTGTCAGAACATGATCTAACTTCCTAGTATTTCAGAATGTCTTGAAAAGTTTATTCACACCTGTGACTTGTATGATTATGTAGATTTCGATCAAATTCCCTCTTAGATGTCAACTTTCCATTTTGAAGTATCTAAAAGTAATAAGGTTTCTCTCCTGTAGAAGTGCTCTGTCTCTCCGATGATTTCCAGTGTCCTTCTTTGAAGCTTTTGCAACCTTAGTATCACTTTATCACTGAGGATTGGCAACCAGACTAAACATAGATCCCCATGTTTTCAGATACGCTAACGTTGTTAAAACGGGAATAGAATGGCTCCTGGGAATAGAATTACCCTCTTTCATTTCCCATGTCCTTCTTACAAGGGTTCAAACTTCATTTTAGCCTTTGTGGGTAGTAATAGCATGCCATCTCCAATCTGTAATCTATCTCAGATACTTTTTCTGAGACATGTTTAGAGTTCATTATCTTCTGTGAAATAATTTTTCTTTTTTTCCTTATTGTTTTATCAATACCGCTTTCTTTAAAACTTCTGCCTACTCGCAGAGCCTGATGATATCCCGCAATTGATCTAATCCACTTTTTTATTTACACTAGGCAAGATGCTAGATGCTTCTATATGTCTGGAGATTTCACCATGAGTTCTTATTTATACAATCATAGATACCCAGCATTTAAATGATTCTGTGCCAAACATATTCACTTCACTGTGCATATTTTAATGAAATCATACAGCTGTGCATAATCGATGCAATCTTTCGTCCCTTATTTTCTCCAGTAAATAAACTGAAACATTTTCTTTCAATTCCATAGAGTCACTTTAGAAAACTACTTATACTTTTGATGTATTTAAAATTTATGTGTTCTGCAGGCCACACACACCTCAGTTAACTAAGTATGTGGTTATGGTCAAATGCAATGGCTTCTTTTCCCCCCGCTGCACTGGAAATTCGCTTATTACCCCCCATGGACTATAGAAAGCCTTCTTAAAGTATTCTTGGGAATTCCATTTGCAAGCTACATTTTAAACTAATAAGTTTTTCACTACCCATTGTAAGAGGTGCAGTGGTGGACCTGTTGAATAACAGGTGTATGTACTCAGAGTACACGACATACTGTAGGAGACAGACATAGGAAGAGGCCATTAGAAGACCAGAGGTCCAAGATTGTTAAGACCAAAAATGTCCCAATTCTTATAAGAAAGCATCCCATGTTTATTTTACAATAACAAAAGAAAAGTGCAAAGCCAAAAATTCAAAAGTTTAAAATTGAAGTTTCTTTTAGAAACAAAAATTAGTATTTACTTTCACTGTGTGGCTCGTGTAGGTCCTTGCACTCCCCTTATGGGTACCAGTGAGGGCAGAGAGCCAGTGGTTCATGAAAATTGGCTCCTGTAAATATGCTGGACTCCATAAGCCCCTTCCTGGACTACCTTTAAGGTTTTCTCACCACCTAGGAATGTTTCCCCCGTACAAATAGCCTCGGCTAAGTGTACCCCGAGTTCCAGGTTTACTGGGAGTGTCTGGCCTCCTTTGTGGTGATGTAATATGCCCAAAGCTCACATACCACCCTGCCCTTTCATGTTAGTCCTAGACTCTGAATCAAAGAACGCTAGAGCCAGAAAACAACCATCTTCTCCAAGCTCCTCATTTTATAGAAAAGGAAACTGAGTTATCATTGTGCTATTTGCACCAGGTCACATAGTTCCAAGGATTAGAAATCAATCCAAGATAAGGAAAAGATATTCCCGGTATTCATTCGTGATAACTTTGAAGTAAATATTGGCAATGAAATGCAGCAGCAGATATGAACACGGGAAATTATCTTACTCATGAGATGTTTTCTTCTCTTATTCAGCTTGTTATAAGAAGGCAGTACCCCCAATAATTTTTTTTCTGTGTATACCAACAGAAGGTAGACCCTGGTGATAGTGATTGAAAAATATAGATAATAGAATCTGTGACCATTTTTCCTCTAGACCAATCTCAGTAGGTTAATACCATGTAACAGGATCACCAGCTCAGTTAATCCTTCGTGCCCTGTCATGGTTCAGCCACTGCTCTTGACTCAGTCATGGACCACGTTCCCAGTTCAGTTTTACGCGCCAGCAAAAAATACCAGGCACGTGTTTGGTTTTTCCTCTCTTCTCTCCAGCTACCCTTTCCTCTGCCTTTTAGGGTGAAAACTCTCAGCTATACTTAAATTGACTGCTGACGTCTTTTGGTCTAGAAATGACCTCCAGAAAAAAATCACAATGGAGAGCTATGCCTATATTAATAGGAAGACTGTGATTCTGTACGGAAGCCAATTCTAAACTTAGATCCTTACAAGATGAAAACATGAGCTAGCTACCAGCTGACCCTAAGGCACACACACTATTTATTTCTGAGAATGGAGGAGACAAGGCTCTCTGGTCACCGGCCACGATTGAGCTTTCTGGCTGCAACGGTGTTTATTGCTATCATCGACAGGCGATTCTACTTTGGATTGATTCGTATCAATAGATATTTCAAATAGGCTCTCATGTTTGAAAGACAGGGCTGTTTCTATTCTGTTTCGGACTAGGAAAGGCAATTTAACACGTTTTTACTTTCTGTGTCACTCAGGTAGTTAAATACTCAGCTGGCAGCAGCCGAGTTTCCACTTTAAAAATAGAAGAGCTACTGCCTTTCTGACCCAGTCCCACCCCTACCGGCCCTGCTCCCCGTGTTTCTGAATAGAGTTCAATGTGGAGGCCATCCGCCAGTCAGCACGCAGGAATCTCTGTGAAAGCCCAAAGGGAAGGGAAAAAGTAGTTAGAAATCCAGCCGCTGACCTTTTTGTTCTGGCTGGAGCCCTTGCACTGTGACATCTGGTTGTCTGGGCAGAAACGTCGTCCCCACTATGCCCACAGACAGTGCTGTTGAAGGGAACTGCATTAAGCAGACCCTCCCGAAAAGAAGGCTAGCGAGTGTAGAAGGATGCTCTTCTGAGCGAAAAGCTAGCTGGAGTATTCTGACCAGTCAAGGTTAGTAGAGCAGCCATTGCAAGTCTGTTGGTGTCCTGAAATAAACGATATTGACCTGTTTTTGCAAATACTAACTTGAAGCTGTGGGTGCTTTCCAGAATGCGGACTCTGACATGTAAACGTATGGCATGGCAAAGGGCTGCACTGTATCTTCACCTTTTAGCGTGTGGAAAATGCACCCGTGGACTCTTCCTTATGACTGTGCAGTAAACACTCTGGGTTGTTTGCCTTTCTGGTTCAGCAGGTGTTTCTAAGTTGATGTGGGAGCAAGGAAAGCTGCTATTAAGCAGGAAAAGACTGTTGCCAAGCAACTAAATCTGGAAATTTCGAATCATTTAAATTGAACTATAAAGTAGGAGGGTGATGTAGGCAAAAAGAATGAATAGAACCACTTCCCTAAAGCACCCTGGCGTGAAGCTTTTAATTTTAATACTGGAAACATAGGAAAGCTATCGAGGAGAATAAGCACAGTACCAAAAAGCAGCTGTGTAAGGAGATTCTTTTTTGAAAGAATAAGTGTCAACTTTTGTAGAACACCAATATGGTCGATGATAGACTTAAAGGTTGGAAATACAGGTTTAGACATAAAAGTGACCCCCTATTCCCCACAGTGTAAGAGCTGTATTTACTATATAATGGTTGGGGCCTGAGGAATATTATTTAGAAATTGTTATAAATTTAGAAAACATGCAAAACAAATTTTTAAGTAGGATAAAACACTGTCATTCCTTTAAAAGACCGAGAAAGCAACTTGATTCTTCCCCCTCACCCCTGACCCCAAAGTACATTTCCTTTTAATTTCTCTTTAACATTAAGATTGTCAGTAAAGATTAAGAACAAATTAGCATAGATAAAAAGCGGGTGACTACAAAGACAAGTTAATGATTCAACAAGTGTTTATTGAGTACTTACTATGTTCTGGGCACTGTGCCGGCTGCAGGGAAGCAGTAATAATAGTCTCATCATTCTCAGACTCTTTAAAGATCCAGGAGGAGTGCAGGCAATTATCGTAGGAAGACTATTCTGCCACTTCCTACGTGAAGAGTCAGTTATCTAAATATGTGCTTGACCAGAGTTATGAGCAACAGAGTTGGATACGGTGGTAAAAAATTTAAAACTAAGTAAACTCATTCACCTGGATGAGCCTCACACGCCTTCACTGAAGATAGACTCCAGGAGAAGTTGAAAATAAGCTTTAAAATTATGTTAAAAATCTAATTTTCTGTAAAGGAGATGTAGTTTTAGACAGTCCTCTTAGACACAGCTTAAATATATTGAAAATAGAACAAAACAAGAAATGGTCCATGCTTCAATTTAAAAAAAAGGAAAATGTCTTGGCAAACATTCATTAGATTTAATTCAAATTTTTCCAGCCTGTTAATGAGAATGTAAATACGTCCAGTCTTGCTGGGGGTAATTTGATGACATGTATAGAAATTTTAAGAATTTACCCTAAGAAGATAATTAGACACATTCACAAAGATAAGAAATAATGTTGATTCCTCCAAACTAAAAGCCACCTAAACATCATTTAGTAGGGGATTAACTAAGTAAATAATAGTGTACCTATACAATGGCATACAATTCTACAATATTTTAAATGACTAATTTATATCATTTAAAATATGATAAAATTATATTTTGTGCAGTGGAACAATGACCATGTGATATCTATAAATGAAAACAAAAGGTTAAAAGCAATATGAGTAGTATGGTTGCATCTTGATTAAAAATTGTAAATTTAGAAAAAAAGTTGGGAAGGATGTACAACAAATGTTTGTAATGGTTATATTTGGAAAATGGCATTATGATTTTTTGTGTGTTTTACAATGTATTTATTGTCCTATTTAACGTACCACTTTTATAATTAGATAAGAATACAGCCATTGTTGCTGTATTGCTATATTGTTGCTACTACTTCAGATATACATTATTATTATTATTATATGAAAATGTAGAAAACAGAATTCCACAGTTCTTTTCACTCTCAGGAGGTAACTCTTCGCTTGTTGAATTAGTTCATTAGTTATAATATTTCTTATGGGCTCATTAGGGATTAACGGCCCACACAGTACACTATGAGTTCTGGGGTTGAAGAGAAACTGTTGTATCATAAAATTTCATTGAACATTCCAAAGAACCAAATGTGTTTCCTGCTTTGTCAGTTACTGATTATAACTTGAGGCAAATCATTTAATCTCTGTCTTAGTCTGCCCAGGCTGCCATAACAAAATACCATAGACTGGGTGGCTTAAAGAACAGAAATTTATTTTCTCACAGTCTAGGGGCTGGAAAGTCCAAGCTCAAGATGCCAGCATGGTCAGACTTCGGTGAGCGCTCTTTTCCTGGCTTTAGAAAGCCACCTCCTCACTGTGCCTGATCATGGAAGAGAGACAGAGACAGAGAGATCTTTCTTTTTTTATAAGGCCACCAACCCTATCGGATTAGGGCCCCATCCTCATGACCTGAGTTAACCCAATTACCTCCTACAGCCCTGTCTCCAAACACACATTGAATGTGAAGGCTTCAACTTAGAAATTTGGGGCACACAATTCAGTCCTGTTTTAATCCATTCAGGCTGTCATAACAAAATACCACAGATAGGGTAGTTTATCAACAACAGAAATTTATTTCTGTCAGTCCTGGAGCCTGGAAGTCCCAGACCGAGTGCCTGCATGGTCATGTTCTCATGAAGACCCTCTTCCTGGCCCATTGCTAGCACCTTCTCACTGTGTCCCCACATGGTGAGGGGGCTGAGGATCTCTCTGGAGCCCCTTCTGTAAGGCACTGATCCCATACGTGCGGGCTCCACCCTCATGGCTTAAGCACCTCCCAAAGTCTCCATCTCATAACACCATCACATTGGGCACTAGGGTTTCAACATGGTAACTTTGGGGTGACACATTCAGTCCATAGCACTTTGAATCTCCATACAATGAAAATAATAATTTTATTAAGTTTTAGCAAGTTTTATTAAGGGCATGCTTTGTGTCAAACACTTCTCACATGGGGCCCATTAACCCTTACAACAACTAGAAAATGTAGATATTATCGCCCCCATTTTATAGATGAGCAAACTGAAATTTAAAGAAATTTACCGAGTTGCATTAGCAAATATGTGGTAGTCAGAGGTCCAGTCTAGACATTCCTTCCTGCACAGCCCGTTCTTTAACCCCACTACACAGCTCCCCATGGCCTCTCAGACAGGGTTCTTGTGAGGATCAGTGTGATTATGTCTGAGAAAGCAGAAAAAGCCCGAAGTAGAACAGCGGTAAGTGAGACCCTGATTTAAGAAACTCCGAGTCTGCAGACTCTGTACTAGCCGTGTTGGAAGGAGCAGAGGATTACAGGAGGAGAATGGGGCACTCTTGTTGGGGCTATCCGCGGGATTTGGGGAGGAGGAAGCTTTTGAGCTGGGTTTTGCAAGATGGGCGGGATAGAGTTTAGGGAGAAGCCCGTTCTAGTCTGGGGAGAAAGAATCTGACTCCAGGAGCTGACATGGTCGAAAATGGCAGCCTTCTGTAGCTTCCGGATTAAATCTGGCCTCAAACTCCATCCCCCAAGCTTCCTTGGGATGCCGTCTTTGCAGCCACATCTCCTGCCATCCTCTCCCTTAGACCTGGCGCAGAGGCTGGAGCTGAATCCAGCCCCGTGAGGGAGGCACAGCTGGCCTTCAGCCCACGCGCTTCCCCCGATGAACCCATTGTTCAAGCCCCTTGTATCCCTTGAAAAAGGTCCAGCAAATCAGCTGCCCCCACGCCAGACTAAAGCGTGTAACTCTGTCCTGAAGGTGGGGACACAGGAGCTTAGGGCCCATCTGGTTCCTGTGTCTTATCAGCGCTTGGGCGCAGCCAGGGCGTGGACCTGGGTTCCTGCCCTCACTCAGGGCCAGCACAGTACACTCTGTCTCTTGCCCTCCGCCTCTCCCTCTGTCTATTCCTCTCTCTCCTCGTTCCTCACAAGCCCCTCCCCCCTCTTTATTCTTCTTCCTCTTCTTTTCTCTCTCCTTCTCACCCTAAGGTACCTCCCCCCTCCCACCCACCCAACCAGGAGCCTAACTCTTCACTTAAGAGAAGCTATCTTCAAGCCACTTCTCCTTAACCAGCCCCTGGAAGCAGGGCAGGAAAAAGAAGAAGCAAAGCACAGATACACCTCAACAAGTCACTCTGTGATATGAAAAAGAGAATTGAGTTGGGGGGAAGATGATAGAAAAGGGAAGGAAAAGAAATTGTTTGGGGGAACATGCACAACCGTCCAGTTTAGCTTAAATGAGGGTATGTGAAGGTCAGTGGTAGAACATAAAACAAAGGGGAAGATCTAATCCATATTGTAAGTAACCTTTACTTCCAGGATCAGAATGTTAGACTATATTCCGTGGGGGACAGGGGGCAGTAACGTTCTTGAGCCTGAGAACGACAAGATTCCAGAGGGGTTTTCAGGGCAGCCACGTGCTGCTGTGAAGATGGAGCATGTGTGCCCAGAGCAGGGGGGCTTCGCTGCCCCAGGAGCGGGGCGCCGTTTTCAATTTCCCAAAAGGCACTCTATGGGCTAGCTAGCCAGAACTCTAGGTGCTTTTGGAAGTTTAATTCTGTGGCAGCATTCAGGCAAGATTGGTGAGATAGAGACTGGTGTCAGGAAAACCATCTGGAAGGGTAGAGTCCAAACTGAATTCAGGAGGACGCAGACCATACTTCATTCATCTCTGTGTATCTCCAGCACCCAGAAGGGTCAGAATTGCCTGGTAGGTGAATCACCATTTAATGAATGAATAAATGGCGGATGAATGTGAGGCACAAGATTATTGCTTAAGGAAGTACTCTCAGGGCCCATTGACGGGGACAGCAAGAGGCCTGGCACAGTTTAAGAACCAACGAATTTAGGAGTCAGAGCACCCCAGCTCTGAAGAGCCTCTACAACTCACATGACTGTGCACATTCACCCATCAATAGATGTCATTAACGTGGCAGGTACTGGGCATACGGCAGTGAGCAAACTGCATTTCTAAGATCTGGTAATAAGCGCTATGAAGAAAGACACAGCAGGGAAGTGAGACAGAAAGAGTGCTGGAGAGGGGCCGGAGAGGACATTCTCACAGTCAAGGAAGGGCTGTCCCATGAGGCGCTTCCAGCGGAGGGCAGAAGTCAGCGATACGCCATGTGTGTATCTCAGAAAGAAGCCCTGCAGGCAGAGTCGACAGAAGCACAGATGGTCTGTTTGTTCAGGGTGGCTGAACTAGGACCACGGACACAGAGGACGTGTGGACACACCCTCGTAGGTCATAAGGTCCCTGGAGTTTACTGTGGGTGAGAAGGGAAGCCATCGGAGTCTTTCTGACTTTACAAAGATCCTCGTGTTTCGGACAGACTGTCGGAAGCGCATGGGTGGAAACACACAGACCAGTCAGGAGGCTTTTGCAGTAAGTCAGGCGAGGGTTATGGTGGCTCGGACTAGGGTAGTAGCAGTGGAGGTTATGAGATAATAGTCGAAGCTGGGTTATATTTGAATGGCCAAGGCCAACGGACTTATTGGTGTTTGCCTGTGGGGTGTGAGAAATAGAGACAAATTCAGGGTCACACAAAGGCTTTTGGTCTTGAAGTACCTGGATGATGGAGTTGCCATTTACTGATAGGAGATTTGGGAGGACCACAGCCAGAGTTCAGTCTGGGGCATGTTAAGTTGCATTGTCTGTTTAGATATCTACGCGGAGACGTTGAAGAGCCAGCTGGAAATACACGTCTTGAATTTAGAGGAGAGAGCTGGTCTGGAGATATAAATTTGGGATGATCACCATGTCGATAGTATTTTTATCAGTGGGACTAGAAGAGATCCCCCCAAGAGTGAGTGCAGATTGATGCAAGAGCTTGCAATGAGGATCCGTGAAAAATAAAAGTACTACGAAGAAGTACCTTGTTTAATAATAACTGCCTCCCTGCAAAAAAAGCACAGGAAATAGTCAGTACGTATGAAGTTCCCCTGAAAACTGCTGTACTTAAGTTGAAGTCCATATTATTAGTGCCGGGTGACAGGAGGAAAGCTAACACAGTTGAAAGCAATCGAGAAGCAAAAAGGAATAGCTGGTTTTGAGAGAAAGGTGATGAATTTGCTTTTAGAAATGTCTTGCGATGCCATCAAAATATCTACGTGAAGGTCAAGTCAGTTCTGTAATGTGTCACTAAAATGTGTAGGGGAGTCCAGGGAAGAGCTCTAGTTGGGAGCGCTATCCCTGTGCATGTGATGATTGTCTCTGAATTTTGACCATTTCCTACCCACTTATATCTCCTACAGGTATATGTAAGAGGAATAAGGTGAGCTAAAGCTTTGTTATCTTAAACAAGGTAAACTGCTGTATCTCCTGTTGAGAAGATGTAGTGAAAAGCTCATGGGACAGATATACGGAGGTACCTGTTTAATATAGAATTAGGTTTGTCATATTTGAAACGTGTTTAGTACAAACGTGCTAAGTACTTTCACGTTCATTACAACCCTATGATGGAGATAGAATTATCCTTCCCTTTATGGTTGAGAAAACTGAGGTTCAGAAGCTTAAACAACTACCAAAGCTCCCATAACTAGTGTCTGTGCTGGACTCTGAACCTTCTCTCTTGATTTTGGATATTCATGGGGGAAACCACTATCTTCACTTTGTTGAAAATCTAGTCTTTTTTCTTGAGATAAACCACAGCGATGTTTTCACTTATCTGTGGTTTTTTTCCTGTCCGGGCCCGTACCCTGTCTTCTTATAAGATCAGGAGGGGCTCCTAGATGGTGAACAGGAAATCAGTCAGAGCAAGTGGTGTATCCGTGCAAGTCAGTACATATACCTGGGGTTCCCAAGGCACAGCTCGCTCTGGTGGTTTCAGATCCGGACTTGCACTGTTCTTAGGAAATGAAAGACAAGCACATGTTCTGAAAATGGAAAGACAAGGACGGTCTCAATC
Organism: Lagenorhynchus albirostris; assembly: GCF_949774975.1. Taxonomy (NCBI): domain Eukaryota; kingdom Metazoa; phylum Chordata; class Mammalia; order Artiodactyla; family Delphinidae; genus Lagenorhynchus; species Lagenorhynchus albirostris. The sequence continues at coordinate 29,589,526 of NC_083115.1, read as the reverse complement.
TCTGAAGAGACGGGTTTTGGCAACATGTTACTTCCCCACTAATCAACCACGTCCTCCAGGATTTATGTGGCTCTGTTAATCTGCTAGGGATGGGTCAGATGTTGTTGAACCTGAAGCTTAGCCACATCTTCGGATCTTCTTTAAGACAAATAACGCAAAACTGCATACAGAGTCCTAGAAAGTGGCCGCGAAAGTGATGGGTTCTGAACTTCACGGTAAATCCAGGTCCACCATGAGGAGGACTGTTGATTTAAGATCAACAGTCTGTCAAGTGTATTAGCGTTTTGCACTCTGATTCATATATGAAGATGTCATTGCTTTTCACCTCTCCTTGTAATCCCCTATTTGAGATAACTGTCCTGACTTTCCCGTTTGGGACCACTGAGGAAAACTGGGTGTGACCCAAACCCAGAGTGCGATCTGCACCACTGCTAAGTCTGCTTTCCTATGAGTCTTGCTTCCACTTCTGCGGACGGGGCCAGGATGGAGAGAAGGCAAAGACTTTCTGAAAACTGAAATGGTTTCATCATAGCCCCGAGCAGAGATCTAAGTGTAATGTTTTTATTTCATTGCACAGCACATACTGTGAGGAGAAAACAAAATGAGTTAGGAACAGCCAGCTTCTCAAAGAGCAGTGAGCAATAAGAAAAGGCAATTTTGAAAAGAAATCAGATTTTTCAAAAGCTGTTTTTCTTTTTGGAGGTGAAAGGTCATGTTACAAGGAGCTTAGAGCTCCATAAAATGGCCGAACAGAGCCAGCACATGACAAGTGATTTTTTGGCTGTTGTTAATGCTGATTGGAAAACGACATGAGTTGGATTTACCTCAACAGTGGCTGGCTTGAAGTACCGTGGGGAGATGGTGATTTAGGTATGGTACAGACCCCTAGCAATCTGTAAATACCTAAGAACGTAAATGTTTTGCTCTGGTAAGGTGATATTTACAGAACAGGGCAGGCTCTCTCCCTGTAAATGATATACCAGATGCCTGGGAGCCCGTGTTGTTTCTAAATATAGGCGGTCACCTCCACTGTTGCTGCAGTGAGACCGTAACCGTAGACATTAGATTAGCTGGTGAAAGTTACAGGTATTTTGTAAAACAATTTTCACACTGGATGATTTATCCTAAGGAGTTAAACTTTATCCTAAGGAGTTAAACTGAACACTTTTTTAAAATCTTAGATACCCAATTTAAAGTCTAACAAGATTGTAAAGTTAAAAAGTTGCTGCAAATGAAGATGTTTATCTTCTGTTTGGTCTTGAGAAAGCTTATAAATCTTTCTACTATAAAGCATATCCACGTTGAAAGGTAAGATATTTAATATTGAACACATTTGAATGGAAATTTTCAGTTGCTAACTTTCAGATATTGAAAGGGAGAAACAGGGAGGGGTGAAGATTTAGTTCAGAGCGGAAACTGGAGCATGATGTATCCTTTGATTCTCACATGTTACCAGATTAATTATAGAAATTCATCTGAGGAATTATAAGGAAGAAAATGAGAGGGGGGTGCTTGGGAGTTAAGCAAGCAGAATTCAAAACAAAAACTTTTTTTTTTTTCATTGACCTCAAGCATGTACTATAAATTACTCCTTTACTGGGCTGATACGACTTTATTTCTTATACCTTACTTAGGAAAGAAACATACAGCAGCAGTGTTGACTGTTGGCTTAAAAACATTTATAAATCATTCAATCGCTTTATATGGTTTATTTAATTAAGTTGATAGCACTGAAAATCATTTTGGTCAATAGATGCTGTTATCTATGGCTTGAGTTTCCCTACTTTTGGAGAAAAAAGGATTGTTCCTTAAAATTCATATTAAAATGTCCCCTGTCGATCAGTTCATATTTAACGAAGAACGCTAGGTATTATTTGTGCATTTACATGGCAGGCACGCACTTGGCATGCTCATTGCTAATCTGCCCTCAATCCTGTCTCATAGGTAGTGTTTTTCCTATTTTATGGGCAGTCTGACTCGCAGAGGGGTTAGGTACTTCCCGAAGACCACCGCCCCAAGCTGGGCTGCAAAGCGAGGCCTTCCCGGCCCCTCGGTCTTTTTCCTCCGTGAACTTTTGGGCTCCGACCCGCACCCGGTTTCTCACTTCCTTCTGGTTTCCATTTTCTTCTCCTCTCTCCTGCCCACCTCCTTCTTTAAGGCACCACAGGCAACAGGGGTCCTGTTTAAGGCAGGTGAGCAGAGCTGAGTTCATCCCAGGAAGTAGCAGGGCGGTGGCTCTAGGAAGCCTGGTCCCTGCCCGATGGGCCAAGGGAGCCCTCATCCGACACTGTGTGTTCTCGGTGCTTCTCTCACTGACCACCACCCGCCCTCTCCTGGAGACTGTGTGACACTTAACTCCTTGTTCATGCAGTGAGGTCATATGAAGAGAGATAACAGCAAATGCACCTACAAAAGTCTGGCTTCAGTTTTTCTTCTTCCACTCTAAGGGACTTAAGTCTTGGTGATCAAGAAGATGACAGCGGGGACAGAAAGCTATGTGACAGTCTTGGGGGAGAGCCCGGGCTGTGACGGGATGGTAAATTCAACGAATACTTGCATTTCTTTATTTTGGCCCTGGAGTGGCCTGGTTTCTAAATGGCCCTTTTCCTGCTTTTCTCTCTCTTTTGAACATCTGCAAGCAATGCTGAAATGGTTCAGAAGACTAACGTAGTCGTTTCGGTGGATAAATTGTATGCAAAACAGGAATACCTAGTACCCTCAGCTGCAAATATTGTTAGTTTTGCTGCCCCTTAAATGTCTTCATGATGTACTAGAAAGAAATAAGTCCAAAATGAATCCAAAGGGCCATTTCTATAGGCTTTTCCCAGTCCCAACATCTGGCTAATTGCTACATTAGCCAGTGACAGCGGAAGAATAGGCGGTGATAGCAAATCGGCATCGTACAATTCAGCAAACAGCTTTCAGAGGTAAATTAAGGATAATGACATTTATTAACCCATTATACAGGAGGGAGCACGTGATCATTATAAATATTATAAATGAATATTTAACTTCAAACATATATTTAAGCGTTGATTACTTAAGACCTTATCAATTTACTACTGCTCTGCTGACTAAACTGAATATAGAGGTTTCACACATGCAGTCTGTTTGGAAAGTTAATGTTATAATTTTCTTATTTAAATAGTCGCAATGAAAACTGATATATGTTCTGAACTCCTCTAGAGTTTCACACTGCCATCAGGTTGTTTAATGATAAAACAAACAGATGTGTATGATTTTTAAAGCATTGAATATTATCTTCGTAGGTGGAACTTGAAACACAGTTGTTCACCAAAAGAATATTATTTATGATGGTGACTTTTGCATTTTATTTAGTGAGAACATAATGTTTCAATTTCTTATAAATTATTATTTGGCTGCCAAATTTTGTCCTATCAACAAATATTTACTGGGGTGCATTAATTCAATTCTGCTTTTAATAAAGTACAGGAGTGTTGCCCACTGGAAAGAAATAATACACAAAAACTAGTAACAGTAACTCTTTGTTCAGTTGAGAATTCTAAGATCTGGACGTTGGCTTTATTAATCTTCTGGACAAGCAGGAAATACTGCTTGATTGGAAGGCGAAACAACGGCAGTGCAGTTGGAACTATAGGAGCATCAGCTCTGCAGTTAGACTATGTGACTCGTTTTAAATGTTTTCTTCTACAGCTCTCATTTCCTCAACTTTAAAACAGAAATATTAATTATTTATTAATACATTATTATTAATTAATGTACCTCAAAGAGCTGTGAGAACGAAATGAGATTCATACACACTGCTTAGACCAGTATCACGCACGTAGTAAACACTATTCAACGTCAGCTGTGATTTCCGTCACTGGAAAATCAGCCGTAAGGAAAAGAAAGATTCGTATTTTCAATAATCCCCCATAATATCATTGGATATAAAAAGACTGATGGTTGTCAGTTGACTTCTGCCCTCTATACTGGGTTCACCGGGTCATTTCATTAACCTTGTGATATCTGTCCCACATTTTAGCCAGTGGAACTGTTTGGACCTCACTTGTGGCAAAGTTCTACTGTAAGACCATACAGAAGCATAGGTATATGTCTGGGCATTTTCAAAGGTACGAAGTGTAAGAATAATGAAGTGGTTTCCTGACCTATATAAGCAAGCTTTACACATGCTTTTCATGAAATTTATGTTTCTGACCAACAGCTAAGTGACTTTATTTAAATTGCACTAGGACTGATCAGCAGTTTATTTTTTTAATTATTTATATTTATTGCATCCTATGGACCCACAAAAAGGGTAGTAGACAAGGAGACAGGTATTCGCAAACCGTCACATTACATCGGGAAGACGTTCTGTCTTGTCAGCATTGCTTTACTTTATCAGCCGATGATACCCTGTAAGTGAGTATTTTTCTGATTGGCATAGTCCGTGTGTTTAATCACTCTAAGGTGATCTCTCATGTCCGTTAAATAAAACTGACAATGCTGGTCTTGCCTACAAGAATATCACTGTGCACCAACCCAGTATCTTATAAAGTCACCTGGGTGGACCACAGCGGGGGAGGGATGGGAGGGGCAGGTGATGGATGGGCAGGTGCTGGCTGGGTGCTGAGAGGGGCCTGGGAGAGAAGGAAAAGGGGGCTTCTACATGGGAGGGCACTGACTTTCCTAATGGGGAGGGGCCAAAGGCCTGTCAGAAGAGGGGTCACTCACGGGGCACATGACAGGTCAGGGCTTTATCCACCAGGGCACACGGTTGGAGGCTTTGGTACCTCCGTCCGTCCACTGGTGGTACAAGGAGAATCAGTGGCCCCGAGCAAGCCCTTGGTGCTCTCAGCACCATTTCAGACACCGATGAGAAATATCGTATGATATCAGTTATATGCGGAATCTCAAAAAACTGATACAAATGAACTTATTTACAAAACAGACTCAGAGAACGAACTTATGGTTACCAGGGAGAAGGGTGGCGGAGAGGGATCTTTGGGGAGTTTGGGACTGACATGTACACACCGCTGTATTTAACATGGGTAACCAACAAGGACCCATTGTATAGCACAGGGAACTCGGCTCACTATTACGTAACAGCCTAAATGGGAAAAGAATTCGAAAGAGAAGAGATACACGTATACGTATAACTGAGTCACTTTGCTGCACTCCTGAAACTACACTCCAATATAAAATAAAAAGTCAAACCAAAACCCCAGCGACAGTCTGCCCCTCCCAGCTTGTGACACCCCCTTTCTGGGACCCGCCTGGCGTATTGCAGTTTCAGCACTTGGAGCTCAGCTCCTTGAGACACTTGCAGCCCCTCACACCGAGGGCAGGCCACCGTCGGGGTGCAGAGAGCAGGGGGACAGCAGGGTGGGCAGGGGTGGGGAGAGGTCGGTGTGCCCGCTGCCGTTCCTGCTGATGGTGCAAAAAGTTGTTTTTCTGGGGTCTGCCTGAAAAACCATGAAACGGGGGCTTCTGGGCAGATCTAGTGACTTCAATCCTTCTCTTCTTTGGAGAGTAATGCAAAAGGTACAGTAGGTCTGGAATAGGCCTATTCCAGAACATGCATCACAGCCCTCTGGGTTTGGAAACTGCCCATCGGGGTCCCTTAGATCAGCATGGAATTTCTGGGACGTGGTGAATCATCCTGGTCACTTCGCTGAACATGGAGCCTCAATAATGTCTCTTCCGCGTGAATTAACTGTATCTCTCAGGGTTTACTCTGACTCACAGATTTTTGTTTTCTTTCTTTCCGGCAGGTTCCTGGGCAGATCGGTCACCACTTCATGAAGCGGCAAGTCAAGGTCGTCTTCTTGCTCTGAGAACATTATTATCGCAGGTAAAATATAACGTGTAGTTTAAAATATGCCCTCGTCCCATGAGCGCATGAACATTCGTTGCCAATAGTACTCAACTCAAAATAATAAAATTGCTTAATAAATTTTACTAGTCTTTTTAGCTCATATTATTAGCCAAGTTCACAGTTTCTCACTTATCTCCAAAACTTCTTTTTCAATATTTTGGTGTAGTCTTAGGTCTTACTGTTTCAGATTTCTCATACCGTATATTTGTTCATTGATAGTCACATTTAAGCAGGAAGTAATTGGAGGTATGTATCATTCATTACACATTTGTAATATGCTTAACTCAGTACAACGTGTACAGCTAATTGCAGCCTTAGTTCAGTCATAAAACATGCAAGAGGAGGTGATCAGACCGGATGCCTAAGCAGTCTTTTTTACATTATGGTGATCTGTAGTATGTTACAGGGATTTGCCTATGAAAGCTACAAAACCATCATTTTTACACCTGTCTGTGCATCAGACTCACCTGAGGAAAAACTGAAAACCACAGATTCCTTATTGAAGTAGAAGGGACTGTGCCTTGGCCAGCGTGGTTTAAATGCACACCCAGATCTGGAAGTCCTTGCCCTGGTGCTTCCCAGTATCAGGCAGACAGGAATTTTCTCGGATGACTCCAAGGGAAGGAAGGGCTGTCACCCACTTTAAGCAGCGTTGCCGGGGGCTTGGAGCACCTGGATTCCAGGCTGGCACCTGAGGTGAATCACAACCTGTCTGAGCCTTCTTTTTCTCACCTGTACAGTGAGGATGCAGGTACCCCCTGTGGCCTTCCAGTTCTGGGATAACCCTGTGACTATGTTGTTTGCTCATCACTTGATGAAAAATACAATAAAAACTGCAAAAACGTCACTCACTTCTAAAGGGTAACCTCCCTGAAAGGGTCGTGCAGTTCTTGGAGAGGAGAGGAATCTTAGGATATTTCTCAACACGTAGCTCATGTCCATGGATAGGCCAGCCGAGAGGAGTCAGAGGATGCCCCCAGCCAGGCTTTGTGAGGCGGAATCTTGACCTTCACAGAAGCTTCTGTCACGGGTCACCTTAGTGGGCAGCAGCGGGGAACTAGCTCTCCAAGTCTGGCTGCGGGCTAGCCGATTCAAAACCCCCCAAAGGATAATTTAAGGGATCTTAAAAAGTGCCACTTGCTAGTGACAGAGATTTGGGGTGATATTTATTTTCTTGCCTTCATTTTAAGATTCTTCGTGTCCATTCTGGTATTATCACAGAGCATGGTAATCTATAAGATGTTACGGGGGTTTGGCCATGAAAATCTTCCTATTATATTGCTTAGAACGATTGTCAATAGACAATGAATTACCAAAAATAGCAAGAAGGCTAGGAATCTCATATCCTAGCAATATTTGATTATTTTAGTCTGATATCGTTAGTTTAATTGGAATAAAAATATTTTAAGTTGTACTTAGTTTTCATTGAATAATAAAATAAAATCAAACATTTCCTATATACTTAGTTTTCATTGAATAATAAAATAAAATCAAACATTTCCTATATGCTGGGCATTGTAATCATTATTGCTTTGCCTATATCATCTCATTTAATCCTCATGGTAACCCTAAAATTTAGCCGTTAGAGTAGTTGTCCAAATTAAAATAATTACTGCATTATGGAGCTTCAAACCCACATCTAGCTGACTCCGTATTCAGACCTCTTAACCACTGACATACAATTTCGTTGATGGGGTTCAGAGCAGTCTGCCCCAAAATACACCCAGATAGCATATTGATTATTTTGAATTAAAGCTATATGAGAAACAGCCAGTATAAAGAAGGACACTCTGCCTCTCCTTTGTCCCCCTGAAATCGGGAAACAAAGCTCCCAGGGGAGGTACCTTCCCCATGCTGGGCATCCTTGTCACCAGAGAAGGCGAACTTGGGGTGGAGGAAGCTGTATAAACAAACTTTACTTACTTTTAAGTTGCTACTCCAAAAGCCCAAATCCTTTTGTCTCGTCAAATCTTCACAAACAATTGATGCTTTGTTTATAAAATTACGTAAACAGCCTACATCAGACAACTTCTAGGTCCTATACCTAATGGGGCCTCCATACGTATGAAATTAAACTTGTTTTTCTTCTGTTCATTGGTCTTATGTCAGTTTGATTATTAGACCAGCCAAAAGAACCTAGAAGAGTAGAAAAAAGGTTTTTCTCCCCTACGTAGTCGTACCTATTTAGTGACAAAAATTCATGGAGCAACTTAAGACAATTTCTTTTTACCCCAGTCTAGGCTGACCTGAAATTTTATATCCCCCATCAAAACAGGCGATCCAAAAAAAAAAAAAAAAAACAGGCGATCCAGCCTAGAAACAGTCTTCAGTTCTACAAAACAAAAGACAAAATAGCAACAGCAGCCAAAACAGTTCATAAAGACAAAAAAAAAAAAAAACGTTAAGGAAGCAGAACTTAGAGAAAACATTCAGAATCCTTTGGGCGCACTACGTAAGGCAGCGTGGGGTGCAGATAGGATGGTCACAACAGTTTGACTCAGGGGATCTGACAGCCGACTGGCTGTGGGCCTTTGAACTGGCCGTTCCTCCTAGCTAAAACCCGACGTGCCTGAAATTCTCTGATCTTTGACATCGCCCTAAATGACCATTAGAGAGAGGATTTTCTCTGACGTTTCGCTCACATTCAAAATTATTGGTGTCACATTTAGGGCTATAATGTCAATGCAGTAACCATAGACCACGTCACCCCGCTACACGAGGCCTGCCTTGGAGATCACGTGGCCTGTGCCAGGACCCTTCTGCAAGCTGGAGCTAATGTAAGTGCCTCTGAGAAGCGCTAGCCGTTTCCACGTCACCCGGCTGGCTGAGAGAATCAAGCAAAGTGCTCAATTTGCTTCTCTTTCCTTCTTCGTAGTTTTCAAAACATAGGAGAACAAAAATAAAGCTCTCAAATCGCCCCCTTGCACTCTAAGCGGGCTTTCCAGTCATTGCAGAGGAATGGGTAGCGTGCTGCGTGATACGGAGTATTCTTCAGGCTATTGGCTGCTTTCGAGATTCTAAATAGCTGTAGCTGAACATCGTTATGCCTGTCATGTTTGCTCATCTTTTCAATGATCGTTTTAAGATAAATTCTCAGAAATGGAATTTCCAATGTCAACTGCCATGAGCAAAATGGCTTCACCACAACTGTCATCACTATTACATTTGTACCTTTTTTTCCTAATTACAGAGTACCTAATCATTGAATCCTTTTTTTTTTTTTTTTTTTTTTTTGCGGTACGCGGGCCTCTCCCTGTTGTGGCCTCTCCCGTTGCGGAGCACAGGCTCCGGACGCGCAGGCTCAGCGGCCATGGCTCACGGGCCCAGCCGCTCCGCGGCCTGGGGGATCTTCCCGGACCGGGGCACGAACCCGTGTTCCCTGCATCGGCAGGCGGACTCTCAACCACTGCGCCACCAGGGAAGCCCTGAATCCATTTTTGTGTATTTGATCCTCGGGTGTTTTCTTTTTCATGAGTCCCCTAGTTGCACGCCCACTCCTGTGGATTACCTACCACGTCATATTTCCATTTACCCTCGTAGTGTTTAAGCTTTGCTTATGGATATGTGTGAGCTAAATAGCCTTTGTCATCTTCACTGGCCACATGTTCTCGATGATCTGTTCCCAGGTCACGTACCTGTTTTTAAATGCCTGACAGCGAGTGCTGTATGATTCTGTGACTCTCATTCTCAGAGCTCTGGTTTGGTTTAGGTAAATGCGATCACCATAGACGGTGTGACCCCGTTATTCAATGCGTGCTCACAAGGCAGCCCCAGCTGCACAGAACTGCTTCTGGAATATGGTGCCAAACCCCAGCAAGAGTCCTGTCTTCCTTCCCCTACACACGAGGCCGCCAGCAAAGGTACCCGTGACCCCAGCTTAAGTGACAAGGGGAGAAAGCTCTTTCAGCAACATGCGGTGCCCTGTTTATAGTGAATAACTGCAGGGAGAAACCTAGGTGGAGGTGTACGTTTTGCGGGGGGAACAGGTATTCAGGAAACATAAACTCACCTGTACTTTGTGTTGGCAGGTCACCATGAATGTCTGGAAATCCTCATATCCTGGGGCATAGATGTTGATCAAGACATTCCTCATCTGGGAACCCCTCTGTATGTAGCTTCTATGTCTCAGCAGTTCCACTGCATCCGGAAGCTTCTTTACGCTGGTAATTTTCTGTACAACATCTTCCATTCTGTTCGTACACACAAGCAATTATTCAGCTCCCTATTGATTTCTGTAAATAAGCATCTTTAAAAATTACATCGCATGGCTAAAAATGTTCTTATTCTAAGCATTCTCACATATAACTATAAAACCCATGAAAAGAACCTCATTTATGGTAACTCCACTTCACCTCAAAACTCCAAAAGCCATATAAAAGGTCATAAAATTAAAATCCTCAAGGGTGAATATAATAGTGCCAAGTATGTTTATCTCTGTGAACAAACCCATCAAAAGAAATGTTAGGGATTATAACTGATTAGATACCTTTTCTTCCAAGACTTTCCCAGACTTTGTAATCTACCTGAAAAGACTTAATCCCTCTTCACTTACTTGAAACAAACCAATTCCTCAAGGTTCAGCTTTAGCCCCTGAGAAACTACACCGAATCTTTTGAGACCATAGTGATCTCTCCCACGATAGAACTGGGAGCCCTTTTAGGATATAAATTGTCTTTTTTTTCCCATCATCTCTTTTCCGTAGCACAATGCCTCTCACGTGGCAGGTGCTTCAAATATATATAAAATTAGTAAGCGGATTTCTATGGTTTTTATTGTCTATGACACTCATTTGGCCTCTGATATATACGGACATATATTTTTAGTAATCCCTTTCTGCATTACTCACATCATCTTGGCAAAATTGTAAACTTCTTCAAGCAGTGTCTGCATCCCTGTACATCTAGTAAGAGTCTTAAACGTGAGTTCTGCTAATAACGGCTGACAGATGGTTATTTTCTGGTTATATTCTCCCATAAATTTGTATAACAGAAGAGTTTATTCTTTATCACCTTCTTTTACTTTGCTAGCAATATTCTTTTCCAAATATTTTATATTGGGTTAAAAAAAACTGGAAAAGTATTGTTAGTAACTGTGGATCGATTGTTATTCTCAGGCTCTGTTCTCCCATAAAACTGATATAACCAACAGAGTTTATGCTTTCTCTATGGAGATTTTGTTATGGAATATCATTTTTCCACTAACTGTTTTACATTTGATTTGAAAATATTGAAAACAATTACATTTATTGAAACTTGACAGTAGCAAGAGGGCCGTAAAGGGACTATTAAAATATACTGCTTCTCATAAGCAGTATAAGATATAAGTATAAGTATAAGATATAAGTATAAGATGTAAGTATAAGATACCGATGGTATCGGACAACAGAAATGAGAAGGACTTGATGGATTTTTATTAATAGACATGTCTTGGTGTTGTAACTATTTATGTCCTGGAAAATGGGATTATTATTGTTTACAGTATTAAACAGTATGTATTCATTGCACATGATGACCCCCGTGTACCAGGGGCTTGCACTAAGATAAAACAACTATGTAATAGATAATTTAACATGTAAGAGTATTTTAATATAAGCATTTAAAAACTTGCTTTGCATGCAGAAATATAGTGTGCCTTTCCGTTTAAGAGGCTCAGTGCCCTTATATATTTATTGAATTAAACTACATGAGTGAGAAGTAAGGGGAAAATCTATATACATTTTACCCAAAGAGCTCACCTATCTAGATTCATGAGTTTTCCAAGAAACCAAAGTGCTCTATTGCCTTAAAATAAATGAAAAGAATAAGAGCAATAAGCTCTTGAATAATCCTAAAAACTATCCATGATGATGAAAAGGGATATGAGTCAGCCTAACTGTGCGCTCTTTGTAATACTAATTAATATGACTCCTTTGGGAACTGTTTAAGATTTAAAAAAAAATTTTTTTTATTATGAGATCTTTCAAGCACAGAGAAAAATGTTAGAGAATCTAACAGAAGTGTGCATTCTGCAACCAGCTGTATCACATTTTAAGATGAAATATGCATGTTCATGTATATTATACGTAAAGAAAGAACTCCTTGCAGAAAGGGTTGAGGCCCTCTTTGTGGCTGACACACCTGCCTCGCCTTGGTGAGGTTAAGTGACTCATCTAACTAACTCTGTTTGTATCTACCATCATTCCTCATTTCCATGTAGGCGCTGACGTACAAAAAGGCAAATATTGGGATACCCCATTACACGCTGCTGCTCAACAGTCCTGTATAGAAATTATAAACTTACTGCTAGAATTTGGAGCGGACGTCAATGCCAGAAACACAGAGCTTCTGAGACCTGTCGACGTAGCGACCTCTAGCAGTTTGGTGGAAAGATTACTGCTTCAGCATGAAGGTAAGAAGAATCCATGTGGGCATTAAAAAAGTTTTGTTTGCCTGAAGTAGATGAAATTTAAAGACTTTTTGTTGGCATGTAAAATAACAATGGGGGCTTCCCTGGTGGCGCAGTGGTTGAGAGTCCGCCTGCCGATGCAGGGGACACCGGTTCGTGCCCCGGTCCGGGAGGATCCCACATGCCGCGGAGCGGCTGCGCCCGTGAGCCATGGCCGCTGGGCCTGCGCGTCCGGAGCCTGTGCTCCACAACGGGAGGGGCCACAGCAGTGAGAGGCCCGCGTACCGCAAAAAAATAAAAATAAAATAACAATGGCATAACATTTGGAATATTTTTTGAAAGAAGGTAATTTTTGACCTTGGGCTCCACCTGTAAAGAGGGATCATCTTGATTTCCTTTGTGCTCATCTTACCTAGATTCTATGTTCATTTGGTTAAGTTAAACATAGTGTTTCTTTTGACAATAAACAATATGTAATTCTGTTTAATATTTTAATAAATATTTGGAAACATGCCCCATTTTATAAGGGCATGCATTATCTATAACGTGTTATAGAAACATAATCATGAAGTCTTTTTGTTCTAAAACAGAAATTCTAAAGCCTGGTCCAGACACTGTAGTAAAACTTGCTATGTCTTAAATAGTAAACCTAATCTGAGAAAAAAATAATTTAAAAAATTCCCCTTTTAGTGCATAACACTTCTTGGGGCTTTTGATTTATATCTCCTTCTAAAAGCAGAAGTCTTTTGGAGGTTTACATGCAACAATAATTTCATAAGCCTGAAGATTATAATGTTTTAAAGAACATGCATGGGCATAGACTATACCTCAATTATAATAAAGTGTTATAAATAAAAGCATTACAAGTGCTTATATAAATTCTCCTGGGATAATGGTCATACTCCCCTAGTTTACTGCAAAGCACTGTAGTTTTTTGTGGTTTGATTTCATGTATGTTACAGCATAGAAAACTCCATTTTGATTTTAATGAACAAATACTTTCATGTCTTTTGCAGCTACCCCAAGCTCTCTGTGCCAACTTTGCAGACTCTGTATCAGAAACTACATTGGAAGACCAAGATTACACCTTATCCCACAGCTCCAGCTGCCAACATTATTGCAGAATTTCTTACAGTATCGATAAGGCAGTAAAATAATTCTAAATGTTTGAAAATCAAAAATTTCTATTTCATCTGCATAGTGTATATTTCATATTAAAATATGCTAAAGATAGGGGAAAGAGATATGAGAACACCCTGGAGAAGAAGTGAAATAGCAATTTTAGTTAAAGTGTACTAGTACATACTATTGTTTTATGCATTTTTAGTTTCTGAACTATAATATGTTTAAAATATCTATATATTACTAGCTATTCCCATATATCCCTTTGTTGATTTAGAAAAAAATGAGAAATTCACCATTTCATTTTTAGAATGAAACAGAAAAATGTGAACCCTTACTAAAAGTATTTGTATATTATATTTTTAAAGGTCTATATTTTTCAAATAATGTGTTAGCTTTTAATTTTTGGCCTCTGTAATTGACTATCTCTGTATTTTTTATATTAATACGAAATATGAGTATGGTTTAGAAAAGAGTAAGTCATAACCTTTTTGAAATAAAGTTGACTCTCATTCAGGAAACCCACCCTGTTAGATGTACACTTGTCCTTGTAATGATTAATTCCATAAAGAAAGGATAAATTGCCCCTTCCCTGCAAAGATCCCACTGGTCACTTCACCGCTTTAAATGGACCTATTTCAGAAACTGGTAGGACTAAAATGGTCACTACTGCCCTCTCACCCTGAGAACTCTGGAACATTACACACCTGCTCAAACCATCTGAAGACCCTCTCCTTCTCAAGGGTGGCCTCTCCAGGTTTCCCTTCTGTGCCTTTACACGTACCACTCCAGCCTTCCCCCAGTTCAGAGACTGCTGACAGCTGGTGATACCTGGACCCAGGAAGATGAACTTCATATCTAGTTGATAAAGAGGCCCTGGGTCACACTTCAGGGGTCAGGGCAGTCCAAGGCTATAGAAAATGGAAGAAGAAAAATGCCTTAACTTGTGGGGTTTTCAAAGAAAGGGACAAGGGGGTACCACTTAGCAAATGTAGAAAACTCAGAAAATGTACGCTATCTGTGGACCTTCATTGTGGTGTTCCTAACCCTTCTTACACAAAGCAAGGGTTCTGCATAGACTGTACTGCAAGGGAATGCGGTACGCCAGAAGGTATTAGTGTAGCGGTGTCCCCTGCAGGCGTTTATTCTCTTCTGCTTCACTGTACTTGAGTGCGATGTAAAACATAACTTAAAAAATTAAATAAAAATTTTTAAAAAGCCTTTGTGCCTTCTTTGTAATTTAGACTATATTTGAGTTTATTATGGATTTAGAAATAAGATAATCAAGATACTTATAACACTGTGTAAACTAGAAGAAAATATTTTGATGAGTTTTATATTATAAATTTATCAAATTTTGATAAAATATTTTGACGACCCAGGGGCCTAGTAACTTAGTTCTTGTTTGACTTTCAGAGACCCATGGGAAATAAACTATTATTGTATGTAACCCCAAAGTTACTAAGATTTGCATTTTTTAAAAATCATTTTAGATTTTCGAAAGTAGAAATAAGGCTGTAGCATGTTTGTTTAAAAAATGTCTTCTATGTGGGTAGAGACTTTTAACTTAGTCTGTTTTACAAAATATCTCAGTTTAATAAATTTGTAGTATCCTCAGAAGAATATGCATTTAACTGTTGTTTTATTATAGAGTAACCCTATTAAGTATAATTATGTATTAAAACTGCTTTTATAAAACAGTTTTCTACTAGAATTTTCCTGAGCTAGAGGTCATCTTGGAGTATAAGAGTAATGCAGGCATCCCTCTTAATTGATCTTGTGCCAATAAGAGAAGTAAATATCAAATATTAAAATAAAAATTGACACTTGAAAATTTTAGTATGCTGGTACCTTGTATCTTAGCTTGAGTACAATTGTCTTATCAAAGATGTATTCTAATTTAAATATATCATATTTGTTAATATATTAAAGTGGGATGTTTATCCCTGGAATAAAGCACTTTTTTTTCCTCTTCTAATTAGTATTTGATTTTATAATGGAAGATAATGGGAGAATATGACTCAATTGCCCTAGCTTTGTTTACCACTGGTTTTCAAATCACTGTATCACAGGCAGTGAGAGTAGGATGGTGCAGATTGAAAATTATACCTTGAAGGTCCTCTAATCCAAATCTTATATATGTCTGTAAAGGTGCAAGGATAACATTCCACAAAGACAAAGACAAAAGAAAAAAAGACTACAGATCTTCCTATACTTAGTATGAGGTTACCTCCTGATCAACCCACCTTAAGTTGAAAATACCGTATGTTGAAAATGCATTTAATACACCTTCCCCACAGAACATCAGAGCTCAGCCTGGCCCACGATGGTAAAGTCAAAAAACTGTTAGGTCAAGGACCGCCTGTATTTGATATGAGATTAAAGAAATATAGTGAAATAAATACTGGAGTAAAGCACTGTTGAACACACTTATTTTGTAGGAAAACGTATTTAATTTCTATGATTGTTGTAACCACAGAGTATATTTGATGTTTCTGAGTCAGTAAACGGAAACACAGTGTAAAAGGATGGCCTCTTCTGAAAAGGTCTAAATGTATCCATCGTGTTTCCCTGGATGGCCCTGAACCCAGATGACTGGTTCTCCATTTACAAACAACTTAAAACAGTATCCTCTCCCTTGGGTTATTCCCACTTTTTCACTCTAATTTCTCTACTTTCCTATTCTTTATAATTGGTTTATTTTAAGGTTTGCCCTCTCTCTTAAAAACCTTAATAATCATTCTCAGTCTTTTTCAGGAGGAAAATTTATTCAGAAAATTCAGGCCTTGCTACCTTTCCATCTGCTCTAGGATTTCAACAAAAAGGGGTGCACTCCAGAGAATATAAACGACCTAAATACATAAAACAAAACATCTCCTGGAATTGCTACGCTAGATGGAAATATTCACTCTGTGTCATACAAGCACAACTGATTAGGTCCGGTTGCTAGAAATAGGAGATTTTAGTGTTTCTGAGCCCAAACACGAACAGATCAGGCTGGCGAATCGTCCGCCAGACAATGAAGGTTCCCAAAGGCTCAAGGAAGGAAAGGCTGGGGTTCTGGGGGGCGCAGGACTTGATATCAACCGGGAGAGGATCCGCCGGATGCGGGGGAGGAGAAGTGAGTCCGCATGCTCACGGTCAGGACAGCTCCCACCACGGGAAGAATGTTTCCCTTCCGCAGGGCTCTGCAAACTCCTCCCACGTGAGGAGTGTAGGCGGAGAATCTATGAAACGTGAGGAAGAAAGAACAGGGTTACTTCCCTGCAGGAATAGCTGGGCTGGAGGGCAGGATAGGCCCTCGAACTTCCTTTATCCTGGTGCCTGCCTCCTGCATTAGACCAAAGGGATATGGGGATATATGTATACGTATAGCTGATTCATTTTGTTATAAAGCAGAAACTAACACACCATTGTAAAGCAATTATACTCCCATAAAGATGTGAAAAAAAAACAACATCAACAAAGGGATAAAGATGTGGAGAAAACCCTGTTTCCGATCTTCCCTTACCATAGACAAGAGAGAATTAGCACCTTACACCAGACTTTTAAAAAGAAAAGTTTGGGGTTTTGTGGGGGGTGGTTTTCCGAGTAGAAGCGTGCTGTGGACATGGAAGGAGCCATGACTTCATCTCTCCGTGTATTATTCTTGTGCCCGAGGCAGGATCCTTAGTTTCTGCCCTTTCCTCAAAATGGGCAAGCTAGGGGCTTCCCTGATGGCGCAATGGTTGAGAGTCCGCCTGCTAATGCAGGGGACACGGGTTCGTGCCCGGTCCGGGAAGATCCCACATGCCGCGGAGCGGCTGGGCCCGTGAGCCATGGCCGCTGAGCCTGCATGTCCGGAGCCTGTGCTCCGCAACGGAAGAGGCCACAGCAGTGAGAGGCCCGCGTACTGCTAAAAAAAAAAAAAAAAAGGACAAGATAGCATTTTGGGCCTGACGTCATCTCGCGGGCCCTGAACTTCGGGGGACCCAGGGGTATTGAGAGTGAAGGCTGGCCCTCAGCAGTTGCGTCTGGGGCCAGGGCTCAGTCTTTCTGTAGCTGGCAGCCTTGTTCCCTCCTCCCACCCTTGTCGTTACAAGGAGGAGGGGCTGCATCACCACTGGTCCCCTTTCCCAGAGGGCAGTGACTGACCCACACAGAGCATGCGCACGGGGCTGGGCCCCGGATGTGCCCTGCCCAGGCCCAGCACTGCCCGGGACTGAGCGCCTGCTACATTCTAGCCCCCGGGGCTCAGTATTAGGAGGACCCTGACCACAGACAGAAGCCACGTTCTCCAACCACAACTTGGTCAGTAATGGGCTTGATCTTTCCCAACTGCCTCAGTCTTTTGTCTGATTTCAGAATCGCTTGAGACTTCAGGAGGAAGGGTGTTTTGGATCCCCTTCATAGATCAACACAGTAGCTCACTCCTGTGCCCCAGGCCCACAGCCGCGGGGCTGACGCATCTTACAGTCGACTTTCTCTCGCTGCAGCAGCGTTTAGAACAGCACATGGCGAATCTGAAAAACACGTGCACGACCTAACTTCTGTTGCTTCCCGGGGTTCCCACCTTCACGAGCACATATGCCGCCCCCTCTTCCATCTCTCTGGGCACACGTGTGTACAGAGCCAAGTTCAACGGCGCTCGCCCCCAGCCTCTGTCCTCAGGCCTGGGAGGCTGTTCCCTTTCACTCATTGTGTTATCTTCACAATGAGGCTTTCCAGAACCCTCACTCTCCACACCCACAGCAGCGGACTTGCCTGCGCATCTATGCCTCTGCCTCTGCACCGCAGTTTGGCAGGTCTGAAATCAACCAGAACAGGGCCTGGCAGCCTCTACAGGAGGGACATTTGGCATCAGGTCATCATTGTCTTGACCGGCCGTTTCGTGCCTCATAGGATGCTTCCCAGCATCTCTGGCCTCAACCCACTCAACGCCTGCCCGCGTGGGCCCCAAATGTGTCCAGACATTACCAAGTGTCCCTCTGAGAACCACTGACATAGAGTAATCCCTCAGGGACCGAGCTCACGGAGCAGCTGTAATTCCTCTCACGGACAGATGCCTGAAGACACAAGTGAGGACGGTGTGGGGTGCTGAGTATTTGGATTTGCAGCATCAACAGGACAGGGACAACTCTATAGGCCAAGGACCCAAGGACAGAGCCCTCTAAGTGGGTGGCCTCAGGTCGCTGCATAGTCTGCAGGCCTCTGGAGCCAGCAGACCTGCCCTGGAGTCTGGGACAACTTAACATTGAAAACTGCCCTGGTGTGGGAGCACCCCGTCAATGTGAGGGGCAGACGTCCTTCTAAGTTCCCTCCATTGCCCAGAGGGTAAGTTAAATGCACACACACACTTCTACACTTCCCAAGGACAAATGTTAATTCTCAGGGACAGGATAATTCAAACACATAAGGGGGAAAAAGAAGTATTTTCCTAACTATCTCACGTTTTTGAGGCATCCCTCTCAAAGCAAAGTCAGCATTTTACATTGTTATGTTTCAAATTATTAGGAAGATCCGTATCTATTATGTACATGAAGGCATAAGGCCTTAGGTACAAAATGACTCTTTGAAAGGAAGGACTCAACTTAATTCTCAGCCACAGGGTCTCAGTCTGGGGGAATGGAAGGCAGTGATTTTGGACTTTGTTATGTTCTCCTTAGGAAAAAAAAAAAGGAAGGTATTAAAAGGAACCTCAGGGCTTCCCTGGTGGCGCAGTGGTTGAGAGTCCGCCTGCCGATGCGGGGGGTGCGGGTTCGTGCCCCCGGTCTGGGAAGATCCCACATACCGTGGAGCGGCTGGGCCCGTGAGCCATGGCCGCTGGGCCTGCGCGTCCGGAGCCTGTGCTCCACAACGGGAGAGGCCACAGCGGTGAGAGGCCCGCATACCGCAAAAATAAATAAAAATTTTTTAATAAAAGGAACCTCACAAAATTTCTTCTTGATTTGTGTATGCAGAGGAAAGTTATGTGGTCACCACAGCCACATATGCTAGTTTTAGTAACACTGAGCTGAGCTCTGCTCAGAGCCCTACACTCAGAGGGCCCCATGCTTGACTTAATGGTGGTCTTGAAACGCTTACGTTTTGAACAATGGGCCCATTTTTATTTCGCACTGTGCCCTGAAAATTATGTACCTGTTCCGATTCTGCTGTGACCCTCTAAACATACCAGTGAGTACCATCCATCTGGAGGGGATTCCTCCTCTTTGGGTTAGTCACACGGAGCTTTCTCAGGTAATTCCTTTGCCCCATGAAAAGAACTAGAGGGAGAACTTGAGGTCTCTTTTCAAATATCACCTCAATATGGACATAGTCTAAGTAGAAGGACGTGGCTCAGTAGGAGGCCGGAGTGAACTTTCTGTCTGATTCCAGAATCAGGGAGACCTCCCCCACCTCCCCCATGGGCAGAAGCAGGCGGGGGCAGGTTACGTCCATAACAGCACAGATGTCCCTGGTTGAGCAGAGCACAGTAGGTGCTCACCCTCTGCATCCCCCCAACTCCAGCGTGGAAGAGAGGTGTGGTGTTGAGAAATCAAAACCGAGGCCACAGTTTGAAAATGCCCCGAGACCAGGTACGCTTAGCCACTTAACTAAAACTTGAACTCTCCAGACTTGCCCAAATGCTGATGCTGACCTGAAATAAACTTTAAGCTTGCTCCCTGTCGGTGTGACCTTCCAGCTTCCTAGCTAGTTGGCTACCTGTGAGTGAGCTTATACAATGAGAAGGAGTGTACGTTTCCAGTAACCAATCACAATAGAAAAGAGTGCACCGTCGCCCCTTAGTATCTGTGGCGGATCTGGTTCCAGTCCCCCTGGAATGCCTGAGGATGCCAAAATCCCGGGTTGCTCAAGTTCCTTATAAAAAATGGCGTGGTACCTGCTTATAACCTATGGACACCCTACTGTATACTTTAACTCATCTCTAGATCACTTATAATTCCTACCACCATGTAAATGCTATGTGAACAGGTGCTGGGAGGAGGTAAATTCAAGTTTTGCCTTTTGGAACTTTCTGGAATGATTTTTTCTAATATTTTCTATCTGAGATAGGTTAGATCCACAGATGTGGAACCCACGGGGCCAGAGGGCTGAAGGTCCTCACACGTTTACACTTTATAAACTGCGCTGTAATTGCCGAAAGCCAGCTTCTAGGCACTTTCTGTGGGAAGTCTCCCTGTCTGACATTGGCTTCTCAATCAACAAAATACTCATCTCAAGTAAAGCTCTTCTGAATTTTCTCATGTTGACATAGGTCAACAACAGTTACTGACTGCAAGGGCTGTTTGGCTTGCGCAAAAGTTGGCTGGGTCTTAGAGGATGACTGTGGATTAGTGAACTTGTTCAGGAGGTAACTTCAGTTATAGCTGCTTTTCCATTTGAGGTATTGTAACTGAAAGCGGGGTCCGGCTGCTCGCCGCTCCAAAGCCAGTGAAGACGCCAGGCTGGTGGAAAGTTTGCTTTATTTTGGGTGCCGGTAACCAAGGCGGGGAGGGGAGGGCGGACTCGTGTCCAAAGGCCAGCTCCCCCCAGTGGCAACCAGTGGGCAAGTGCTTTTATGGGCAGAGAGAGGGGGCTGCCTGCAGAAAGAGCACAGGCAGCTCTGACGGTCATCTTGAAATTGGTCATCTTGATTGTTTTAAGTACAGTTAATCTTCGGTTCCAGCGTTGGTTTGTTTCCATTTCTTGAGGCCAGTTCTCGGAATGCGGCAGCTTATGTCATGGCTACAGCCTGGTCACCGCGTAGTTAACTTCCCCACCTGGTGTGGGTTTCGGTATCTGTAAGACAGCTCACAGGGCACGGCTCAGAATATGATCTATAGCCCTTGAGAAGGAACTAAAGGTCCTTCATTATGCTTAATGACTAAACTAGTATTATTTGGTCTCCTTTGCCATTGTTTCTGCATTTTCTCACTTCTCTGATTAAACTTATTCTTTGGCTATAGTTTTTCCACAGACAAAGGGCAGGCGGAGGAGCTGGGGGACAAGGACCATAGGGTGCTGCTGTGTTGCAGTATCTTTACTGGAATAAATCGGCACAACCCCTAGCAGCTGTTATGCTGCTACTGATCTGCAAAGTGTTTTTTCTCCTCTCTAACAGCCTGCAAGAACCACAGAAAGCCGCCTGCTTTTTTTGAGCAGGACAATAGTGCACGTTCATCCTCCTGCCGCAGGTCACATCAATTTTCTGGCTCTCTGCCACGAGATCAGCAGAGGTTTTTGAGTGTCGTATCATCCCACAGAATACCCGGCTGGTCCACTCTATTCGTGATACCGTGGATCCAGTGAACGGGAGTAGCAGGTTCTTTAGCTGCCCTGGTAACATGTAGATGAGCTACTCCGAGTATGAAGCAATGTATGATTCAGCAGGAAAACAGAGTAACTCCACGAATTCAACAAGAATTTAAGATAAGGAAACGGTCAAACGGAACAAAAATGAGACCATCAAACGAACAGAGATAGACCCCTAGGGCTGGAGAGCAAAGGCAAGGAACAGGGGTTCTGAGAGTCTAGAACTTGAAGGGAAAGCCCTACAGACCTTTGCAGGGGCAGCGTATACAGCAGATGCTGATGCTTAAGGGGCTTAGAGGAGCTGTCCTAGAGTAAAACCTGGGGCTTGGAGTTCTGAGCGCTTCTCAGTGGTCGCTGAAACCTCTGAGGGAGTACGATGAAACCTGCTCCGGGAATGGAAAACAAAAAACAAAAAGCAAAAAAACAAAACAAACAAAAAACCCAACCTGGACGGTGGCACCAACTGCCCCTGCGCGCCGGAGCCTTGTTGCCATGGCAACCTTCATCCAAACAGCCCTTCTCCTTTCCTCTGGTCTCCTGGTTCCTCTCTAGTGCCTCCTAGTGGCAGGATTTAATACAACTCAGCAAAGCAGAAACTACAGGGCCGAGTTCCAGCTCCATGGGGCAGAACCTAGAAGGGTGTATTTGAAACAGAGACCTATTTGCTTCACAATTGGCACATTTGCTACAGGAAAAAATTCTAACTCCTCAGCAAGACTGTTCTCAGTCAAGCCCCAATCTATAGCCTTAACTTACCTCTCTAGCCATCATCACCGAAATCTTAGGGTAGCCCCACATGCCAAAGCCTAAACACTTTCTCTGACCTTAATGGGTTATTTGTTATTCCTTAAAACTCATAAAAAACTATCATATCATAGATCATGTCTGCTTCTGCTCACGCTAGTAACTCTGTGTGGAAGTGTCCCCTCCCCTCTTCATTCCACAGATTTCCATGATCGTCTTAGAAATATCATTTAAACTTACTGAGCCCTATGTGTGTACACTGTTCCAGGCTCTTCACTCATTTAACTTAATTTAATCCTTCAACACAACCCTGTGAGGTATATCCTATTTATTTCCATCTTTTACAAATAAATGTGGTTAAATAACTTGCCCAAAGTCACATAACTAATAAAAAATAGACCTGCTGCTCCAAAGCCTCTGCCTTAACCAGTTCAAAATACCGCCTTATAAGATTCACATCAAAGGTCACCTCCTCTGAGAGGACTCCTACACTCCCTCAGGCCAAATTATTTGCTTCCTCCCTGATACTAATATATTTTTACCATGGCAAAGCTTTTCAGGGTGCGTGATCTTTTTTCAGGTATTTATATCTCTGTACCTTCTATAAATAATCTAGTGCACAGTTGCCCAATAGATCTTCCTGCAGTGATACTGTGGTATCTGTGTTGTACAGTGTGGTGGCCACAAGCCCCATGTGGCTACTGAGCAGTTGAAATGTACACAGTGTTACTCACTTTATTTTATTGAAATTTATTTAAAATTCAATTGGAACAGCCACGTGGGGCTAGTGGCTACCATATTGAATAGTGAAGACCTAGTGCCTAGCAAAGCACCAAATAATAATTCCTCAAAAAAAAAGGTCACCAAGTGAATGAATCATCCGTGAAAGACACATTGGGCAAAGTAAAAACACTTGTAGAGCTCCGGTTTTGTATTTCTTTTTCACCACATACAGACTCACATTGGTTTACTTGATTAATAAACATGTCTATGAATACACATTCAACAAAATATTATATAGCTCCACTCTCAAGACCTATCCCATATTTTATCTTGCACAATAATATGTATTACGAACATTTTTTTTTTTACTGTAAGACTTTTTAAAGGATGTTAACAACTCTGCTGTGTAAATATTTAATTTACAATTGTCCCTGCTCTGCAATCCTTTTTTTCCCCCTCTGTACTGTTCACTGATAAATCCCAAGTGACTAGCTCAGGGTCTAGTAGGGACTCAATAAATATTTTTCGAATGAATGAATGAATCATGCCTACTGGGGCATCTTTGTGAAGTGTGAAAATCGAATTTACAAATCGCTTTCGAATATGTAATTTTTATGAACACAGCGTAATAATTAAGGAAATAGGTACGTTAAATTTTGTAGCCATTAAGCATCTATTCATTTTAATTTTGAAGATTTTTTTCATTGGCATTTTGGAACAAAACCCTATCGTTTCCAATTTCCAAACAAAAACTGTCTTTGTCCTCTGAAAGGTCCTCACAACCTCCTCCAAATGCTTGACTGAAACTAGGCCTTCGACGGGGCACAAACCACGATATTCAAAATGTCCATTACTAAGGGAGGGCTCTAAATCGGTTATTCTTCACGCCAATTAAAACGGAGATTGAAAGCTCCGCCCAAGGCTTAAGCTCCCGGAACCGAGTCTTCAGTGAGGCCAGGGAAGCGCGTCCGCCAACCCGGAGCCACAGGACCCCACACTGGAGGACCCGTGAGGCCCAGGGCGCCCGCGCCGAAGCCCCAGCCTCACCGAAGCCCCGCCCCGCCGAGGCCCCGCCCCCGGTGCTGCCATAGAAACCCAGAAAGCGCCATGGCTGCCGCCGGTCTCGGAGGAGAGCTTTTGACACTGCCGACGGTACCCAAGTCACCGTCACTTGCGCCACGTCCAGCCGCTCCCATGCGAGGGAGGCCTAAGAAGTGTCTGGTCTATCCGCATCCCCCGAAGAGGTCCCGCGTGTCTCCGTCGGTTCTGCGCTGGCTCCAGGGCCTGGATCTCAGCTTCTTCCCCAGAAACATCAACAGGTGCTGGAGCAGGGCCGGCCCCCGCCGCGTGGCGGGAGCCTCGGTCGGAGCAGAGCAGCCCCGGGGTCCGCGCAGGGGCTTTCTCCTGGGATTGCCCCCGCCCACTCACCACACACACACACACACACACACACACACACACACACACACACACACACACACACACACACACACACACACACACACACACACCTTGCTTTCTTAGGGAGCTGACCTAAAAAAAATAGGATGGAGCATTTCACTCAATCGGTCAATCAGTCAATCAATCATTACATAGACTTGAGCTAATACAGACTGCTTTGGTGACTACAAAAAAAGTAAAAGAGTCCAGGCTCTTTCTTCAGAGACACTGGACATTAATACTAGTGGCAGTTAATATTTGCTCTGGGCGTGCAAACTAAATTCCATAAAAATAATGACTTCGTTGCAGGCAAGGACTCTGGTTTACTAATTTCGGTATTCCTCAAGAAAGACACGCCTGAAAATTTCAGTGTACCTAGGTATCACATGGGCATCTTGTTAAAATGCAGGTTTGATACAAATGAATAGTTTGGGGTTCATAAAAAGAACACCATGGCCTTTGGTGTGTGTCATCTTACCCAAAGGTTATTCCATAGCAGGTCCTCCTTGGAGCAATGGTACAACAACATTCTGTAAGTTGCTGCCAGTATAGTATATTAAATTGGTGTTAATGAACCATAATCACAAACTGTGTAAGTAACTGCATTTTATTTCCTTATTTTTATGGATCAGGGATTTTTCAAATGGCTTCCTGATAGCAGAAATATTCACTGTACACTACCCCTGGGACCTTAAATTGTCATCCTTTAAAAACGGAACGTCTTTAAAAGTCAAGTTGGATAACTGGGCGCAGTTGGAAAAGGTAAATTAGCAACCAATGACACTTTTAACTGTTGAAAAGTTTATGTTTGAAGAGGTGTATTCTTGAGGTCGTGGATTTCTCTGTATATGCGTGTGTGGCCGTGTTTTAGGAAGCAATGCAGCTGGGTAGGCAGCTTGTTTCCTTGTATTGAAAAGAAGGTTATTAAAGTTTATGTCATGAGTCACCTGTGAAACTGAGCATACTCATTTCAAATTGGAGCGGGATATAATGGTTGATTCTCTTGCTGAGTAATAATAACTTAATTAACATGTTAAACCTCAAAATATTAGTTGAGGATTAAAGGGGGATTAAAGTGAATTCACAGTAATTGGAGATTTTTATAGAACTTCTTATGGTGAAAGTATTCTCTTTCTACTATTACAGTTCCTGGCAAGAAAAAAACTTAGATTACCTAAAGAACTAATCCACGGAACAATTCATTGTAAAGCCGGAGTACCTGAAATACTGATACAGGAGGTGTACACCTTGTTAACACATCGAGAGTGAGTATTTGGAATTTTCTAGTAATGTGAAA
This sequence comes from Lagenorhynchus albirostris, assembly GCF_949774975.1. NCBI lineage: Eukaryota > Metazoa > Chordata > Mammalia > Artiodactyla > Delphinidae > Lagenorhynchus > Lagenorhynchus albirostris. The sequence goes on along the minus strand of NC_083115.1, from coordinate 29,563,706 downwards.
CTTTTGATAATATAAATCTTATTACTAAAATGGGGCTTGTCAACAATATTTATTTTTTTATTTCCAGAATTAAAAGTATCCAGGATGACCTTGTGAATTTCACAGACTACAGTTACCAGATGCAGTTGCCCCTGGTCTCCAGATCGACAGCTTCAAAGTCTATTAAAGATAACATTAGGTTATCAGAATTAATAGGCAATCCGAACAAGCTCAATAATGAACGTAAAGTAGAGTTCCTCCTCCTTTTACAAATGTTGCAAAGAAAATTGAGCAGAAAACTGAATCCAAGTAAGTTTTCTTGGAAATAGTCAACTGGGTTCTTCCAAGCTTAAAAGGCTCTTCTTGAGCACAGATGAAAGAAAAGCCTGCCACTGTGCCCTGATTCGTAGACTTGTTGTAATTTCATCTACTGTGACTTTTATTGTTATTAATTCAGTCATACTTATTACCATATATGTATTCATATCTATCATATTATTTTGTGCTTTTAATTTGTTCTCTGTTTCTTGTTTTTGTCTTACCTATTTTTCTTCTTCTTTTGGACTGAACTTTTATCCAAAGACGTTTTTCCTCCCTACTAATTTGGAAAATTATAAATTTCTATTCTCTTTAGTGCTACGCTAGAAACTTTAACATGCCTATTTATCTTAGTCTAAGAGTAATATCTTTATTCTCTTCCTCAAACTGTAAGGACCTTACAACACTAGGACACTGACCAATCCCTACCAGCCCCCTCCCCACTTCAGTTCTTTTGTTCAGCATTTTCGTTTTGTCAAGTTATTTTTTTAACACTGCAAAATCAGGTATCATTATTTTTTATACCGAATACTTGTTTACATTTAATCTGTCTCACTATTACTTCCACTCACTGGGTCTTGTCGGAATTCCTGGATCGAAACACAACCATTCCATTTAGTCATCAGTTTAAATGTCCATCTTAGTGCAGAGCTAACCTCTCTCTCTGCTGTCTTCTTTGGAACACATGTTCTCTTTAGCCACGGACATACCTCAACACTTTCAATTCTTGAACAGAATTCTGTTATCACCGGTGTTGATTTTTGAGAATGCTGATTTCAAGCTGGCAAATAATTAATTGTGATAATCACAGTTCTGGGAATGACCAGGGTGGTGTTTAAGCATAAACAGGGCATGGCTGATGAGCAGAAATGACCTTAGACACGTCTTCCAGCCTCGGTGGGGGTGAGCTGCTGAGGAGTAGGTGATCTTTAGAAGCACAGTGAAGCTGATGCCCAAGTGCTGCAGTTGACAGAATTAGTTAATAAGACATACGGGAAACATGGAAAATAATTTTGTCACTATTTCTACAGTATAAAAATGTTTGCAAAATGAAATAGATACTGTATGGTTTTACTTATATGAAATATACAAACATGTAAAGCTAACCTATGATGATAGAAGTCAAGACAGAGTTTTAGTTTTAGGGTACTGTATGGGAGAGACAGGAAGCGATTTTGGGGTGCTAGCACTATACTATTTCTGGATCTGGGTGATGGCATCCCAGGTATGTATTCACTCCAAAAATTCATCTGTAAACATAAACAAAATTCAACTGTAAACATACGATTTGTTCATTTTTCTGTACATATATTACTACTGAATGAAAGCTTATTGGGACTTCCAGTGGTTAAGACTCCGTGCTTCCAATGCAGGGGCGTGGGTTCAATCCCTGGTGAGGGAAATAAGATCCCACATGCTGTGTGGCCAAAATATTTTTTAAAAATAAAATTAAAAATAAATTGGCTGAATTAAAAAAAAAAGCTTAACAAAAGACTAATAGGAACATAGGGATACTGTCTTTAAAGTAACTTTTTTTTTTTCTTTTTTTTGCGGTACGCGGGCCTCTCACTGTTGTGGCCTCTCCCGTTGCGGAGCACAGGCTCCGGACGTGCAGGCTCAGCGGCCATGGCTCACGGGCCCAGCCATTCTGCGGCATGTGGGATCTTCCCAGACCGGGGCACGAACCCGTGTACCCTGCATCGGCAGGCGGACTCTCAACCACTGCGCCACCAGGGAAGCCCTAAAGTAACTTTTTTAAAGCAACTATTTTGTGCATCAGAGATGTGAACCATGGTGGAGAGGGTTATTAACCTACATATCCACACTGCTCTCAGGAATATGATACAACAGATGTCTAAATAATTTGCTTAATTTCAAATTGTGGTGTCGTACTTTGACCATGGCCATAGTGAATTTTTAAGAAAGAATTTTTGTTTACATTTTATAGAATGGTTTGAGGTCAAACCAACACTGGGAGAATCGACTTTCAGTCATGGTCCTGCCCAAGCCTGTGGGTGCAAATGTAATTCAGTCGTTTCGAAGGAAAGAGTTGCTCCTGTGTGTAAGTTTTTTAAAAGTTTTTCCACTTGTTAAAAATGATGTTTTGGGGTTTTATTGTTTGTTTAAAATTTCAAAATAGTTAAAATGTTGGTCTAGGCATTCAGTCTAGGACGGTGCGGTAGGTTGGTGTGTGTGCTTTTGGATAGGTGGCGGGAGCATGCTGTCCGCTAAGAACCAGTCACAACAGGGGAAAATCCCAGGCCAGCGCTGCCCCGCCTGCTACTATAGGAGCCATTTCAATTCCGATTTCAGCTTAAAAAAGTGCGCCTGAAACAGGGGAAGCTCGTTGGCAGAGCTCAAAACTCAATCCTGTAGCAGCTGGATGATGAATCAGTCCTAAGGCAGATACAGACAACCTGCACACCTAGACGTCCCCATCACTTGTTTTACAAGAAGCCACGAGTTTAAATCCTGTTAATTCAGAAAGCACTTAACACCAAAGCAAACTGTAGCCAAACGAGGGCCGAAGTCAGCCTCTGCCTGACTTTTTGGTACAGCCTGCAAGTTAAGAATGGTTCTTACATGTTTAAATGGTTGACAACATACACCAAAATTGCACATAATGGTACTGAAATCACAGCCTGTTCATCTGAGAAGCTTCTAATTATCAAATAGAGTGGGAACAATTAATTGTAAGAAAGGTTACCTTTTTTTTTTAACACTTAAGTTCCTCTCTTTGTTTACCTAAATCTAGCATCTAGCAAAATAGTGCACCAAGGGAATGTGGATTTCTTAGTTGCCACTGGCCCCTCATGTTAGAACTGAGTCACCTCAAGAGTCTGAGTGGCCGGCTTGGATGCCTCAGTGCAGAATTCTAGAAACCAAATTCTGAATTCTGCATAGTTGCCAAATCTAAGCACTATTAAAACCGCGGCACTGTTGCCTCACCTGCTTTCTGAAGCAACATCTAAAAATAGTTGAGTCATATTCAGGATCAGATGCACCAAAATAAGCCCTGGGTATTTTTAGGCTCCACCGATGACTTTTGGAGATGGTGGCATTCAGGTTTTGTATTTCCGACTACTGTCATGCATGCTTTAAATATTCTGTTTACCAGGCATTTAGACTAACCTGTGCTCAGCCTGTTGCCAATCGTTCTGCATATGTCTGGTATGTTAGAAACACAGATGGTCGGATACAATATTTAGTAACCACAAATGGATTTTAATGTTGTTTATTTAAATATTACACCAAATACAGGTAATGGTGGCAATCCACTTAAAGAAATTCACATGAAGCGAGCTGGAAAACGTTCTTGTGACTCTGTGAAACCTATCAGATCAGAAGCATGCAAAGGGGACCCAGAAGAGCACCTGTCTGATGGGCTTTGAAGAAGCGATGCCACCACCTCTTGCCACTCTAAAGGGATACCGTCACCTAGTCTTGGATATATGGCAATAATAAGTAAATTAAAGGGGTGTCTTATCTATAGTTGGGCTGAAGAATGTATTTTTTAATTCAATTCAACAACCATTTATTCAACACCTGCACCTAGTAGTGTTGAAAATACAAAATCAGTTTAATTAGTATAGAATGAACAAAAATAATTTTAAAGGTACAGTTAAACATAATTCACCAAGACGGGTGAGAATTCTTTCTCATAAATTTTGTAGGAATGGCGAATCTACTTTGTAATATGTTTTCCTCACTAGAAAGAGAAGAGTCATGCTACAAATATGCCTGATAGTATTTATTTACACGTCATGTTCATCAACAAAATTTATTCTGAATGATTATTACTGTTATACATAGGCCCATAGAAAATCTTGCCCACTTCCATAAATAACTTTACTTAAGCCATCAAAAAAAAAAATAGTCATCTTTCCTGTTGGTACTGAGTTGTGGGGAAGGAAAATCATGGTTTACTTGGTGTTTAGCAAACACTTCAGTTTGATTTTAAAAAATGCCTCCTGCTTGCTGCCATGCCCCATATTTTTACTGAAGGGAGACAGAAGCAGTGATATACTGACAGACTGATGATCGTTCATATATTCTCGGTAATTTAAAATTCATATTTGGAAAATTTCCTTCAAGTGGAATTATTCACGTTTTTATGCTATCTCATTAATAGTGTCATTTGACTTCCAAGATGAGTATTACTAATGCTGAATCCCATGATATGCTTGTCAATTTCCAACAAAACTCTATTCGTCTTTCTGCATTTTTGAAGCCTTAGAGAGTTTAATTCGATTTCTACCTCCAGAGACTTCCTTGTTTAATCTTACCCTTCTGGATAGGTAACATTTAGTAAAAGAAATTAACAAGAGCCCTGATGAAATCGATGGCTTCTTGGGAAAGGTTTAGAAAATTATGAGAATAATTTTTAAACCATAAAATATAGTTCCTTAGGAAAGGATTTTAGAAACAAGTCTTCTGAAGCTCAGCTAGAGAAACGTCCAGAGAAAAGGATTAGATTTGGATAAACAGTCAAATAATAGGTTTCTTTATTCTCTTGACTCTGTTCAATCTCCTGAAAAAGCTACTCACTCATGGCCTGACCCTGGTTAAGTTCCCAAGACCCCTGTGGGACCTACGGAGAGTTTCGAAAATACAGGAGAGTCTGGAAGCTTCATATCATAGTGACTAAGGACATGAAGGAAGTGGGGATATGGTGAAAGTAGGTAACGTCAAGAGCTTCTTAAGATGAGTTGTGTCAACAGAAGCCAACACTTCAGGCAAATCTAAGGAAGGTCATTTTCTTCACAAAGATCTTTGACAGAAGGAAGCAGTGAACTATAGGAACAGCCCCTATAGGAACAGAACCTTTCAATCGATTGGCAGAATGCTTATCATGGGAATGGAAGCTTCTGTGATATGCTGTTTCTATTAATTAGTAAGCCTCTTTTTTCTCTCTTTTATACTAATTCTCTCTTCTATACTAATTCTCTCTTGTATACTAAACACTGTAGTCAGTGTTTCTTACAAGTGGAGAATCACCCTCCTGAACAGCCCAATCACATGATTTTTCTAGGTTTCTAAGCAGGGTCATAACCCAGATGGACAGCACAGCCCTTCATACCTCTGACGACTTTAACCCAGAATTTAGCGAGAGATGGTGTTCTCTCACTGGTGGTTCTAGGGACAAGACTGATGTTCATCTTAGCAGTTAACTGTGTCATATCTGGCTTTAACTGCGGTATTTATTAAAATCATTGTCTAATGAGACTTCTTTCATAAAAGCATACTTAAACTTGCAAAATAATTTGTCCACATTATCAGTAATGTCCACATTATCAGACACCTTCAAATAAAAACAAGTTCATGTTCTTTGTTTGGGTTTTCACGCATACTAAATATAACAATGAAATTTAACTTTATAAATTTGTAAAACTTCTGTTTTTCACATTAAGACACATACAGATCAACATAGTCAATGACATTTTATGAAGAATTAATAGTCATAATATTAAGGTATAGAACATTGCTGAAGTCAAGGAATAATAGAATTGCATTTGAATCAATCAAATTTAGGCTTTAGACAAATACTGGGTTATACCTCAATGGTCTTCATGTGCTAAAGAGTTGTAAGATCTTTTTCATACTTTACACATTAAAATATTATTTCTTGCATTCATTAAAAATACAGAAGAATGTAACAATTGTTTATATATGTATAACTTAATACCTTTGAAGTATTTAAAGCACAGATTAGGGTTTTTAATCTATTTTAAAACAAAACAGAGAATGATAGCAGGATTTAGACTGCCACTTTTTAAGTGAGGAGATTTCAGTGCATATATGCCAATTAATAATACCTCTCACCTAAAAAAAAAAAAGAAATCTGAATTACACGTATCACTAAGGGTTAAAAAGTACTTCTCAGATACGATTTACATTACCCATTGCATCTCTGAGTTGTATACATTCTCTCCTATAATATTAACTATTTTCTTTATAAAATGGAATTTAAGGCTAAAATGCTTTTTTTGTGGAGTTAGAAGTAGGTCAGTGTGATAGACAGGTACATAATATATATTGTTTTCTGTTTTAAGAAGCTTAAGAAAAATTTTAAAGTATTTTAAATGCAACAAGTTTAAAGATAATAAAAACCACCATTATTCTAGTTATATGAGCTCACTCCCTAATTAGACAAAACACCTGTATTATAAATCTTGTAAAACAGCTTGAGTGTCAAAGTACTATTCCTCCTAGTGTGGATTCATTTCGTAAATTTTGAAGTCAGAATTCTAGTACAATTGAAATACTTGTCGTCACGCCTCAGGCTTTTTAAAAATATCGACAGATGCACTATTTTAATAAATATTTTTAAAACTTGAATTTACATAATATATCCCAAATTTCAACTAATATCCTATTTACTTACAGAAATTTATTTGAAACTAATTTTCATCAAATAAATTGTTTATTATAACTATATTATAATGTAACTTGATTAGCGATTATGTGGATATTAAATACATTAATCAAAATTAATATTCATAAATACCAAATATCTTTTTAAATAGTGAATTATCATCAAATGCAAATTTTCACATAGATTTCACTGCATTTTGTGTTTTTCGCCTCCAATGTTTTTCATGCTTATATAGCCTATTCCTTTATAATTAGACATTTGAGTTTCAGCTGCAGAACTTGGGAATGTTTTCTCTTTAAAAAAATAAGACTCAAAAGTACTTTGCATACCCATTTATTGATATATATTAAACTTATAACTGAAAACTTCGATTAAATATGAGCTAAAGCTAGTGGTTTACTATACATTTTATAGAGGACAATACCAGTGTTTGTTAACTTGAAGATCAGTTGTACACACCTTACATTTCGACACTTCAAGATATTCAGTCACCCAAACACTCTAAGCGCCTACTGCACGTCAAGCACGATTCTAGGTGTTGCACTATTTTATAAGTTTCAGTGTTTCAACAACAGAATATTTGGTACCTTTCGTGCTTTGTGAAAAGTTGATATGCTCTTTTAGATTTGTCAGTCCTTCATAATTTAAATATTACCTTCCTCCCAAATAAGGAGACACCTATTTTTCCTTGAAATTATATAAATATTTTATTTGTTGAAGTTAACGAATAAAATCAACTGTGAGTCCCCACTTCCCACCTCCTCCTCCAGACCTTTGGCTCTTGGACAACAAAGGTTAAAGGTAATACTAACCGGAAAAAGGTCTTTAAAAAAACAATTAAGTGTGAGAAAAACCTTCTGTCAAAATGGGTTGAGTCGTATTCCAGTCCCCAAAGGTGAGAATGGGTTCACCTTTGCCCACATCAGAGCGTCATTCAAGGAGATGGTGGATTTCCCATCTTCAAGGAAAAATACAGGGCCCTGCACAGTGACAGTTAAGGGAAGAGAAGATGAGATTATGAATTTGCAATATGTTTTTAAACTTCCAGAAACAGACTCACGCGAATAAAAAACCACTGGTGATATTTAAGCAACACTGATAGGAAATTTATAAATAAGAGAAAAATTAGATTCTTTGAATTGCCACCAAATAGAGAAACATTTTAAAATATTTTAACATTATGCCCTGATGTCTTTCAAAATAGAATTTAGTTTTATAATTTGAATTCGTTAATTACAATGGCGCTGTCAGTGGCAATAGGTATTGCTAACCTATTAATTACTACAAAGTTAACATTTATAAAGGCATATATGCCTAATAATAGATTTTAATATACTTCACTCTTTTAATCATACAGCCTACATCAATACAACTGGGAAAATTATTTAAGCCAGAAATTCAACCTGCTCTCCAGAAGATGAAAAATACACTGCTATATATGTGTATATATAATTCAAAGTCCTGTCAACCCTGTGATATACTAGCATATCTATAATTTAGTTATATCAGCTATTTTGTATGTCGAGGGTAGTTCTGAAGAACTAAATCCAAAAAAAACTTTCAATGTGTATCCCCCAGCTCTTAGAAGGAAAAGCATGATTTTACAAACACAGAATGCAATAAAAACTTACTTTCTTCATTACTTTCTAAAGTTATCAGGTTTTTTATCATGATTTCAAATGATAACAGCTTGTTGTTAGTAAATTATTTCTAGATATTAGGAAATCCATTATATGAAGTAGGCAGCTTCCTATGCACAGGGACTTGAAATTTTAGTTTTAAGCAGAACACATTGATTTTCTGCAGGAACAGAAATATCCTAGGAGGGTAGCCCCCCTCCCGCACCTCTGAGTCAGTCATTTGCGCCCTAGTGTATGTAAGATAATGAGTAGATCCTTTCCTAATGTGTGTGTAAGTGCAGAGAGGTTAGCCTGTGGAGTAGGTCATCTGTCTGTCTCAGATGGAGAAAAAGTCCTGAAGAGGAGAAAGAAACAGGAAAGTGTCCACTAGAAGTACATGCAGGGCGGTGAGTGGCACTGAAAATGTATTCTGAAAACTGCATAATGGTTTTTGCTCTTAATCATAAGTTCTTGAATTTACTGCTTTGGTTCTTTATCTCTGAACATAAGTGGATAAGCACGTATACAACTAAGTGTTCTGTCTGTGGTTTGGAATATATTGCTGTGTCTGAAGACTTAGTTTGTTTCTGGTGTCAAGTCAAGCTATAGATAGAGTTTACATGAGCAGCAAGATATTTAATTGGAGTGATTATCCCCCCACGTACCTTTCTCCATTGACCTGGCATGTCAGTGTTAGAAATGTAATTAGCTACGTTACATTAGAAATACAAGAGTCCACTTAGTAAAATGTGAATGTGCCCAAGAGGTGGCGTTCTTTTAGTCCCACCTGGTCTCCATTAGCATTTCATGGGGATTCAGCTTGGTTTACTTCTTGGGGACACCTACAACCGGTCCTGGCTCTGGGATGATGAAGGCTCCTCTATTTTCTGGAGATAATGGCACCCCTGGGTCACACTGGGAGGCTCTGGCATCGTTCACCATCATTACTTTGATTGGGCATGAGGGACCGACCATTCCTTGGGAATTAGCCATCCCTCATGATCGATCCCCATGATTTTTAACGCTGAAAAGTTCCGTAAGTCAATGTAAGAATATGCATAATATATCAATGATATATTATACATCTAACAGTTGTTAATTGCTTTCTTTGTGTTTATAAAATACAAATGGAGACTATAAAGTTAAATTTAATCTACTGAGATATAATAATTTGTAACTGTGTTGCTTGTTGCTTTGTCTTTCTTATTTAACTTCCCTAAGGATATGATCTATATGTATTTTAAAACATTTGTTACTAAGTATATCTATTATATGAATTGCTTTTAGGATAACAGTACCATGACTATGTCTCTGAATTTATTTCAAGGAGAGAGAAAACATTTATACCAAATATGGAAGCATTGAGGGCAATACTTTCTCACTGGGCCTCAGGTCTCTTTATAGGTACCTACTTTTATTCAGGTTGTGCTTATTTTAAGATCACATTTCAAAAAATAATGAAACCAATAAAAATGATGACCATGCACAATTTATGCCTGACATCATGCTGTACCTGGATTTTTAATCCTGTAAAACAAGAGATGTGAATATCAGAATGACTCGGTAGGTTTGACCCGGTCACATAATCTGGTCCAATAATTCCTCTGAGTGGTTCTTCTTTTAGTCTCTTCAGTAAAGTTGCATAAACCATTCTTTGTGAATCAGAAGGGGGTGTATGTGGAGCTTCTTCTGATGATCTATATTTTCAACAGATATTCCATTTTTAGTTTTGCAGAATCACAGGGTTGTTAAGGTTTAGATTAGAAAACAGTCCCTGATGACTATTTAGTTCTCCTTTATGAAACATGGCAAATCAACTTTAGACTCAATGTATAGTAAAATGAAGGACTTAAAAAAGGCAGCAAAGAGCGTTGTAAATTATTACTGAATATAGGCTCAACGACACAAGATTCATTATCCTGCCAAGATAAATAATGAGACAACCAAATTGTCAATAAGTCTGTCTGTAATATTAAGTGATACCTTCTGTATCCCAATTTTTATATCAGATTCACTCACCGGTTGATGGATCGTGTGCAAGCTCTCCACGCATCCAATTCCTCAGAAAGATGTTCGATTTTTATAGGCACTGACACCTTCCGACGTTTCAATAGCTGACTGAAACATGTGAAAAAGACATTAACATCTACCATCCAAGACAAAGACAGCAAAAGAGCAAATGAACTTTAAATAACTGCAATTTCAGATTTAACAACTGTTGTTCACAAATCTATGTGTATATGTAAATATATACATGTAGGGGTGTGTGTGTGCGTGCAAGTCCCTGGCAGGTCAAAGATATCCAATAAATATTGGTTGGATGACAGGCCGGGTATTGCTGAGTAACAGCCACGGCCAGCTACGGTGTGGTCCAGTGTGTCTCCGTATTAAAAATGACTCTTAGAAAGCAAGTGGAACCGTAAGAAAAGAATGTCAATTAGCGGAAAGCAATGGAAATGCTGATTTCAATTCTTTAAAGACAAGGATGTGTGAAAAAAAGCAGTGAGACGGTGACAGCAGTGATCCATCACATCTGTGTATAGAAAACTGGAAAACAGATACAATGTTGTTAATTATGAGGCTGTAGGTAAGGAATTACTAGTCCTAGTTTCCATAAGTTACAAACTCAGTATGTTTTTCAAGGAACTAGTTGGTTGAAATTTAAAAGTAAAAGCTGTTTAGGAGATAAAAAGAAAAAGAACATAAGACCTTACAGGTGATATAAGACTAAAAGTAAGCATTTCTATAATTTATATCTTGTGGTTAACTCTTGCTGGTTTGTCATCATTCTGCTGGGACATGATCAGAATTGGTGAGAAAAAATATATAAATACCCTCCCCCCACACACATACCCCTAACATTTCAGTAATATTATCTCAAATCAGTTGGTAGCTTGTTTTTTTTTTCAACCTCAAATTATTGACTTAAAAATTTTTTATTGATAATGTAGCTTGGCTCCAAAACAAATTCTTTAAATCCTATGGTTTCCCTGTCTACAGTTCTGCACTTGGTAGTACTTTGTCTGCCCAGTAGGTTTTGATGATCTACTGTAGATAGAGCACTGTTAAAGAGTGAGGAGAAAAACCCAGGTAACTAGGTGGACAGAGCACTGTGAAAATACCAGAGAAAAGCTTACATGTGTACACGGGGAATCACAAGGGTTTCACTTTGGCTGGAGCAGAGAACACGTAGAAGGACACAGTGGGTGATAAGGATGGAATGTGACTTCTGTGGAATTTCAAAGTAAGACTAAGGATCTAAAATGTTATCTGTTCACTAGTGGGGAGTCTCACCGTCAGGGTGGCTAATGCAACTGTTGTAGGGGTGACAGGAGGAGCGGGGGTAGGGTGACTAGAGGAAGGGCTACCACAGGGGACAGTTAGTGAAGACGGTAAGTGTGGGTCCCAGAGAATGAGAAACGTGCGGGTGTGGGAACTTACTGCATAATTGGATGTTGACAGCGAGGAAGAACACCTAACCCTGAACCTGAGCATTTAATTCTGGACGACAGAAGTATAATGACATCATCAGAAGAAAGAGCGAACCCAGGAGGAATAGATGTGAGAAGGAAGATGGCTTTAATTCTGAGCGCACTGAGGTTAGTGAGCTGCGGGGCGTCCAGCCAGGCGCTGTACCTGCCTACAGAAGGGTGAGTCGTCCGCACAGAGGTGAGAGGGTGGGTTCTGAGGGACAGAGTACAGGCAGGTCCCGGAGCTCGCGTTCCTCTCTCTGGGATGACACGTTTCTAACCCAGCCACACTGTCGCAAGTCTCTCCTGCCTTAGGAATAAAATGCCTTCCTTGCATTGGTGATATGTTTTCAAGGGACCATTTTCTCTTTTTCATTACCAAAGTCATACAGAGCTGAACATAGCTCATTAAATAATATTAATTCCATGTGATACATCCTAGTGTTCTTACAATATATTTTCTAAATGTTGTTAAAAGTTACTTTCGAATTGTGGTCATGCTGCCTGTGTAGATCTCTCCTTGAGCGCCCTGACAGCAGGAATGTCTGCTGCCCCCTGGTCAGGCCCAGAGCTACACCAGACCTCCCCCCAGGGGCACTGGATTTTATTTTTGAGTACGACAAGCTTTAAGCACAATGGCCGATGGTCAGCAAGCTGTGAGAAAACACAGGAGTTTGGCAGGTAGGTTATACCTGAATACAATATGCTTCGCACTTTTGTACTGTAGAGATGGGAAAGCTAAAATACACAGTTTTTCATCTTCTTTTGAAAGTAGGGTTACACAGTCCTGGCCAGTGGGTTGTAAATGCACAGCCCTAAGGAAGACTTTCCTTCCTGAATCAAAGGGTCCTGCCCTCTGTGGTCTCCATCCTTTCATCCTTACCACTCCTTCTGCTTCGAATGTAGACCTAATACCCAGAGGGCTGGGAACTACCTGGTAACCTTGGGTCACTCAGGCAAGAGGAAGGAAGCCAAGAATGTCAGAGTTGAAAGAAGTGAAGAATCCACATCCTTGATGGAACCTGCCCGAGAATGCCTACCTCTAGTGTCTTGACATAAGACCAGGAACCCTTAGTGTTTAAGCTAGAATTAGGATTTCTATTATTTACACCCCAGTTCACTGCTAATTCATATCGTTTACTGCTGCTTTATTATGAAGCACATGCTTAGTAAATACATGGATGAGTGCAAAATGTATTTGTTGCTTCTATGATGCACTTAGACACTAACCATCTCAGTGAAAGGTACTTCTCTAATTTCGCAGTAGAAGAGAACCTGCTCTTACCTCGTGTACTCATAAAGTGCCGGGACGATGCTTTGGTACTGTCTTCTGATAGCCAGCAAAGCACCAACGTACCCACATAGTATCAGCAGTTCATTTCGAGCTCTAAAAGAGAATATATTTATTTTGAAAGATTCCGTAACTTGAGGTAAGAACATTGCTCTTATATACAGTTATTCTACTTGTGGCTCTATATTTGGATGGGTGACATTTATAGCAAAATATGCTTAGAAAATTTTCTAAACTTGAAGCTGTTTTATTCATCAGTTAACTCCTATTCAGACATGTACACAATAACATAAATTGTCTTTTGAAATAAAAGTCTTTAAGTAATATTTAACTCTGCCTTCTTGTTTTTCTCTCTTCCTTGTCTGTTCCTTCATGTAATTTCTCCCCGAGTGGTGCACTGGGTCGGACTGACGGATTCCTGGCATACTGTACAGACTGCAGGGGACGGCAGAGAACACCTCCTGCACACCCAGCTGGGGAAGCTTGCCAAAGTTTCACAGGCTCTGCACCATCTTTTCCACACGGCATTGCAACAAAAATAGCCGAAAGCCTCTAGTATAAATATATGTGGTCTCGGGATTTTAGTTACATGGATAACAATGTCCTTAAATGATACTTGAATTCAAGGATAGTGTCTATTTTTTAATTTCTAGCACTTTCACTTCTTTCCCCAACCTAGTATGCTTTGCACACACGGAGATTTAAGAGATATGACCACTAGACAGACCACCGAGGGCATGAGGTCCAGAACCATCCCAAAGCTCCGAATTGGCCCTATTTGAACCAGGTGTGTATGTGTGTGTCTGTGTGTACATACACATAACACACTAGGTATTAGGAAATGGGACCACTAAGATTTACTATTTGTTTCAAACTGACCTCTGTATTTTTACTTAAGGATAACACAAATTAAAATGTAATTTTTCTACACATGCACCTATCTGTCCAAGAGGATCTTATTTCCTGATCTGAACACCAAAAACAATACAGCCGGGACCTTCCCTGGTGGCACAGTGGTTAGGAATTCACCTGCCAATGCAGGGGACATGGGTTCGATCCCTGGTCCAGGAAGATCTCACGTGCCGCGGAGGAACTAAGCCTGTGTGCCACAACTGCTGAACCCGCGTGCCACAACTACTGAAGCCCCTGCACCTACAGCTCGTGCTCCGCTACAAGAGAAGCCACTGCAATGAGAAGCCCACGCACCGCAACGAAGAGTAGCCTGCGCTCGCCGCCAACTAGAGAAAGCCCGCGCGCAGCAAGAAAGACCCAACGCAGCCAAAAATAAATTAATTAAAAAAAAACAAAAAAACAATACAGCCATTCCGAAACATTACGTAAGCTCAGTTACGCATTTTGGAGAAAAAGTACTCACTCAGTACATGTATGCAGGAGTAATTTTTCAGTACGAACATAACTCAGTAGGTCAAGAACGGGGTAAATGGTATCCAAAGTCCAATTGGAACTACTGATGGATCCTGGCAAAATAAAACCAAATAAAAGATTCTCTAAATAATAGGATTAAAACTTGTTCGTCCAATTTTTAACTTATGTAATTGATTCTTTTCTGGTCAACGCTGTCTACTTGTTTATTTTCTAGATCACAATCAGGTCCCGATACCAAACACGCAGCAATCTCTTTCCTCTTTAAATTCAGGACAGCTAGTGCTTGGTTTTAAGCCTTTTTATCAATATGAATGAAAATACCAAATAAAAGAGTAGATTTTAAACTATACTACCAACTGAACACGTACCTTTGATGAAGTCAATACCAATAGGAAGGGCCTTCTCAGGTTCTTGACTTAACAAGTAATACTTTATAGTTTCAAATATATTGCCATCGGCATGGGCTGTCTCAGCTAATTGCATACATTCTTCTACTGTGGGTAGCTTGCACTAGAAAATAATTGGTTTGATGACACTGTTACTAAGATTTATAGGGATAAAAGCAATAGTATTAAGTGCTAAATGTTTCCAATATGCCTCCTTATTAAAGCTGCTGAGAACAGATGTAAATGAAATAATTTGTACTAAAAGCATACACTTATGGGAATATCTTTAAGATCTAATAACAATAAATAGGGTATTACCTAATGAGTCAGTAGTTTTAATCACACAAATACCTAATAAAAGAGGTGAAAGTAGGGCTTCCCTGGTGGCGCAGTGGTTGAGAGTCCGCCTGCCGATGCAGGGGACATGGGTTCGTGCCCCGGTCCGGGAAGATCCCACATGCCGCGGAACGGCTGGGCCCGTGAGCCATGGCCGCTGAGCCTGCGCATCCGGAGCCTGTGCTCCGCAATGGGAGAGGCCACAACAGTGAGAGGCCCGAGTACCGCAAAAAAAAAAAAAAAAAAAAGCTAAAAAAACAAAAAAAAAAACAACCCCAAAGAGGTGGAAGTAAATTGTCCTGATTGTGATACTAGAATTAGTACCTGCAAATGTAATTGAGCAGGAAATGCTGAAATTAGTTACTTTAGAACAAATATACTGACCAGTCTCAAAAACTACATTAAATGTAGAAAACATAAAAGGTGCATGCTTACGTGTTCTCTACACAGTGATTTACTTTCACTTGGCCTTGAGACAAAGCAACTTTATTTTGAGTAGGACAAGCTCTCAACGTTTTTAGCTTTGACATTCCGAAATGCCACAAAGTGGAGATCTGAGTCTATGAATTCATTACTGTAAAATGAAAAGCAACACTCCCAATCTTTTCAAATAATGTTTTTTTCTGTTAAAACTGAGAGTCTACTCCACCTTCATGTAAGTTTTTCTGCTTCCATAACGTAGACAGGAATTAAGTTATAAATTAGTAACTTAATAACTCAAATCAATATTTTAACTTTAGTTATAAATTAATTTTAGATAAAATTCTGACTTGTTCATGATATGTGCAGTTTAGGTGTTAAAGTTTGTTGGTTTGTTTCTAAGCAACACAGGCATAGTTTACTGCTGTCTTACTAGTCTTTGGCAACCACTGAGACAGAGCTTCCACCGCAAAAAATATTTTGTGCTGTGACCGCAGATGATGTGGTTCATCCACAGTTAGGTCATCTGTCTCCTCTCCTTGGAGATTTGTCACTCTATTTCCTTCTCACTATTTTTTACACCCCTGTAAGTTACTAAAATGGTTTATTCAATTTGTTTATTCCACAGCTTCATATTTTCCGTTGTTTAAAATTTAAGTAAACTGAATATTTTAGATCCCTCAAACTCTCTAAAAAAAAATTACAACAAACTAAACTAAAAGAGCTCTCATGTATGTGACATTTCATATTGTTTCCCCATCTTTATTCACTGAATGCCAGTTATTTACTGAGCAACTACTATGTGCTAGGAACTGTGCCTGGTTAGAAAGAAAAAAGTTTCTTCACTTTGCTATATGCTCTGAGAGTAGAGGGAATTAGCAAATGGTTCCCACTGAAATTTCATTCTGACACATAATATGATAAGAAGAGTAGGTTGATCATTCCTGTAATTCTTATCCTATCTTAAAATTCCAAAAGCTATATAACTTAATATTTAAATATAATTTTTAGGGGAGTTCCCTGGTGGCCTAGTGGTTAGGATTCTGGGCTTTCACTACCATGGCCCGGGTTCAGTCCCTGGTTGGTGAGCTGAGATCCCGCAAGCCACGTGGCACAGCCAAAATATACTGTAATTAATACAATCTCCCTATTGTTGAACATTTTGATTGCTTTTGTATGTAATCTTGGTATATAAATTCCTGTATTCGTAATGCAGCATTTTAAAAAAGCACTTTAGAATAAGCATGCCAATTTTATTATACTTCACTGATTCTTTTAAAGATCTTAAACTGCCTATTTTTAAAGTTAGCATACATGTACCTTAAGATGCAAAGTGGAAAGGGCTTGGGATGTGAAGTTACAAACGTTGAAGTTCTCACCCCACCGTTAACTAGTTAAAAGTTCCGGGCTTCCCTGGTGGCGCAGTGGTTGAGAGTCCGCCTACCGATGCAGGGGACACAGGTTCATGCCCCGGTCCAGGAGGATCCCATATGCCGCGGAGCGGCTGGGCCCGTGAGCCATGGCCGCTGAGCCTGCGCGTCCGGAGGCTGTGCTTCGCAACGGGAGAGGCCACAACAGTGAGAGGCCCACGTACCGCAAAAAAAAAAAAAAAAGTTCCTTACCTTCTCTGAGTTCACTTTCTTTATAAATTAGGAACAGTATCCCCTGCTTTTCAGAGTTTCATGAGAATTAAGTAACAGATAGATAACAGATGTGAAAATTTAGAACAGTTCCAAACGTAGAGTAGAAACTCAATAAACGTTCTTCCTTATTGTTATAATTTTTGTTGTATTTATGAGGGGATTCTGACGGGACCGTATATTCATTTCTCTGTGTGCATCACTATTTGACCAAACCTAAAGCTAATGAAATCACAGCACTGCATTCCAAAGTAGAATACTTAATATCGTCAGCATACCTTCTCATGAAGATCATTTATCTCTTCGATACACCCCGGGTAGAAAGCACAGAGTTTTACTAACTGTAGTTCGCTGTCAGGAGTCATCAGGAGAAGATCAACGGCCAAATTCCTATTCACATAACAAAAGGGGAAACTTCCATGAGGAAGAAAAAGCCTAAAAATAACATTTTAGAACTATTTCAAAGGAAGAAGACTCATTACACCTCCCTTGCTTTTCTATTTACATAAACAGTACTAATTTCCTACTTAGTTATGAAACTCCTCTAAATGTAGATTACAGAAACCAGAGGGCGTGAAGAAAAAACGTATTATGAAATTCCTAAATACTGAGCCCTTATATATTTACAATTAATTTTGTTATTATAGAATAATTCTCTAACCAAACTAAGTAGTATGAGACGTGTTCTTTGGAGTGAATTATAAGGCAGACTCTGTGAAAGCTAATTCTCACCAACTTTTGCTACACTTGCCAACAATGGACAACTGTATTTTCCAGCGCATTAAAACTAATGGATATTTAGATATTTTAAGTTTAGATGTATGGGTATTCTGCATATTTCTTAAACTTTAGGTGGAAATCAAAGACAGAAATGCGGTTTCCCGATTTGCTTTCTAAAGATTTAATCAATGGAATAGATCATTTTGAAATCAGACATTTAAAAAATGTGTGGACTTTCACAGCTTTACATTAAAATATTTTGTATAAAATCATTTTTAAAAATCAGGAGGTGAGGAGGTTTTGGTTTCACGCCTCGTAAGAGAGAAATCACTAATTTTCAATGGCTTACGATATTATTATTCAATTTTCAAGAAAAGGATAGACATTCCGCATGACTTTAGAATAGACAGTATTCCAAATGTGAAGTTACAACGGCTGTGCTGTGGACTCTGAGTAAAGCCCCCTCCACCTTCTTTGTGCAGCCTTCAGTAAAATCTAAATTGGTCATTCAAGTGAATAAATTATTTTAGAAAATATTAGGGAGATGTTTCATCAGAATACACTGAGTAAAGAACAGGAATAGGGATAATTTGTACGTGTCAAATTCTCTATCATCATTGGGCAAGTAAATCTTTGAGTGTTCTTACAGGTTCCAAATTAGAGTAATTCATCTGTTCTTGATAAAAAGTATGACTTTATGTTTTCTGATACTAACATTTAATAGCAGTTTTTAATAATGTCCATGAGAATATAGAAATTATCATTTGCTTTTATAGTGTTTTAAAAAGCTGTGCTAAAATTCTACTTTAACTTCTATGAACTACAGACAAAAGTCTGACTTTCTTATCCTAGAATCATATCCTGACACAGAGAAATTTACAGCAATTCTAGCTAATTTTATTTACTTTTTAGGCTAGTTCACTATTTATTGAAAATTCAGTATGCCAGTAGGGGAAAATGTGTGTCTATATTTCTATATACTGATATAGACCAGCGAAATGATCCAAACTCTTAAATTTCACTATAGAACAGGCATCTTAATTTGCTTAGTTGAGTTAATTATTGTTTTATTGTAGAAAGCCACAGTTCATTTTTTACACAGGTTTAAAGTATAAAATCATGAGTGATTTTGTACCTAGGTTATAGGAACTGTTCTCATTACTTTGTAGTTAGGTTTTATATAAACTATATAAATGAACTGGCATTCTGCAAAGCAATAAACCAAAAACAGTGATCATTTCTTAGTAAAGAGTTGGTATTTTAAAACAAAATATGTGAATTTTTAATTGAAGATTTTAATAAAACTCGATAATACCTGTATCCAGTGGATGGAAAGCTAAAAAGAAAATAAATTTGAATACCATGAATAGGCAATGACAACCAAGAAAAAGCAAACTTTTACCAGTGACTGTAAAAAAAAAAGCGAAGTGTTCTCAGTTTATAAAATTACATTAGGATTAGATTTCACTCGGGAAAAAAAAGCCAGATGCATGTATTTCAGCGTTTGAACTTTATCCTGGTTTCTGGTGCACAAACGTATGGCTATATTAAGAAAGGACTCTTGGAGGGAGTTAAAAGGAAGGAGAAGTTTGTTTTATATTAAAAGCAATAAGACATAGAGTCAGGTGGAAGATTTTGAAACCTCTTTAAAATTTAATATCCATGTTTCACTACTTTTTTACCTTTACTTTTTTTTAAAAAGTAATCACATTGTATTTGAATTAGATGATGACTTTTAGCACAGCGTCAGTCAGTCACCTTTGTGGGTTAAGTAGTGTGAGTTAGACCTCGTGCTTTTGGTTGGGTCTGAGCCAACGACCATAGTTCTTGAGAGACGGAACTGGGTCCTCTCGAGGGATGGCCTGCGTTAGGTACACTTAAGTCTGAGACTGATGGTGGGGCACCACTCCATTCTGATGGGGGAGGGAGCTCTTACATCACTGTAAGATATGGGTAAAAATTAGAATAACTCTGAGATTCCCGAATCTCTCTGAAGCCCCCAGATCCAACAGGAAAGGAGTCCGGGAAGCACTGCTCTTTTTCTGACTCAGCCCTGGATGAGGGGGCGGTGCAGTGTGACAGCTGCCATAGACTGAATGTCTGTGTCCCCCAAAAGCCCTATGTTGACATCTAACCCCCAGCGGGATGGTATTAGGAGGTGGGGTCTTTGGGAGGTTATAGGGACATGAAGGAAGAGCCGCGATGAATGGGATTTAGTACCCCGATAAAAGGGGTCACAGGGAGCTCCCTCACCCCTTCCACCACGTGAGCACAGCAAAAACGCAGCCAGTTACGAAACAGGAAGCCAGCTCCCATCAGACACCGAACATGCCAGTTTATCTTGAACTTCTCACTCTCCAGAACCATGAAAAATAAATTTCTCCTGTGCATCAGTCACCAGGCTGCAGCATTTTGTTACAGCAGCCCCAGCTGACTAAGACAGTAGCTAGGAGTGCAAACACTGGAGCCGGTTTATGTAGCTTTGAGTCCTGGCACGACCAATTACTGAGACCAGAGGCAAATCGACATCTACCGCATAGTTCTGAGTGAACTGTCGCATGTTGCCCGTAAGTGCTTACGACGGTGCATGGCGCACAGTGAGCGGTAAGGAAGTGTTAGCTAGCGATGACGATGATTCTCATCTGTAGTGTTCAACAGTGGAGTCTGTATAGCTCCATCGTAAGAGTGGGGGCCTGTGTGCAGGGAGTGTAGAGTGGGGAGACGTGAAAGTCCTCATAAACAAGCTTATGTAGAAATTTCCCAAGGTTCTACGTGAGAAGACAGAGGTCTAAAATCATCTTTATTCAACAAACACGTGAGTGACAGCACCATCTCCTTCCTCCACGATGAAGGACTGTCTGCCCTGAGAAGTGAGGGAGAATTGCTGTGAGCTGGAGCTCCAGGTCCCCCAGGGACTCTCCCGGGTCTGCCTCTTACAGCACAGCCCAAGTTTGTTCCAAGTGTCCGGCTATACCGTCTTTATTATTACTCTCCATTAGAAAAGTGACTTTATTTTCTAAACCTCAAACTAAGACCCAAGATCTGACAAGATTGAGTGTAGACATGCAGAATTTAAAAAGTGGGAATGTTGGGCTTCCCTGGTGGTACAGTGGTTGAGAGTCTGCCTGCCGATGCAGGGGACGCGGGTTCGTGCCCCGGTCCGGGAAGATCCCACGTGCCGCGGAGCGGCTGGGCCCGTGAGCCATGGCCACTGAGCCTGCGCATCCAGAGCCTGTGCTCCGCAATGGGAAGTGGGAATGCGTGGTCCTGATAATCTTAAGAAGTGCACATTTACTGTCTCATGGTGCTTTATGTGTTTGAAATATTACACGTTACAACTGGGCTACTTTAGAATAAGTGATGGCAGATTTCGCTACATAGCCACGGTAGTTCTCACTCTTAATTCGTGCTCACATCTTATCTTTATCTAAAAGGGAGCTCCTATATTCTCCCAACACACATCTTATCAAGAGCAACTTACCACATTCAAAAAATGCTTCCATCACTAGGAAACTATTCTTTGACTTTAGAAATGCTCACCACATTGGAATCATCATGCACTTTCTCGCCAGCAGCTCGAGGGCATAGTGGGTTGCGGGTCCTGCCAGCTCTCCAAGCACTGTGCCCACAGAGACTGCCAACTCCAGCTCGTTTCCGCGAATCAGGTACGCCATAGCCAGCTTGCTCAATGAGAAAAGAATTCCTTCAGTTTCATAGATGCTGGGCAGCCTCATCATTCCCCTACTTCATCTCGTGAAGCAGATAAAGTTGTATTAACCTATAATCGATTATTCTTATAAAATACCGAGTGTAACATTTGTCTACAGTACTTATGTCAGGGCAACTACAGTTTTCAGATGGAAAAGCTGATAAAGGGACACAGAGCACATTTTATAAGGTCAGAATTTAAGAGTTTCGAGCCTTTGCTCACATTTTTGTAATTAATAACAGTCTCTCTGCAGTATCCTCAACATGTCCTTCAGTCCCTCTATCAGAAAAAAAAGTAAATTCGTAAAATCTTCCTCGATACTGTACAATGACTATCAATTATCCCTTAAGGCCAACATAGCTAAGGATACATGCAAAATAGAACCCACATCTTTACTTAATGGTTTCCTATTACATTAGAGGCTCAAATGAAAAATACCTCAAAAACATAACTTGCGAAGAATACACTAAAGTATTTATAAAAATAACTGCTTTCAAAAGTCAGGTATTCTGAGTCCAAGTCCAGTGACTCTTCCCTTTACCACACTCCTGCTTCTCATATATGACGAAATACTTAAAGTAAGGTTTTGACAAATACGTCTCTTGTAATAAAAATAAATAAATAGGTAAATAAAAAGATCTCATAGTCTGTACAGTTTATCTGTGTTTATTGGGCATGTCATCGCTCAGGCTTGGAAAGCATGCAAAAACCAGATCTTACATAGAAAGTCACCATATTATTCCCCCTCAAACATCATGACGTATCTTAAGAGCTTTTCATTCACATGAGCCACTTTGAAATGTACCTCGATATTATCCACAGCGAGGTGGCAACACGCGGCTAGGACTGCCCGGCCATCCTGAAAATACCATTCCGCCAGCTCTCTGCAGGCTTCCTGCAGGAGTCTAGGAAGAAAAAGTGTACGTACTGGATATAAACACAAGGACTCCATCATAAAAGTGAACTGATGCCTTTTTATAACAAGCTGCTTAAGGGATCCAACAAGATTTAATTTTATATCCTTGGTATAGGTAGAAAGCCTGATTTGGGGGGAAAATCAGGAAAGCAGTCTTTCTTAGCAGATGAGCTGATAAGGCTACCTGCTCTCCCCTGCAATTTTTCTTCTTTTCAGAAGAAAAGCCAAATTTTCAGAATTTCCCATCCTACATCGAATAATTTATGCCGCAGCTATGGGGCAGTTAACCTTAGAAGAATTACAGGTTGAACAGAAACTTTTCAAGATTTAGGTGATGACTGGAACAGGGGTGGTGTAATGTTAGATCTTTAAAATGCCAAGTTTAGAAATGGCAGAGAATAACAGCAAAAAACCAGGAAGAAATGCGTTAGTCCCAACACATTATTTGCCTAACATTTTGTGATCATTTTTACTTGTCAAGTGTCCTAAAAGTTTAAATATCCTATTTCCTAGGGCAATGATAGGAGCTAAGAGAAGACGCAGAGGAAGGTAGATTACTAGACTTGAAAAAGGTCAAAAGGCTGGAGAATCCTAATTTCTATTTCTTTTAAAAACGTTAGTATTTGGATTTCATTTTTTTTTAATTTTTAAAAACATTTGTATTGGAGTACAGTTGGTTTACAATGTTGTGTTACTTTCTGTTGTACAGCAAAGTGAATCAATTACACATACACATATATTCACTCTTTTTTAGATTCTTTTCCCATAGAGGTTATTACAGAGTATTGAGTAGAGTTCCCTGTCCTCTACAGCAGGTCTTTATTAGTTACCTATTTTATATATAGTAGTGTGTATATGTCAAGAGACCTAGATGTTGTTCCAGATGCTAATACCAGGGTGTCATGGATTTTGAGTGATGTCAGGGAGATGTTATCCACACTGAGTCTAGGATGAAACATTAATAAACAGCACATCTTACTCTTACTGCCTCTCCTCCCCAGCAGGTTTGATCAGATTTTAAGGATTTAGGTGCTTTATATGCAATTTCTGTACTGAAATGCAGTTTGCTTTTCTGGAAGCTACATAAGACGTGTGGCGGCTGTGTCTATGTGCCTGACATTTCCCTCCTCGTCTAGGGACGGATGCTGTGACGGAACATGACTGTGGTGAGAAATGCAGTTGAGGACACGAGACAGACAAGTCCTCTGCGTGCCAAGAAGGATGAACTGCCTTAAAGGGAAACCAGCCACAAAAAAGTATTGATCCCCAACAAAGAATGAATCGCTCACTCGTTAAAGTCTTCCTTGTAGATATCATCAGAATAAGAAGATCCTTTAGGTGTTGAAACATGGAAGGTTTGCATATTTCCCTCACAAGCAGCCTGGAATTTAATGCAATCTTTAGTTAATCTGTAGCTAACTGCTGATAATGGACCGATTTCAGAATATTCTTTTGAACAAAGTATATTTAAATGATGTTTGAAATTTATACTACGATTTGGAGATAGGCTTAGAATTAAAAAAAAAACAAAAAAACCAACCCATGAACTCTGTTGTATCAACAGGAAGCTTCAAGTGAATGATTACTAGAGTTGTTCAAGTGTATGCAACGTTCAGCAGCGTAGAAAAGGCCAGAGTTCAGAGACGCCTGCATGTTTAAAGATCTAAAATAGGTTCAGTGTGGCCAGAGCAAAGAGAGGGTGACTGAAATGTCCAAGAAAGGAGGTCAGGAGGTGGGCAGAAGCCAAGCCATCTACAACTCTGTCCATCACGTGAACATGACCTTCCCCCTCCCACACGCCCCTCCCAGTGTGTCCAGCCCGTGTCGTTACGTGCTTGTACCTGTGCAACAAGCAGAGCTTCTTTAAGCTGACCTCGTGACATAAAAAAATGGACTAATTTTTTCACATCGCCAGTGGCTATGCAGTATGGAATGACATCATCCTTATCTTCCTGGATTAGCTGATCAGCTCTCCTAATAAAATAACAACAAAGCTTTTTTTTATATAACATAGTAATTTCAAGGTTCTCAGTTTGACTGAGATTCTCTGAAGTCTCTAAAATTTGCATCAGAATCCACAAAGACTTAGATTTATAATCATATCACATAAGGAGGACAAAAGTTTCCTGAAATAGTAAACACTGTTAGTACTTGTTTTCCCTTAGGAAACTACAAATTTTCATATTTTAAAGGCAATGAACATTTCAGGTCTTAAAATTAATGTAGCTTAGCTATTAAAATAAGGAATATATCTTTCTGATAAGTTGTTACCTAGATATGTGTGATGGGACATCTACTCTCAACTGGATTAATGCATATGTGGGTCTCTACTTCACTAAAGACAGAGAATTTTAAGCTTTTTAGTGAGCACAACGATTGGCGAGCCTCTAAATGCAAGTAGCCTAAGAATCATTAAAAAGGATAATTCAAGAAAAAAAAAAAGGATAATTCAAGAAAATTTTATTTCACTGTTACTTATATTTAACAGACATGAAATTTATTTGTTTTGATTTTTTTCCCTACTCACTGTCATAACTGGCTATGTTTTTGCTGTGCTCATATGCTGGAAAGGGTTAAGGAGCTTTGCCCCAGGCAAAGTAGCTTAAAGAAAAATAATGTTCCCAATATGTGAGGGGGGAGCGGGGGCCTGATCTTGAAGATTATGAAGGATATACATGTGTCTGTCTCTGTCTCTCTACATCCATCGCTGTCTGTCTGTCTGTCTCTGTTTCTCTTTTCCTGTTTTGTGTCCCCATTACTTTCTCAGTGACCAACCTCGTTAATGCCACTCTTAACGTTCAATCTCAGTTTTACTGAGAACTACTCTGGTATATTTAATTTATGCTGGCATCTGCATTAAACTCCATTTCAACTGCCAGCCTTTGGGTGGGTGCAGTAGACACACCTTTGGGTGGGTGCAGTAGACACACCTTTGGGTGGGTGCAGTAGACACACCTTTGGGTGGGTGCAGTAGACACACCTTTGGGTGGGTGCAGTAGACACACCTTTGGGTGGGTGCAGTAGACACTTTTTTATTTAATAATAAAACAACAATTTTATTATTGTTTGCCTAGATCGCTGTTAACAGTCTCCAGTTCATGGGGTCATTGGAGTCTTTCCTAACAACCAGGCTTTTACCATCTGACCCTGATTTCCCTGTTATAGCTGTTTAGAAACAAGATTCTCTTCCTGGGCATTTAGAAATAGGACTGAGAGACTGCCGATCAATCTTTCTGAATGGCTGGATGCATAAAACATGAACTTAGGAGTTGCAGGGAGATGATTTTCTGGCCACCATGTGAACTAAGGAGCAGAGAAAATCAGGTGTTGGTTTTCAAAGATAAATGAAAAAGACTGTTGTTTCTTAGGTTGAAACAAAATTGTTTTGTGAAATAAATACCCTCTGCTAACCTGGCTTTATTAAGGTTTCAGTGGGAGCAGTGACATTTACCATCGTGTAGTAATTGTACACACAACAGAAGACACATGAACTTAGAATTACTTTGGATTCTCAGAGCTTAGTCTAAGGAGCCTGCAGTCTGAGGGCTGGAGCTAGCTAATGCTTAACTTATTTGGGGAGAGTAGGTGCTGGGGAATGGTCCACTTTCCCACGGCTAATGCGTTAATCCTTCTGTATTTCATGCTTAGTCTCTGATTGATTTTATGGGTACACGTGAGTTACAGTTGAATTTTTTTCTAAACCCTGTCCCGTGAAACGAAAACCAAACTTCATTTTTAATGCCAGAAGCAAGGTAATTACTCATTAAATAGTCCTCTACGGTAACTGGTACGTAGTGAGTGCTAAGTATCTGTGGAACGAATGAATAGAACAGAACAGAGAGCAGTCTATGTTCCCCCCTCAAAAGATACGTGGTGGAAGCCCACAGTACCTGTGAGTGTGACTTCATTTGCTGATATAATTAAGTTAAGACGGGGTTGTACTGGATTAGGGTAAACTCTAAATCTGATATGACTGGTATCCTTATTAAAAAGGGGGAATTTGGACCCAGAGACGCACGGGGGATAATGCCACGTGAAGACTTAGCAGAGCCTGCAGTGCCAAGGGCTGTCGGTAACCACCAGAAGCCAGGGGGAGAGCACGGACCTGATTCCTTCTCAGAACCTCCAGCAGGAAGCAACACTGCTGACAACTTGATAGCCGGGAGAGAATACATTTCTGTTGTTCTAAGCACTCGGTTTGTGGTCCTTTCTTATGGCAGCCCTAGGAGACCAATACACCTCAGAAGAAATCTTGTTTGTTTATTACATTCTAGAACAAGGACATCCGGTTAACCTTGTTCAGTGGTAAAACCCTTCTTCATCATCAGAACTACCTTGTATACATGCAGAGGACACGGCAGGAATTAGTCTCCACAGAGAGAATTTCTGAGATTATTTATAGAATGACTATTTCACGAACTTTGCTAACCTTCAAGAAATCTTACCACTTATATTTCAATAGCAATACATTAACCAGTGAGTATGTTGACTGATCTGTCATTTCCTCCATCAACATGGGGGCATTTGCCTTCTACCACTGTTCTTATCAGATGTCAGCTCAAATATAAGAACGCCAAATGACTTATAACCGATTCATTTAATTTACCGTATCAGGAGATATAAAATTCAGTTATCATTTAAAACAACATAAAAGTAAAAAATCTCAAAGGCTACTAGCATACTTATATATTGCTTCTATTTTAACAAAATGTAAAACATCTGTTTGGACACAGACTCTCTGCCTCACCTCTGCATCAACTTCTTCCAGTACTTCACAGACACCCCTGGCGCAACTGACAAGGCTTTGTCCCACTAGAACAGGAGAAAAGAAAAGCAGAAACATACCCATTTTGATTGTACGGGCTAACTCTTAACAGACTTTAAAAAATGAACTCATATTTATAACACAAGTTTTTATTAGAGTGTTTGGATTTCCAGGCATATTTTTTGTATACTATCTCATGCATTCCCTAGGGTATAAGTATTACCATAGTTTAAAATAAAATAAGATATATAAATTCCCTGATTTAGCAGGGAAAATCCCAAGCCTACAGAGAAAGAAAGAGAGGTGGAGGGAAGGGGAGAGCAGAGAGAGAAAAAGAAAGGAGGTTGGGGGAAGGGGTAGTACATAAAGTATGTAGTTTGAAAAATATACTAACTCACCTTCCCACTCAACATCAGAGTAATCTGGTCTATGGTATTCTATGTTCTATTTTCAAAGTCATATATACACTGACATTTTTATTTCACTGTTACTTATAGTTAACAAACACGGCATTTATTTCTATTTTTATTTTTTCCCTACTCATTGTCATAAATTTTATTTATTGTCATCCCTCCCTTTATAATTGATATTCCTGTCTTCATATTTTAAAAATTAGACTACTACTAAAAGAAGCTCGCTGTTCAATTAAGGCTGATTGTGACGGTTGTTTGAAGACACAGATTTCACTGGATTCAAGTCTAGAAGGGAACTGAGGAGAAAATATTCTGAAATATCACTACAAAAATCAAAACTTCATTTTAATTAAGGCTCTCCGAGACAGGCAAGTTCTACTGCAAATAAAGCTAGAAAATTGGTAATTAGCCTGAAAATAATAGATTAGGGAATTTTTAACACTACATTATTTATAATCATGTTTTTTGGGGGAAGTTCATCTTTATTATAGGAGGGATGAATGGAAGAAAGAAATTGAAATGTAGATTAAATTAACTTTAAAATCACCAAGCTCTTTCAATAAAAACATGTGTTGCAAGTGAAAAGAATAAATGTTTTCCTAATCTCATACTATCAATTTTACAGAAATAGAAGCTATTTGTAAGGCGGTGATCATGAACAATTATAAGGACACCTATATTTCTAAAGGGTTGTAAGCACAGTTTTTTGGATCATTAAGTCCATTGATGAAACTGCACAACAACAAAATTATCAGCTCCATAAGTAAATGCCTGATTAAATTATCTTGAATTAAATTGGAATTAAATATAATTTAAAATTATATACACCCAAATATATAACTCAGAAAGATAAAGAATTACACTGTTCTACCAAATTTATTTATTCTTTTTCTCCTTCACTTTTGATATTCTTTCTAGAAGTGCCCTGTTAAAGAAGTTACTTTTAAGTCATACCTTTATTTCTTCATAAGAAAAATTTCACACTGCTCCTAAGTTAAACATTTTTTTAGTTTGCAATTCCTTTTAAATAACATTTTTAAATGGTACACTTTATTATCTTAGATCAAGGAGTAATTCATTGTTCTTCTCTAATGTATGGGGAAATACAAAGGTGAGCTAAATTTAATTTTGATACAGTTTAATGTAATGTTACTGCTTAGTTTTACTTCATATTATTTATAAGTATCCTTTTTTTTAAGTTAGTTTTTTTTAATAGATCTTTATTGGAGTATAATTGCTTCACAATACTGTATTAGTTTCTGTTGTACAACAAAGTGAATCAGCCATTTGCATACATATATCCCCATATCCTCTCCCTCTTCAGTCTCCCTCCCACCCCTCTAGGTGGTCACAAAGCACCGAGCTGATCTCCCTGTGCTCTGCGGCTGCTTCCCACTAGCTATTTTACATTTGGTAGTGTATATACGTCAATGCTACTCTCACTTCGCCCCAGCTTCCACATCCCACCCCCGTGTCCCCAAGTCCATCTTCTATGTCTTTATTCTTGCCCTGCCACTAGGTTTGTCAGTACCATTTTTCTTTTAGAGTCCTAATATCATGCTTTGTAATTATAAAATTAATTAACCAAGAGCTTTTCAGAAATTATCAACCATGGAATGAGTCCATGTCATTCTAATCTTTTATTTTTCATGGGTAGGAGAATTTCTGTTGACCTAAAAGTACACATGCCAAAAAATGAAAGGCTCAATAAATCTTCCCAAACTGAATACTAATGTAACGAGCTCCCAGATCAAGGAACAGAAGCCCCTCCTCTCTTCTGCTCTATTTTAGTCACCACCCATTTCCCAAAGGAAACCACCATCCTGAATTTTAATAGAATGGATTCATCCAAACCTTTTTGGAAAACTCTGTTTTGTTGATTCGGTGCTAAAGATCAGAATGCGCCTTCACCAGCTGACCCTCAGAGGGGGTCAGTGTGGGACTGACAAACAGTATTAGCAAGGGGAATTCACTGGGAGCAGATTAGCCAACATAGATTTTTTTAGGAATCAAAGACTAGAGTCGAGGACAGTGGTTCTCACAGGTTAGCTTGTTGGGAAGAGAAGCTGGAGGGTTTAGAAAGGCACCTGTCATTGGGCTCCATCCCCCGAGTTCCTGATTCGGTAGGTTTGGGTGGGAAATGCACGTCTAAGGAGTTCCCAGGCATGCTGATACTGCTAGCCAGGATCTCACTTGGATAGCCACTGCTCTGAGGTATACCCCGGGTATCAGATTGGCAGAGAACCAACCAGGCCTGGAAGAAGATAAGCTTGATATTTAGTATCTAACTGAGACTTGTAACACTGTGTGAGACTCCTTGGTTTTGCTTTAATAGCACATTTTACCTCTCCAAGTTCCACCATCAGCTCACAGTATCTCCGGATCTGTCCTAATCGCAAGTGTATTTCAGCAGCTTCCTTCAGTCTTTCCTCTTTAGTAGGGACACCAATACCACCACCAAATTTAGACATCTTGACTGTGGTTAGTTCTTGGGCTTCAGACTGGTTAAGAAGAAAATGAAATGATCTAAATTTTGTTATGCAACAGTTAGTGATAACAGATCATTATAAAAGCATTATACAGACACATATTTTATAAGCATATAGCACTGGAAATTAAATATTTTCTTAAATCAATGCTTTTTATCTATAAAATATAACACCTCTTTAAACACAATATTTTGGTGTGGTGAAGAGTAGGGCTCGGGTATGCCTGGTGTGGGTGGGAAGAAGCTAAATCCCATTTTCCTTAAAACTCACCAGAAGTCCAGAGGCCAAAAGGCAGTGAGTGATAAAGTGGTATATAACTGGTGAAAAAATATATAATAAATAAATAAAAATAAATAAAAACTAAAAATTATTCTAATTGGTTTCTATACTATCAATAGGTAACTGTTACAGTCATTAGGTGTTTAGTTTGTGACTTAAAAGGTACTTCTTTATGAAAATAGCTGCTTCCTATCACCATCAAATCCACATCCCTGGCATGGTTCTCTCCATGGTCTAACAATTAAATAGTCACCCATTGATACTTCATTGCAACTATAAAAGCTTTTTCTTCTTTCTGGTCTCAGGACTGGTTTACTGTTGGAACTGCATATCGCTTCATGTATAAGGTGACTAGTAGTTTTGTACTGAAATTCATTAAGGGATAAAATATGACCAGTTTTAATAAAATATATCCCAGAATACAGCCTAGTAGGACTCTGAGACAAAAATCAGAGTAGCCCATACATACAATCATCTGGTAAGAGTGTAAAGGTAAAGCATTTCAAGGGCTTTCCAGGTGACCTTTGAAGAATTTCACGAGATTCAACCTATGAAAACCATGGCTGCCTTAATCTGTTCCCCAAATAATTGATACTCTCGTGATCAGTTTTTACTGAAGGTTTATGTCCTCAGTGTTCACTTACTTCAGTCTACCAACTCTAATTATATATGCAAAAAATAATTTTCATATTTTAAGAGTGAAAAGGCAAAACAATTTTGTGTTTGAGTACATCACATCCGCATACTTTACTTACTGTTCGGAATGTAATCAGATGTTTCAAATGCATTATTCCTTTACAGTAGTTCTGAGGAAGTAAGCTATCATCTTGCCCTTTTATCACAGCAACTAAGTCCCATAAATTGTCACTGCCACCCGGAGGCTAAAAAGTTGATACAGAACATCGAAAGATAGAATAATGAATTAAAAACCCCACAGCATTTTGCACCTTTAAAAATATAATGCAGGCATATCTAACTTGAAAAATCACCAGGATAATAACTATACTCTATCTTATTTATTGTTTCTGGTTTCCATTTGCTTTTATTGTTTGTTAGGCCCTCTGAGATCCTTGTTGGATTAATGCATGCACCCAAATTGTCTATGGAGGACCAGAGGGGAAAAGCTTTGTTCGTTGCGAAAGATCCTTGAATCACCCACAGTCCCAACAAATAGCCTCTATGTATACAAATGTGCGTGTATAAGCGTGTGTGGTATAATATGAAAATTCTGGATATTTTCAAATGTATATAGTAGAAACTGTTATAATTTATAAAATAACACTAAATTTAAAATCATTTAAGGTCGGTGGCAAACTTTTTTGATTACATATTTTGTTAGCTCAGAAATAATCTCAGCTGTCTATTACCATGTGGAAGATCACGAATAGTTCTTGAGGTGAAAAGGGTCTTCAAAACAAAACACGCGGTTCTGAAGTGCAAGTAATAATTAAGAAGGAAAAGTTGATTTATTGCCAATAATAAAAGATAGTAATATCAAGGCGAGGGCCAGAATAGAAGGTAAGGAAGCATGCTGCTATAAAAGCAGACATGGAGACCACACAGCCGCAGCTGACAAGTTAGGAGGTAGATCGGTAGCTGAAGTACCCTAAAGGCTGTCAGAAATGCTACTGATTAGTCAATGATCGGTTTTATCAGTGTTAGTAGGGTGGAAACAGCAAATCGCCTTCTTCTGTCTCTTTTTTAATGTCTCATTGCCCTCACAACTTACGGACCATTTGCTTTCTTACACTGGGATGACACATGTAAATATGTGATAACTTAATGACAAAAAGTTGTCATGATTCACTTTGGCAAAGGGGAAATTTTCACATTTAATTCCTCTAATACTTACTGATAAACATTCTGAAAACCATCTTAGTTTTTTCACACGAGGGTTGCCACTTAGTTTCTCTATCTCCTGTTTGATGTCTCTTGACACTTTGCCACACAGCAGAGGGGGCATGCCTTGTTCTACAGCACAATCTGGAGAAGAGACACAACTCAGTGAGAAAACAGCGCTTATAAAATCGTATTTAGAAAGAAGATCTAATACATGCAGAGTTTCCATACCAGTGTTCCCGATAATTTCTTCCCAGGATCTATCTGCCAGAATATTTATTTGTAAAGGAGTGATTAACGGCGTTAATGACCAGAGTCTCACCGTAGAGTCCCGGGAGCACGAGGCCATAGTGAAGGGGCGACGTGGGTGGCATGTTAAACCTGATGGAAGAAATAAAGCCATTTACTAAAGGAAGCACTGAAAAATATGTTTTATTGATGTGTACCTCCTAACCCTTCCACAGAACTGAAGTTGTGGAGAAGTGTTTTAAATAACATTTCTGTCTTGCCTGAAAACAATACACAGATGTAAAAAAAGTATTTAGCATCTTCTGTAGATATGAATACAGAGTTGAATAATTATTAGAAAGCAGATGGTCCTGGATGAAAGTGTTGAAATTACATTTCAGTTGGTATGTCAGTGAGCTGACTGTCATACCCATGGAATACACAGTGATCCATGGGTGGGTGGATGTTCTCATTACACGATAAAGAAAGACTTGAGGACCTTTCATTTTAGAATGTCCAGAAATGGGATTCTCTCCCACACTCAGTCCCACACTGCAGTAACTAAAAGGCCATTGGCGTAAAGCATATGGATACAATGACTAGGTTGGGGTTAACTGCTCTCAACAATCATTTTTGCATTCTTAATTTACCTACTCAACCCCATCAAGGTTTGGGTGCTACAAACGAGGGTAAAATCATGTGCAAAAGGTAAGGAATCTGATTTTCCATTCCCAACTCATTTATAGTAAAAAACTTTGTACTATATTAAGAAACAAAACATTGCCCCAAATATCCAAAAATAGAGGTAAAGGAATGGCTAACTACGTCATACCTAAGTTATTAAGGACTTCCTGTTTTACAACTTACCTTTGTAAAACAAAGGGTGATGGTAAGGTAATGGAGAAAAATCCAAGCCATACATGAGAATATGTGCAAGGGTATATGTGTGCGTGCGTGCATGCGTGCGTGTGTGTGTGTGTGTGTGTGTGTGTGTATGTTTCTCTACAGGGATAGAGAGAAAGACACCACGGTGCTAACAAGAGTTAGTTTCTGATTATTTCTGATGACATTTTCTATTATAATCTGTGTATTCTGATATTTAAATAGTAAGCATGTATACTTTCTACTAAGATAAATGTTATTTCAAAATGAAACCCTGTAAGACTTCTTCAAAAATACTGTCTTGCTCAGAAATTATAATCATGAATATAGCAAAATTTAAAAGTACATGAAAAACACTTTACCGTATACATCTGCGCCATGATCGTACACGGTATCCAAACAAGCTCCTTCCCGAGTGTCCCACACTTTTATAGTATAGTCCCAGCTGCCAGATATTAGTAGGTATGGGATCTCAGTATTCCACATTAATCCCCGCACAGGTGCCGTGTGTCCTCTAAGAACGTTTATGCATGCATCTTTAGTATAATCCCAGATTCGAACAGAACTGAAAACACAATATTATGTATATAATACAAGTTATAATTTATCTGGAGTATCAGCATGTTCTTAATGGAACACAATGATTATTTCTCAGTATATTGAAAAAACATTTTATGTTTCAATATATGTTATGACTCTCTTCTTTTTAGCAAATAAAAATGAATTTTATTTATTTTAAAATGAATAACTAACTAGGCTAGAGCCATCCTATTCCAATATTTTTTCCTTACTTTTACTGGTCATTAACCCCTGATACTAAATATATGATTTCGCAGTTTATGTGTTTAAAAAATTGCTTTCTTAAAATAAAATATCCAGAACAGGTAAAGCCAAAGAAAAATATGACTAACAACATGTATACGATAACTTAAGAGCGCTCAAATTATTTGTGTAACTTGAAAATACAGCATGTATGGTGACAGGTATTATTTGAAAAATCAATTCGTATCTATGCTTTTATCAATACAGGAAACACTTCATGTTTTTCTCAGTTAAATAAGTTTCTTAGTCTGTGGAATCACTCTCAGATCAAGTAAAAAATTTAAATATAAATGGGTTCATAATATTACTTGAATCTACTGTGTAGAGTACAAATGTTACTGAAGGACAATTTGAACTCAAAATCAATTTAAGACCTCCAAATGCCAACTCTGCTTGGACAATTCATAATAATCTTTTAGTTAAAGATTTACATAAACCTGAAAAATATCAAAATATTAATACTCCAAAGGTTATATTACACTATTAGGAGACATACCACATATTTTATTTCTTAAGGCATATCTCTTTCTGCTATATATAAAAGACTCCTTTCTTCTTTTTCCCCTTTATACCAGGACAGGATAATGTGGTTACTATATACCACAACTTTTACTTGCACCAAGTGAGATTTTTCTTACCTAAATTTATCTCATATTCAAACAGCCCAAACTGTACCATGCAAATGTATCTTGTCTGGATATAAAATATAGACAAGATTTCAGAAACTTTCATAAACCCAGAAAAAAATGTTATGTCACTCTCATTTCTAAAATATCTTCTTTTCATGCTAACATACATAATCATCTTCTTTTATTCCATTCTTAATGAAAACAGAGTACAGCTGTTTTCCACATTAAATATGGGAACATTATTAAAAATCAACTCGTCTCTACATGTTACAAAGGTTTATTGTTTCAGACGTTTTTCCCTTTCCCAACAGATTTCTGTTAACTTTGTTCCTAATAAGAGAGAAATAAGCAGCTATTGCAAGTACAATAAATAAGGAAATAGAAATCATGAATAAGATGCTAAGTATGGAAAAATTTAATTTACTTTTAGTTGGATGCAACTAGATACTTGTTAACTGCCTACTTGTTAAGTACATGTTTAAAATAGTTCCACATACACGTTGGATCATATAAATAAGTACACTTCTAGAAAATTACAAGCTTATGAATTTTAGGACTAGAAAATTAGAATCCAAAAATACATACCCATCATCAGAGCCACTGCAAAGAACTCCCTCCCTCAGAGGAGACCACCTAACATGGAACACTTTCTCTGTGTGCCCACTAAACACTTTCAGTGGTTGATCCGAACTGGTGGCCACATAATAGACACGAACATTTTTGTCTTCACAGCCAGTGGCTATCATGTCTCTGAAATATCACCCACGGCACATAAAAAAATAAAAAGTTTGATATTATTTGTTACTGATAGCTTTTGAATGCACACAGTTCTAACTTCTAAAACGAGAATTTTTTGCTTCCTTAATGAAGTTACACTGAAAACTTACATAAGTAAAAACATCATTTACAGCAACTGCTCTAGTACAGAGTTTCTCAATGTTTCCTTTCAATCAGTTGTGTTTTTTATTTATGAGAGATAATGGCACAGTCATTTCTATACATTCTTTTTCAAGATGCCTAGATTCATAACTTTAGTATTTCTCAGACCTTTATATTTTGCAACTACTGGGTCTTAAGAAGGGTCTTGAATGGTCAGTGACTGAGATTTGCTTAATTGCTGGTAGGCACGTTATTAATTACTACATGCCCTGACCGTTGGTAAATTTTGTTGTGGTAGGGATATAAATAGCAATGCTTCCCCCAGAAGTGTGCTAGGAAAGCTCCCCGCAGAGCCAGGGTCGTCTCATCTGACAGTAAGTCACATTCCTGGTTTTCCAATTCTCTCTGGTGAGATGCTTAACTGTTTGATCCAACAGAATCCTCTGGGAATATAATACGTGGATCTGATCTTTTAACGATCTTGGCTCTATCTCTAAGAGAGTGAGATAGCTAAGCAACTATTTGTACCCTAGCCGTCATGCCTGGAATACTGTTCCCAACGGAATTCGAGTACTAGGCAGACCTGTGGCATTAGGTACCAGCCAGAACAGTCTCCCCGAGGAACATTAACAACCGTATAAACAGTCCCCAGACTTTAAAGGTAAAAAGGGGAAGTTACACGTTTTGGACCCAGCTGTTATCAAAACCTTCTCCAAACTTCAAATTGTTGATTTTTGTCGCATGGGTTGTAATACCTGTATTTATTTAACCTTACATGCATAAATACACCAGTTGGTAAACTGCATGCCAATCTATAAATGTGTCGATTACATGTGCCCAAGGCCCACTGATAAACAGCCCATTCCTCTATGTGGGAAAATATATTTTGCATAATACAAATATTTACACGTACACACGAGCATATTTCTGTATATATGTCTATGCAGATACATAAAGATAAAATCTTAGAAATGAAAAAATATTCAAAGAAGGTACATACAGATATCCAAATTATAAATTCAGAAATATCTTATGAATAAACTTTTATAAGTTCCAGGTGTTTTTCACTTATTTCCTAGGATGCTAAGTGGAATATAAGTACAGAAATTAGAACATTTAGAAAAGATTTTTAAAAATAATAGTGAAATTTTAAAATAAAAAATGAAATTTATTAGGTAGGCTTGGTAGTAAACACAATAGTTAAGTATAAAGGACTTTTTTTAAAAAAAAAAGTTTTCTTAACCAACAAGGCATACTGCATTAATTTCTAATTTTTATTCCTACCGGT
Organism: Lagenorhynchus albirostris; assembly: GCF_949774975.1. NCBI lineage: Eukaryota > Metazoa > Chordata > Mammalia > Artiodactyla > Delphinidae > Lagenorhynchus > Lagenorhynchus albirostris. The sequence goes on along the minus strand of NC_083115.1, from coordinate 29,526,627 downwards.
AAAATTCTTATTAACCCTATAAAACAGAGAAATAAGAATGTGGAACTGTTCTGTTGATCATATGCAAGGTAATTCTACTCATTTTTATATTCAACAAATATTTATTAAACATCTGGTTTTTTCAAGGCATAGTGAGGGTCAGAAGTACAGTGTTTTGCTGATAATATACTGCTAAAAACAGATAACCACTACTGATCTCATGGAGCTTACATTCTACAGGGTGAAGCAGTCAATTCACAAATAAAACTTAATTTTATGATGTTAAGTGCACCCAAGGCTTATTATACCATAGGGGAAATTTACCTAATATGGGGGTCAGGGAAGACTTTTCTCCAAAAGTGGTTTTTTGAGCTGAGAGCTGAAGGATAGGGAGAAGTTACTTATATCCGGCCCGGGATGGGAGGAGTTGTATGCGGTGGGATGGGAAGTAGAATCCTAGATGGAAGGGGAAACAGGAGTGAAAGCCTTGGGGTGAAAATGAGCTGGCTGGTTCAAGAAATCGAAAGCCACTGTGGCTGGATATAAGGAACAAGGGAAGCAAGGCTTGTAATGTGATACTAAAGTACAAAGGAATGGGATTATACAGGGACTCCCTTGTAGGACTGGCTAAGATTCTGCACATTATCCCAAGATCAATGGGAAACTGTTGAAGGATTTAAGCAGGAGAATGCAGTGCTCACATCTGCGGTTTTAAACGCTCACTCTGACAGCAACCTAGAGAACACAGAGAGAGGAAGTGGTGACGAAAGGTGTGAATTCTGGAATTGATTTAGAAGACTTTTGCAGAAGTCCCCAAACAGACAAATGTCATTAGTTTAGTCGCTGGAGGGATGGTTGGGTAAAGAAGGATATTTAGATGGAGGATATGACAGGAATTGATGGCTGGCTGCAAGTGAAAATTGAGAGCTAATAAGGTCTAAAAGAAGAGGGCTTCCCTGGTGGCGCAGTGGTTGAGAGTCCGCCTGCTGATGCAGGGGACGTGGGTTTGTGCCCCGGTCCGGGAAGATCCCACATGCTGCGGAGCGGCTGGGCCCGTGAGCCATGGCCGCTGAGCCTGCGTGTCCGGAGCCTGTGCTCCGCAACGGGAGAGGCCGCAACAGTGAGAGGCCCGCGTACCACAAAAAAAAAAAAGAAGAGGTCAAGGATTTGGGCTTTAGCAGTTTGTTGTTTGCATTTTCAGGCCACTGAGGTGGGAAATGCTGCAGAAGAGCTGGTCACGAGCTCATTTTAGAGCCTCTAACCGGGGACCTCCCTGGCAGTCCACGGTTAAGACTTTGCCTTCCAACGCAGTGGGTATGGGTTCGATCCCCAGTCGGGGAGCTAAGATCCCACATGCCTCGGGGCCAAAAAAAACAAAACATAAAGCAGAAGCAATATTGTAATAAATTCAATAAAGATTTTTAAAATGGTCCACATAAAAAAATTTTTTTTTAAAGTACCTGTAACTGTGTAATAAATGCTTCTGTATTTACTGGAAGAAACTCATAGATCCATCATTTTGTATAATATGTGATTTGACTCAGAACACAGTGTAATAAGGGTTTAATATTTTAGTATGTATATTTTACGACTCTAATATGGAAAAGCATAATTCACATTGTTTTCACAATATTTAAAGAAAGTTTGAATTTTTAAAGATAATTTATATCCCATCAAAGAGAGGTTTGAAACACAAGATTCTTGGAAGTGCAGTGGCTTAAAGGATCAATTTTAGTGGAGGTTTGACTTGGATTAATTTTTAAATCTAAGCTGATCTTTAATGCCAGGCTCTTAAGCAAGGTTGACCTTTCAAAACCATTCTAAGTTCTGTGTCATGGGAAATCACCCAAGGCCGTGGCATTTGCATTAGGTGGAGGCAATGGAAAGTCACGGGGAACAAAATACCATTGCACAGATTCCTAAAAAGGGTTCAGAGAAAGGGCCACGTTCCTCAGAAGACACACACAGATTGGACTGATTTCCATGTTTCATTAGTTAGTCATATGCTTTTCCTTAAAGCAGCAGGAAATAGCTTGAAAGTAGGAAATCAGTATTTCTAAATCATATAAAAACCTCACGGAATAAAAACAGACGGTTACACATGCAATTACAAGGCTAGGCAAAGGGAATATCACCTAAAAAGAGTCATGAATATTACCCATGGAAATAACCTTAAACTTTATGGCTATTCAAAATCTCTGAAATGTAATTATTACTTATTTCCGGAAAAAATACTTACCTGTTGTTTTGGCTCCAATCACAACCAAACACTGCAGCTGGATGTTTGTATTTGTGTAGTACTTTACCATCAACTGTTCGAATAATACTGAAATTAAGTATAATATATTAATAGAAAATTACAACAGTCTAAATACATCATTCAAGGGAAGAAAGCCAGAACTGTAAAATTTGAACATAAGTGTTTTGGGAAAGAGACCTTGTCTGCAAAGCACAAGGAACATTTAAAAGTACTGTGTAAATATTACCAATTATGAGTACGGATATTTATATCACATAGTATTAATTATGGTAACCCACTGAAACCAATTTAAAGGAGATACATTTTTATTTAGAAACTATTTCTTATATTTTTAATTAGGGAAATACATAGTTTAATACATATATTTTAAAATATATGCATTAGATTTCAGCTTCAAAATTTAACAGTTCAAAATGTATGTTTAAAACAACTCATTTATAGTGTTGGGTGCATGAACTATTACACCAACTGCAAGACATATAATATTTTCATGGCATATTTTAAGTGATACAACTAGAACTTCAGAGGACCCCTTCTCCCAAAACAGATCCTATATACTTTCACTGCAAAAACAAAAGCAGCTCTAATACCCTTCTATTATATTGCCATAGTGCAAGGGCTACTGATTCCATAGGGACACAAAGCTGTGTATAAATTAATGTATTGCATTACATTACATTAAAAGGGTCTTTGGAAAAGACCCTTTTAAAACATCACTAGGCCCACCAAAACTTTGAGGTTAGTGGAGAGTGGTGGTGATCTACGCTTCCAAATATTTAGTCATTGACTGTGGTATTTATCAAATAAGTAATGCCCTGAGAATATATGGTAAAGCTAATCATGTATCACCTAGTCAAAAAACTCTTACGTACATCTTTCGTATTTTGGTATGTATCAATGAGCAAACAGTCATTTTCAAGGGAAAAAAATCACTAACTGTCGTTTCTGAAAATTTTAACTTCTTGGTAAAGATCTTTGGTTTCCATAACTACTGTATTTTCCACTGAAATTAAAAAGTGAGGATGAGAAGATTTTGGGCTGGGTATAGCAAAACCTAAGAGGAGATAAACTTTACTACTTCTCAACAACCATAAGTGCTTATACTACCCGTCAAAGATGACAATACCTATAGCTATAGGGTAGCACCATTGGATTAAAAACATTTTTTTTAACTCAAAGGCAATTCTTCCCTTACATATATTTCTTGGAAGCCTCCTTTTTCCTGGGACTCAGAATTAAGAAAGCACATATTTCTGAGAAGTTAGTCACTTTCTAAAAATAGGCATTTCCCACAGGCATGGTCTTATTGCTCCTTACAAAGCCTTTTTTATCCTTTTAAAAATAATAACACCTACTGTGAACAAGTTTCTAGAGCACTTGATACCTCTTCAACCACTTGCGAAACTGAAATACCACTCCCTCAAAATGTGATGAAAATTAGACTCTGTGAAAGTCCTTTAAGTTTCTTTGAGGTAAGTCACGGTATTCTAGTTAAAATTTGAGTAGCATTTTCATTTAGAAAGAATTAGTGGTTTGTTTATTTTTAAACATCATTGCATTGTTATTTATTACTGATATATCATAGCAATGTAGCATGTGCCTATGCGGGCTTATAAATAATATTTATGATAGTAGGTAGAGCTGTACGAATGGAATCTCATCGAACATTTTAATGTATGTGCTAACATGATACAATTGATATTATCAAATGTATCTTTTATAAACAGTGTAATTTCATACATAGTACTTACCAGTAACCATCACCACTGCAGGTTGCTATTCTTTTGGAATCTTTATGACTCCAGGCAATGCAGAATATTCCATTTTTTCCATGCTTCAAAAAATGTAAAATACCTATCAATAAGAAATAATTCACCCCTTTTTCCTCTTATTTATTTCTTCTAATATTACTTTGCTATTAGGAACTTGCTCTAGATGATGCTACAGAGACACTACTGTCAACAGCAGAAGGCTGAATACATACTTTAAAGAATGTGTAACGCTGTCAATACTTAAGAAACAAAACCATTGTTTTAAGACATAAATGGGTGGCTCTATTTCCTTTTTGTGGACACTGGTAAACACCCAGAATCTGCTTCCTCAGCCATCTGTAGAATTAAGCTCTGCTTAATACCTTTTTCTGTAAAAGCCCTTCTGGAGATGAAGATATTTATCTACTGCTTTCTAACCCAGTTAGGCTCCTAAAACTACAGTATAAGAGATGCTGCAAGCAGCTGTTATTATTGATTGTTCGTCTAAATTTCAAAATTTTATTTTTATGAAACAAAGAAGGTTTAAGGTTATTATTATAACAAATCACTCTGTATTTACCTGTACTCTATGTTTGTCTGTATTCTTGGACTGGGAAAGGGTAACGGAATACAGTCACAGCTGGTATGATGAGAATTTTTAAAAACACAAAGAATATATTTTATACATAGGAATGTCATTCATCAACTAGGTAATGGGTGAATAAAGGTTGCAACCAATCCATTTCCGAATTTTGTTTAAAACATTTCCATTTTATATAGCACTTAAATCGTGGCTGCTCTTAAGGGAAGACTAAAGTGACTTTTTATCTGGAGCTTTAAGGCTGTTTTACTAAGGTGGTCTCCAGTTTGCTCTTTTTACCTTTCTTGGGGGATCAAGGTGGGTAGCTTTATAAAGATGAACGCAAGAATGGAGGTAGTCTCTATACTCACTCAGTTAAGGAGGGGAGGTCCTCCATCAGCTGTGCTCGTCCCCGTGAACGGGGCACTCATGGCCCCCTCACGCCCTGCATTTGGTTTGGTGAGGCGTGTGTAACTTAGTTAACTGAAGCTGGCACTGTTCATTTTCCCCACATTTATTATCCTAGATGTAAGCGGTTTCGATATTGGTCTTAACTATGCTATTGGAGCGGGGAAAGACATAAATGGACGTAAGAGACGTCCCTGATGCTCAGGGCTGGGCTGCTGGAATCAGGCTGCACCTGCCGAGTGCTAATAGGAAGATACTTAGTTGACAGGACGCCAAGATGCTAGAAGAAGAAATCGACAGATCTGACATCCAAGGATAAGATTCTTGAATTAGGTCAAAAGTTGCTTTTCCAGGTTCATCTTTTCTTCTTATATCCTTACTTATTATGGGATACGCATCGTTCTGGTGATGGGGAGGGCAGAAGGCGGGCTGGGGGAGTGCTGAACTGAGAACATTGTTGTTAAGTAGAGAAAGGGAAGGATGACCTGTAGTCCTTTGCCAAAGTTTCCTCTTTTGAGGACAGAATTGCACACTGGTGGTTGTTGAAGTTTCCCTACGGCTCTGCATTTGTCACATAACTTCCGTAACCCCTGGAAGATCAACGCTACTTGATTTTTCAGAGAGAGAACAGTCTTTTGTATAAATGGTTTTAAAGCCTCGATATATAAATAATTATCAAGTAAGTTATATGTTTGATAAACTTCAACAGTAATCATTTGAAATGAATGAAATTTCAAGAAAGTGACAGACAATCCTAGATGCTGTTCACATTTCCCTCCATTCACAACTAACATACTGTAACGAGAGCATACATATTTACAAAATATTAACAGAACTCAGGGAAATATGAGATGACAATTTAACTCCAAGCAGAAGGGAAAGTACAATCTGTGACACTACAAATAGGAAGAGAGGAGCTTTTGGAACTTGTCATGGAAAAATGGAATTTGAGACTTGGAAGGAAACCTAAGAAATTATATAATCCAACTTCACCATCTTATAAAATGAACAATCAGAAGAGATATGGGAACATATGTACATGTATAACTGATTCACTTTGTTATAAAGCAGAAACTAACACACCATTGTAAAGCAATTATACTCCAATAAAGATGTTAAAAGATAAATAAATAAATGAACAATCAGCTTCAAGGCAATAAAATTATCCTCTCTACGTCAAGAGCTAATCAGTGACAAAATTGGGACTATAATTTGGGTCTTGTCCTGAGTTTAGTCTTTTTCCAGCTTTTGAATATTTGCCTAGACAATTCTGTGGAAGGCGACCCAAAATTCCTTTGAACCTCTCATGCAACTTTAGGTGAATTTTTGTATCTTAGGCTCAGCTACATTTTTCAGAATTCATTTTAGCACGTGCATGTCCTCTTGGATTTTCTTCTAATTAAAAGACTACAATGCCACCTGGTGACTCACTAATAAATTGAGAGGAAAGCATTTAAAAAACGTGAAGCCATATAAGGCATTATATTATTCGACTAGCAATAAATACATCTTACCTCATTAAATCGTTGTACAATTTTGCCCTTTTTAATATCCCAAATAAAAGCACCATTTCGAGAAGTTGCTCCAGCAATACAATTTAAATCACCTTAGGAAACAATTTGTTAGACATTATATGAAATGTTTGCCACAAATGTTAATTCTTTTCAAAAATGTAATTTTTGGGGCTTCCCTGGTGGCGCAGTGGTTGGGGGTCCGCCTGCAGATGCAGGGGACGCGGGTTCGTGCCCCGGTCCGGGGAGATCCCACATGCCGCGGAGTGGCTGGGCCCGTGAGCCATGGCCTCTGGGCCTGCGCGTCCGGAGCCTGTGCTCCACAACGGGAGAGGCCACAGCGGTGAAAGGCCCGTGTACCGCAAAAAAAAAAAAAAAATGTAATTTTTGAAAAAGTAAGACTTGAGTTTGCAAAGTGGCTCTTTTTTTTAAATAATGAAAATTATCAAATGTATGCAAATATAGAAAGAACAGTATAATGCATGAATCCATCATACAATTTCAACAATTATCAAAATATGGTCAATCTTATTTTGTCTATAGCCCCCTACTGGATTTCTTTGGAGCAAATCTCTAACATTGTATCCTTTCATCAATAAATACTTGAGGATGGATGTCTAAAACACAGGAACTCTTTTATTAATATGACCAAACTACTACAATCACAAATAGAAAAATTATCAAAAATTCCTCAATATTATTACATATCCATTCGGTATTTACATTTTTCTGACCATCTAGTAATTTTTTAATGGTTAGGAAAGTATTTCTCTAAGCAGGACACATGAAAAAATTCATTTTCTCCATCAAAGACATAAACAATGCTCTTTGTTTTTAAGAAGTTAAAAAAATCTGTTAAAATTGAACTGCAGCTAAGTTAGTAGCTGGTCTTGAATTTTTTGCAAGGCAGTCAAAGAAGAGGTTTGCTCCATTAGAAGAAAGAAATATCTGTTATCCGTCTCCTAGGAGTAAAAATATGGAGGAACTATTTTGTGATAAATGACTATAAACACTAAAAGAAAAGCCCTCACCATTTTTTTCTAGGGTTTTCATTCTGCTACCCTTTTAGTGCTCTAAAATTATTGGGGGTAAGTTTCCATATTTATATGCACTTCTAAAAATTTCCCAGTGATATCTACTCTAAAAATAAAGGAAATTCTGCAATCATCTATAACCTACTCTACTTCCATCCAGTGTCAACCTTTGCTAATCTTTTAAGTTTCATCCATATTTACCTAACAATAGTGATTCATCAGTAATCACTTTGCAAAAAGTGGCAGAATTTCCATTTTACAACATTTTTATTTTCTTAAGGCAAATTCTCAATGTAGAGAGTGAAATAAGCTTGAAGTAAGATTGGGCCTTCTGTGTTATGATTTGAAACAATGGTTTTCACAGTCACAATTTCTATTCAAGCTTTAGGTTTGAGACTTGAACACGTTTTGTAGAAGAAAGAATGATCAGCTCGTTGCTGTTACAGTGTCACCGCACAGGTGGCCCAATTCCTGTATCTCAACCCAGCAGGCCCTGCTGTGACGATGCAAACTACCATGACTAAGAGCACAGGCTTCAACATCAAATTGATGAGGGTTCAAATCTTGACTCCACCACTACTCCCTATGTATATAATCTTGGGTAAGTTACTCAACCTCTCTGACCTCAGATCCTCTTAAATAAATGTTGGCTCTCACAATCGAAAGTAAAGTGAAGATGGAGGTAAAGAAGGGAGCAGAAAACAGTGCTAGTTCTTTTTGTTCCTTACATCTTTTTTTTTTTTTTTTTTTTTTTTTGCTGTATGCGGGCCTCTCACCGCTGCAGCCTCCCCCGTCGTGGAGCACAGGCTCCGGACGCACAGGCTCAGCGGCCATGGTTCACGGGCCCAGCCGCTCCGCGGCATGTCGGATCCTCCTGGACCGGGACACGAACCCGCGTCCCCTGCATCGGCAGGCAAACCCTCAACCACTGCACCACCAGGGAAGCCCTGTTCCTTACTTATTAATTAGTGAAGTAACATTTTTTTCCAATTAGCTTTGGATCTATAATGGCACTAAGTATTTTCTGCTTCAGAGAACAGCTGCTGTCATTAAGACTTGGAAGTAAAACCTTCTTCTAGATCTTCTCACGGTAGGAGATAAGGGATACAAAAATAGTAGTTCTTTACCTTTTTTGTGTCATGGACTTCTCTGAAAATCTGATAGCTATGATAATCTTTGACAGATATAGGAACATGCACACATATGCTAAAAATTATGCATAAAATTCCAAGAGAATCCCAAATTCTCTGAAGACATCAAAACCCTGACAGCCCATATATTCAGGGCTAAAAATCTCTGTGCACAAGGAGAAAGCTAAAAAAATAAGCTACATCTTGGTTATAAGTGGCTTTTAAATTAATATGTTAGTATTAGGACAAATAAGTAAAGCATTCTACATAGTTTATAAAGTGAAAAATTCATTTTAGGTGTGTAAAATTATTTATTACAGGAAGAAAATATTTGGGAAGAAAATGTCAGAGGTTTCATAGGACATCTCTTTTTTACGTACAGGAAGGTATAAAGGTAGCATCATTCTGAGATCAAAGAAAAGACCCTATTATAGCATAAAAGTTCTTCAATATTACAAAAGCGGAGTTTATATAGAATCACATGCTCACAATTAAACTGTGATGATATATAATCATTCATATTCACAAAACAGATGTATCAGAGAAAGACAGGTATTATAATTTTTAGAAAATACATGTTTTATTTTCATATATTTGATTCACATGAAAATTTTAAGGAACACTTCTATAATGTAAAATACACCACACCTTTATAGGCACATCTATACAAATGCAGCTAAAACTAGATGGGTCAGTATCATCCTGATTTACTGTGGCTCTTCTTTATGACTATGTCATATAGAAGGGCCGAGAAATCAACGTGCTTGGGCAAGTAGTCTACTCTACAACCCACAAAAACTGCACCAACAACTATGTTGGTACTAATCTGCCTCCACAATCATTTGGAGTAAGATGACACTGTGAGGAAGAAGATAATACAAATGAAAATAAAAGTTAGGAAAGTCGGGCTTCCCTTGTGGCGCAGTGGTTGAGAGTCCGCCTGCCGATGCAGGGGACACGGGTTCGTGCCCCGGCCCCAGAAGATCCCACATGCCGCGGAGCGGCTGGGCCCGTGAGCCACGGCCGCTGAGCCTGCGTGTCTGGAGCCTGTGCTCCGCAACGGGAGAGGCCACAACAGTGAGAGGCCCGTGTACCACAAAAAAATAAAATACTTCTTACCTGGAGCCCATGAAAGGGAATAAATAACCCCTTCATTCCCTGGGGAAGTGTACACTGCCGTCAGTGTGTTTATATCCCAGACTTTTATTGTGCCGTCAAAGGAGGCTGTTGCTAAAAGATTGGGATCATCAGGTTTGAATTTGCAGTCAAAGATAGTTTCCACATGACCCTAGGGATGCAGCATAAAAAACATAGAACAAACCCAGACAAAATGTGAGTCCTCAGCAGGGCTGTATTCTATTTTACACAGAGGCTTAAGGATCACGGGAACAGAAGTTCGTAGACTCATAGAATTATTATGACTCCATAATAGAAATAAATCTTAGAAAACACTTAATCCAAGCTTGCTCATTTCATGAATGAGAACAAGAAAGCTCAGAGTAACTGGCAGAGGTGGACTTCTCCTTCCTACTGAAAGAATATTCTATTTCTCATTTTGCTTCCAAAATATACTACAACTATGTGATTTTCCACTACACAAAGGAGTAACACAGCCCACACAATAATGGGAAACCTACCAAATGCAGAGTAATTCTGATAAGCTAAACAGACATTAATATTTAAAGAAGTTTAATGTTTATAATGTTTACAATTAAATAATTTTAATAGTTCTATACATTTTTCTAAAATGTTTCAATCAACCAAGATAAAGTCCTAATATATGATTCTCTATGAAAATAATTTTAGAATATCATCAATAATACATAAGTAAAAGTAAACATCATTTTATACACAAAATAAGTATTGTGTATAAAAGAATGACCACAGACATACCAAGTCCCTAAGAAAATCCCACTTCTTAGCTCCCATATCATAAAGTCCAACTCCACCATCCAAGAAACAGCACACTGCGTGACCAGGAGGAACAGAAAATGCTTGATTCTGTGTCAAAGTTGGGGGTGGTACTGCTTCACTCGTTGAGGATGTATAATGATTTTTGGTTGGGGACTGGATTGAAACTAGAAAAGAAAAAAATAAATAAACAAGTAAACATTTATGCCAATATCTTCCCATAGGCTGGAATGAAGCCACAGGACTTAATTTACAAAGACGCTCTTTGTTTTCTTTTATCCAGAATTTATATCAGTAAACTCTTAAGCAATGATCAGATTTTCTGCCACAGGAGTACTTTAGCAGCATTGCCCATATTTATATATTTATATATACAAAATGGGATATTATTTTGAAAAGAGGTGTATAGGAGTGCAGGTGGTGCAAAATGAATGAAAATTAGTTTCTGAGGAATCACAATATGTGGTGAATATTTGGTTTCTTATTGCCCCATAAATTAAAGCACAGCACGATTATTTCTGAATTAAAAGTTTCTTTCAAAGTGCTGATGTAATAATAGCTTACTTCTTCCTCTATACAAGCAAACACACACGCACCTGAACTTTTTTCTTTTAAAACTAATAACTCTCTTCCACTAATTTTCAATCCAATGAAAATAATTTTTTTTTTCTTTTTTTTGCGGTACGCGGGCCTCTCACTGCTGTGGCCTCTCCCGTTGCGGAGCAACAGGCTCCGGACGCGCAGGCTCAGCGGCCATGGCTCACGGGCCCAGCCGCTCCGCGGCACGTGGGATCTTCCCGGACCGGGGCACGAACCCGTGTTCCCTGCATCGGCAGGCGGACTCTCAACCACTGCGCCACCAGGGAAGCCCGAAAATAAATATTTTTGAGATTATTTATAATTCACTTTAATTTAGCACCTAAATTAAGAATTACAACTGATATACATTTGCATCTTAATTTCTCTCTTCTTCCTCAATTTTTACTGTCCATAGACTTTCAATTACATAAATGTCTCCTTGTTCAGTTATTTTCTTTGTATTCTTTATCACATATTTTGTCTTCTTTCAAAAAGCTTTTCCTTAGAACATAAATATACTCTTGTAAATGTAATTCAAAATAATGATATCACCATAAATTATCAGACCAATCTAGATTAATTACACACTGGAATATAAATATTTCCCAGTATATTGTCTTTTTTGACTCAAATATAATAAAGTCTTTCTTACTGCATTCATTAGGATAATACTCATTTCTTAGAATCGGAGAACGACAGGCAGTCCAAACTAGAATGAACCATTAATAACAAAAGAAGCATTTGGTTCAATGAAATTTTGCTGAAAGTTTGGTTAAAATTAATATAATCCATGACTGTTTTCTAATATTTAAATTTGTTGATATTATAGGTGGTTTTGATGCCCTTTATGCTCCTATCAATCCATAATTCATCTTTTTTTCAGAATTTGATGATTATGTCTACATTTAAAGTTTTTCATTTTTACATAAATTTTCTTACTCCACGCTTTCTGTTACATTAAAAAATTGGGAGAAAAAACTATCAACAACCTGAAAGGAATGACTCAAAAATGACAAGATCAGTATGTGCGTCTTTATATTTCCTGACTTTTCTCTAATGGGCCTGGACCACTTTTGCAATAAGAAAAATATAAGGAAGTAAAGAACCTATGATATTTCAGTCATCTTATGAGATGGGTGTTCACAGCAAATAAAGAAAGAAAAAAATAGTTCCAAAAAATGCAGGATACGTAAACATATGCCAGTCCCCAGCATACTATCAATACTTCTCCAGTCCTAATGCTTCTAGACCCTCCCGTTTCCAAGATTTAGAAGTATTAGGAAAAGCTTAAATTTGTGAAAAGACTGGAGGTTCAAATACAGAGATTTTCTACTACTTGCCATTGCCCACAAAATTAGATACTAAATTTGCTAACCAAAACAACATTATTTTGAACAGGCCTCACTAATTATTTAGTATATCATAGACAGCAGTGAGTAAGGAGGAATCAATAACTCTAGGTTGTTCAATCACTACTCTTTTCCCCAAGTTTTTTTATGATCCACACAGAAATAAAAGAAACACTACCAACCATGCAGAGTAACCACAGTTGACTTAAATAGGAAGTCAATTTCTTTTCCCTCATATTTAGGAAAAATTCTAATTCTAAACCTCCCCCCACCATACTCCAGATTTTTCTTTTATACCTTAAATGTATTTTATAATTTTTTCTTAATCATAGAAGTAATAACAGGTAATTAGAAAAAAACACAAAAATAAATGAAGAACATCTATAATACTAACTACTAATCCTGCAACAAACATGCAATACGTTCAAACACGGAATATATATTCTAGAGCCTACATTTCCAATGTTTAGGTTATTTTAACTTTGTTATAAACCATATAGATTGTAAAAGAGCCATGTTTAAAACAAAGTCCCCTAGTTCAGACCAATTTTATTTAATCCCATCACTCTTGATATTTTTTATTTTCACCAATATCATTGTCTCATTTTCCCCATGTAGATTTGAGATTATCTTAATATCCTCACTTAATAGCATTTTTAAATGTAACTTTGCTCTAAATATTTTCAATTTAGCAATATTAGATATTGTGTGGCTTTGATGGTACCTTTAGCACGTATATTGTCAAAGGCTATTTTTTTTAATTTGCTTTTCAGTAGCAGTATTTGATACGTTTATATCATTATATCACTCATTTTATTGGATAGCAGCAAGTACGATATTTTAAAATAGCCAATTTTGATATTTTTACTTACATTTCTTCCTTGGAGGAGAATTCAGTACATGTAAGCAGTGAAACCCTGTTTTCTTTAATTTAAAATTATCAACAGGTGTTGCTCTAGAAACATTCCAAACGCGCAAAACACCCACTTGAGAATCTAGTCAGATCAAGAAAAAAGCATTATATTAACAAATTTTATTTGAAACATAAAATGCCTAGATATAAAAGTAGTAACAAAATTTCAACTTGCCAGATTTTTAGCACCACTTACTGACATTCTTCACACAGTAATATTATATCATAATACAAAGAAAAAGCCGAAGTGATATTCATCCTTTCAATTTTTGGCACGTTTTGCCTTTTTTTTCCTGTTCCAAATCCCCTTCTTGGGGGAGAGACTGCCTGCCTTGGGAGCTTCCCCGACAAAGATCATTATGACAATGTGACCACAAAAAAAGCACCCCAGGGACACACTTGCTCTAGGAAAGCCAGCCACAGAAAACTTTCCACCTCTACCATTAAGTAACCCTTCACCTTTCGAAATGCTTGTAAACTGCTTCCTTGCTCACTTGCAGCCAAACAAGGACTGCCTGATATACCTGCAGATTAATTAGAAAGCCCCCTCCTTCGAAAAATCCTACCTTAATAAGCTACTCTGGAAAGAGTCTGGCAGTTCCTCAAATGATTAAACGCAGAGTCACCATGTGACCCAAAAATTGCACTCCTGCATATACACCCAACCGAATTACAGACATGTGTCCCCATAAAGCCTGCACACAAATGTTCCCAGCAGCATTGATAACCACACAAAACCGGCAACAAGATAATGTCTATCAGCTGATAAATGGATAAACAAAACCTGGCATATCCGTACCATGGAATATTACTCATCTATAAAAAGGAATGAAGTACTCATCCATGCTACATCACGGATGAACCTTGAAAACTCTACGTTAAGTGAAAGAAGCCAGACATAAAAGGCCACATGTTGAATGACTCTGCTTCTATGAAACGTCCGGAACAGGCAAATCCACCAAAAGAGAAAGTAGATTCGTGGTTTACGTACACACAGGAGTGACTCAGGGGTGTGGAGGGCGTAATGAAGAGTGACTTGCGGATGGGTCCAGGGCTTATTAGGGGGATGAGGAAACGCTCTGGAGTTAAATGATGCTAATGGTCGTAGAACTCTGTGAACACAGAAACCACTACACTGTACACTTTAAGTGTACACGGTGAGTTTTTATGGTATGTGAATCTCAGCTCAATAATAATGATAATAATAATAGGTATATTATTATTAATATATATCTATCATTAATTATATCCTGTGAAATTAAAGGCAATGAAGATACATCAATAAGAATAATAAGAATAAGAATCCATCTACTTCTATGTGCAGTTTAAGTGCTTAAAGAAGTAAAGACTTCTTTAAAAATGTTGAAAAGGTAAAGACTCTGTCTTTCATTTTACACGTAGCAAATATGGGAAGTATTTATACAGTAGCTGAAAGTGCTGTCTCTTCAGAGACCTCTCTCTCTCTGAAGCTAAGTAAACGGTAAGAGTCATTTAATTCCTAATTTCTATTTTAAATTCCCCACCTTCCCATCCCCCATCACTTCTTAGTTTTGCTAATTCTCTTATGATTAGGAAATCATGACTGTCAAAATCCTCAGTGAGGCTAACAGACTCCTCATCCAGACAGACTGTTTTTCTAGCCAGTATTTTTACTGTCACCCTGCCATGGCTGAAATTGAACTGCCTTTGTCTTTTGTATACACACAAACACAGACATGCACACGTGTGTACATATATAACATATTCCAATGTTACCAGAAACCTGGAAAACCGGGCCTTCCTTTCATTTTTATTTGTCATTGTATTAATGATGCACTGTATAAATAAAAGTAAACGAGCTATTTACTATAATAATAATGTTTGAGATATTAATAAGTTTTACACAAAATTAACCAATAAAAGTACAATCTCCCTGATTCAGTTAAAGAATATACACATATTTAAACCTCTGGGAGTAGGGTAAAGTTACCTCCAGTTATAAACATGCCAGGAGCACCGGGAACCCAGGCCAAGCACTGCACAGAAGCTACTGCACTAGGAAAATTAAATGTTGTTATGCAACAAAGTGATTCCGAATCTACTAGGCGAATTCCACGATGCAAATTAGCCACTAGGAGGTAATCAGTAGACAGTGGGTCCCATTCCAGGGCTGTAACGGGATCCTCTTCGTCGGTCCCTTCAAGAGATTCAGGTCTCAGAACATGTTTCTGACTTTTACTACCTATTAAAATGTAAAGAGCATGATTTTAAACAAAATTTCCAAAATAAGATTAATCATTGAGATCACATGGACTTTCTCCTTGCATACCACTGATCTCTGAGGGTCCTGGGAATACAAGTCTGGTATTTCTATGCAGAAGTCATAACTGACAAGGGAATGCAGGGGAATTAGAGTTTGCCCTAAGGATGAAAGTCGTACTGGACTGCTTTGCCTTGGCAATCCCCAGTACCCTGCATGTTTTTCTATTTGTTACTGAAAAGCTGTAAGAAAAAGACGTAGGAAAATAATATACATCATCTTGTCATCAACTACAATTTCACTGAGTTACAACAGCGTAGGGATAGGGAAGTGTTTATCAAAGGGAAGAACAACGTGTTCTGACTAAAAAGCACAGACTTTGGAGGGCTGCCTGGGTCCAGATCCTAGTCCCAAGATACTTAATCTCTGTGTGCTCAGTTTTTTATTTTACAGTGGAGAACATAACAATACCAGAGTTTGTTTGTTTGTTCAAGAGTAAACGAGTTAGTTGCTTGAAGTGCTTCAAACAGTGGGGCATACGATAAACAGCATACCAATGTTTATTGTCATCCGTCCTCATTCATCCTATCACTTGTCATATCATAATTCACTCCTGGCTACCAGAACAAAGAGGCAGCCAGAAAAACAGGGAGATGAAACAAGTGAGATTAAGTGAAGAAAAGGATCAGCAAACAATCCTCTTATTTCTTCCAAAATATATACACGCTGGCGATACGGAAAAAAAGGCCTTTGCTAACGCACCAATGGGGACTCCAATTAAACAGTTCTCTCGTTCACAAAAGAAAGGCAGTGAAACACTAAGTTTACAGATTACAACCTTAACAGAAGTACCAATTATTCCTAAGTACTGTAAACGTTGAAGAAGTGTCTATTTTAAAACTAACACTATTGAAAGATACCATAGCTCTTCCTGCAATGTCTTCGTTACATACTGTTTTTCAATGTATCAGATTATAAAAGCAGAAAAAATAGATCTCCTTGTATATATAAGATATTTGTAAAGTTAACTGAAAAATCTTATAGTTTCTGGCTTGAGGTTAATTCGTCAGAACATATTCTTTCAATATAATGGTATTCTTAGGTAGGGAGTATTTTATTTAGATATTTTGCAGATATAATCATAGAAGGTGCATGTGAAGCTTCTCTTATTGGACTTTATCAAACTTTTGCAATAACCATCAAGAAAAGTTTGCTTGCTTCTTCTTTCCCAAAATAAGCATCTTTAAAGTTGCTATTTGATAAAATAAACAGTAATGAATATTAATATAGTTGATCATTACAAACCACAGAGAGGTAGAAAAATGATTAACCTAAGTTAATCAGCTATTTAAGTAATTATTAGGTATTTGAATGTGCCCGTTAGTATCTATGGTTATTAAAAATATTCCAGGGCTTCCCTGGTGGCGCAGTGGTTGACAGTCCGCCTGCCGATGCAGGGGACACAGGTTCGTGCCCTGGTCCGGGAAGATCCCACATGCCGCGGAGCAGCTGGGCCCGTGAGCCATGGCCGCTGAGCCTGCGAGTCCGGAGCCTGTGCTCCGCAGTGAGAGAGGCCACAGCAGTGAGAGGCCTGCATACCGCAAAAAAAAAAAAATGTATTTAAAATAAAATGAACACACCATTGTAAAGAAATTATACCCCAATAAAGATGTTAAAAATAAATAAATAAAATAAAATAAAATAAAATGGTCCGATGGATAAAGAAGATGTGGCACACATATACAATGGAATATTACTCAGCCATAAAAAGAAATGAAATTGAGTTATTTGTAGTGAGGTGGATGGACCTAGAGTCTGTCATACAGAGTGAAGTAAGTCAGAAAGAGAAAAACAAATACCGTATGTTAACACATATATATGGAATCTAAAAGAAAAAAATAACGGTCATGAAGACCCTAGGGGTAAGATGGGAATAAAGACACAGGCCTACTAGAGCATGGATTTGAGGATATGGGGAGGGGGAAGGGTAAGCTGTGACAAAGCGAGAGAGTGGCATGGACGTATATTCACTACCAAGCGTAAAATAGATAGCTAGTTCCCACTAAGCAGCCGCATAGCACAGGGAGATCAGCTCGGTGCCTTGTGACCACCTAGAGGGGTGGGACAGGGAGGGTGGGAGGGAGGGAGACGCAAGAGGGAAGAGATATGGGAACATATGTATATGTATAACTGATTCACTTTGTTATAAAGCAGAAATTAACACACCATTGTAAAGCAATTATACTCCAATAAAGATGTTAAAAAAATAAAATAAAAATAAAAAATAGTGTTAAAAAATTAAAAAATAAAATAAAATGGCCTGACTTTATCAATAATTTATATAGCTTTTTTTTTAACATTAGAAAGATCATTCCCTAAGGAAAGAAAAGATTTATTTGGATGTTCACTGTTCTGTTCAATTTCAATTTCTTCTTTCTTCTATTAATTTCAGATAAATTGAATGTAATACGCCTTGTGAAAGTAGTTATTCTAATCCTGAAGCAGCACTTTCATCCATCTACCTAGTGAACCAGGAGTCACATCCATCAACAGATACCAATGGCGAAAAGCACGTTTTTCAAATGTCAGCAGTGCTGACTTACAAGTGGAGAACTGTTCATCTAATTTTTCAATTTTTTATTATATATTTTGTTATTGTTTAAATTTTAAAAATACACATAAACTAATTTCTCAGACCTTTCCACTGAGCCATGTTAATTAACTAATAGAGCTACACGGAGTTATTGTTCCTTTTTATCCCAAGTTCAAACTCTTTGCTAAGGAGCTGTGACAACTAAATGGTATTTTACAAGCAGGTGCGAAAATATTTTTGAGTAGTATTAGTAAGTTATTATATAATCCAGCTGTAGGTCCTTTGTCATTCAGGCCATTTTCTTAGTAAATACGCAGAATGAAACAACTGACTTTAAAAAGTAAAAATGCAGGACAAATGCCTGACAGGGGTTAACTCAAAGTAAAATCCACAGAGCTGAGTTAAATGTACCACGACGCCTTACAAATAAGATTTACTTCCAATGATTATTTGGAATTGGCATAGTGCTGGATAATATTTGCAAAACTATTATTTAAAAATTAAAATACTGTTAACTTTCTATGCTGTGTAAATAAGAAATTATATATGCTGAGAAAAATAAAATTTAAGAGACCTGACTAGTAAAATTCTTACCTGGTTGAAAAATTGATAGACTTCCATCAATATGACCGAAGACAACTTTCCCCCTTTTCTGGGTATGCCATCTGAATATACAGATATCAGACAGGAAGCTATGGGCTTCTCTGTGCACAGTCACGCCACTGTCCGGTCCTGAGATGGTCCAGATGAACAGTGGGCCTCTCTGGGAAGCAAACGCCACTGCGTCATCTGCATTCCAGCACCAGCTGAGAGAGGCAGGCGTCCCTGGAATAAATTAGATACAGATACACAGTAGAGAAACATGGCATAAGATCGTACCGTTAAATGTTATTTGCATCCTACCTTTCTACAACAACTAAAATACAAGACTGTGTTCATTATTAAAAAATATTACCTTCTTACTCGGAAATTTGATTTATAAAGTAACCCTAAAGGCTGCAGGGAACATATGCAGGGTACTTCTATGATGAAAAAGTACCTAGTTTCTGGTTTGAAACTACTAATATGATCATATGCTTCACAGACTCAAAGAAATGTATAGAGTTCTTTCTTTCTTTCAGAAAACTATATATTAAAGCAATAAATTCTTACTGAGTTTTTGTGTATAAGACCTGCTTTAGGCGTTCTAGGTATACAAGTTAATATAGGAGACAATTCCTGCTTTAAAGGATCTTAAGTATAAATTGGGGAGATGATTACATTTATGAAAAGTTGCATGCTACTATAAGGTTTGTTTTTTTTTTTTTTGCGGTACGCGGGCCTCTCCCTGTTGTGGCCTCTCCAGCTGCGGAGCACAGGCTCCAGACGCGCAGGCTCAGCGGCCATGGCTCACGGGCCCAGCCGCTCCGCGGCATGTGGGATCTTCCCGGACTGGGGCACGAACCCGTGTTCCCTGCATCGGGAGGCGGACTCTCAACCACTGCGCCACCAGGGAAGCCCCTATAAGGATTTAATAACAACAAAATTAACACTACAAACTACTTCTTATCAGGAGTTGGATTTAAGTCTTGGTTTTGCCTCGGATGATCTAAACAAGCCACTTTACCTCTGTAAACCTGTTTCCTCACATAAAAGAGACATGACTAAAAAATAGCTGACCACCTGTTTCACATGAAAGTTAGGGCAAGAAAAAATAATGATGTATGCAAAAATCCTTTTTAAACTAAAAGACAAAATACGAAAGTTAACTGTTAGTCTCCTGTTATTGTGATCAAATAAATAATAGATGAAATAAATGTTATGGTAAATTTATGACTCAGGAGACAGGCTGTGAATCTCCCGACATAGAATCGGAATCATCAAACTGAATATGCATATGAGATCGTGTGGAGTTAGGGCCCAGGAATCTATTTCTAACAAGGTTCTCCAAATGATTTTTATGTGTACAAGGGTTTGTGACCGTTTGGGCTACTGCCCTGGAAAGAAACTGGATTTGAATTACACCTTGAAGGAACAGCGGAGTTTCAATACGTGGGTCAAGACGTATTTCCCGGGAAGAGGAAACGCTATGAACAAAGACACAGGGTTGAAAGTTGTTCATTGACCGTAAATTCAATTTGTGTCAGCAGCCTACAATGTGCCAAGAGGCAGAAGCTAAAGCTGATTCACTTGGTTATAAAGCAGAAACGAACACCCCACTGTAAAGCAGTTATACTCCAATAAAGATGTTTAAAAAAAAAAAGAGAGAAAAAGGAAACTGTTTCAGGGCTTGACATACAATGGGAACTCCATAAATACTCACTGAATGAATGAATGAGTACACAAATAAGGCCAATAAAAAAGCTGTTTGGTTTTTGGATACATTAACAGAAGTAGAATTTCCCCAATAAGGGATAAGACATGCTGTATGGGTCAAACCACCACAGCCCACTTGAAGGAAGCCACTGGAATGATGGCTCTCGGAATGTGTGTTTTGAGAAGCACAGCAAGGAAGAGAAAGGACCAGAAACGATGTCCTGTAGTTATAATAGAAAACACTGCTATACTGGCTTGTCACACGCAAGCACTTCTAAGAGCTCTACAAATATCCACTCATTTAATTCTCCCAACAATATTCTGAGATAGGCAGGTAGTATTATTCTCCACTGTTAACAGTTTTGTTTTGTTTTTTTCTGAAAGTGTATTATTAAGTGTGACATTTTTCAGGTTGGTGACAATTTTTTAACCTTTTACATTTAAACAAAGTAATACTCATTTTCTTTTAAGTGACTTTTTTAATATTAAGAAAAAAGAATGATGAAGTAAAAAGAATACAGAGGCATGTTCAAGTTCAACAGCCGGATGTGGAAGTTCTAATATTTATTTTTTTTTAAGTTGACAATGCAAACTTCTACTTTGTTTAAACTGGATTCTGAAAAGAAAAAAGGAGTCTAAGCCTTTTCAAAGGGGATTATTTTAAATAAAAATGACCAAAAATATTCATAATTTTTGCAAATAAAATATCAAAACTTTCAATCTTCAAATTAAGATCTTTGAAAACATAAGGAATTTACCCTAAAATTTTTCAGAAAAAATATATTAAATTGATCAAAATTGTTACCACAATTATTTAATCATTCTACACATGTTAATGAAAAAGTCTTATTTAATTGCATATTCAGTGGCAAAGGAAGCTATGGTGCACACAGTTGATGAACAAAAATCTCTTCCACAATGAATGGATGTGATGCATATGGTGTTTGATGACAAATCAGTGGACAAACTAGGTAATGATACCATAATATGCTGTCTAATCTGTCCTTACGCATAACATTTAGAAAATGTTATTATGCAGTTACAGTCTAGTATAGATTTTGTGCGACACCTTTATAAGCACAATGGCATTGCATAACATTTTTAGTTTATGGCGCATAAAATATGGAAAGAATTTTAAGGAGTATTTATTGTGTTATTTAAAATTAATCTCACACAAAGCTGTATTTAAAGTAGTGGGAAAGTGCACTGTTGATCAATATAAACAATACTGGTAAAACCGTAGGATCTGTGATTGGTGGAGAAAGGGCTATGACCAGAAAAGCTTGAAATCTTGATTGAGGCTATTAATCACTGTTTATACACCACAAAGCTTTGTACCAAACCTAATTTGGCTTTTTCTCATTGGAGTAGTGAAAACCTTAAGGAAAACCGTTACTTACATTAATGGAAGCTCACTGAATAGATGACTTTTAAAAAGATTTTGCTCGGACATTGAAGCAAACTACTCACTGTCTAATACTGAAATTCATTGGTCGCTGCAAGTGAAGATAATAAGCAGCGTATATGAACTTGGGAAGGAGATGCTCATTTTCCTAGCTGAAAATATTTGGTAAATATTTTTTAGGACAAAAGTTACATAACAAAATTGGTGTGTTTTTCGGGTGTTTTCAGCATTCCTAACGACCTAACTTTGAAAAGACAAGGGAAAAGCCATACTCAATCTATGTCGAACATATCCAAAGGTTCCAAAAGGCATCATTACTGTTATATTGGAAGCAAGATTTAAATACAATTGCCTATGACTTCTCAATATTGTTGTTACACACTGAAAAGAATATTATAAAGAAACTCTGTGAAAAGTAAAGTTTGTGACACTGTCACATCTCAGTTTACTATCTCAAAGTTACAACCAGTATTTTTTAGAGAAAAGGCTGAATATGGAAAATATATCCAGCAGTAGCTTTCAAAAACATAATCGGTAATTGAGCTACACTCAGCACTCAAAAAGAGAACTGAATTATTATGACATTTAACACAGAAAAATGATTATTTAACTTCATCATCATTATGGGGTAAGATGCTAGGTAGAAAGAAAGTAATGATATTATGCCATTCACAAAGATCTATCTGCATAAACTAGAACTTTCTACTTTGACCTAAAAATATAGGAAAAAGTCAACTCAGCAGAGCAGTGACTACATGCGTCATACTGTCTTTGTATGTTTCAAGCAAGGCCAATTGTCTCATTGAGAAAATAGTATCTAATTATTATTTTTATGTTTATTTTGGAATTTTTAATATTATATTTAAATATTAATAAAGTTATTTGGTGTTGACTATGTTTTTTAATTGATCAGTGTACTAAGTCTGATAATTTCATGAAATTTTGTTTCAGTTTTGTACACATGCACATACACAATAATGAGTCATGATGTGAAATGTGTTTCTTATATAGATTACCATTAGAAAGCTTGAAAAACACTACTTTAAAACTTGAGCTAATTGAAATAAAATATTTTGCTTATTGAAATAATAGAAAAAAAACTGAGGTATAATTCACATGTAACATTCTATTTATTTTCATTCAATAAAATAAATCCCAGTTATAGGTATACCTTTCGTATTGTCGAGTTTAGCAATGACTTTTTGTTCTGCAACATTCCAAATGATCACTAAATTATCGGTACTGCCACTTGCAAACAGATCAGGGTTATGTGGACACCAAGAGATAGCTGTGATTGTTTTTTTATGTTCAGACATAATTGCGTGAAGTTTGAATTCATTATAACGGTGATCCAACTAAAAAATATATAAATAAAACATGTCAGTGCTTCTTTCTTTGTAATACACTTTCCATTAATAATCACATTATTTTTTAAAAGCTACATACATGAAAATTAGTACACCCAATAACAAGATATGAACATAATTCAAGCCTTGGTCTACTTTCAAGTGAATTCAAATGTATTCAATGTGAAAGAAATCATTTTTCAAAAAAATAAAAGAGAATTGAAATTAAACATACCAATTTTAAAAAGAAGTAACAATAAATGTACATTTAAATATGCATAATAATTCAGAGACTTATTTTCCATAGCTCTATTTATGAGGGAAAAACACCTTGTTCTTAAAATATTTTTTCTGCAAATTTTTAACTTATATTTGAGTCAAAAAAATGTAGGTTAAATAAGCCAGCTGCTCATTACTACATTATTAAGATGTCCAAAGTTTGCAGAGCAATGGTATCATTTGGACCTGTTTTATGTTATTGCTTTTTGGAAGGGGCATTATGTTGTGTTTTTATACGTAAGTGGACAAAAGGAATAGCCTAGTTTTCCTATTTTCTTTGTAAATGTGCCATTAATTAGTGGATCAATTCATCTTTCTATCAGTTTTACCATGTTTGAGATGTATATATTGTATACGTCATTTTGTTGAACCTGGTTTTTCCCTTTAACACATAACAAACCTTTCACAGTGTTACATAAGAGTTACTCAAATCATTATCATATTAACTATTAACTACACCAACCTTTCTTTAACCGTATACTTGCAGTAAAATCCTAACTGCTAACTGTCACCCAAGTTTATTTGTATTAACTTCTAAATCAGGGTAATTTTTAGTTTGTTTTAGTCTTTAATAACACGCAAACTTTCTTCATAGGTTTTTTAGATTAATACTTTTAGCTTAATCTTCCTAAGTATTCAAGTCATAAAATGTCATCATTAAACAAGATATATGCAAACATTAAAAAAATTCAGTTTCGCCTTCATCCACTTTCTTACCTTCCTGACTCCTCAGAGGAATAGTTTTCCCTGCCTGATAAATTCTTCTTCTTTAGGAGGAAGTAAAAGACAAGACAATAGGGACCAAAGATTAAGGGAGAAATTTCTTAAGAGGAAGCTTAGCAACACACACAGGGTGGTAAAGAGGTAGATGGCAAAAAAAAAAAAAAGAGGTAGATGGCAGAACAAAAGGGGCATTTAGAAGGCTTGCTCCTGTCTTCTGG
Source organism: Lagenorhynchus albirostris (assembly GCF_949774975.1). Classification (NCBI taxonomy): domain Eukaryota; kingdom Metazoa; phylum Chordata; class Mammalia; order Artiodactyla; family Delphinidae; genus Lagenorhynchus; species Lagenorhynchus albirostris. The sequence goes on along the minus strand of NC_083115.1, from coordinate 29,502,124 downwards.
GGAACGGGAAGTGAAAAAAAGATGTGAGTTACATTGAAATTGCATTTTGATTGCTAGATATTTCCTCAATCTTGAGAAATGGACTACATAAAATCTTAGCATTGTGGAAACTTAATTGGTTTATAGATGAATGCTATTATTTCTTAAATTTTCAATAAACTACAATACTATTAGCAATTTAAAGGAATTTTTACTCCAGGATAAAGCAATAATTTTTTTTTCGCTCTTAACTGAAATGAGTTGGTATTTCAAGATAAAAAAAAATTCAAGAAACATTTACTAAGTGGTTACTAAGTGCCAGAGAGTGTGCAGTAACTTGAGAATTCAAAGATGAGAAAGACCCATTCTGGTCAATGGAAGCATGTAGAGACGCCATCCATTCCATAAGGTCCTTCACTAAGAACGAGGAAAAAGCAGAATGTAGAAAAGAGCTTATACATTTGAGCTGACATTTGAAAGATGAGAAAATGTCTCTGGACAGGCAATGTGGGCAAACTGAAAAATTAGTGCAAGCACAGGCAAGATACAGAAGAGTCTGAGTAGTTTTGGAAAAGGCAATGATCTTAGGGTCTGGAGCACAAGGTGACAGGGAGACGGAGACAGGAAGATCATGAAAGGATGTCATACCATGAGGTTGGATGTTAATATTAAGGAATGAGGAGCGACTGAAAAGTTTAGATTTGCATTATAGATGACTGATTACACTGAAGGATAAATTAGAGGGAGTCAAGATAGAGGCAAAGAGAATATTAAGAAACTGTTATAGTAGTTTAGGTGAGAAGGATATGAGGAAGGGAGTAAAAGGTAGAAAGTACCAGAACCAGTCCTGGTTACCTAGGGTGCAGGACGTGAGTAGAAGAGGGAGTCGGTGATAACTCTCACATCTGTGGTTTAGACTAATGGTTAGTGGGTGACACTGAAATACTGGCTCCAGGTTTAAGAAGAAAAACTGGACTTGGATTTATGATGCTCATGTCACCTCTATATGAAAAAATTCAGAAGGCCGTTGGCTGTGTAGATTGGGAACTGATAAGAGATGTCTGCACGGAGCCAGCACATGAAAAAAGGTAGTGATAAAGGTGTTTATCCCAAGACTATCTCAAAATATGTTACAACTGCACTATTTTTAATAGAAGGCTCTCTAAAGTACTCACTTCTTCAACTGATAAGACTATTTTCTCGGATCACATGTTACTGAGCAAGGTTTGAAATAAATGGACATATGAATTCCATTTAATTATATGGGAATATAGTTTAAAAGAATTAAGAACTACTTGTTCACGGTTCATAAAACAGGATCTTTAATTCTTGAAGAAATTCTTTTCGATGAATAGCACCAAAATAGGATTACTAAATCAATTAAGAATTTGCTAATAATTTAATATTATGATACGAGCATTTTCTAAAAGCTTGACTTGGAAAACTAACAGTATAAATAGTAACAAAATATACAATAAAATACCAATATCAATAAAGTTACAGCATTAAGCTTTTCAAGTATTAATTAAATAGTAATTTTACCTGATAAAAGGAAAACTTGGAAAGAATCAGCATTCTTTTACCTGATAAACATAGATGGCCAGGGTAGCACAGTACGCAAACCTGTCTCCATTGGCAACGCACACATCTTTGTTCCATGGCTGACATCCAGCAGCCAGCAGTCCCACTTGTCTTACCTGGGACATGTTTGCCTTGAGAAACAAATTCAGAGGCATATCAGTCAATTCCATTATTCAATAAACTTCCTCTTCTTTGTTTTACATCTGTTTTCTTCAATCCTTATCTTTACGCCCTGAAAACATTTTCTACTAGCGCTATCAATCTCAGCGTCTACTTTCAAAGAACAGGAGTTGAAATCTCCAAATGTCAACAAACATCAAGGCAGGTCATTTCAGTTAAGGAAGCGAGAGATTATAAAATAAATGACGGCTGACATTTGACCAAGGGTTGGTAATCCTACCAGGAGTGACAAGGACCAGAGTGAAACAGAAAGTGTATATCCTATCTAAAGGGTCTAGTACCACTGGAGAAGGTTACTCCATGTTGCCAGATTTCTGGAACTTCCCAAAGAAATGGAAATATCCAGATGTTTATGTAAACGTACCAATTTTAAACACTGGCAATTCCTTCAAGGCAGCAAATTCAGATGTTAAACACTGTGAGCCAATACAATATTGGGAGGATTGTGACCTCTGTCTCAGAACTTCAGTCTTCACATTGACGCTACGTCCTCACAGAAACTATTCGAGGTACAGAAGGCAGGAATACAAACTGGCTTAACAGTGGTGTTCATTGTGAAGAGAGGACAGAGGAAGCTGGAAATTACAGAATATAAATCGTTTATGTGGCAGGGCAGAGGATTTTAGAGTAAAAGAGCCCAGAGTCAGTTACGTTATATCTCATTTATTTATAAAGCTACTTTCCTCTTTATATCTTTTCTAGTTCATATTTCCACTTCCTGAAAAGATCTCTTCTTTTTTCCTCTTCTCTTTCTTCTCCAATTTCTATCTTCATCCCATTAAATTCCTTTATCTGGGTGGAACTAGTGATATATTTCCCCAAAAAAGTAAATAATTTGCAGTGAAAACTGGCAGGATAAAAAAGCGGTGCTACCAACCTTTCGGTGCTTACAAGTATAAGAAACTGCTACAAATACCTGCTTTCTTCCTCCTCTAATGACACCTAGCATTCTGGATAAATTTTAAAAATACACTTTTTTTCAATTAGTAATGTTATGACAATATTACTTTTCATTGAAAATATACATTATCTCAACCACATGTGAATTAAATAGGCTGTTATAGTTTATCCTTGGTATGTATGACTACTATTAATGTTCGTGTGTAAACAAATTTTGAGTTTATATTTGGAAAAGAAACATAAGGGAAAGATATTTAAATATACAGGCAAAATGGAGTCATTTAATTTTCACTTTCTTCTAACTCTGTTTTACTTTTTAAAAAATTAATAAACTTTATTTTTAGAGCAGTTTGAGGTTTACAGCAAAACTGAGTAGAAATTACAGAGATTTTCATTCGCCCCCCGGTTCCCCAACACGCACAAGCTCCGCCACTATCAACATCCCTACCAGATGGTACATTTGTTATAACGATGAACCTACCCTGACACATCATTACCATCCAAAGTCCAGAGTTTACATTAGGGTCCACTCTTGGAGTTGTAGATTCTAAGAGTTTTGACAAATGCATAACGACATGCATCACCATTGTAGCATCATACAAAGTAGTTTCACGTAACCATTGATCTTTTTACTGTCTCCATAGCTTTGCCTTTTCCAGAATATAGCTGGAAATCATACAGCATGGTGTTTTTTCCAGATCGGTTTCTTACACTTAGTAATATGTATTCAATGTCTTTTCATGGCTTGATAGCTCATTTCTTCTTAGCACTGAATAACAGTCCATTGTTTTGATGTACCGTGGTTTGTTGACCCATTCACCTATTGAAGGACATGTGGTTGTTTGCAAGTTTGGGCAATTATGAATAAAGCCACTATAAACATCTGTATGCAGGTTTTTGTCTGGACGTAACTTTTCAATTCATTTAGGTAAATAAGAAGGAGTGGAAAAGGAAGCGATTGCTGGATCCTGGTAAGGGTACGTTTATTTTGTAACAAACTATCGAACTGTCTTCCCAAGTGTCTGCCCCATTTTGCATTCCCACCAGCAATGAATGAGTTCCTGCTGCTGTACATCCTCACCATCCTTCGGTGTTGTCAGTGTTTTAGATGGGCCATTCGAATAGGCACGTAGTAGTATCTCCCTGTCGTTTTAATTTGCAATTCCCTAATAACTTACGATGCTGGACATCTTTCCATAGCTTACATGTCATCTTCTTCAGTGATGTGTCTTTTCAAGTCTTTTTCCCTTTTATTTTTATTGAAGTATAGTTGATTTACAATGTTGTGTTAGCTTCAGACGTACGGAAAAGTGGTTCATATATATATACATATATGTGTGTATATATATATATATATGTATTACTTTTCAGATTCTTTTCCATTTTAGGCTATTACAGGATATTGACTATAGTTCCCTGTGCTATACAGTAGGTCCTTGGTTTTTTTTAATTGGGGTGTTTGTCTTTTCTTGTTGAATTTTAAGAGTTCTCCACATATTCTGGGTAACAGTTATTAGATGGTCTTTGGCAAATATTTTCTCCAAGTCTGTGGCTTGTCTTCTTTTTCTCTTGACACTGTCTTTCACAGAGGAGAATATTTTAATTTAATAAAGTTTAGCATTCAATTATTTATTTCATGCATCATGCCTTTGGTGTTGAATCTAAAAATTCATGGCCATACCCAAGGTCATGTAGGTTTCTCTTATGTTATCTTCTAGGAGTTTAATAGTTTTGTGTTTTACCTTTAGGGTCTAAAATCCATTTATGAAAGACGTAAGGTCTAGTCTAGATTAATTTTTTTGCATGTGGATGTCCAGTTCTAGTACCATTTGTTGAAAAGACTACCTTTTCTCCATTGTATTGCCTTTGATCCTTTGTTGAAGATCAGTTGATTATATTTATGTGGGTGTATTTACGGGCTCTCTATTCTGTTACACAGATCTATTTGTCTATTCTTTTATCAATACTACACTGTCTTATTCCTGTAGCTTTACAGTAAGCCTTGAAGTTGGGTAGTGTCAGGCCACTGACTGTTGCTCTTGTTCAACACTGTGTTAGCTGTTTTGGGTCTTTTGCCTTTGCATATAAACTTCAGAATCAGTTTGTCAATATCCAAAAAAATAACTTCCTGAGATTCTGGTTGGGATTTTATCACATCTATAGATCAAGTTTTAGCAATAAGTGACATCTTGACACTATTGATTCTTTCTATCCCTGAACATGGAATATCTCTCCATTTATTTAGTTCTTTGATATCTGTTGTCTGAGTTTCATTGTTTTTCTCATATTGATCTTGTACATATTTTGTTAGATTTAAACCTCAGTATTTCATTTTTGGGGTACTATTGTAAATGGTAATGTGTTTTAAATTTCAAATTACACTTGTTCATTGCTGGTACACAGGAAAGTGATTGACTTTTGTATATTAATCTTGTATTCTAAAATCTTGCTAAAATCACTATATTGGTACCAGGAGGTTTTTTTCTACACAGACACTAAAGTCATCTGTGAACAAAGACAGTTTGATTTCTTCCATGCCAATCTGTATACCTTTTATTTCCTTTTCTTGTCCAGTTACATTACTTAGGACTTCAGTACAGTGTTGAAAAGCAGTGGTGAGAGCAGACATCCCTGCCTTGTTCCTGATCATAGCAGGAGAACTTCAAGTTTCTCACCATTAAGTATGATGTTAGTTACAGGGTTTTTGTTCTTTATCAAGATGAGGAATAAATATGTTCTTTGTCAAGTTGAGGAAGTTACCCTCTATTCCTAGGTTGCTGAGAGTTTTCATCATGAAGAAGTATTGGATTTTGTCAAATGATTTTCAGCATCTGTTGATACATAGGTCTATTCAGGTCTAGATACACGTCTACACAGATTGTCTATTTATACTTGTGTGAGTTTTGGCAAACTGTGTCTTCAAAAAATAGGTCCATTTCATCTAGGTTATCAAATTTGTGGGCATAGAATTATTGATAGTACTCCTTTATTAACCTTTTAATGTCCATAGGATCTGTAGTGATACCTCTTCTTTCACTACTAATATTAGTAATATATTTCTTCTCTTTTTACTTCTTAAGTAGCCTGGCTAAAGGCTTATAAACTTTATTGATCTTTTCAAAGAAGCAGCTTTTAGTTTTGTTTTCTCTATTGATTTTCTATTTTCAATTTCATTAATTTCTGCTCTAATTTTTATTATTTCTTTTATTCTGCTTACTTTGAATTCCATTTGCTCTTCTTTTTCTAGTGTCCTAAGGCAGAAGCTTAGATGACTGATTTTAGATCTTCCTTTTTTTCTAAGAAATGCACTAAATGCTATAAATTTCCCTCCAAGCCCTGCTTTTGTGGGCTTTTACTTCATTAAGTTGTATTTTCAATTTCATTTAGTTCAAAATAATTTTTAATTTCTCTTGAGAGTTCTTCTTTGATCCATGTGTTGTTTAGAAAAGTGTTGTTTAATCTCTAAGTATTTGGGGGTTTTCCAGCTATGTTTCTGCTACTGATATCTAGTTTAGTTCCATTGTCTCAGAGCAGACCTGTATTATTTCTATACTTTTAAGATTTGTTAAGGTGTGTTTTTTGGTCCAGAATATGGTCTAGTCTGTGAATGTTCCTTGTGAGCTTGAGAAGAATGTGTAATCTGCTGTTGTTGGATGAAGTAGCCTATAGATGTCAATTATATCCAGTTGATTGAAGATGCTCTTGAGTTCAGCTATGTCCCTACTAACTTTCTGTCTGCTAGATCTGTTAAATTCTTATAAAGGGATATTAAAGTCCCCAACTATAATAGTGGGTTCATCTATTTCTCCTTGCACTTCTATCAGCTTTGCCTCATGCATTATGATACTCTGTTATTAGGCGAATACACATTACGGATTGTTATATCTTCTTGGAATACGGACCCCTTGATTATTATGTAATGTACCTCTTTATCCCTGATATCTTTCCTTGCTCTGAAGTCTGCTCCATCTGAAATTAAGACAGACATGCCTACTTCTTTTGATTAGGGTTAGCATGGTATATTTTCTCCATCCCTTTACTTTTAATCTATATGTGCCTTTATATTTAATGTGAATTTCTTGCAGAAAACGTATAGTTGGGCCTTGTTTTTTGATCCACTTTGACAAACTCTGTCTTTTAATTGGTGCATGTAGATCATCAACATTCAAGGTGATTATTGATATAGTTGGATTAATATCTACTATATATTTACTGTTTCATTTTGTTGCCCTTGATCTTTGGTCCTGTTTTTGTCTCCCACACTTTCTCTTTCTTTTGTGGTTTCAACTGAGTACTTTGTACGACTCAATTTTTTCTCCTTTCTTAGCATATCAATTATACCTCATTTAAAAACATTTTAGGGCTTCCCTGGTGGCGCAGTGGTTGAGAGTCCGCCTGCCGATGCAGGGGACACGGGTTCGTGCCCTGGTCCGGGAAGATCCCACTTGCCACGGAGCGGCTGGGCCTGTGAGCCATGGCCGCTGAGCCTGCGCGTCCGGAGCCTGTGCTCTGCAACGGGAGAGGCCACAACAGTGAGAGGCCCGCGTACCGCAAAAAAAAAAAAAAAAACATTTTAAGTTCTTGTCCTAGATTTTGCAATATACATTGACAACTAATCCAAGTCTACTTTCAATAATACTATTCCACTTCTCAGTACCTTATAAAAACAAAATAATCCTAATTCCTCTTTCTCATCTCTTGTATCATTGATGTCATTCATTTCACTCACACATAAGCATACCTGACACATATATATGTATGTATGTGTATGTGTGTGTGTGTACACACATAAGCTTACATAATTAAAGACATTGTCACTAATTTCATTTTGAACAAACTGTTATTTGTTAGGTCAATTAAGAATAAGAAAATGAAAGTTTTTATTTTACCATCACTTAGTCATTCTCCACTGTTCTTCCTTTGTTTATGTAGATCTGAATTTCTACCTATTTAATTTTCCTTCTCTCTGAAGAACTTTTTTTTTTTTTTAACATTTCTTGCAAGGCAGGTCTACTGGCAACAAATGCCCCAGTTTTTGTTTGTCTAAGAAAGTCTTTATTTCTCTTTCACTTTTGAAGGATAGTTTCACAAGGTACAGAATTCTAGGTTGGTGTTTTAGTTCTCCCAACACTTTAAACGTTTCATTCCACTCTCTTCTTGATTGCATGGTTTCTGAGAAGTGGATATAATTCTGACCCTTGCTCTGGCTTCTTTTAAGATTTCTCTTTGTCTTTGATTTTCTGAAGTTTGGATATGATTTTCCTAGGCGTATTTTTTTTTTGGCATTTATCCTGCTTAGTGTTCTCCAAACTTCGTGGATCTGTGGTTTGGTGTCTGATGTTAATTTTAGGAAATTCTAAGTCATTATTGTTTCAATTATTGCTTCTGTCCCTGTCTTTCTTCTTCTGGTATTTCCATTATGTGTATGGAAATGTAGTTGTACATTTGTAGTTGTCCCACAGTTCTTGGACATTCTGTTCTGTTATTTTTTTCTCTTTTCTTTTTAGTTTTGGAAGTTTCTATTGCCATATTCTCAAGCTCAGAGATTCTTTTCTCAGTCATGTCCAGTCTACTAATGAATCTATTAAAGGTATTCTTCATTTCTGTTACAGTATTTCTGATCTCTTGTATTTCTTGTTGATTCTTTCTTAGAATTTCCATCTCTCTGTTTAAATTATCCATCTGTTCTTCCATGTTGTCTACTTTTTTCATTAAAGCCCTTAGCATACTAATCATACTTTAAAAAAAATTATTGGTCGGATAAATTCCAACATCCCTGCCGTATCTGACTTTGGAGCTGATGCTTGTTTAATCTCTTTAAACAGTGTTTTTTGCTTTTTAGTGTGCCTTGTGATTTTTTGTTGAAAGGAGTACATGATGTTACTGGCTAAAAGGAACTGGTAAGCAGACCTTTAGTAATGTAATGTTAAGCTGTGGGAGAAGAGAAAGCATTCTGCGGTCCTATGATTAAGTCTCTGTCTTCTGAGGAGTCTGTGGCTGTGGAATGGGAATTTCACCAGTTTTCTCAGGGATCTTTCTCCCCTAGGTGGGACAGGATAGCTAGTGAGCAGGGACTGGGTATTTCCCTTCCCCCAGCTAGGTTAGGTGCTGATATAATCTCTGCAGATCAGGCTCTCCTCACGGGCAGCCTTGTTAAGAAGAAGAGTGCTCTGACATATTTCTAAACAATCCCTTTTCCTCTCCCTTTGCCAGAAGCAGGGAGGGATCTTTCTCTGATATTTACTGTGAAAACTTGGTAAAGGTCCTGGACGTAAAACTCAGAAAAGCCTGGAGGCCTCCTTATTACTCCCCCCGCCGTCCAGAGTTTTTAACTCTCGGACTTGATATATGGGCCTCCAGCAATTCATCAATTACAGTTCAGGTTTTCCACTGTGGCTCTGGTTCCCACAGAGGTTTCTGCTGGTGGGTTTCTGCTCTGGTGCATTGTGATTCTCTGTATCTGCCTGTCTGTCTCTCCAATCTGGGGCAGCGGTTTGCCTTGTGACCTCACTTCTCTTATGAATCTAAGAAAAGTTGTTGATTTGTCTTAGGCCAGAGTAAAGACTTCTGAGCTCCTACATGACAAACTGGAAACTAAAAGTCCCTCTGCTAACTCTTTATTTATTGAAAACAAATAAATTACTTCTAAATCCATGCCAATACTTTTTATTTTATCAGTTTATCCTGATTTACTTCTTTTTAGTTTCTAACTTCAGATAATATAAACATTTCAATATTGTCATACAATTTGGTATGCCTTCGTACGCTCCTAAGCAGCTTTTATAAGTCTTATAGTCCAACAACTTAAATCCTTCATAATTCAGAGTTGAATAACTTGTCTAAACCAGCCATTAAAATAATAAACAGGAGGGCTTCTCTGGTGGCGCAGTGGTTAAGAGTCCGCCTGCCGATGCAGGGGACATGGGTCCGTGCCCCGGGCCGGGAAGATCCCACATGCTGTGGGGCGTCTGGGCCCGTGAGCCATGGCCACTGAGCCTGCGCGTCCGGAGCCTGTGCTCCGCAGCGGGAGAGGCCACAACAGTGAGAGGCCCGTGTACCACACACACACAAAAAAATAATAATAATAATAATGAACAGGAAAAAACAAAATGGCAGCTTCTTAAAAAAATTAGGATTTTGAATGAGGTATTAAAAAATCATGCATCATTAAACATATGAATACTATTGCATCTATAATTCTGAATTATGTATTTAAACTGCTAGAATTTGAAACTTCTATATTATTTTTCTCAAAAGTATCATAAAATATATATATATAAAATATTATGTAGCCTTTATTAAGCAATATCTACAGTTACCGAGGAGATAAAAAGAAATGTCCAGAAGCTTTTGATATCATTGTGGTCAGCACGAATGTTTACACAATTAGTGATTCTGCATTACTAAAAATAGAAAATGTTCAACCGAAGGTCCATTTCAAAATACATGTTTATATTTTAAATATAAATCCTACAAATATGTCACATATATAGGAAATCAAATATGTTTTAACTGTGACAGGTAGTTTTATATTTCAGGTAAATATTACGTACCCTTTTATCTTTAGTTAAGAATACGTTTCCTTCTTATGTGAACCACCTAAGAATTTCCATGTCCATTCTAAAGATTTGCTATTTCAGAAAACATCATCTTTCTGGCCCAGAAACAATATACACACTTTAAAGATAAAGTACTAAACCTTGCAGTTCACTGAATAATGCAGATTTACAAAGGATTCAGGAAGAAAGTCTGAGCATTGTGTCACCTCACATGCAACTGACAGTGTCAGTAGCCTGGCAACTACAGCCCTACAGAGATATTATTTTCATTTTTTTAACCTAAATTCTACTCTTGGTTTCAATCTTATATTATATGAAATACACAATGCATACATTATAATTACACTGAAGTGTAAGTGTATGAAATGTAAGAAAGCAAGTTATAAGAGTATATTTGCATTAGATTTGTATAACAATAAAGCTCACCTCTGAATATGCAAGATTATATGACATAAGCATGAAATTTAAATATAGCTAGAGTTACAATACTGCCAAAAATAAAATTATAAAACTAAGTTAAAATCAAGTTCATAAAAGAAAAAAAAAAAAAAACCAAGTTCATATACATGTGCTGTGTGTGTAGAAATATATACATATGCCATAAATATTAATTAAAGTATAAAGGCCACTTCAGTGATCTAAAGATAAAACTCATACTTGTATGTGACTTTTTTCAAACACTACATTTCTCAATTCTAATTTTTAGCTCAAAAACCAACTTATCTTTTCTAGTAAGCATTAAAAATATAACAATGGAAAAATCTGGTGTTCTGAATGCTGACTATATAGGGTATATGTGCACATATATATCATCTGAAAAATGTTAAGCTGGAATTTTAGAAGAAATTAAATAATCATGTTTCAATTTTCATTATTTAGAATAAGCTGTTTCATTGTCATCTAAGTCTATATAAGAACTGATCAAAACTTGAGCCAAGAAAAGCTTAAACTCATGAAGAGGATATGGTAATTTTAGGGTTGGACTATATCTATATATGAGAATAGTTATTCTTTTAATATGTCTCAGAACAAGGAATTCACTTATAAAGGCCATAGCTTATTAAAGGGCAGATTGGGCTTATGGTGGAGGGAAGGATTTTGAATCCTCAAAATCTCCATGAGCTGCCTCAAAATCACTAAAAAGAGACACACAATTTTAGCAAAACGCATTTTCTTAAAATCAGTCACCCCCTCCCTCCAAATTAGATTGTCATCCCTTTCCTTTCCCGTAGAGGAATATATGCACTACACATGAAAACAAAAAGCCTTCTGTCTGAACATCAGAAATGCACTATTACATTTTAAATGCACTCACACAATATAAAAAAGGATGCTGGCATTACAGTGAGTGCACGCGTGTCTCTGTGTGTGTGTGTGTGTCCAGCGCAACTTCAAATACTGCTATTAAACTCATAAGCTGAAACATTTCTATCATTATGGTTAAGGCTGGAATTCGGGACGGTGAGCTACCCAGTAATTCTCAACCTCCCTTCTGAAGAACGCTTTAGGATCCATACCATGAGGGTTATTCTCCAGAGTTAGATATTTACTGGCTCCTGAGATGTTTACCAGCCTGTTTCACAGCTGAAAAAAAAAAAAAAAATCTGAAGAAGAAAACCCAAGAGGCTTAAACTGCTGAGGATTGACAACTAAAAAGATAATCTAAACGAAGTAAAGTGCTGAGAAAATATCTTTGATTGATGTGATTAGAACAGTACCCTGAAGAAGTAAGGAGGAAGGAAGAAGAATTCAGCGCTGCATGTCTTTAGTAGTACACGCCCTCAAACAACAATGGGGATAAAGCTGGTAAAACTCCATCAAGATATTCTGGCTCTTTTGGTCCACTCATTAATGAAAAGAAAAGTCCACACATCTCCTTCATTTAGGTAATTAAGAAATTCTTCATTGAAAAGGTGACCATAATCAAAGAGAAATCTTATGTTATTCTAAACTAAATCCATTTTGATAAGGTGCATTTAAAGATGGCAGTTTTCTGCTGTTGCAGTAGAAATAGATCAGAATAGCTGTGCTGCGCAACAGTTGCCATAGTAACAATGCAAATCCCTTTGAAGCATAATTAATTGCCTAAAAATTTACCAAATGGAACATGGCACTCTTCTTCAGAACGTTTTTTTCATTTTCTTTTACAATATTATTATAATACGTGGTATTATCATACATATTTCTATCATAAAATTATGTAAAATTACTTTCTTGAAATTATTGCTATTTTCATACATTAATCACATTAGAAAGAATCCTATTTTATCTTTAAAGCCTAAAGACAATCTGAACACGTTAAGAATTCATCTGAAATCAGGATAGAAAAAAAAAACACCTTTTCTTCAATAAATGACTCTCCTTATATATTTTCTTACCTCTGCTTTTAAGTCTATCAGATAAGTATCCTATTTACCCTCAGAATCCTGCAATGCAAAAATGTCCGCAATATAAATGACACAGAAATACAGCTGCATGAGAAATAAAGCAGGAAAAAATCACAGAAAATTAGAATTACAACGTAAATATATCTTACTCTTTGTAGTCCTTCATAGCAATCATCTTGCTCAAACCAATGTGAAATGTAAGTCATCCAAGCCATAGAATGTTCCTACTTTAATCAAGGCAATTGGAAACCGGCTTCAGAACAGTCAGCACCTAAAGTAATAACAATGTGTTTCAACCAAAGGGGTTTACCAAACTCTGCCTTATGAAATGTTGTTCAGTACAAGAAACTAGAAGTACATACACATTTCAGCTGAAACAGTTTTAATAATTTATAAATAACAGTGTCTGTAAAAATAATGCTAAAGCAGAAAGGTAAGCCTATAGTCAAATAAGAAATAAATCAAATGATAATTATGTTGTTGTACTAGACAATGCTATGTCAAATACTTCATTAGCCCTTCACTTTTCATTGTTCTGGCATAGAAACACATGTATGACACATACACATCACTGCAGCTAGTTGAGAACATCTTTATCTCACTCTAAAAATATACCAAATGGGACATGGCACCCTTCAGAATTCCTCTTCTTCCTATTCCCTAGAAATATTTTCAATAATATCTCCTTGGTCAAAGCCCCAGGTCAAAATAGTTGGGAATAGGCTTCCACAGGAAGCTCCAGGACTCGTACACTCTGGTGCTCAATTTGTTTCCATCTTGCTGACTTCCCCGAATCTGGACCATGCTTTCTATCCTGCCCTTGGGTTCCCACAGAGCCCCTGGTTCCTGGCTAACTGCTCAGAATTTGCATCTCCTGCAGGGTCCCACCCTCTGGACTGGTGGTCCTTCCTTGCTGTCTCTCTTGTCATTGCCTATCCTATTCTGAGTTAGAGATCTGTGTCTGTGTCCTGCCTTACGCTTTTTTACCCCGCCCTGGATCTATATCTAGCGCCTACCCAGGGTATATCTAACTATCTTGCCACCATTTCAGTGGTTGCAGTCTCTCATGCCAAGCCCTTAAACTCCATTTTAAAGTACCTACTGTACCTAGATCCCGCAGCCTTGTATCTGGTAATCTCAATATGAACGTCGGTAAAGCCAAGCTTATCCCTTTCGAGTGATAAGAATCCCTTTCTACTGCCCCCCCAATAGTCTTTCATTTGCCCTGCATTCCCTGTTCCAGTGACCAAAACGATACTCGATGGTAACCCGAAATAAGAACAGGGAGCCATCTTTGATTCTTTCACCACCTTCCCCTCCACCTCCCGCTACATTTGATCACCAAGTCTTAACTACCTTTAACATGTCTCTTCAAAAGCCCCTTCCCTCCATCCCTAACGCCACTGTCTTGTACAAACTAATGAAATACTTTACTTACTAACCTCCCTGCTTTCACTGCAATTCCTAAACATGTTTTATACCAGCATGGCTTTATGCCTTTAAGTTGTGAAATGCTTGCCTGAGCTGTCTTACCTCTTCCCCATTTTTTGTGACTAATGAGCTGTATCATATTTATCAAGACCCAACTTAATGTCCCTCTTCTTTGAAGCCTTTCACAATTGCACCAAATCCCTCATCTGTATGCCTCTAAGTCTATATTTGTGTGCACTGGATAGTGATTATTTGCAGAGACAAAAATTGTGAGTTGCCCAAGACAAAGGAACATGTTTTATTCATATTCGCATAGAAGGTACAAAATGTTTGTTGCGTGAATTGACACATGCTAGAAGAGTTTGTCAACCAGTGGTAGTTCACATGAACCAAAGGGGTGTGTGTGTGTGTGTGTGTGTGTGTGTGTGTGTGTGTATATACACACATAACTGCAACTTGGAAAGGGGCTAAAGAAATGTATCCAAATTACAGGTAATATACTCATCAACAAGGGAAATGGGATTACCATTCAATTCCTTGCAGAGAAATGGCTAATCAAATTATTTCAGAAATTAATTTTTAAAGGGAAAATAAAATGCAAACTTGAATTGGTAAAATTAGTTTATAATCATATAAGGTACCAAGTATTTACTATGTCACTATAAATACAATATAGTTAAAAGGAATACCTTGTTTGTAGGGCACATAACAGTTCTCATGTCATACTTCCTGACCTTTTTCCATGAGCACTATTTACCATATTTGCAAGAACTAAGAAAAGTAAAATATTTCACATCATGGAATCGCAGATGAATATTATCTTGCATAAAAATACATATTTTTGATTGTATTTCAGGTATTTTGATTATCTGAGAGTGTATAGAATCTGGTTCATTTAGTATAAGAATGGCCAATAGTGTTCAACTCTCACAACTCCTTGATGGTCTGGAGCGCAGGGTTGAAACCATTAGCTGATCTCAGAGCGGAAGCATGTCACGATCATTTAGCAGTAACTGAAACAGGAAGGAGAAAGTCATGGTGACATCTACTCCACATCTTTACATCTGTGTATCCCTCCACGGGTCTAACTGACTAATTTATTGTTAAAATCACAAATTTAACTTAATTCGTAGTCAGAAAATTTTTCCTGCCTTTTAAGATTAGTGATGGAAGGAAATGAAAAGAATCAAAGGCTAGATGTCATTGTGTTAAAGAAAATAAATAAATAAAGTAAAATGGCTTGCAATGTCAGAAAACTTACTGCAGGGATTCATACAACACACAAGTAACCTGTGGTCTGATTGCAGGTCGTGACCTTTTTATATCCCTCTCTGCACCTATACCTTTTTATGAGTTCATCACGGGCCGACTATATATCCTGGCCTGTTGCCTTTGGACTTGCCGTATGACTTGCTTTCCCCAGAGATATGTGGGCAGAAGTCAGAATGGTCCAGCTCCAAGCTCTGGCTGTAAGGCTTGCTTCCTTTCACACCCATCAGCATGAGGAGGACATTCCACAGCTACCCTCCTGTAGGGAACAGGGTGGGGCTGGGGAGGGGGGAATGCTACTTCCCCCCAACAGGATCTGACTATCTAAAAGTAGTGGCTGAAATACTAAGACGCTATGGAGAGCTTTTCATAATCTCATGGGACTGGAGGGAAAAAAACTGGCGTCCATATGCTGCCAAGGAAGAAAACGGCCTAATAATGGTGCCCTTTCAGTGAGAACCACGTGGGTCCACACCTTAACACTAGCGTGAAATAGACTCTCCTTTACAAAGACTGAAGTTCAGCTTCAAATAGATTCATTCAATGATTGCATTGAGGGGGTCTTCCCTACCCTCATACTTTCCAAAAGCAAAAGCATGTTCTCTCTGGAGAAAGAGAATATTAAATCGTCAGGCTGCAAAGCAATCAAAGGAATTCCAAAGAGTGAGGAGACCAGTCAGGGGGAGACAAACAGACTAACGGCTTCGCCTTTGACAGGGAGTGGGAGAAAGAGGTGACTGCCATCAAAGCGGGGAGGAGAAAGTCAGATAAAATCTGCGAAAGTCCTAAAGGCCGGTATGAGCTAGAGCATCAGTTCAGAATAACTGGAGGTCCCCGGTGCAAGCTGAGTTGCACTCACCTGTCAGATCTTCTCCTCAGGCCTCAGTCGGGGGCTTAGGAGAAAGAGGGGAGCAAATCAGACATAGTCCCCCTTAGTGGCTCAGGCACATAGGAGGCACTTGGCTACTGAGAGCTGACAGGCATGCAACTCTGTATAGATCCCTGAATCCTTCTCCCAAATGGAGCACAAGCCTTCGGCTCCTCGGAGAGAGGAAATACATACCCTCACTCCCAGGGACAATGGGAAGGGAGTAAAAGCAAAGCCCATCTGCTTCTAGGGAGGGACAGACAACCCTCCTTCCTGCCCACAGAACTGGGAGAAGGGAAGAAGCAGAAGCTACCAGCCCCTGGGGGTGGGCAGGAAGACATCTTGGGCTCCCATCCTGAACCAGAACGAAGCCCAGATCTGCCACTGAAGAGGTGCTTTCTCTCTTACTCAGCACCCACCCCGGATATAAAGTGGAGTTTGGCTGCCTCAGAGCGGGGTTGAGGAGAGGGAGACACACAAGTCTCCCCTAAAAACCAGATTCCCCCAATCTGGGAGATCAGATGACAGGACAGTCGTACACTGGGGTACTGTACAATAATTCAAATGAACCATACACAGCGAAGTGGATGAACCATACAATGTAATGATGACTGAAAGTCACACATGAATATCATAGGATTCTAATATTTATAAAAGTTTAAAGACCAGCAAAGTTAATCTATGCTACTAGAAGTTATGAGAGAGTTTTCTTCAGGGAAAAGGAAGTAGTGACAGACAGGAGCCATGAGGGAGATTTCTAGGAAGCTCACAATGTTTCTTTTATGCTAATTATGCTGATGTGCAAATTTGCTGGTACAAAACAGTAAATTGCACATTTCTGCTGTCAGGTATATAATCTAAATAAAAATAAATTATACACTAAGAATCCACAGCAGTGCTTTCTAATACTAACAAAATTAAGAGGGGAAAATAAACTGAAATGACTTGTCCACATATAAGTAGGTGTTGTATAATTGGATTATATTTTCTAACTTCACTTGGACACTTTCATTTACCTTTTTATTTTGCCCCTAGAGTTTCCTGCCCCATTTACCACCCCCAGCCATCATATTTTGCAACATGTTAAGTCTTTCTCTGAGATATGCACTAATGCTGCTTTAACCCACAAGTATTTTTAGAAGCAACGTCAGGGACAAGCGGATGAGGAAGGTGGACACAAGGAATAAATAATCTCACAACAGGAAATGGGTAAAAACCAAAGTCTGCAAAGCAAGCAGCAGGGGACTGAGATGGGCTAGATTAAGGATATGCATTTGGGGGTCCACAGAAACACCCACAGAGTCTGATGACTCAGCGTGATGGTTCACAGTGGATGCCTGCTAATGCCACACCCATAGCAGATCCTCGGACTCCTCAGTCGGTACTATTCCACAGGGGTGTGCCCCAGAGCAATCTCCACCAGCACGTGCCTAAACGCTGGCAGCCATCTGTAGCGACACACAGCTCCCATCCCAGCATTTCATGCCTTGACAAGACCTTCCAAAAATATTAAACAGCTACATCCTAAGAACAATTTGAAAGCTCACCCTTGGAAAACAACAAATCAATATAGCTGACAACACCCTCCAGTTACTGGTGATTCTAACCACTGGTAACAAAGTGACAATCGATACAGTATACTTCTCTTTAGCTTAGGTCACATGATATTTTTAATATGTAAGAACAAAAATAGTTGAAAATGAAGTATTTTTACCAGAAAATCTGACTATATGAAAAGTAAAAATAGGGCTTCCCTGGTGGTGCAGTGGTTGAGAATCTGCCTGCCAGTGCAGGGTAGATGGGTTCAAGCCCTGGTCTGGGAAGATCCCACATGCACCGCGATGAAGACAGTGGCTCCCGCTCACCACAACTAGAGAAAGCCCTCGCACAGAAACGAAGACCCAACACAGCCAAAAATAAATAAACAATAAAATTTTAAAAGGTACTATAGTCGTGTCATAGGTACTACGTGAAAGCGCACTAAACAGAGGGAGCAGCAAAAGCAGAGACTCTGACCAGGAAGCACTCTGGGGAGGCTTGAGAAAGAGAAAAATCGATCAAAGTATATAAAGATGTGTATTCAAAGGTCAGGGTCACAAACATATCACCATACAGAGAGTCAGGGTAGTTTTCTTGAACTCCTCTTTGTCCTATTCAGAAGTTTGTTAATTTTCTTAATAGAAATCTATTGCCTACAGTAATTTTTTTAAAAACCTAAAAATATCATGTTGAAAATCAGTGTTTAAAATTTGAATACACTATATGCTCAGAGTGATGCAAAAAATTCTAGTGAGCACATATAGTTAATATGTTAGTATTTACTATACGTGCTCATTAGAAAGCATTTGGAAATTGCCAAAAAAAAAAAAAAGTGGAAGGTTTTTTTTTTAAGCAGCCACTAGCCCACTGACTTGAGATCTTCTTCCTCTGTCTAGTGTCCATAATTCTAAATGACCACTATTTTCACTGATATGTACAGCCATAGGTTATCAAGGATAAATATAATTTAAAAAAATCTCTAAATCGGTGCATCTCAAAGTGTGGTTCTCGGGTCTCTTGCATCAGAATTAACTGAGAAACCTGCTAAAAATGAAGATTCCTGGATCACAATCTAGGGCCAGTGGATCTTGGGGTGGAGTCTGGAAACCTGCTTTTTAACATCATTTCCAGATGATTTATATAGCAGAGTAAAGCTTGAGAACTACTTACTCAGTTCAACAATAGCAAAGATGTTTATCAGATAAACTGCCTCTGGTAACTTCTACTGACCAGATTAATCTCTTAAATTTCAATCATTCCTAAATTTACCTTTCATGTGCTTGGCAGGACATTATATCTCAGCATCCCCAACATATGTCAAATCCTAATGTTCTTAAAAGCTTAGATGATAAAATAGGTCACAAAGTACAGTATTAACCTATGTTAAAATCCTGGATTAGATAGCAAATAGAAAAGAATAAGGTCATTATGGTTGTTCTAGTTTGGACTCACAGAATGACCACTTATACCAGTATGAATTCCAATTTGATCAGCAAAACAAAAGATTATAGGTAAGACGGAGAAGACCAGAACACTAATTCAAAGATGTGGCAAAGTGAATGTAGTTATTTCATCATCCATCTATATACTTAATCTATCATTCATCTAGATATTTATTTTTATACTTCCTACATTTTAACCACCAAAGTGAAAATTATATGGATTTGAATTACGAAATTAGATTTTCAAGGCGCTTGAAGGATTACAGAATCTCTTGACCTGCAATGTGGAAAAGATTTTTAATTTGATCAAAGATGTAATACACTTTTCTTGAACAATAGGGTCATTCATATACCTTCAATTAACCATTCTGAGAGACTCAGCCAAAGAGAAATAGAAGAGTGAGATCACGTATTTTTCACCCATAAACTAAGAAGAGGTAAATATTCCACTGAAAGAGACATTATGAAAGTAAACACGTAAACATTGTCATAATAAAGATGTAGGATTAAAGCAAAAATAAGTAGCTTTATTTTTATAAATAGGATCATTCCTCATGAAGGAGGACTTGAGAAGCTATGGCATGAATTGTTCTGTAAACCTGAGGATGCCTGTCGCCCTTCGAATTCATCTGTTCTGTAAGTTGGACTTTGTATATGAGTTTTTAAAGTAGGGTGGGTCTTTATGTTATCTGTGTCTGAAAATCAGGATTCTCATTTGGCAGAAACAGTCAGTTAGACTGGCATTTTCATGTTCTGGGCCAAGGGTGTTAAAATTTATTTTTGTCAAGGGCTGCCCTGGTGGCGCAGTGGTTGAGAGTCCTCCTGCCGATGCAGGGGACACGGGTTCGTGCCCCGGTCCGGAAAGATCCCACATGCCATGGAGCGGCTGGGCCCGTGAGCCATGGCCGCTGAGCCTGCGCGTCCAGAGCCTGTGCTCTGCAATGGGAGAGGCCACAACAGTGAGAGGCCCACGTACCAAAAAAAAAAAAAAAAAATTTATTTTTGTCAAATGCTGAGAAAAACCAGCAAAGGAAATCAAATGGATTTAAAGCTTGAAAGCTTTAAGAAACAGCTCACACCAAGTCACTACATCCAAAATTTCTTTTATATATGCATCCATACATTGATAGGAGGCCGGAAATAAATCCTAAAGTTTGATAAGTGAAGAGTTGTATCAGCTAAGGCAGGACCAGTGCATATATGAGACAGGTTACTAATCTAGTCAACGGGCCACCTGTCAAAAATTATTCCCTTAGCCACCATAAAATTCCCACAAAGATGAACTAATGTAATTAATAATGCAAGTGAGATATTGTGTCCAAAAAGCTACTATTGAAATTTAAATGTATCCACAATTGTATTCAATATTTTCAGGAATGAGTTCATTTATTTAGTAGTTTAAGTAAAGTTTCAAAGGTGGAGTTGTATACGAACACTACCAGTTCAAGAGAGGACTAGGTCCAGTGGCACAATGTACCTTCTATCAGTACCTCTAAAGCGTGACCTTGCGTTAGAATCACTCGAGCCTCCTGAAAACACTGATTCCAGGTGCTCCCTCAGATATTCTGATTTGGCAGGGCTGTGGCCTGGAAGTGTGCACTTCTGACATGCTCCCAGGGGATGCTGGTCTAAGATACATGTCGAATAACACCATTCTAGATGGCGTCTAGTACCAAAGGGTCAGAAAGTCTAGAAAATAAATGCGTCCAACTTCAAAATTTTACCCAATGGTAACCATAATCCAGGCTTCAGATGTAACTTCCAAAAGCTTCTTATTTCTAACATTCAATTGTAGATGTGATGGCTATGAACATACACTTAAGTACCATTGAGGTGCATTAGGATAAAGAATTTATAAGATAACTGGATCCCCCCCAAATCACAGAAGACTTTGCAGAAAAACTTAAATCATATTAATGAGCGAATCAAAAAATTTTACAAATTGTGGGAAAACACTTTTTAATTAATATTTTAAGCAAACTTTCTATATGATGAGACCAAACACATGCAATTTGTTCATTATGTACAATAGTCACTTAAAAAATATAAAAGTGATCTAAATCTTAACTACTCAAACTTTTGAATTAGTCACTTGAAGAAATATAATAAAAGAGAAAGGTGATATATTTTTACACCTCTTTAGGGAGCAGCACAATGCTGAGTGTTAGAGCCTGAGGTTCCAGACCAGCTTTCCCATTGAAATTTTCCCAATTTTGAGCAACTTAATTTTTGTTTGTTTAGTGTTAATGGTGTTAGATTGACTGGTCTCTAAGAATCCTTCTAGCTTAAATTCTGAAATGACTCCTTCAAACCTGCTACCAAGTTTATCTTAAAAATAAAATTTGCATAACTCTTTTCATTAAGACTCATTCAAAAAGTCTTATCTTAATGGGCCAAAATTAAGTATTACCTACTTCTTATTAACCAACTATTCAATTTTCAGGGCTCCATGTGGCGCTGTATTGTATTGAAAAATGAAGTTTTTCCAACAGCACATCATACACGACTGCTCTGTGTAGTGAGAACTATTTTCTGCTTTCCAATTGGAAAGTTTTTTTGTGTATGAGATATGAAATTGAGCTTACTATACATAATTGCAAATGAGCCCACCTGAGATACTGGTACATGCTCATAACTTAAAGTGTCAACAACTGGAAGAGAACAACAAATGTGAACGTAAGGTAAATTACTTAACAACCTCCACTATGAGTTCTCCACATCTGAGCATTCAAATTTATAAACCAAATTTTAAATGGTGTAACATCCTCACCGAAGCATGGAAAATTATTTCTTGCATCTTTTGATAAGAGCTTTCCTGAACATGACAGTTATCAATTATCCCTTTAATAGCAAATAACATTGCTGAATTATCTCCTATGATCTTACTGTACAAGATTTGCCTGTTTCTGTGACACATATATTTCCTAAACTAGAATACAGACTTCCAGAATTTTAGGAGATAATTAGGCTACTAAATCAATGTTGTAAGTACCTGTAAAGTAATAAAAAAGTAAGCCTTTATCATTATTAAAAAAAATTATCTCACTCAAGTAGCTGATAATGTGATATCTAGATGCACGTGCCACCTGTGGCTCCAATTCCAGGTTGCTTTTTTTCTTTTTTTTTAACAAAGTCTAGCCTATTTCAAGTTATATTTGTCTGGTCATTGAGATCAAGTAAAAACAACCTGAAACTTGTCTCCTCATGTGACAGCCCATGTTTTACCATGAGAAGTTTTGAAATTCTTCTAGTCAGTCATGATGGGATTTTTTCCCTTTCAATACACAAAGGCAAAGGTCAAAGTTGATCATTTTAGTGTATTTCTCTACCAATTTTTATAACCGAAGTTACAAGTCCTTCTTGAACAGTAACAGTAACCTCAAGCAAGAGAAAGCTTTTCCTTTAGGATCTGTTTCTCTACAGAGTAAATTCTTTGGGGAATTTCTAAGATTCTCTCCAGGTATCCATATCTAATTTCTTGCTCATCAATCTCCAAGGAACAGTCTCATCAACAGTGAGAGAATCATCTCCACGCGATTATCATAGAACACAGCATGGTCTTGGATGTTGAAAAATGCCAGCCACTCTTGGTCTAATATATGTTTCTCACATGAAAGGAAAGGAGGTGTCAGTTAGTAAGAAATCCCTCCCAATCTCCTAATATGATTTCTATGGATTATAATATTCTCAGTAAGATCTCTGTTCCTGAAGACACACTGGAAGCTACATACATAATTTCACTTTAATATTTCAATCTGCTACATGGAATAGATACAAAATACAAGATGAGATAATTCAGCAATTGCAGAAAGTAGTAGTAATGTTTGTATACTCATCATTACCATGAATGGCTGGGTAAACACATTATTCAGTAATCTGGTAAACCATTACCTTTCTTGCATATTAGATCTGATTTTGAATAAATTCTGGAATACAGGAAGGACATGTGAATCCTTCCAAATTGTTTGAATTTCATTTTAGTCTTCATTACAGAGTTTAGGCAAGTAAAATTAGGTAGTATGGAGAATTTGCACGTATTTTATTGACAGGGACATCTAATCAGTCATGTTGGACTTCCAGTATCTACTGGGGCAAAAGAAACAAACAAACAAACATACTCTTACTCTTCTCTGAGCAATATAAAAGCTGCTGCAGCTCACCCATGCTCAGGCTAAGGGCTGCAAGGTAGAGTCCACAGAACACAACAAAAAACACTCTAGCCCTAGAAGTCCGTCTACTGGGAGCAGAGGAATTTAAAAACATTATTTTCTAAGCTAAATTGATTTGCAGCTTTCAAATATATAGGATTATTGTGTGAGTAGTAACAAAAGTTTTTAGTACAGCAATATTTAATCATTAAAGATAAAAAGAATGAAGAATTTCAAACTTTTAAGTAAATATATCTATTTTTTTTCAGAGATACCCACAGTTCTTTAAGTATTCCTATTACTATAAACACAGGGAAAATCAGCTCAATATAAGTAGTAAAATTCAACTAGCCATTTTAATATAGAGTAAGTTTGTGGAGCTCACTTAAGAAGTATATGAGTTTTCTTTCCATTGGGCCCTTTCAAACAAGCCTTGGTTTATTCCAGTTGAGCAAACTTCCCAGGAACTCTCAATGCAATGACCTAAACCTAGCATTTGTAACATTAATCTCTAAACTATCACCTAAAGCACGGTTCCCCAAACTCTGGTGAATTAACTGACAACTTTTCAAAGGCATTTAATTACTGTATTTAATTTTAGATCACAGAACAGGAAAGACTGTCAGACTGATTTCTCAGATCTCTGCCTTCACACAGGTAAGATGTGACCACGCTCACTTTCTTGCACACTTAGGCCAGTGAGGCAGAATCTCAACAGGATGTAAGAGAGTGCTTTTCTGCAGGGGCTGTCCACACCACAAGCCCAGAATCAGCTCCACTAATGCCAATAAGAGGGAGACAACACAACACCCAAGACCATGCTGTGTTCTATGATAATCACACCAAGACTATCCTCTCACTGTTGATGAGCCCAGGAGATTTGTGAGCAAGAAATTAGATATGAAAACCTAGAGAGAATCTTTGAAATTCCCCAAAGAATTCACTGTTAGAGAAACAAACCCTAAAGGGAAAGCTTCTTCTCACTTGAGGTGACTTAAAATGTTCAAGGAGGACTCGTAATTTCGGTTATAAAAATTGGTAGGGAAATGAGTTTCTCCGAAGGGTATCTATTTCTGAAATACTCAGACAATGAAAGAAATGTAATCTCTCTCTTCAAACCATTGTTGGAGACTTTTAAATAAAAAAAGTCAACAAATACATATACAAATGGACATGGAAGTTACAAAACAAGTGTGCTTTACTTCTGATACATGATCCAAGGCATCGCTAAACTTCATTCAAATCAACTGCTTTTACTTAATATAGTAAAAAAAAAAAAAAAAGTCAGCTCCAATGCTTGCTCCTTTTAATATCTGCATGCAAAAAAGTAAGTCTGGGTTTGTTAGCTTCTGAAAAATAGGAAAGATTATATTTTTAAGATTCGCTTAGCACACAGTGCGCCTCTGAGATTCAATACTGTCTTTTTTCTGGGACGCGCTTCCCTTTGACCCCAGGGTTTCTTGCCGCAGCCTGAGTACGAAGGCCACCTTCAGGGGGGCGGGGGTCCTTACAGAAGCGCCCGTGGGCACAGTAACGAGAGCGACAATCTAGACTCTATACGCACTGAGGCTGAATAAGCTTAAAACATAAGGCAGTGTCCCCGATCAGGGTCGCAGGTGACACTCCAGGGGCAGTTCAGAGGCGCAAGGGCTGCTGCTGCTTCTGCTGCGTCCCGTCCTCGGCCGGTGAGCGGCGCGGGCGCTCGGGGCCTCATCGCCTGCCAAGCCCCACAGGACGCGCGCACGCGGGTCCGCCACCGTCGCGGGGGCGGGCGGACCCCCACCAGCCCCGCGACGCCCCATCGCTCGAAGATCGCCCTCCTCCAGCCCGCGTCCGCCTGCGTCCCTCGCCCTGCGGCCCGCCGGCCCCTACCTGCAGGACGAGGCGACCGCAGCGGCGGACAGCGGAAGGTGCTGAAGCGGGCGCGGCGGCCGGACCCGACCCGCACCGCCCTCTCCTCCTGCGCCGCGGGCTCCGAGGCTGCGCGGCCGGGCCGCGAGGTCTGAAGGGCGCGGAAGCGGGCTCCGCAAGCCTGGCAGCGCGCGCGGCACTCCGGGTCCCGCTCCGAGCCCCACGTGACAGCCACACTGGCCGCTGATTGGAGCGCCTGGGGAGAGGCGGGGGCGGCCCCTGACCCCCGGAGACTGTGCGCGCCCAGGTGGTTACCTGGCAACCGGGAGTCGGCTCTGAAGTTGTGGTTCCCAGGCCCTGGGTTAGGCTTCAGCAGAGTTTACAGGGAGGCTGAAAGTGGAGGAAAGAACAGTGAACCGCCAGCGTTCTCACCACCTAACAGATTCCGCCTACCGGGTTTGCACTTTCTAGGAAAATGAGTCAAGTATACAATAAATAAATCACCCCATCTTCTTGAGGAGCCTGAGGGAGGGAGTTGAGCCTTCTTCAGAGTCTAGGCTACACTGGCCTTGATGCTCACCTGGAAGGTGAGTACAGAATGCGGTCTCTTCTGCACTTCGTTATAGTCTGATTGGGCTCAAGAAGCTCTGTGCAAAACTCCTATGAATGCGATTTGTCTCTATTGGTGGATTTTATGTAGTTAATACACCTGCCCTCAAAGTGTGCAAACTGACATTTTCCTTGTGGAATCTGGTTGAATGGAAATGGCACTGTCATTCATATTTCCTTCTTTGTATCTCTGAAATATCTTCACTACCAATGACCTTTATCAAACACCCAGGAGAAAATAAACCTTCATATACTCGGAATATGTGTTTAATAACATTTACTGAGCTTTAATTATATGTCAGACTCTGAATAGTTAATAATTTTTTTGTTTTTTTAATAGCATTTTTCAGATCTTTTAAAAAATTAATTAATTTATTTATTTCTTCATTTTTGGCTGCCTTGGGTCTTCGTTGCTGCGCGCGGGCTTTCTTTAGTTGCGGTGAGCAGGCGCTACTCTTCGTTGCGGTGCGCGGGTTTCTCATTGTGGTGGCTTCTCTTGTTGCGGAGCACGGGCTCTAGGCACGCTGGGCTTCAGTAGTTGTGGCTCTTGGGCTCTAGAGCACAGGCTCCGTAGTTGTGGCACACAGGCTTAGTTGTTTGGCGGCATATGGGATCTTCCCGGACCAGGGCTCGAACCCATGTCCCCTGCATCGGCAGGAGGATTCTTAACCACTTTGCCACCAGGGAAGCCCCTGAATAGTTAGTAAATTATGTTTTGCCCCAACCGGCCAACCAGGGAAACTCCCTGGACGTAATTCTGACCCTCCTATGCCATACACTTTTTTTTTTTCATACACTTTTTTCTTACAAAGTATTCTGTGCAGACTGTTCCCTATCATGGCACTTAGCATTCTGTTTTGCAAATTGAAATTGACTTAAAAGTTACCTCTCCACATAGACAAACTTGTCAAAAGCTAAAATCAGTTCTTACAGGTCTGTTCTCTGCATTCTAATGAAGTGCCTGATGAATAGCAGATCTTCAATAAATGTTGGATGAATGGATGGATAAATAAAAAATTAAGCACATAATCTACCAGAGAAAGTATAGAGGACAACACCTAAATATATGTGGTGTGTTAAGTCCTAAAGTAGGGTTATATAAAAGTTCTGTGAGATAATTTCAGATGAGGGAAGGAGAAAATTTTCTTTGTTTTCAGAGAAACTCTCAAGAAGGGTGATATTTGGACAGGAACTTAAGAAACAAATAGATTTCACCTGTTGGAAAAAAGGACTGGACATACTATGCATCAGGAACAGCATGGCCAAAAGCACAAAATGGGGAAAATGCATGATTGATTTAACTAATTTTGACTTGTTTGCATTCTCTGGAGGAGGTGAAGGTGAGTATCTAAAGAGAAGAGGAGGGAAAGAAATTGGCAAAGGATTAAACTGAAAAAATAATAAAACCAGATTTAAGAAGACATTGGACTCCCTGATTAGGTTAGACCTGAGACCTTAACCTCTAAAACCAGAGCTTTTTCTTGAGAAAAGATACCTTACAAATGTTGGGGGTACATAAGGGTGCAGAGAAATGAAAAGCATGATGGAGTAGGGAAAAGATGCTGATGGCCTGAATTAAGATGATGAAAATAAGAATGATGGAGGGGAGATGGAAAGAAACATTTCTGGGAAAATAGACTGTCATTTTCATTTATGATCAGATATTTGTTCGGTACAGTGTCAACAATAAACATGAAGAGAAAAGGTTGTCAAAGACCCAATGTCTAGCTTGTTCCATCAAAGTCTTTTACAACTAATTGGTTCATAATTGTTTCAACTGTCCAGTTAAGAATCAGAAAACCAAATGACACATTAGAAAATACCTGGTTATGCATTCACAATTGAAAGATGAAGGTCTTGAGGCCTGGAAAGTTCTAGAATTTGTCAAGATCCTACAGCTATATTAGCAGCAGGATTGATATCATGATCCCAGACTCCCAATTCAGTACCCTCCTCCCTTTACCATGATTTGGTTCACAAGTTTTGAAAGGGAGGTTTAAACAATCACAGATATAGTTAGATCCAGAACCCAAAGAAATAGGATGACCTAATTTCTAAGGAAAACATCTTTTTACTGAGATTTTCATTCTTTTATTCAACAAATATTTAATGTGATGCTCTCATCTCACAACCAAAAAAGTCAGACACTCAGGCTGACAGTTTCAGGGCAGTCATTAGTTCTTAGCTAGAAGAGGGATTAGGGGAATCAATTGATTCTAGTCAATCAGTCTTCAAGGGTAGACATGTTCTGTGAGAGCAGTGGCTTTGAAAAGGTGTTCCAGGCCATTTAATGTGACAGGTGCATTTTTTGTGGATATTCTAAAAAAAAAAAAAAAAAAGCAACCAGGTAGAAATTCTTGAACTTAAATTTTAGGAAAATTTAGCTAAAAGGGCTTTACATTCACCTAAGTGAAAAGCTTTCTCACACTATTTTTAATGTAAAAATGGTAAGAGAACAGAAATAAGCATGACAAAAAAAGCGATCAAACTGATATGCAGTAAACCGTAGAGAGCTAAATACTTAGAGACTTACTGTGTATAAAAACACTGGCTGAAACCAGATTGCACTGGCTTGAGAGAGACAGCTGTCATAGTTTTCAGGGTTTTAGCAACCCATTGCTGTACAGAGCTCTTATTAAAATTAAGTGATATAAACTTATAATTTTAAAATGTTTTAAAAACAAATACTCAAAGCTCATCACTTTCTAATTATTTTTAGTATTTTATCTGTATCTATGTTATTGATGTTATTTATGTCTATTTATGTCTAAGTCTGCATGGTGGAAATACTATATAATATTGTATGTTTCTTCCCAACTCATCACTCCATGATGTGATATTTGATGCTTGAAACTAGCCAAAATCAGTGTATTTACAATCCCCAAATCAGCAAATGCTGCAAATCAGGCCGTGATTCATGGTTTTGTTGACTGTCTAGACCTACACTGTCTAATAAAGTAGCTACTAGCAGCATGTGGGTTTTTTTAATTAATTAAAATTAAAAAGAATGAAAAGTTTAGCTCCTCAGTTGCAGTAGACACATTTCAAGTGCTCAACAGTGAGTGTGGTTAAGTGGCTTCTGTATTAAACAGCACGGGTAAAGAACATTTTCATTATCACAGAAAGTTCTGTTGGTAAGTGCTGGTTTATTTCCAGAGTCAGAAAACTGTTCCTGGAAAGAGCCAGAGAGTAAACATCAATATTTTAGGCTTTGCAAACCATACAGCCTCCATCTCAACTCCTCAGTTCTGCTGTTGTAGCTTGAAAGCAGACAGACAAGACATAAATAAATAGGTGTGCTGTGTCCCCCAAAAACTTATTTACGAAAACAAGCTGTATTTGACCAAACAAGTTATTTGCCAATCCCTGGTATAAACTTAAGGAAATGATGGAGAAAATATTAATAATGCAATTCAACTGTAAAGTGTGATATGCCTATAGTTATTACAATATAAATAGCAAAAACATTTGAGGGACACTGCTTCTAATATTCAAAACCTATTATGCAAAGACGCTGGTAAGGTCAACAACTAAATAAAAAGCCTTCATTGTTGCCCTGTTGACTCATTAACATAAACAAAAATATCGATCAGCATCAAAGCACTATGTTCATTTGTCTATTGCAACTGTCATTCAGCTACAAATAGAAGAGTTTGGCAAAAATTCAGAAAGAATTCTGTGCAAATCAATTAGCTATATGGAATATAAAATATTGCATTATTATATGTAAACATGCAACACAACCTTTATCTCAGCAAAATCTGTAATAAACTTGTGTACATATATGTACACATTGTTTTATTCAGAGCACTGGTTGTTAAACATTCATTAGCACACCACTAAGAAGTCCTTAAATGTGTCTAAAAATGTGACACAGGGTGCATTATGATTCTTGGTGTTTCTAAAGCCATCAATCTATCTATCCATTGATTTGTCTTTATTTCTGTTTACCTATCATAACCTTGAAAATGTGCCACTCATCTCCAGCTGTAGGAAACATCAAAGATAGATGACCTCAGGTGTTGTGCTCTGAATCCACCACCACTGTGTCTGGCCAAAGCTGCACTTTACCATATGTACATTGTCCCTCAATAATTACTGTTTCATCTTGGCAAATGACTGCCTCCAGTTAACATTAAAATATCCCAATAGTGTACAATTGGCCCATCAGACTGAAAGAAAATTAGGTGAATACATTTTTTCTTTTTTTTTTTTGGCGGTACTTGGACCTCTCAATGTTGTGGCCTCTGCCGTTGCGGAGCACAGGCTCCAGACGTGCAGGCTCCGGACGCGCAGGCTCAGCGGTCATGGCTCCTGACGCGCAGGTTCAGCGGCCATGGCTCCTGACGCGCAGGCTTAGCGGCCATGGCTCACGGGCCCAGCCGCTCCGCGGCATGTGGGATCCTCCCGGACCGCGGCACGAACCCGTGTCCCCTGCATGGGCAGGCGGACTCTCAACCACTGCGCCACCAGGGAAGCCCAGGTGAATACATTTTTTATTTTAAATGGAAATGCTTTTTGAACATATATTTGCAGTGAGTATTGGGAGTTAATAGAAACTAGGCAAAATAATTCTTGTTTGCTTGGACAGCTTAGCTTATATCCTTAATGTTGCCATGAGCTTATACCCTTAATTTTACCATGATCCTCTTAAATAATATGTTTTTGGCTTATTGTATCCCAAATGGAAATCTTTTTTGGTATAAGATACAGGCAAATGTTATCTGAGATATTATAACTCTCTAAATCTAAAATTTCCTTAATATGGGCATTCCATTCCTGTGTGTGCGTTGCATATACATAACTATGTATCTAAATAAAATGTAGCAAAGCTTTATAAAGAGCACAGAAGAAGTGTACATATGAGACTGACACAGTGCAACAGACAAAGCTGAGACAAAATAAAGCAAGGTTGAGACTTCTGGTTATGGAAAATATGCCTTAGATCATCTTGCTGTGAAAACAAGACAAGATGTTGTTGCTATGAGTGGGAGTCCCACATGATGCAATTTGCCAAAAATATCTCAGAAGACTTTGGGCCCCTAAAACAAAGCTTTTTGTTCTGGGGATGACTGCCAAAAACTTATCTTTAATCCACAATTTTAATCTTTTAGTGACACCAGGATGAAGAGCACGTAATCATTTTTCACATGTTTTTAAAATTCTTAAGATCATCTACAATAATACGTGAAAATCTAGCATTTATAAAATCTTGTTCAGTGCGTGGCCAAATTTCCTTTGGCTATGCTTTTTGAGAGCAGTCGTAAAATTAAACCTTAGAGGATTTCTTCTGTGTTACTGTATTTTTAATCCTAGCCATCTTGCCAAAAGGAAAAAGAAAAAAGAGAAAAGAAAAATCTCTGAATATATATTTTATGAAATATGAAAATAATATGTTACATTGTGATTTTCCAGAGGGAAAACTTATAAACTGGTTGATTTTATGGCCTAAAAAAATTTTTCTAAGGAGCACAACAGTTTAATAAAGAGTATGTCCTATTTTTTTTTTTTTTTTGCATGTTGTTTTTCCACACTCCCTTGTCCCTATGCCACTCTGATTCCACAACTACATTATAGTTTTAGGTTTTTTAGAGATGAAAGAGGAATAAGAAAGCAATGGATCCAAATTCTCTTCCGGAGATGTTAATATTGAGAAACTTTTTTCTCAGAAGGAGAGTGTGGACAAAGTAATTAAGTAAATAAGCAAGTCGATCTTGAATGTCTATTAAGCAGGTCAGTGAACATCTAATACTTACCACTTACATAAATTGTTCCGTTAAATGAATGTTAAAAATTTTTAATTTATGGTTGATAAATTAATATTTTTGAAGACGGTTATATTTAGCTTTTCAAACCTTTGCATTGCATAATGCTTTATTTTTATGTTGAAACTTTGAGGCAAGATCCTTAGGGATTAATTTGTAGGTATTCTCGAACTCTCTAATTGCCAGAGTATTTTAGTATCATTGCTTTTGGTGTACAAATGGATTTCCCCCTCTAGTTCATGAAAACACAATTAAATTTTGAGAAGTGTGTTGTTCAATCATATGCCGTTTCCCCAGTTACAAGCATTTTACTAGTATAGAAGGGAACCAGGCAGATGTTATAACCAGTTCAAAAAAAATTCAGAATTAATGTATATGGTGAGTAAAGGAATATTGAAATGACTTTCAAATGGAAGCAGAAATTGTGTTTCTGGGAAAGAGGAAGAAGTCAGCTGAATCTTTGCCAGATAGGACAGAATTTACATATCTATCAGTTACTTACAATTTAAAAGAGAAGTGCAAAACAGCGCACAGACCATGAATAGGGTTGGAATTGGGCAGCCAGAAGGAGGGGCGATAGTCAACGCATGAATTTCCACTGGCTTTTCAACAGTTGTGCTGGTGATATTTAGGGACCTAGCTTTGTGTACATAATACACTCATTGAGATGACAGATATGTAGACTTTAAACTTAATCAACGTGATTGATTCCTAACATCACATGTAGGTTCACTGGGGGAAAAAAAGATAATCTCTGGTTATAAGAGAACTGAAATAGTGCTTAGCTTAAAATAGCATATGCATTGGCATGATTATAAACTAGAATTATCTGATAGATATCATTAAAAGAGGTTTTTAGTCTATCAATACACCACCGCTTTTCCCAAATCTTTATTGTCAAATTTACAGTGGTTCATAGCTGAGATTTTTTTGGTGATGGGAATAGATGGAGTGTATTATGATTATATATAATGGGAAAAGTATTAATCTCTGAATACTGAAACATCTTGGTGATTTTTTGCTTGGTTAAGGTATGGAGTTTAAAAATAAAGCTTCTGACATTATCTGAAAGAGTATACGTATTGTCTTAACAGGACAATCCTAATTTTTCTGATGATTTTTGTGACAATTTTGAGTTGCCACTAGGTGGCACTGCTGCATCCTTAGTCAATGTCGCGGTTGATTCCTCTTCCACCCCGAAGGCCGTGCAAGTTCTGTGAGGCCAGGCTCGACTTCTAGTCCCTTCTCTCGCTTCTGTTTGCTTGCTCGTTAAGTTCCACTCAAAGCAACAATCAGATACAACTTGTTGCTTGTTCAGCCCTGAGATGATATATTGATTCTGATAACTGTGATCCTACTTAGTTACTTGAGGACAAAGCAATGTAAGCTAAGCATTCGTCTTCCTCTCTCCCAGGGGCCAGCTGGCTCGGCGTTGTGTGTATCTGTAAAGCAGTGGGTCATACCTACGTCCCTGCTAAGTCGCCCACCTGGCAGCTCTCCTCCCACCGCCTGCCGCTGCACCGTGGTCACTGAGATGCACAGGCATGGTTCCCTGACGGGATGCCCTCCTCCTCTGAACGCAGCAGCAGGAGGGCGAATACTCAGCACCCTCAGTTCCTCTGATCTTTCTATCCCTTCACACTCCCCATCAGCAGCGCCCAATGCTGAAAGGTAGAGCAGACTTTCTGAAGGGCTGGGGTAACTAACACAGGAGCTGTCATGCAGGAGGAGAGCAACTTCAGACAACACGCTAAAGGTGCCTTTTCTCACCACCCAGAGGAAAATTGCCCAAGATCTTAAGTTACAACTTTTGCAGGGTTAGGGTTTTGAGTGATGGGCACACTGAAGTTCCTAACCTTGACGCTCCTTCCTCAGTACTGACTACTTCCTAAAACCCGCAGGAAAATTGAAAAAAAATGATTTCCTTGCAAGTCTGTGTGTATGTGTGTGAGAGTGGCACAGCTCTAATGCAGCCATTTTTTAATGGTGTCCAAGTGGTTTACAATAGCTAAGCATCTTTGAAACCAAGTATCAGTTAGATCCGTGCTTTTCAAGATTTTCACCTAAGAAAAAAAAAGGCGCATGAACCAGAGGGTTCTGTGACTATCACATTTTTTGGAAGTTTCAAAGTATATTAGAAATTAATGAGAATTTCACGTTCTATGCCATAAAAATGTCTCCATATTTTTAATTTACAAATATTTTTAATTTATGAAATACGTTTTTAATAAAAATTTACTATTCACTAAAACTGAGGTTTCAGGAAGACGATTCTCCCTTTTTTCTGGGACCTTGAATGTACCCCTAAGGTGAAAAACCAGCCATCCTGGTTTGCCTGGAACTACAGTGTTTCCTGCAACACAAAACTTTCAGGGCTAAAACCAGAGCAGTCTGGGCAAACGGGGATGGTTGCTTACCTTATATGTGACTTTGAGAAGCACAGATAGGACAGGGGTTAATATCGTTTAGGAAGAGGGATCCTAAAAATTCTGCCTAGCATCGCTTCCCTATTACGATAGCAATTACATTCTGCTTTTTTGGTATGTGATCTCCGCCCTCTCCCCTGCCTCAGCGTGGGCACATGAGTTCAGCTGTCCACCTAGAGTACCCTGACCTCTCCCCACCATGCTTGGACCCAGTCCTTGTTAATAAGAGCACTTCGCTTCCTGCCCACAGCGATTGGTGCAAGCAGGGTCAGGGGACCCAAACAAGACTTGAGATGGGTACTTGGAGGCGGTGAGAGAAAGGCTTTCTTCTGATAGGGTTGCTAAATCAGGAGGATAGAGAAGGAGCTATCTTGACTCACATGAAAAGAAAAAAAAAAATCATTGCATGAAGAATGGAGGCAAGAGGGTTTACCCAGAGCCAAGAAACCCAAGACTTGATTTATTTATTTGAGCTCCTGCCTCAAGTCATGCCTAAAGCTGGACCCATTTCTAGGCTTTAAACCCTACAAGCCAATACATTACTTTTTAGCTTCAGCTAGTATAATTGGATGTATATAATTAGCAATGGAAGGAATCCTAAGATACATGCTGAATTTATTTTCCCTCAGTTTACAGAAGCAAAATTAAATATAGCCTCTTGAAGATTCAGGCTTCATAGCACGTGATTCCCCTGTGCCTTGAGGCCGTATTCCTCCAAGGAGACGGTGAAGGGTAGGTGGGGCGGAGTGAGGGGGATGGGAAAGCTAACCGTCAGCTGAGACTCCAGGGGGCAAGCCGTGTGCAATGTACATCAATGAGGGCTTGGAAGTCTCCAGGTCTGCTTCAGCAGGGGGTGGCGCCAGGTGTGCCAAAGGTGGGTGCAAAATGGTTCCAAGGAAAAGCAATATGGGAGATTTGCTACACGGAGCAGGGCCCTAACTGATTGAGTACGGTGCTGTCTAAGTCCTCAGGGGAGAGTGAGAGGTAGACCAAGATAGGAATCAGTCCTACAGCCTAGGACCCACATCATGAGGAACCAGGCTCAGAGACTCTGGATAAGCCCGAAGATCAGAAGAGATTGGCCTGAGGAAGGGAAGGTAGGACCGTGAGAGCCTCTTTTCTTGAGGGAGGATTGGTTTGGCATTTGAATGGGGAAAAAGCCCAAGGAGGGGACCAGCAGCTGCAACCCTAAGACGCTGGAGAAGGCAAAGACCTAGAAGTGCAAAACATGGCAAAGAGGGCGGTTTTAATGATAGCTTCCTAAACTGTAATTCCCAGAAAAATGTTATCTTTACAACTGAATTCGAATTCTAGTGATTTTTCGTAAAAATAACTTTTTATCTATATGCTCATTCCCCATGTTGAAACTCCACTCTCCGTTTGGACATGTATGTTTACTGGAAATTTACAATTCCACCTGTGAATGCATTTCTATAAGCCTTGAAGCCACAACTGAAGAGCTGCCTCTCTATCCCTCTTCTCCTGTGCTTTCCTTAACTTAAAAAGAAAAAAGCTCAGTTCACAGAGCCATGAAACATGAAAAGAAACAAGCTCGATTACTGTTGTGAACAAGCAGGCATAGCAGCATAAACAAGCTATTCCAAACGTTTTCACTGCCTGAGATTTAAACGCCGCTCCTTTGAGGTTGGGTTTCCACGTATGTGCTGGGACTGTCAAGTCAAAAATTTTATCGTTTCACAGATGTTTTAATGAAATAAAAGGGCATCTAAGAATAACCTGAAGCATTAAATGCTTTCATTCTATCTCCCTGGTTTTTAACAAAACAAAAATTCAGGTCTAATTTATTTCAGATCATTAAAAGGATTAAAAGTTCTCCACTGACCCTCTGCTCCCAGGTATATCAGCACAACCCACTTAGCATCCTTGCTGTCTTCACCTCAGGGTGTCCTCCTTTTCCCTTTTCTTTCCCTCTCCCCACCCCTATCCTGAGAATCTTAGTGTTGTAGAAGGAAAAATGAATATATTGGTGTCCCTGACTTTCTGGAGTTCTTTTTCACTCAGAGGAGGCGGTGACATGCATAAAAATGCCAGCATTTTTTGAAGCCTTTGCTCTCTATTTGTATGACTGTCTGGGTTTTATATGTCAGTCTTCCTTTCCGTTCGCTGATGTGTTGAATACTTTAGCTCCCAGCACAAGGTCTTCCCCTCTAGTCCTTCTTCTAAAATCAGGGAGCTCAACATCCTTTCGGGTGGCCTGTGCAGCAGTCAGCCCGTCACATTCACCCCCGACCTTTTGCTCTAGTGCCCTCAGCTCTGCACTCAATGCATCTTTGGGTCATCAGCGTTAAGACTGGAACTCTGCAGGGTCTAAGCTAACCAGCTGGCCCACCAGTCTTATGTCCGTACATGTGATGTTTCATTGCCTGTGTTAACTTGGCTGGGCAAGGGTGTGACTGGAGAGCTGGTGAAACATCATTTCTGAGTGTGTCTGTGGTGGGGCTCCTGGAAGAAATTAGCATTTGATTCAGTAAACTGAATAAAGAAGATCCTCCCTCCCCAATATGGGTGGACATCATCCAGTCCGTGAGGCACCTAATACAACAAAAAGACAGAGGAGGGGCGAGTTCTATCTCTCTGATCGAGCTGGGAAGCCTGTCTTCTCCTGCCCTCGTACATTAGTGCAGGTTCTCAGGCCTGTGGGCTCTGGGATGGGCTCTGTTGGTTCCTCTGATTGTCAGGGCCTCAGGCTTGGACTGAAACGCACTACCAGCTTTCCTAGGCCCCCAGCTTGCAGACAGCAGATTGTGGGCCGTTCAGCTCCTGCATCATGTGAGCCAACCCCTCAAAGCAAATCTTTTTCTACATATGTATCTATATATATCCCATTAGTCCTGTTTCTCTGGAGACTCCTAATCCATCCAATGTGTGTGTGTGCGTGTGTGTGTGTGTGTGTGTGTGTGTGTGTGTGTGTATACAGAAACATGAAACTCTGGATCAGGGAACAGAACTTTCATGTACTCACAGAACGTCTGTCCCCCACACCCCAATTCCCCGTGGCGAGACAAGGCAAGAGGCAGACTTATCTGTGTCTGCAGGGGTTTGTATCACAGCAGAGAAACTGAAATCATGAAACCCAGAGTTTACATTGGAACTGCTGGCATATCTTCCCAACCTCCCCTCTGGAGAGAGAGAGAGAGAAAGACACTTTGTTTTTCACTCTGGAATATAAACAGATCCTCTCTTGGGGGAGGATGGGAAGGTCTTTACTGGAATGTAGGAAATTGACTCTGGGGGAAGCAAGAAAGCTGTCTTTAAATTTTATTATTCATAAAATGTGAACGGTTGTCTCTGGGGAAGAGGAGACATTCTGTATCTTTATAGTATGTCAACTTGCATTGTTCAGAAAATCCTGGCCATGTAGGAACATGTAGAAATTCAGGAAGGATTGTCTTCTTGCAATCTATACCTACACGACCTCTAAAATCTCCACACCGAACATCTCAGTTTCTGACTACCTGCTCCTGTTTTTCTAGCTCACTTATTCCAGTACCCAGACTCTAACAGACTCTAATTCTTGCCTTCTTTAAGATATCTAATTCACTTTTTGATTTGTTTGTTTATTTATTTTTCAGTTATCCAACCCACCATCTGCTACTTTCACTTCCCTTTTAACTCAGCCTAAATTTCATGTCCCATTGGTATCGTTAGTATCAGTGTCCTGAGAATTCCCTTAGTCCCAGGCAAACCAAGATGGTTAGTGGAATTTATCACCAAGAACTAGCTACGATAACAAAAACAGCACAATGGTTGCAAAGCCTCAGCATTTCAATTAAGCTTTTGGAAAACGAGAAGGAAAGGAGAGATTTGAGTCATAATTTCACTAAAATGCTTTTTTTGTGAAGTATCAAGGCCGGTTCCGTTTGAAGATCCGCAATCCATCCATGTGGTTAGGCTGACCCCTGTTGGGGATGGGCTCTCAACCACAGTCACTTGAGAGGTGATCAGCGAGCTGTATTTTTCTTTTAAAGTTTTTTATTTCCTTTTCTATTCAGAATGAAATACGCCTCCCATAAAGTTTCTCCTCTGACGTTAAACACACGGC
The DNA here is from genome assembly GCF_949774975.1 of Lagenorhynchus albirostris. Classification (NCBI taxonomy): domain Eukaryota; kingdom Metazoa; phylum Chordata; class Mammalia; order Artiodactyla; family Delphinidae; genus Lagenorhynchus; species Lagenorhynchus albirostris. Next base: position 29,464,127 of record NC_083115.1, on the reverse strand, counting down.
GGAAGCTCTCTGCAGTCGTGATGCTGACGTGTTTTATGGGCCTGCCGTGGAACCGCAGAGTGGCGAAGATCAGGCCTTCGGTCCCCATGTTATTGTTAGTTATTAGCAGGGAGAACCCAACAAGATAGTTAATTTGAAATTGGATCTCTAAGTGCTCGTCTTTGCATCTGGTGTGTCCTCGGCCTTGACATACTGTTATCCCAGATTTCTATGTGTGTTTCTCCTTTGCTTCCTTCAGATCTCTGATTAAATGTTGCCTTAGTAGACAGCCCTTCTTGACTACATTGTATAAATGGCATCTCTTTCCCTGATACTTTCTATTATCCTTCGCCTACTTTAGTCCTCTTTCGACCAGTCAACCACACCTGAAATCTGCTCGTCTCTCTCTCTCTACCTATCTATCTATCTATTCATCCATCACTATTCCCACTAGAAAAAGGCAGGGGCTTTTCCTATATTGGTTATTGCTGTATCTATAGCATCTCAGACAGGACGCCTGAGGGTACCAGTAGATGCACAATATATATTTCTTGAATGAATGAGTGAACGAATGGTCAGTGTTTCATTAACATAAAGCCAATCATCTGAAAGACATTGAGCGGCCAAAAACAATGCCTAAGTCCTTGCAAAGGAAAGTGGTCATTAAAAGAATCACACTGCAGAGTGTCTTTCCACAAGTTAATGGCCTAGTTACCTAATTTCACAAAGTGGAAACAGAGTGGTAGTGGCAGCATGTGTCACTCACAGGTCTCTGAATGCAACTTTGTTCATAAACAGACTTTGCTCTTGTTCTTGTTCTTGCTATTTTTCCTTTATCAAACTGAACTGTAAATTCAGGGCAGTGATTCTTCTCTCATTTATCTATTGACGTTAAATCAATATTAAGACTTTTTAATAGCCTAAAATATTATTAGGCATATATATTATGCCTTTCAAAATATGTTTACTGCATATAGATTACTCATGTTGTCCTTACTATATTCTAGCTAAGTTGCCACTAGGCATATTAAAAAACTATCTAGTGCTTATACCTGAGGCCATACAGACAGAGTAAACCATGCTACACATTTTCAACACTGGACAGAGAATAAAAACTATTTTTCTTGTTAATATTCTTTGATTAAATAGGACTTAGATAAACATTTTTGGACTTTTAACTGAAAATACATCTAAGAAGATCGTAACAGCTGACAGTGCTTGAGAAAAGTGGTAAAAAGCAGTGCTTTAAACTTCTATTCAACTTCTTATTCTGACATAATTTCAGACTTGTAGGAAAGTTGCAAGAATATTGAAAAGAATTTCTCTAAGCCTTTTTGTTTCTTATAAATTTATTTATTTTATTTATTTATTTTTGGCTGTGTTGGGTCTTCGTTGCTGTGCGCGGACTTTAGTTGTGGCGAGCGGGGGCTACTGCACTTCGTTGCAGTGCACGGGTTTCTCATTGCGGTGGCTTCTCTTGTTGCGGAGCACGGGCTCTAGGCACGTGGGCTTCAATAGTTACAGCACATGGGCTCAGTAGTTGTGGCTCGCGGGCTCTAGAGCTCAGGCTCAGTAGTTGTGGCGCAGGGACTTAGTTGCTTCGTGGCATGTGGGATCTTCCTGGACCAGGGCTCGAACCTGTGTCCCCTGCATTGGCAGGCGGATTCTTAACCACTGGGCCACCAGGGAAGCCCCTCTCTAAGCCTTTTATCCAGGTTCCCATGTTAACATTTGCTACCTTTGTTTTGCTCTATTGCTCTTTTCTTCTCAAATATGTTACACACGCACACCCCCGGAGTTTAATCTTCTCTCTTTGTATATGTGTTTTTCTTCATTTTTTTGAAAGTAAGCATCAGACATGATGCCCCTTTACTCTTAAATACTTCAGTAAATATTTCATAAAAGCAAAGATATTCTCTTTCTAATCAAAGTACAACTGCCAAATAAAAAATTAATATTGATATTATGATCTAAACTACAGACATTATTCACATGTTGCCAGTTGTTCCAATAATATCCTTTATAGCAGAAGAAAATCCTGGTTCACACTTTGCCCCCTGCTGTTCTGTCTTCTTGGTCTGCTTTAGTCTGAACACTCCTCAGTGTGTCTTTGTTTTCATAACCTTGATAAATTTGGAGAATATAGGCCAGTCATTTTGTAGACTGTCCTTACACTTGCTTTTATGGGACACAGCCGTGTGATTGGGTTCAGTGTCTGCATTTTTGGCAGGAATATTGCAGAAGCACAAGATGGCATGTGTCCTATTGCTAGTGATATTGACTTTGATCATTTCATTACAGTGGTGTCTGCCCGTTTTCCCCATGGAAAGTTATATTTTTTCATTGTAATAAATAAGCATATTATGGGAAATAATTTGTCAGTAAAGAATATAAAATTCCTGTGACTCATCAAACTTACTTTTTATCCACTAGTTTTAGCATCTGTTAATGATTCTTTTGAAATCAATTATTACTATGATGGTTACCAAACGGTGGTTATCTAATTCCATAACAGTGCTGCTTTAATCAGAAATAAGTTATTATAGAATAGTTTTTTATCTTTTCATAGTTTAATTATTTTCTTAATGGATTTGTATGCTCTCATTTTTTCCCCACTGCTAGTTTCCCCACTGCTATCTAAGGGATCCGTAAAAATTGCCTAGGTCATTTGGTAAAAAGCTACTGATTTTATAGATCATTTCCTTCTTATAATAAGTAATTGTTTGCATTAGCCATATTATTTTAATATTTTAAAAAGTATAGATGCTGTCTGTTTTAAGAGAGCAACTTTTTTATATGTAAAGGGATATCTTAGCCCTACTCACTATCTTGGGGTTAGGTTCCTTCACTAAAGCTTAAATTTACCGGGCATGGGTTGATTTTTTTTGCCAAGACTCTGATATTAGCAGCAGGGCGCACGAGCTGTCGATAGAATTTTTTTTTTTCGTCACAAGTGGCATTCATCTTAATTTCTTTCTTTTTCTTAACTATATGACACCGTGTGGTAAATATTACATGATATAGCAAAGAGTTTCCTATAACTTTTATATTATGACTCAGTTAAGGACACTTTAAAACCAACACTACTGGGCAAAGAAGTTTTTAAAATTATATATCATTGGGTAGTCTTTGCAATGGCATTTAAAAAATTTACTAACCTGACTAGCTAAATAAACTAGACTCTGCTCCTATACTAGAAATTTTTCTCTCTATATATGTATTTCTATGTATACATATAGTATGAGGATATGAAGGGTGAACATAATATTTACCAATCTACAAACACTACCTCTAAGTTTATACACACTTTATCTCTGGATATTAAAATGTCATAATTGCTAAAGTTTAATGACCCTGTAAAGAGGAATGGAGTAGGTCTTCATCTTTTAAAAATATATATAAAGTAGTGATAGTACCAAGAAAATTTGAAAATTATTTTGTGATAAAATGGGAAAATTTCTAGCATGGAACTCTAGATGCTGCCAAAAGAGCATTTATTGGTGGTTTGCAGATAATCATGTATAACTTCCACTCTATTATCAACACCATCATCAAATCATGCCTGTAGGAAGGCTCAATGAATACTTTTGGATGTATAACTTGTTGTTACCATTAGATGTGTCCTTCATATTTGTTCATTGGGTAAATTGTTTAAATTAATAGCACCTTAATATATTCAGTCCATGATTCTTGAAAATTCAAATTTAACTTACTTATTTTTGTTGTTGTTTCTTTTACTTTGGGTTGGCAAAAGTTGAGGAAATAAGTTGATTGAAAGGATGTTAGGACTCACTTGTATCCAAGATGAGCCTTGTTGGTGACACTGCAGTGAAGTAATACAATTTGTATCGATAGCAAGGGAGACAAAGGTATCATAATTTTGTGAGGCTAGAGACCACGTACACCTTTTCTCTCTCTTCCTTTATAGCTTTATAATAACTTTATAATTTTCTCCGCCCAATCCCACCTCACCTCCTCATCCCCTCCATTCCCATCCCTTTTCTCATCCCCTAACCCTTCTTGACCTACTTCTCTTATAGCTTAACTTGAACTAGTTTTTATGTTCAGAGATGGGTGTTTATAATACATAGTCTTCACAGATTAAGTATATTTATGAAGCTGAAGTGGAAGCTTTATTCTAACCATCAAGAACTTTTCGAACTGAACAAAAAACTCTCAAATTTATGGGAATACAAGGATTCAAAATATTCTATTTTTAAAATTATATTTTAGAAATTTAAAACACTCTTAGTCTTAAAGTATACTGTTGGCAGTGAAATAAACATATATATATATAAATTAATTAATTAACTGTTATTCTTCAGCCAATGCAATTTTTAACAAGACTGCAGCCGACAGATTAATAAGACGTCTCTAATTCTGATGAAATGATTCGTTATACAGCTTGTCTCTATTTTCATATAATTTAAAGATCAATGAAGCAACAGAAAAATAATGATGACGAGAGAGCTCTGTAGCCTCACGACTGTGTTCTGATCCTATTTTTTGCTGTAAGACTAACTAGCTTATGATTGTTGCAGTTTGCTGCCGTCAGTACAAACAATCAAATCATTTTTACAGTGTTTCTTACACTAGAGTCAATTTTTTTTTCCTGGAGTGATTTCTTTTTCCTGCTAGCTCTCCAATCTATTCTCTCGCCAGACTCTACATTGCTCAGGCACCTTTTTGTCCAAACGGATCCACACTCAGCAACAGTAGATGCCTGTCTGAATAGCAGGGAACACTCCTAAGGGTGGAAGTGAATCCCAATGAGAAGAACAGTGAATTCAGAGCCAGAGGCCAGAGTGCTTCCGAGTACGGTAGGCTGATAAATGACAAAGTCCTTTCCAGTCTCTCCTTACCCTTCACGCAGGTGACAACTTAGTGCTTCCTTGTCTCGGTGGAATTTTCCTGTAGCGGGTAAAGGAGATGTATGGGTACATCTGTTCCCTTTTGATGTGTAACCAACCAATCACCCCAAAATGCAGTAGCTTGAAACAACCATGATTGACAATTTCTCATGACTGATTGTGTCGTTGGTTCTTCTCTCCACAAGGGGTTGGCTGGACTCACTAGTATAACTGTGTTGAGTTGCGTTTGTCCAAGAAGGTCTCTCTCAAGTGTCTGGGGCTTCGGTGCCAGCCATCGGCGGAGGCATCTCATTCTCTCCCCACTTGCTGCCCAATTCCACGCCGTCCCTCTTTCTATCAGGACGTCCTGGACTTTTTACCCAGAAGCTCAAGGATCTAAGAGAGCAAACGTCAAAGCTTCCGGGCCTATTAAGGGCTAGTCCCCAAACCAGCAGAGTGGCTACTTCTGCTGAATTTACTGGGCAGGTCAAATTCTACTGGACAAGGCCAGCCTGCTTCAAGGGGAGGGGAAATTCCACCTCTTGATAGAATTAGAGTCATGCGCACACAGGGAGGGGAGGAATTGTTGGCAGCTCATTTTTGAGACTATCTATAAGAAAGGTACGTTATTTTTTAATGCTGCCCAGATTAATTTCTCCCATTTTTTTCAGTAGTCATATCCATTTTCCCTCAGGAAATTATTCTTCCTCCTCTCAATCCACGTGCTTTGGGTGAAGTCCCATCCCCAGCTCAAGTATAACGTATGGGACTTGGGTTTAGGTCATTCAGTGCATCGTATTACATTAACCACCGAGGTCAGGAGTGAAATGTGATCTCATCAAAGTCAAGTGAGTGCAATAAAGTTTGTTTCCCTGGTCATTGTGGGATAGAGAGCCTCATTCTCATCCCTAGTGGTCTTGAAGCTAAAATGGTGATGGTAACAAGAGATAATAGAAAAATCATCAGAGAACAGATACAAGCAAGAAGTAGAGCCCTAAGCTGGAGAGAGGAAAAACAGACCCTGATGACATAATTGAGTCCTGGATCTAGCTTGCTGAGGCCAGAACCCCACCTTGGTTTTCTCAGTGTTGTAATGCAATACATTTCTCTCTGTGTATAACGCCTGTGAGTTCACTGGATGGGAAGAGTTCCAACTCATAAAAGTAGAAAGTTAAAATTGTCTGCAATTCCGTTCCCTTCTTGGCCTCTGTAGCCCAAAGTTTAAACGCCTTGAAGAGAAGGGAGTGAGGAGAAAGAATTCCTCTGTTAGAAATATGAAGAAAGAAGGAAGGGTTTTTCCAATATTGAAAAAGAGGTTTTGTCAACTTGAGCTTGGGAGTGGGTGGAGGAGACATCAGTTGGGATCTGACATTGCCATGTGCCCTCAGGGGGTGGCCAGGCCTCAGAAGGGTTGACAGGGTAGTGCACATTGTGAGGCAGGACCCTAGGCTCCAGTGCACTCACTTTTCCAGAGAAACCCCAGCGAAGCGTGGCACGGATGCTGCAGAGCTGGCTGGCTTGAAGGACTCACGGAGAATGGGACCGTGACAGCTTGAGAGCAGGCTCTGAAAATAGCACACTGAGCCCCAGGGGTTCTGCAATATCCTCGCGAGGAGAGACCTTGGGACCCTCAAGGTCGAGTGGCCTGCCGTCCTGAGGGAGCTCAGCTTCAAGTTGATGTCAAAATCACTTTTAGAACATAAAACAATGACTTTGTGTACATTGGAATTTGTAGACTGAGATTTATGCTTATTAAGCACTAATAAAATACATGAATTAAAGCAAATCGTTTAACATTTCTGGGCAGGAGTGTTCTCCCATACACAAGCTGGAAGATGAGGGATCATGAAATCAAAATATCTTGTACGCCTATGATAACCGGAGATTATGTGTGTGGAAAATTTCAGTGAAAATATTGAGCACCTACTGTGTGTCAAGCACTATGCCGGATGCTGGGGACACAGTGCTGAGAAGAATAAGCCTGGTTCCTGCCCTCCCAGGGCCTGTAGTTTGATAGAGACGCAGACAATTAGAGATGGAACCACAGTGCAGTCGCTATGATGGGAGGACGGGCTATGTTTGGGGCATTTAGACGGTGGTTGTGCCCGTCCAAGTCTGCAGGTCATGGGGAGCCACTGAATCCAAGTTGGAAAATAAAGACAGCAGGTCTTTACAGAGCAAAGTGGGAAAGGAGGTTTGCTGGGGGCAAGAGTTGTTTTAAGCCGAAGGAACAACATGTTCAAAGGTCAGAGTGGAGAGAAAGCCTGGCAAATTACAGGATCCTGAACGGTGATGCACAGGTTGAACATAAAGATTGATGTGGTCAATGACAGCCATGAGAGGTAAGGCTGGAGGGCTGAGCGGACGGCAGCCATGGCACCAAGTCCCTTCTATGCTGCTTAAAATGTTTGTCTTGGGCTTCCCTGGTGGCGCAGTGGTTGAGAGTCCGCCTGCCGATGCGGGGGACACGGGTTCGTGCCCCGGTCCGGGAAGATCCCACATGCCGCAGAGAGGCTGGGCCCGTGAGCCATGGCCGCTCAGCCTGCGCGTCCGGAGCCTGTGCTCCGCAGCGGGAGAGGCCACAAGAGTGAGAGGCCCGCGTACCGCAAAAAAAGAAAAAAAACAATGTCTTAATTTACCAATTTATCCCTACCCTCACCTGCCGTTTCCCCCCTGGTAACCATAAGTTTGTTTTCTACATCTGTGACTCTATTTCTGTTTTGTAAATTGCTTCATTGGGATTGACATATACACACTACTATGCATAAACTCGATAATAAGAGCTACAGTATAGCACAGGGAACTCTGCTCAATACTCTGCAATGAGCTATATGGGAACAGAATCTAAAAAAGAGGGCATATATGTATATGTATAACTGACTCACTTTGCTGTACAGCAGAAACAAACACAACATTGTAAATCAACTCTACTCCAATAAAAATTAACTACAAAATGTTTGTCTTGGGGCTTCCCTGGTGGTGCAGAAGTTAAGAATCTGCCTGCCAATGCAGGGGACACGGGTTCGAGCCCTGGTCTGGGAAGATCCCACATGCTGTGGAGCAACTAAGCCCGTGTGCCACAACTACTGAGCCAGCAAGCCACAACTACTGAGCCCGCACGCCTAGAACCCGTGCTCCGCAACAAGAGAAGCCACCGCTCACTGCAACTAGAGGAAGCCCACGTGCAGCAACGAGGACCCAATGCAGCCAAAAATAAATAAATAAAATAAATAAATTTATTTTAAAAAAATGTTTGTCTTATTTTGATGTTTAGGTGAAGAATTTTAAACCAGGAAATTACACAACCAGATTCACATTCTTAGGATGATCAATTGGGCTGCTGAAGAGAGGATAAAATGGTGGGGGGAATTGTATGCTGTAAATCGAATGGTTTCTGGCAGGCCACTCCTGCTCTGAAATGCTGTTGTCACTTCCAGGCTGTCATTTCCGACTCTGGCCCAGATGTTCCCCGTCCAATTTACAGAATCAAAATCTACTAGCACTCTTTGGCGGTCTCAGGACAGCTCATTTCTTTCCCTATTCAGCTTTGCCCATCGTATTTGGCTCTTGTCCTCGGAGCTCTGCTAAGAATGCCACTGACTAGTCTCACACAGACGTGTAAGTCACTGCAGGATCTGAGCCTCACTCTGCTGTTGGAGAACTCCTCTGACTCTGCCCCAATATATAGCAGCATCATTATAAATTAATAGTAATAATCCACTGAATTCAGAGTTGTTGGAAGAACTGCATATGTGATGTTTATGCAAAGGACCTAGCACATAGTAGGCACTACAATACATGACTATTATTTATAGTTGATCTGTTCTTTCGAGCAATTCCATCCTCCTTGCCCTGATTACCTAGAGTAAATATATGAAAGGAATCAGGATAAATTTATACCATATTTAGGTCTATCAGCACAAGAGATAGTATCATACCTCAAATGTTGCAGTAAAAACATAATACCTGGCATCTCCAAAGACGCAAAGGAATAAAGAAACTTGAAAGTGATTATCTTCATTAAAGAAATATATGAGGTGTGAGCGAAGTGATGTGGCTTAAATGGGGCTGTGAAGGCTATATAGCTCCACAGCCACACAAACAATGAACCTCCTTATTTTACAGTTGACAGCAGGAGTACTAGATAGATAAGGGATGTCTGGTACTTCTACATTAAGTGTAGATCTCATCTGAATTGCATTTTCACTGTTGTGTTTCTGATGTCCTGAAATAATTTATTATGCTACAAATATGCTCATTTTTTTATCTGGGAATTCTGGAAAATTTTTGTATTTATGAAACAAGTAGAGAAGTAGAGTCATGGATGTAGAAAACAAACTTAAGGTTACCAGGGGATGGGGGGGAGAGATAAACTGGGAGATTGGAATTGACGTATACACCCTACTATGTATAAAATAGATAACTAATAACCTGTCATAGAGCACAGAGAGCTGTACTCAATCCTCCATAATGACCTCTATGGGGAAAGAATCTAAAAGCTACAACAACTACGACACAGTACTATGAGTTTGGAAGAGAAATATAGATTGGTTCATACTGGAAAAGAACTATCAAATCATTTTTATCCTTACTATATCTAAAGTAAATTGAACAACATTTAAAACTGCTTTAGTGGTGGAAAAAAATGATGTCTCATTTGCTTCTGGTAGTTGGACCACATTTCACAATAGACTGAAGGTGAAGTTTCTTAACTTTCCCCCCATCCTTTGGGGCATGTAGAATGGCATATCCTTCAATGAGCTTATTTTACATGCAGAATCTACATTTCTTCTTATATAAATTATTCTAACTTCTGCCTGTCACACTTTACTTTTACTATCTAAAGGGCATCTGCGATCTCTTAAACATTTTTATGTGACTTTGAAAAATGGTGTTGGTTGTGCTTATTTACATAATATAGCACATGTGATAATTTACAGTGTACTACATCACCTAACACTTTTGGATAAAATTACAGATCATGGTCATACTTCCTGATTTTTCATTTAGATCAATGTCAAACACTCTTAAAATACTTAAAAAAATTTTTTTTCTGCAAGTCTGGGAAGAAAGACACTAAATTTGAAAAGTTTTTTTTTTTAATTTTGAGGACAATCAAAATATACTAATGTTATCCATAAATATTTATTGTTCTTTGGCAACATTTTTTCTAAATTATTATCAATGAGCCATAGTGTACATCTTCCCAACATGGCTAGTTTTAAAGAGGAACTGTCTCTTATTCCATTTTGTCCTGATGGAGCTATCAAACCCAAAATTTTATGTTCAGCGTTCCCTCTGTCTCTCAAGTGGTAGCTCAGGGCTGGTACATGAGCCGTGCAGACTGATGGTAGTGTGTCAACCACTTGACAAAAGCGAGCAGCCCACAGGTGGTCACAAGACCTCCAGCAGAGCCAATCAGACTCCTCCATAGACTGTGGTACAGTGTCCAGAGTGAGAAAGGTCCTTTGCTGTAGGGCTTCTATGCTGGGAAAAGGTAATCACAGAAGATTAGTGCCATCTTCCATGTCACATGTAGAAAACAGAGACACCTTCTGAGGGATTTTACATCTGAGAGGCACAAAGTGCCTACCCAGGGAGGAGGAGAAGTGTAATTGGTATTGAAATGTGTTAAGACAACGTTACAAGAACGAATTGTTCTGTAGAGAGAAAGGAAAGGGTGGAGATATTCCCGAAGCAACATCCACGTGAAGTTCTAAGCTCATAGGCACCCATCACAAAAGATGTCCCTTATTTGTGATCTGTAGAGGAAGGGCCTCCGACGACAGTGAAAGGCAAGCCCAGGGACAGTCAGCTGTGAGTGTTGAGTAGGGTCACTGGCCAGAGCCACCAGACGTCAGGGCGTCACTCGGTTCAGTCTTCTGACCTATGACCCCTTTCAAGGTGTGGTGGAGTTGGGCCCCCCTGGTTTGAGAATAGAGAGCTGTTGATAGGAGTACACTGTGGGCAGCCTGGAGTGTCTGGAGGACGCTGTGGAGACTTCATAGAACCTGCTAGGGAGGTGTGTTCACAGCCTGCAGGTCTGCCTGGAGGAGACGCGCTGATCAGAGCCATCGCACCTCTCGTAGGTGTTATTTAGTTCTGCTTGTCCGCAGGCTAAGCATGGATAGCTTCTTCCCTGGCTGTGCCCCTGAGCTCCTGCACTGGTTAGGCAGTAGCTGGGAGGAGGGTAAGGTAACTGAAGATTTAACACGAGAGTGACCATCGCCCAATGTCTTCAAGACAGTGAGCTAAGCCTGGCATCTCCCAATAGATGGAGGGGGGTGGGGAGATAAAGACATCTATAATGAAGCATAAAGTGTTTTCCCTGATCCACTGAAATGTGAGGTGAGAGAAAAGAGCATTGGATGGAATTAGGAGACTCCTAACCGCTTCTCTGTCAACGATCGATGCTTTGAAGGACACATTAAAATTAATAATAATCATTCGAGTCTTAGGGTCTTGATACATCACATTCTAATTTCCCTGTAATGATTAACTTCAATTGAGTAAACTCAAATGACCACTCAACACTCAGAGGTTTGCTGTTATCACTCTCTTAGGTGACGTCTCATACTCGTCTCCTTTCTTCATGCCTTACACAACCCTTCCTTTTATTATTCGTAAAAGAGGAACTCATTTAATACTTAGCTGAAAAACAACAACCAAATGGAACAAAAATTGCTACGAGGGGCTTCCCTGGTGGCGCAGTGGTTGAGAGTCCGCCTGCCGATGCAGGGGACACGGGTTCGTGCCCCGGTCCGGGAAGATCCCACATGCCGTGGAGCGGCTGGGCCCGTGAGCCATGGCCGCTGAGCCTGCGTGTCCGGAGCCTGTGCTCCGCAACGGGAGAGGCCACAACAGTGAGACGCCCGCGTACTGCAAAAAAAAAAAAAAAAAAAAAAAAAAAAAAAAAAATGCTACGAGGGGGAAACTGTTCCTCTGACAAAGCCCACTGCAACATCCTTGTCTGTAGCTGTCCGCCCCCTCCTCCCCTCTATGGACGGGCATCCTGCCCCTGTTTACCTTCCCTCTCGCAGCTGCGATTTCTCCTGCCCCCCTGATTTAGTCACATAAGCATATAAGCATGCTCTGGAATCCACCTTCCTCTCATCATGCCTTTCTATTCCCAACATCCTTGCCCTGTTTCTCTTCTTCCTCTCAGAGCAAATTTTGTAACAAGATGCAACGTTTTCACTTTCCCTTTTCTTTCACTCTTCAGCTCAATCTGTTTGCTTCCATTCCCACCACTCTTCAGATATTACCCTTATCAAGGTCACTAGGAATCTTCAATTTGCCAGATTTAAAGAGTACTTCTTCAAGCCTTCCCTGACTTGTCCCTGTATCACCCCTTCTTTGGAACAATCTCTTCCCGCCCCTTCTCTCACTGTTTCCAATCACATCAGCCACTTCTCTACTTCACTGATTCCTACTCTTCTGCAGTACATCCAAGGATAATCCTCATATTCCTTCCTGGAATCTCTCTTTTACCCTCCCCGCTAAGTACGTCCTTCTATTTCTGTGGCTTTTAATAACATCTCTGTGCTGTGAAGACATACAAGTGCATCTGCAGCTCAGTTCAGTCCTCAGTTGTCCAACTGGCAACTTGACATTTCTGCTGGGATGCTTCACAGGCGTCTCAACACTTAACATGTACAAATGAGGTCTGTCCAGGACCTCTATTTCCTCCCTACAACTCCTTCATTTTAATAAATGGAGCCTGAACGGGAAACCCAGGAGGCATTCTTGACCCCTTTCCCTTCTTCAACTCACATCAATCAAACATCCCATTGTGTCAGTTTTATGTCCAAATTGTCTGTCCAGTTTTCTCCGTCTCTCCCATTGCTTCAATTCCAATCAACATCATCTCTCAACTGGCCTGGTTTTTCTTTTCCTTTCTCTTCCATTCCCCTTTTCACAATGCAAACAAAATAATCCTTTAAAAGTAGGAATCAGCTCAAGTCACTCTACTACTTAATACACATTAACATTTTCCCATTGTAATGAACCTGATTTGCAGACTCTCTACAATGGTTTATAATGTCTAATGTGGTAGGACTCCTTGCTGTCTCTCTAAACCTACATCCCCTCTCCATCACTCCTCACCAGCCATACTGGCCCACGTCAGCTTCTGGAACAAGGTAAACTCTTTTCCTCATAAAGTAAATCTGAAGTGGGACCTGAAATCTACATTTCTAACAAACTACCAGGTGATATGAATGCTACTCTTTCAGTTGCAAGGGCCTAGATTGACAACCAAAGCTTCAATTCACTTTTCTATTTATCCTATAGATGATATCTATTGGCCATCCACTTAGTGTGAAAACTACAGGGAGGAACGTAGGTAATGAAAAGAGAATAAGGCACTCTACCCAGAGAGGAGTGATGCTCTGATTGAAGGATAAGGTAAGTAAGCTAGTCACTCCAGGGAAAACGGGATCCATTTAAAAGGATGTGGAAGAACAATTGATTTGGAGATGGTGGATTATAAGAGGGCAAAAGACGCGAAAGTTCTGTCTCAAAAAATAGGTACTTCCACAGGTGAAGGAGAAGTAAATGACAAAGAGAAGTAAAGATACTTCGGACATAAATTATGGAAGATGCTAATTATAATAATAGGGTTAATAAAACTAATAGTAGGGGCTTCCCTGGTGGCACAGTGGTTAAGAATCTGCCTGCCAATGCAGGGGACATGGGTTTGAGCCCTGGTCTGGGAAGATCTCACATGTCTCGGAGCAACTAAGCCTGTGCACCACAACTACTGAGACTGCGCTCTAGAGTCTGCACTCTAGAGCCCACGAGCCACAACTACTGAGCCCGCGTGCCACAACTACTGAAGGCCATGTGCCCAGAGCCTATGCTCCACAGCAAGAGAAGCCACTGCAATGAGAAGCCCGTGCACAGCAATGAAGTGTAACCCTCGCTCGCTGCAACTAGAGAGAGCCCGCCCACAGCAGTGAAGACACAACACAGCCAAAAATAAAAATAAATAAATTAAATAAATTAAAACAAAACAAAAAACTAATAGTAGCAATAAAACTAAAATTCATTGAGCCTTTACAATATGCCAGGTGATTTCAAAACATGTATCTATTTATTATTTATGTACATAATGTATTTAAATATAGGTTTATGTATTATATATTTATACTTCAAGCCATATATTAATTATATATAGTATAATAAATATATATTAAAATTATAAGTGTATTATTTATTATATATAATATAAATTATTTATTATATAAGTTCATTTAATCTTCAAAATAACCTAGAAGTTGGTGCTATAACTATGCTGTTTTCCGGGGGCAGAAGTAGAGGAGAGAAGTTAAGCCACTTGCCCACGTTTACCTGTTTAGTCAGTGGCAGAGACAGGATATGAACGCAGGTGGTTTGTAGCAGTTGGTGATTACAAAACTCAGACTCTAGACTCCAAACCATGGCATCAGATTCCTTCTAACATCCTAAGCCTACCCAACTAGAATATATACTTCAAGTCGACCCAATGTTATTTATGCATGTGATGGTTTTAGAAGCTCTGCTCCAAACTAAGTGACTTCTGAGAGCTCTTGTAATTCTGAGGTTTTATTATAAAGCTTCTGAGGAGCATTTAGTGGCAGCAGTGGGTGCTTGCTCAAACTATAAGCATTTAATGGTGAGAGGATATTAACTAGAAAACTCCCTTTTTCCCCTAAAAATAGGGTGGTGATGGGGCAAGTGCAGTTAGAAAATATCTCTTGTGGGTTAAACATGTGAACAATACATGAAATAAAATAAGGACTAAAATGTATACTGAAGGGTCACCTAGCATAGTTTTTTTTTTTTTCACATATCTGAAGTGTTTGTCTTTAATTCCATATAAATTTCTTACAGATTATACCATCAGTTAGCTGAAGTGAAAAAGCAAAAGGAAGAGAAAGCAAAGCAAGATGCAGATGCCCAAAACAGAGCAAGGGCGAAAGAATTTCGTAAGGTGAACAGCGAGCCTCACAATTTTTCATGTCTAAGGCACATCAGAACTATAACTGATAAATGGAGGGAACTCCACAGAAAACACTAGAGAAACTTCGAGCCAAAAATATATGCTGACTTTCCACACAAAGTGTAAAGGTTTTTTTTTTAAATTATGTGTAACATAGACAAAATTATTTAAGTCAATTTTTAAGGAATTTCATGTTCTGATTCTTTCCAAGGCCAATCACCTTAGTTCCTCCAAACTCATAATCTTCAAGATAAAATAGCGCTCTCAGAAAGAACTTGTCATGTGAATCAACCCACAATTCTTTTAGTTGGGCTTCTTCGATCTCCAGTGGAATATGGACACACTTCAGAATGCCCCACCTGGAATCTTTGGGATCCAATTTCCTCAAGTGATTTACTTTAGGACCATATTTAGGGTCAGGGGATGGATCTGCCTGGTTCTGAATTTGACAGCTCTAAAAATGTATTAGGTTCAAATCATATTCACTCCTAAGCCATCACACCCTAGAACAGTACAGATGATTGGGATATGCCAATACCTAAGATAAAAGAAGTTTGACTGTTAGGTTTTTCATAGTTTACTTCGCCGCTCTGTCTTGTAGCTCTTTCCCACAGATCTAACAGGTAATTCTATGAGTAAAGGAAACCACGCAGTTACTCTATGAGGCGTTTCCAACGAAGGTTTTTTAAAAGATACACCAATGAGCCTAACTCAAGAGAGATGCTAACGTGATTATAAACGTCAGTTGCATAGAGGACAGTGCAAGAAACATGCCACATTCTTTAAAAGTGTGTGAATACAAACCAAGGCCATAGAATATAAAGGGCGCTGAGGCCTGATACTTTCCACACCCTTAAGTCTATGGGCTCTAAATACAAATCTGGTGTGTTTACAAAATAAGTATGGATACAGACCAAACATTAAAAAGCTGAGAACGGAAGTAATAATGAGAACAAACAGAAGAGAGGAATCACGTCACCATCTGGGGTTTCTGGTGACCTGGGGGATCTGACCAAAGTTAGCTATTTTGCTCTTTGACTTCCTCGTCTATTTTGCTTGTTATCCCCTCACCCCGTTTTTTTCTTCTTTTTTTTTTTTGCGGTACGCAGGCCTCTCACTGCCGCGGCCCCTCCCGTTGCGGAGCACAGGCCATGGCCCACGGACCTAGCCGCTTGGTGGCATGTGGGATCCTCCCAGACCAGGGCATGAGCCCATGTCCCCTGCATTGGCAGGCGGACTCTCAACCACTGCACCACCAGGGAAGCCCATCTTCTCACTATTTTTATTTTTTAAATTTTTTCTTTTCTCATTTTATATTTTGTTGCATTTTTGTGTTTTTTCTTTTTCTCATCTTTTCCTTTTTATTTTCTTTTTCTTAATTCTTTTACTCTTTTAATTTTTCTCGTTTTAAAATTCTTTGTGCCTTTTTTCAGTTTTCTTTTTATTCTTTTACTTTTCTCACGTTGTTCGTTTTTCTTTTTCTCAGTTTTCTTTTTCCTTTATTCATATTTTCTTACTTTTACTTTTTAATTTAGTTTGTAGGGGTTTTTTTTGTTTACTATTATTTTTGTCTGTTATTGTGGTTTGATCCCTTTATAATGACCAGTTAATTGGGTGAACTGTATTAGTCAGGGCTCAACAGAGAATAAAACCAATAGGATATATAATATATGTATTTTATATATACATATATATAATATGTATATATGTATTTTATATATATAATGTATACATATTATATATACTATGCATCGTATGTATTTTATTATAGATTATGTAATGATGTATTGCTATTATATAATAATTGTTATTTATAATTTTATATTATAGTATGGATTTATTATAGATTATATGCATATATATGTATGTATATGTATAATATGTATAATAAGGAACTAGCTCATAGGATTATGGAGGCTGAGAAGTCCCATCCCACCATCTGCCATCTGTGAGCCGGAGCCCCAGGAAAGCCAGTGGTGGGATTCAGTCCAGTCTGAGCAAAGTCCTGTGAACTAGAGGAGCTGATGGTATAAATCCCAGTCTCAGGACAGAAGAAGATGTGATGAGCTGTCCCAGCTCAACAACGAGACAGGAAGAAGGCGGAAAACATTCCTCCAGCCTCCCCTTTCTGTTGCCTTCGCAGACCCTCAGTGGAGGGGAGGCTGCCCACCCACACTGGGGCAGCGGAGCTGCTTTGCTGAGTCCGCTGGTTCAAATCCTCATCTTCTCCAGAACTGCTCTCACAGACATACGCAGAAATAATGTGTAATCTGGGTCCCCTGGGCCAGTCGAGTTGACACACAAAATCAGCCACCATGTGGACTTTGGGCCCGGCCTTACTTTGAGGGGTTTGGACCAGCTCCTCACCCTTTTAAACTGACCTTTTAGAAAATGGAGCGGTCAGCCCCACGCACTGCAGGGCCTCTCGGCCACCTCGGGTTCGACCCAGAAAGGCAGCCACCATCTCCTCAAGCCTGTTGGCGATGGTGGGTGCACATCCTGCCTGGGAACGCGGTGGCCGCGCAGATCAGTAACCTGGTTCTGCAGAGCTGCACCAAGCTCCGGAGACGGTCACACAAAGTCCAAAGCACGAAGGCCTTGAAGCCCTTGCCGTGCAGTGAACCAGTGGAGGAGGCTTGTCCCATTACCTCGTGGCCCATGCAGCAAGAAAGAGAGAGAGAGAGGCCTGAGGCAACCTCCACCAGATCTTGTCTGCTGTACCGTCCTGTCCTCAGGGGTGGCTCGTCCTCAGGGACTGTCGTGGCCTGATTGTCTGTGTCCCCCCCAAATCCATATGTTGATGCATTTGGATCCCCAGCAGATCCCCCATGGATATCCTAACGTGGCGGTATTTGGAGGGGGGCCGTTGGGAGGTGATTGGGGTCAGAGGAGGTGATAAGGGTGCGGCCCCATGATTACAGGAACAGGAAGTGAAACCAGAGCTTTCTCTCGCCACCATGTGAGGACACAGAGAGAGGCAGCCATCTGCCAGCCAGGAGGAGAGTTCTCTCCAGGAACCAGATCCACTGTACGTTGACCTTGGACCTCACAGCTTCCAGAACTGTGAGAAAGAAATATCTGTAGTTGAAGCCACCCAGGCCGTGGTATGTTGTTACAGGAGCTCAAACTCAGTGAGAGATCCAAAGCAGAAAACCTATTTTTGGAGGCTGATGGTGCAGGTTTTGGCTCCAGCAATGAATTCCCCCAGGGCAGCAAGCTGGGCACCTTCTGTGGCACTGCCCCACATGCTGCCCGGAACTCTTCCAGGGCGAAAAGTTACCACAGCCCTGCAGTGCATGTGTATGGCCTGGGAGCCATCCTCTACAGGCCAGTCAGCGGGTCCCTGCCTTTTGATGGACAGACGACAAGGAGATGTAGAAGCAGGTACTGAGTAGAGCAGACAGTATCCCACATGTCCACGGAGTGTGAGACCCGCTCATGAGCTGCCTTACCCTCACCCCCAGCAAGAGAGGCACTTTAGCAGAAACCATGAGCAACCATGGATGAACGTGGGCCTTGAGGACAGTCAGGCCTTGCGCCGAGCCACTTCCTGACCGCAAGGATCCCTGAGAGATGGAGTAATGGTGTCCGTGGGTTAGACACGGGAAGAGGTCCAGGACTCGTTAATGGAGCAGAAGTAAGACAAAGGCATGACCACCTGTCTGCTCCTGGGCTACATGAGATCCAAGCAGGGGGGCTACGCCATCACTCTGAAGCCCCCAACTTCAGCTGGTCCCACCAACACCTGCACTTCTTCCCCATCCTGCAAGGTACAGCGCAGGGTTTCTGCCATCCCAAAGCAGCAGAGTTTCAGCCAATGTGTCATTCTCACCTTTAATTCTTGCTCGAAGAAGAGTCAGAGTAGAAGCAACTCAGAAAATCAGTGGCTGATGAGGAGTGGAAGCCAGGGCAGAGGCCAGCAGCGCATCTAAAGCGCCTTCCAGGGCTTCCCTGGTGGCGCAGTGGTTGGGAGTCCACCTGCCGATTCAGGGGACGCGGGTTCGAGCCCCGGTCCGGGAAGATCCCACGTGCCGCGGAGCGGCTGGGCCCGTGAGCCATGGCCGCTGAGCCTGCGCGTCCGGAGCCTGTGGTCCGCAACGGGAGAGGCCACAACAGTGAGAGGGCCGCGTACCGCGGGAAAAAAAAAAAAAGTGCCTTCCAGCCTTTTCTCCTGCGCGGAGACGAAGACAACCTCCCTAGCGCACCCCCCAGGGTGGCCCTGTGCCTGCCTCTCCTCCACGGCACCAGCAGCCGTGTAGGAACCCCAGACAGTACCATCTCCCCCCAGGGCGTATCCTCCAAAGGACACTCCCTCCCCTGTGGGCAGCTGGTGCAGGCGCAGAACCAGTGGAATTTGCCTGATGGTGTGAGGTGTGACCCAGGCCCTTCTTCAGGTGATGTCCGGGGCTAGCAAGGGGCCACTGGGAGGTTTTTCAACTCCTCTGCAGACGCTCACGTTTCAAGTCGGCCAGAAAAACAACCAGCATCAAGTTGAAAGCAGACTGCAGTAGATCAAACATCACGTGGTGGGCAGCAGAGGCAGGCGAGGCAGTGATAAAATCAAAAGTGTCAGGAGGTCATTATGGTCTCTGCCCTTCACATGGAGCCAGAAGGTCATGAACTCCACGGAGCCCCACAGGGCGGTGCTGGAGATGAGGCAGGTGTGGACGAGGACGGCTGCGGGTGGGAGCAGAGCAAGAAGTACACGCTCTGTGTGTGCATCGTACACCAGCCAGGAAGACTTCGTGCGGTGGAGCGTGCAGGTGTGCAAACTGCCCTGGTGTCCCCTCCACAGGGCTCAAACTAAGAGGGTACCCAGCACCTCCATGGCCTTCAAAAGCATAACTGCTAAGCTTAAAAGTCTGCCAGGAGCAGTCTGGGACAAGAGGGGAAGCCATGTTTGTGCAAGAGGAAGGATGGCTCTGTAGAAATACACACACACACACACTCTAACTTATATATTGTGTTTAAATACAATAGTTAAAAACAAACAATAGTGCCCTGCTTTACTGTTACAGCTGTCACAAGGCACTTGTCCACGACTTTGCAAGAGAAGGTCTTGACTCCTTCAAAATTCTCTTGTGATCCAACCGAAAAAAACCCCAAACCAAAAACAAGACCGAAAAAACCAAACCCTTCCCTTCAAGGTGAACGAAAGCCTGGTGAGACTATCCTAAGAACAGGACTCATGTCAATGGACTGGGAAGGGGACTGTATTTGGGAGGTGTGGTGTTTTTTCTTGCTTGAGGGAAAACAAGGCTTGAGGGTCACATCTATATGATGAATATTGCTATGAAAAGACCATTCCAATATTTTAAGCCTAAAAGAAACAAACAGAAAATTAAACTAATCAGCAGAAACGATATGAGTCTTGTGGATGGCATTTCCACTCCCTGAAAAACCAGCTTGCTCCCCAGAAACCTCCCTTTCATCATTCATTATCCTGCTCGAGGATCCACGGCTTCTTCTTGACTCTTTCATATATAAATTATTTTGATTGGCTTTTATGGCCACCCATAAACTATTTCCATTCATGTTCTCTATGAATATTTGCATTTGCAACTAACATTTGTATAGCTCTTTAACATTTTCAAGGTCTTTTTCAAATGCATTATCTCATTTAAATTTGACTCAGACTTTTTTTTTCTTTCCTTCCTACTCCTAACATCACTGCAGTAGACTTCAGAATCCCTGTGGATGACCTTCCCAACACCTGTCCTCAAAGTCCCTCCCCTCCATACCAATTACCATCACCTCCACTGCACTTCGAAAAATCCACTCCTTTGGTCTTACCCTGGGCCTTACTCCCAGTTGTTCAACTTCTGAGATCTTGAGGTCTAATTCAGCAAAATTTGAACATAAGGTGCTGTCTGTCCCCATCTTTCAGCTTTATTTCCACTAAATTGGCTTTTAAACTTCATTCACACTTTTAGAAACTTTACCGCTTCTGTTCCCCGAGTCCCAATCTACTTTCCTTCCCTGCTGAGCTACAAATAGGGTGTCTCCGTTCCCTTCCTGCCCCCCACTTCCTCATTACCTATTGTCCTTCAAAGTTATCTGCTCCTCAACTTTGACAATACTCTTGCTCATTGTTGGAGGAGGTCATCGTGAGGACGGACGTGACTGGAGAGTTGAACCCAGGCAGTGGAGGCTCCTCACCCCCTCCCTGTCCTTGGACTGTACTTTCTGCCCACTGTTCCCACACTTGGAGTCATTTTCAAGGACGCAGCCTTGAGAGAGCAGTGCGTTATTGAGACCATCCGGATGGTCTGCATTGCTGAACCCGCTTAAGGGCTCTCTCTATAAACTCTGAAGAGTCTGGCGGGCAGGGGTGGACATCTGCTGGTCTTGTGGCCCCCGAGACAAGCCTCCTAAGTCAATCCACTCCCTTATTACACCTGCTACCTCCCAACCTGGAGTGGCTGCCTCTTCTTTTTGGTCTCTCTTTGTCCCCCATGTACGGGGGCCAGTTTCAAATTTCACCCAGGAACCCTTGACGTATTGAACCGGCACTCTTGTTTCACCAGTGACTTGATAACTGCTACATCCAGAGGGAACTTCTCAGCCCTCATCTTATTGGCTCTGTCTGTGAAATCTAATCCAGGTGACACTACTCTTTCTTCCCGACACTCCCCTCGCAGGACTTCCTCTGGGTTCTTTCCCTAGACTGAGATGCTACTCTTGCACTCCTATTCATGGACTCCTGTGGCCCACACTAATTAACGTCTGTGTGTTCCGATCTCCCACTGATGGTGTTCCTTCCTTTTCATTCTACATTCTCCCAAGATGAATCAAAACTGTGGCGATGTTGGAATGACATCTGACAGAGCCAGAAAAGGCTCACGCAAACTCCAGTCACTCTGTGCCTAGGTCAGACCCCTGAAGTTTGCAATAGAATGTGGAATGAAACGCCTCCACCCATCTCAGGATTTAGCTAAATCCTCAATTTTGAGTTCGGTGGTGGATTAGAACCTCCATATTCTAAAAGAGAAGTGCTAGTCTCATCCGCACAGGACTTGTGGAGAGGTGGCCCAGGCAGTGGGGTTGGAGAAGAAGGACGAGTGGGGAGATGGTTTGGAGGCAGAATCAATCGTAGGGACTGATGGACAATTAGGTGAGAGGAATGAGAAAACAGACATACTGGAGAATTGGCGTTATGAATAGAATATATTGAGGCAATGAGTTAATTGAATTCCCATATAAAATTATGTAATTTATTAAAGCTCAGGTGAAACAATGGCTTCTTTGTATCTGAGATCCAGAATATCGATGCCCATTTGTATGGTCACTGTAAGGGAGATTACTTAAACGTTAAATTTCGACACATTAATTTATAATCAGCCCAAAGAGAGACAGCATCAAGATCTTGATTATTACATAGCAGTATATAATGAGATCTCTCTCTATTGTATTTCAGAATTCCTACTGGGAGTATCTAAAATATTTATGAATTATTCTTAATATTGGAAGATGATACCACCATCTTTCTCGAGCATGTGGCTATCCACATAACTATTGGGAGATAGTGTGGTGAACTGATTAAACTCACGGACTCTGGAGCATTTCTGCTTGGGTTTGAATCTCACGTTTCTGTTTATTATCTATATGAATTTGGGTAAGTGATTTATTTCTTTGTGGCTCAGTTTCCTTATCAGTAGAGTGGGAATAACTGTATCTCCCTTATAAGTTTCTTGTGAAAACTATATGCGTTAACATAAAGCCTTTAGAACAGTGCCTGACACAATAAACCACAATTTATAATTATTACTTCGTATTTCAGAATCATGGTATAATTCCACTGGAAAAAGAATAGTTCTAATTTTAGAATTATAATATCTTGAAATAGAGCCTCAGGAAATAAGAAGTAAGTTGTCTGTGGTGATCCAAAAGCTGTACTTATGAATTAATCTCCAAACATTCATCATTTATCTTTCTTGGACCCAGGTGTAAGTATTATGCTTTGCTGCAATCACGGCTCACGTTCGTCAGTTTCCAGAACGGTGATGCCTTTCTCAATGGTACGTTGAACCCTTTTAACTTTTATCGACTACTTCCCTTCCCCACCCACAAGAATAACTTTCTATTTCCGTTTAACTGAAAGGCATTCACGGCATCCTTCCAGGAGTGTGCCTCCTCCGTTACGTGAGAAATAGCTGTGCAAACGTTTCTGTGCCGTTTTAATGATATGCTCAGCATTTCTTCATGTTTTTCTGCCAAACGTGCTCTGAATTATTTTTCGTACCGTGTCTTCTCCATTATTTAGCAGTGTTCCTCAAGGTTGGTAACCATGCACTTCACTTCATTCTTCTGCTTGGTCATGGCATAGATCTGTATACTTTAGGGTGTGTCCTGTACGAAAAAGGAGCTTGCGATACTTTGGGGACTGACTTACTGAAATAACTTCTCCACTATGAATCCTGAAAGAACTAGGCCAATAGCCCAAGGAATTATATAATTTTTTTTTTTTTTTTAGCTTGAAGGGACCTTAGAGATCACTTTTTCCAGATCTTTCATGTTACAAATTAAGAAACTGAGTCCCGGTATGTTAGTAGTAGAGCCAGAATCACAACCGATTCCTCCCACCTGGCAAGCCCAGCGCTTTTTCAGCACTACCTACTGCTTCTTGCACTGAGTCATTTATTTTCCAGGTGACTTCTGCATATGATGATGATGATGATGATGATGATGTGTGTGTGTGTGTGTGTGTGTGTGTGTGTGTGTCTTTTAGGACTTTATAGCTTTACCAGGTTACAGAAACAAATTTATTCAACAGAGAAGAAAGAAGAGAGACATAAATTCAAGGGAGAATTTTCTCTTCCTATTGCCTTAATGTTGTTGTTAAGGGAAAAACTGGAATACTGAAAACAAGAGAAGATTTTAGGGAATGTAGAAATCATCCCATCAAACTCTTCTGGAAGAATCTTTCCTGGTCTCCACATTGGGGATGATTATCTCGTCTACCCGGTTGTCCGTGGGGCGCTGAGACGGTGCGGGTGTGTAATGTGTGTTTAACGTATGGGGGGCGGGGAAGGGCGTTTGCACGTGGCTCGCCCGGGCCTGAGCAGGGAGGGGAGGGGGCCCGTGGAGGGGGGCGCGGCGGGAACCGCGAGGCCACAGCCAGTCACCCGCGGCGCAGGTGGGAAGAGGGAGGGGTCTGCGCGGCAGCCGCGGAGCCGGGAGCCCCGGGAGCCGGCGAGGCTGGGAGGGGCGAGGCCGTCACTCGCAGCGGCGCGCGGAGCAGGGGAGGCGCGCGGAGCCCTTGGCCCCGGGCTGCGCCGGCCGCTTGCGCTCCGGAGGGGCCGCAGCGAAGGCGGACGCGGCGCCATGGGTGAGTGAGGCTCGGCCTCGGGGGCGGGTGTGGCGGGAAGAAAGTGGGTGTCGGTCGGCCCCGGACTGCGTCCCTCCTCGCCTCCCCCGTCCGTCTGTGGACTTTTCCCGGGCGCCGGGGGAGGGGCGCGGCCCGGGGGTCGCAGCGCGTGAGCGGCCCGGGGTCGGATAAGGAGAGTCGGGGGGCGGGGTGGCTGTCCCCACGTGTGCCACGTTTCAGTGTGCGGTTCGGCAAGTTGAGACGGGGCTCGAGGAGTGGCGACGTCGTGCACTTTCCATTCGCCCAGGTTTGCGTGCGGGAAGGCGCTGGGACGAGGCGAGTTGGGGACCCTTTCCAGCCCGCGCCTCAGCGGGCCGCCACCGCGGCACAAAAGGCTTGACGTGGAGGCTGAAGGCCAACCTGCCTCCAGCAGAGCTGGGCCGGTGGCGAGGGACGCGGGCTGTCCGTCCCGGCCCGGGTCCCCGGGCGCTGGGGCGCGCGCCGCTCCGCTCAAGTTTCTAGACGGGGTCCGCCCGCTTCAGAGCTGAGCGGCTGCGGCTGCAACGGCCCGGGGAATGTGGGTGGGCGGAGGGGGACCGGGTGTGAACCCGTCGGACCGAGCGGAGCCCGAGGAGGCGGCGTCCCACGAGAAGGCTTGGGAGCCGAGCAGGGCGCGGGGTCCGGAGAGCAGGCGTCACGCGCCCTGCAGAGGCGGCGCGGCCCGGCCGTGCCGCCGCTCACGGTTACGGATCAGCGACCCACCGGCAGCCCGGCTGGCTAGTCGACGCCAGCGTTCTCGTTTCTTCGCGTCGGAGCGCGTTACGCCCCTCCCCCGGCCTCTCGCTTGTCCTTTGTTGTCAGGGATTTCTTCCAGGGTACAGGAGGCCTTTGGGATTGACGTGCTCGGGTGGAAATTCCTAAGTTCCCACAGGCTCGAGGGTTAGGGGACGCTTTGACTGCTAATCGGTGCAGTTCATAGACGCTGGCCAACTTGGAAGAAGGGAAAGAAGAGAGAGCCGAGGACATTTTTGCCTGTGAATGTTAATTGTGGTCAAGACATGTATAGTCTCTTGCGTGATTCTGGAGAAGTTTTAGAAAGACCCATTTTTAGGGCCTTTGAATAAAATAGTGTTGCAGATGATCTGCAGGAAGAACTGTCTTTAAAAGTTTTCTGAAACGGAAGGAATATTTTCAAGTTAAAAAGGAAAGATAAAACATTTTCCCAAGTATGGCAGAATGAGTTTCAGGCTCTTCCTTCCTTCTTTCCTTCCTTCCTCCCTCCCTCTCCCTCCCTCCCTCCCTCTCTCCCTTCTTTCTTGCCTTTCTTTCTAAATACAGGGGCATATAAACTCTTGTTAGACTAGCACATAGAGGGAAAAAGCTCTCATAAATGGAAAACCAAAGTAATTGACTTACATAACCCATTCATTTTACTAAAAACTTTTAAGATGCTATTTGGATCCAACATAAAATCTCTAGAAAGAATGACATTTTTGCCTTGTAACCGTAAGCTTGAGTGGACTATCCATCAAGGGGTAAAGTACACATAATTTTGCAGTTAATTATTTCTCTAGGTTGCATTTCCAAACTATAATGAAAACAGTTGGTCTTGGCTTTTACCTCAATGTCCTCGGATAAATTACACACGATCCCAGGTTACAGGAGAGTGTTCTCCGGGACAGGGGGTGGAGTCAGCACCTGAGCTCTTCTGCTAATCCTGAGCTTGAAGACTTCTCTGTCCTACCTGTAAACGGACAGATACCTAAAATTTGTCTCTTCCTTTTTCTGCCGGGAGTGGACTACCTTTTCCTACTGTAATCAAGGTCACTAAAAACTCGTGTAGGGGTCAGATGGCTAGTAGGAGAGAGTGGGTAGAGGAAGCAGGTGAGAACCCAGAGGTCAGGGAAGTAGAGAAAGGAACAAGTGGGTGGCTCTAGGGTGAGAGCATGAGGCCAGCACTCAGGACAGTGACCCAGACACGCGGTCCACAAATAGGAAAGCCAAGGAAGGAGCCGAGGGGGGCCGATGAGAGAAAGAAGGAAGGAAATCTGTCCAGAAACTAGAGAGAAAACACTTGGTCACTTAAGGTCATCTCTCTCTTCTTCTTTTCATTTACTTGTGAAAAACACATTACTTAGAACTTCTTTTATTTAGAGGTAGTAGGGGGGTGAGGGTTTAGCATTGGAGTCCAAATTGCTAGGATAAAGGGGAAAGCAGTGTAGCAGAATGCCTGACTATGCCAGCAAGCTGAATCCATCTTTTTCTGGTGTCATGACAACTGAAATTTATCATTTGAAAAAAGGAAGATGGTGCTATGGGAGTGAATATAGCAATCAATTCTTGCTTGACTCAGAAGAAGAAATCCATACTCTAGCATCGTGGAAGAATGAGAGTAATTGGTTAATCAAATATTCTGAATAATTGATAGTTATTTATAATGCACAAGGCTAATCCTCAAAAAAAAGAAGTTATTTGCGAAGTAGGCAAATTGAGATTTTGGGATCCCTTGCTTCCTTCCTTTCATGTATTTTCTTTCCTCAGTGATGCCTTCAGCTAATCTAGGTATGCAACAGGCTTTCCCTCTGTACCTAAATTTTGCTCTCGAGAAAGGATGTGATGAAGCATTTCATACTGAAAAAATGCAGGACTGACTCCTTGCTAAGAATATTTATATTTTAGCTGCAAGGTTAACTTTAACCCACATGATCTCTAATTATGTAATTCCAGGCTCCAGTGTGAGATGGGTGGGGGGATATTTTATATTTCTCCTCTAACCACATCACTTACGTAGTTCTTTGTTTTATCTAAAAGGTGATGTTGGACATTATTTAGTTCATTATTTAGATATTATCATGGAAAGTTTCATGGAGGGAGTGGTATTGAACCTGGTGGTATTTGGATGGATGTGAAGGATTCGGGAAGAGGTGTTCTAGATAGAATAATGGGCCCCTAACCCAAAGCAGGAAGGAATTTGGGGGAGCGGAGCAGTAAGACATGGACCTGGATGGGACTTGATTTTGGAGAGCCTTCAAAAGCAACCAGAGGAATTTAGAATTTATGTAAGAGGAAATAGAGAATCATGGAATGTTCTTGAGCAAAGAAGAATTGTAATGAACTTAGTGTTTAAGGAAGATAAATTGAGCAATGTTGTTTAAGACACAGGATAAATTGGAGAGGACAGAACCAGTTGTCACAGTAATCCTGAAATGATATGGTACATGTCTAGTTCAGTCCTAGTGGAAGAGTGGCGATAGTGGAAATGGAGGGGAAAAAAGATAGATGAATGATATTTCTAATGAAAAGTCTATAAAATTAGGAAATTAATAAAGAAGAGAATGAATAAGAGGTATTTTCTGGAGATTTGAAACCTTGAGGATTGGGGATATAGTAGGTCCCTTGATAGATTATTTAAAGGATAAAACAGATGGTTTCTTTTCTGGATGCTTTGGACAGAAGATTAATTTCATTTTTGAAGTGTTAGTTCAAAGATGATGGCTAGACATCTAAAGACGCATGTTAGTAGATTGGAAACATACAGTGAGAAATTAATCAGAGGGCAAGAGCAAGAAGGAAAAGAAAAGTTAGAAGGTCACCAATCTTTGTTTTGGTGAGAGGTAAATCCACATAATATATGAATTATCTGTTCGGAGGCAGGAGTATAGGGAGGTGGGTTGAGGGAAGGGGAAGGAGGATAAGCACTGTTTGCTGGAAGAGAAACATCAACTACATAATGTGTATCAAAGCCCTAAAATTAGAACAGTGAAATGTGACATCTTTAACATTCCGTGTTAGATCTAGGGGTCCGGAAATTTTGACAAGAGGAGAACATCAGACAGAAATATTTTGCTGTCATTCAATTTCAGTAAAAATGGACTTAGTTAAGGATCTGTAAAATTATTTGCAAACTTAGGCCAAGAATAGTGAGACATGGTATTGTCTTGAACTCACACTTCGTTTTTTCAGGAAAATATGACCCCTAGAGGCAGTTGTCAACAAGGTACAGAGAGCCAAGATACGAAGTAGGAGAAGCAAATGATGATCTTTGGGTGGATTATGCAAATCCTGGGGATCCTGTTTCCTCTTTTGTTTGATGAGAGGTTGGGCATGATTCTGTACATTTATGTAGCTCAGCTCTTGATTCAGTAAGACTTAGAGGAAAAAACATGGAAAAAGATAAGCTCGAGCTATTTCCATTAAACAAATCAAGAACATGTTAAAGATGCTAGACTACTGGGCAAAACTTTTTAAGGGTCAATTGGCCTCTAGTACGTTATATTCCCTAGAAAATTATAAACGTCTGATAGTCTGAACCTGAGCAGAGAAAGATGAATATTCTGGTTATCTTCACTGCATAATAACTGTCTCCATAACTAGTTAATTAAAACAACAGTTTGTTACTATCTCTCATGGCTCTGTGGACTGACTGCTGAGCGGTTCTCATTTGAGGTCTCCTGCCTTGCAGTTGTGTACCTGCTGGGGGTTCAGGCATCTGAAGACTTGATTGGGCTGGTCGTCTAACGTAGCTCCCACCTGTAGCTGACAGCATGCTGGCTGTTGGCTGGGACTTCAGGTGGGGTTGCCTCCAAGTGGCTTGGACTTTTCACAACATGGTGACTGGGTTCCAAGAGGGAACAGCCCTAGAAAAGTGTTCCAAGAAAAAATCCGGCAGAAGCTGCAAGGCCTCTTATAACCTAGAGCATCTTAGGTCCCCATACGTCACTTCAGCTGTATTCTCATGGTCACAAAAATCATTCAGGACAGTCAAATTCAAGAGGAGGGGCATTAGACCCCCTTCCTCCTGATTCCAGGAGAGAAGGAGGGAAGGAACTGAGGTAGGCAGCTGCTTGATCTCGTTCCTAGAAGAGATGTAAGTGTGTTTCACCTTAGAGACATCCTCAGGTTTGCAACTGAAAATCTGATACAAGTTCTCTGAAACACATATGGTAAAGCATTGAAACTTTAGTTAGAACTATGAAGAAGTCCAGATAGTCACACTAAAGTTTCACAGTGAAACATTTGAGTGGAAATTCATGCCTGGGTGGAAATGTGTTAGTAAGATGCCGGGATAAGCTCTACTCAGAATAATTTCAAATACGATCAACTAATATTTCTTATTTTAATTTAAATTTGAAGTTTCTAAGGCTATTGTAAATTACTGTTTCTTTTACTTAAATTTGAGTTTATGTTATAAATTGGAAGGTAGGTCAATTAGCATAAATCCTTTATTCAATATCCTCTTGTCACAATAAACTAAATGTTTTGTAGTGAACTAACTGTTCAGAAGCTTGCTTTATTTTTCAAAAACGTGTTAACTGTACAAAATACGTAATTGGAATTGGTATGGTGCAACTAAAAGTAAGTGTAGTCTTAACTGTACTTACTTTTTGAAAGATACGTTTCTAAATTAAACATGTAAGATTGTTTATTAAATCTTGAAATGTAAATCTCATTTTATTATTTTTAACGGGAAAGAGTCAGAGCTGTCATTTATGATACAAAAATATAGGTCTTTCTCCTAGACAGTCGAAAAACAAAGAAAAATTAGGGTAAATGAGATGGGTTTAAAGTCAGGGACGGAATTAGTTTCAACCTAGAAACTTAGAGGGCTTAAAAAAGAATTAGATTCTGTTTCAACCTGACTGATTTGAGGTCATTCTATTTTCAACTGTTTGACAAGAGGTGAGGAAACGAGGGTAGATGATATGAAGCCACATACTTCGTGCACAGTAGTCATGATGTGGCAGACACACAAAGCCCACATCTCAACAAGAAATAAAGGCCTGACCTATATAACCAGTGGAACCGGAATAATGCCTGAGGAGTTCAGAAGGCACTATGGCATGGAGTTAAATTCTTCTTTAGTTTGTTAAGATGACCTGTCAGAATAGTCACTCACTACCTCCTCTACAAGGTACGAGATCTACCCAAACT
The DNA here is from genome assembly GCF_949774975.1 of Lagenorhynchus albirostris. Lineage (NCBI taxonomy): Eukaryota > Metazoa > Chordata > Mammalia > Artiodactyla > Delphinidae > Lagenorhynchus > Lagenorhynchus albirostris. The sequence goes on along the minus strand of NC_083115.1, from coordinate 29,434,078 downwards.
GTATAATGATAGCACAATAAATATCTCTTGCTGTTTCTGTAAGACTTCTTTTTCTAGAACCTCCACGTTTATTGTCTAAATAGAATAACTTAGAGAATACGTTCAGTACTAATTGCTGGGTCCCACTGCCAAGCTTCAAATTCAGAAGGTTTGGGCTTGACCGGTGGGCCTTCAGTTCTAACGTGGTTCAGCCAGTGTTGAGGATGAAGCCTAGGACACGCTTCGGAAATTGGCTCTTCCAGAAAGCCGCTGTCCCCCATCAAGCTGGCTGAGCGCCTTGACAGCTGCTACTCATCACTTGTGTCCTGTCGAGACTTAACCTGATGAAGTCTCTGTCTAGTTGCCCTTTCCTTCCTTACCAGTCACTTCTTAGCCTTAGGATGGGGTGATGCTCTCCAGAGTTTACTGAAACTCTCCCTCTGAAAATTACTAATGATTTCCCGCCTCATGGTTCCAAGGGTAACTTCTGTGCACATAACTCCCGAAGCCGTGTCCCTGGGCTCCAGTGTCGGCTGTCTCCCCCCAGCCGTCCCCCTAGTGCGTCAGCCTCCACGCCTGCAAAACGGAGTTCCTCCTGCCGGGATCTGACTGGTTCCCTCTTCTCTTCCTTTGCCCTCTTCCTCCTCTTTCTTTTTCTTGATGACTCGAATAGACCTGGCCTTGTTGAGCAAACGTCATTAGCCCTCTGGCCGTCCACACTCTCTTGTCCCGTGTCACTGCAGTTGCTTTCCGCCAGCCCCTCACCCGCTCCAGCCTGGACCTTAGTGGTCTTTTCAGTGCCAGTTACTTCCCCGCTTTGGTCTCCTCCTAATCACCCCCATGTGATGATCAAGACACCCCACTCAAGCACAGCTCTTAATCGTGTTGCTGTCCTCCCCAACTTCATTTCCTGCTATTAGCGCTCATGCATTTTATCCCTTAACCGAAAGAAACTACACATTAATTTCATCTACTCACCCTCAGCCTTTTCTTACCTCCAACTATTTGATCATGCTCGTTTTTATTACTCTGTGGCACGTCCTTTATTTCCCAGTGGAAATGCAAAACTATTCTCAGCTTAAATATATTTCCTGCATGAAAAATGTCCACTATCTGCCCAGCTTAGTGTTTTCCAAAGCGTGGGATATATGCTAGTGAAATGCAAAGTATTTTTTTTAAATGTTCGACAAATGAGTTATGATAATGCTTCTTTTTATTTTTTAATATCTATTTATTTCTTTGGTTGTGCCGGGTCTTAGTTGCGGCAGGCGGGCTCCTTAGTTGTGGCATACAAACTCTTAATTGCGGCATGCATGTGGGATCTAGTTCCCTGAGCAGGGATCGAACCTGGGCCCCCTGCACTGGAAGCGCAGAGTTTGAACCACTGCGCCACCAGGGAAGTCCCCGGTACTTTTATTTTATATATTTCACAAATACTTCTACACTATTTAATATGTGCCATGCACTATTTACAGTGCTTTATAAGTACTTAGTAGTTTAATCTTCCAAACAATCCTATGATGTGTGTTATTATCATCATCTTCATTTTCACACAGAGAGGTTTAAATAATTTACTCAAGGTAACCTAACTAGTAAACAGTCAGGAGGGATTCTGAACTGAGACCCTCTGGCTCCAGAGGCTCTATCGTACACCACCTTTCCATTTTCGGTGGTTCAAGGACATGGCATTAAATAAAGTTGAATGTTACAGTGATAAAGTTATGCTCTTCTCAATATTCTTTCAATTCTTTTGATTAAGTCAAAAAGAAATCCTAATTTAGTGTTATTGGTTATATTCATTTCACAGCAATTACCTTAACAGATCTCCCTTTACATAATACAGGCATCCAGGTTTAAATAAACTGAGAGGTAAAATGGTACTCAAGTCAAAAAAAGGTCGGATACTTAAAGAGTATCAATGATATTTCAGAGAGTTCCCCTTTTTAATAAAGAGAGGGCAGGACCTAGACTTTGAGCCTTTGGTAATCGTTGTTTTTAAAATAAGAAATACTGACTTTCTATTTAAGGTAGAGATTTAAAGTTTCATTTAAAATATATTGTAGTAAAAATGTAAATTGTGTTTTAAAATACCAAGTAAAGGAGAATAATGATGATACTTAAATATGGGACAAACCATATACCTGGAGGCAATTTTGGTCTGTAGAAGTAGTTAAAATATAAGTATTTCAGGAAATTTTTATCCTAATTTATCCACTAATTAGCCACGGAACTTGGGCGCTTTTGTCACTCAATTTATAATTGGTGGGGCTTCAATTTATAATTGGTGGGGATAAAACCAACAATATTTATCTTACAGGGATGCTTCTAGAAAAAAAGATGGGTATTTGAAAAAACTTTGAATGTAATGCTGAGTAAAGTATTCTATTTTTACACATTGCTAGGAGAATCTGGTATGGTAAAAACCATGACTATGGGGCACAAGTGCCTGGAATTTGGTAAGCACTGCATCTAATGAAAGTCTGCCTTTTCTGTGCACTCTCAGTGCCTTACTTCTGCATCTGTGACGCTTAATTGTGAATGTGTATTTTCTCCCCCATTATTTGAGGTCACGTCCAGATTCTGAAGACGGCACCTTCCAGTTAATTGGCATAAACACAGCAAACACTCTCACCCTTAAGCTGTTTGTCTACTGTTTACCTCACTAACTTAGTAGAAAGTTACAGAAATACAGCATTTGACTCTTACTGATGAAAACTGTATTTAGAATTAGTCATGGCAGGAGACAGGAAAGGCAGAACTGTGGAATGACAGGGTTAGGGCTGTGGTCCTGGGAGGGTTTCAGCACCGGGCCAAAGGCCCCAATGAGATGGGAAACATGAAGGCAAACAGCCCTAGAAGAATCCTCTGAAAACAGACGAGACAGAGTTAGTTCGACTGCAGGAGAGTCCAAGGAGGACAGCGTTTTGAGAAACCAGGAACCTGCCTCATCTAGCCCAACAGAAGGAAGAATAGAGGGATGACATTCCTTTTGCATCGACGGATTTTTCGTTGATATAAGCCCATTGAAGTTACAGTACTTTTAATAAAGGGGTGAAGATACAAACCTGCTCTCATGGAGCAGATTTCAAGGACTAAAAAGAAGAGAGAGGACGGAAGGAAGAAGGGGGAAGAGGAAGGAGAGAGGGAGAAAGAAAGGATTTGGGTGGATCCAGGGTCAAAAGAAGATTTTTATCAGGTAGAAAAGAACTGCAAGAATTCCTTCATATTTTAAGAAAAGGGGAGTGACCTCAGGGAGAGGCATAAACCACTGATGCCTTGGAATGTCAGGATCCCTGGGCAACGTAGTACAGAGCGATTAATCACAGGAACTATTTGGTATTACTTAAACAGGGTTTTTAAAGTAAAAAATTATATATATTTTGTCTATAAAAATGATGCCATTTGAGGATTTTTTTTAAACTTTATTTATTTTTGGCTGCATTGGGTCTTCATTGCTGCGCACGGGCTTTCTTTAGTTGCGGTGAGCGGGGGCTACTCTTCGTTGTGGTGCGCGGGCTTCTCCTTGCGGTGGCTTCTCTTGTTGCAGAGCATGGACTCTAGGTGCGCGGGCTTCAGTAGGTGTGGCTTGCAGGCTCGGTAGTTGTGGCTTGCAGGCTCTAGATGCATGGGCTCAGTAGTTGTGGCGCACGGGCTTAGTTGCTCCGCGGCATGTGGGATCTTCCCGGACCAGGGCTTGAACCCGTGTCCCCTGCATTGGCAGGTGCATTCTTAACCACTGTGCCACCAGGGAAGCCCAGGATTTTTTTTTTTTTTATGAAAGACCATGCTTCTTGATTGTTTTAAATTGTGTTATAATAAGTCCAGTAAAGATGATGTAACTTGCCTGTTTTGACAAACATATTGTGTTTATTCTCATATTTCATTTATAGAGGATGTTTATACCTTTAATACTAAGAATATACAGATAAATTTATGATCTATTTCAAACAGTTAAACGAAGCAACAGAGATGAAGCTTAATGTGGTTAAATATTCCCTAGAGCAGAAATCTGCTGATTTCTGTGTGGTTCTTGTCCCAGCTCTGCTGTTATCCATCTGTGTTCCCTTTTTCCTCAGGTACAAATGAAGGATTTGGCTTAAGTGGCCCATAGGATTCCATTCAGCTCTAAATGCCCATAAGCTGATAAACAAGCAAAAAATAAATACAACATATCCATGAGGGTAGTTTCATTGCAGTGGTTCTCAAACGGCAAGCAGATCTGTCCTTCTTACTCATTTCTTTGTGGCTTCAACCTAGACTTTGTAACAAAGAAGACTCTTGAGGCTTCAGCCACAAGATTTTGGTAGTTTTCTTTCTTCATGGCCGTACGTATATGTTTTTATACTTACCAAGTGAGGATAAAGGAACAGCTGAAACAAAATAAAACACCAGGCATATGTATTTCCAGAAATCACCTCAGGCTTCGTTAGGCTACATTGCTCACATAGAATTCATTATATATCATTATTAATATATCATTAATAAGTGAGAGAACTGGTTGATCTATTTTAACATGTAGGTTTGTATTCCTTATCCTGGTAGGATCCTGAACTTTTGAAGTATGTGGCTGTGTGTGTGTGTGTGCGTGTGTGTGTGTGTGTGTGTGTGTGTGTGTGTGTGTGGTGGGGGGCGGTTCTTGTTCCTGAATTTTCTTTGATTTGTTTAATTTTTATGTGTGTGAGTACACAGTAGTGTCCTGTGAGGTTGTTATAATTAAAAAGGAATCATTTTGCAAGTGTTAGAACTGGTTTTTTAACCATCAGCAACGTTCTCTGCTGGTGAAGAGTAGCACCATGGTTATGTCCTAATCTGTGAGTCCCAAACAGACACTATTTAAAAAAGAAATATTGGGGCATAAAGAAGGAGGTGACATATGAGAATATAAAATAAAGTATAAAATATAAAGATAAAATATAACTCACTGCTGGCTAATTCCATCTGGGTGTAATATTTTCTTTTAGTAGAAAAACTATGTAAAAGGGAAATGCTGAAATGGAATTGCATTTTCAAAAAATGCTGAATACTAAATATGCAGTAATATTTATTTCAGTAGACATTTTCTATTGAGATAAGTCAGCTATCTACTTCAGCCTAGATTTGAAGCGCAGGTAACAGACATCGGGTATGAAGGGAGTTTTCTGCAGCCCTGTGTCAGTTTTTCTACTAGATAGTACAACAAGGACAAAAATTCATTATGAGGTGCTACATATATGTGTGACAAAGACCCATTATTGTCACTGTTTTACACATTCTTTCCTTCCTAAAGGAAGATTTACAAAGAAGAGTACAATTTTGTTTGTTAATTATAGATGAGAAAGTAAACTCAGGGTGACAAGTCTCTAGAGAAGAAAAATCCAGAGCAACTATTAATATAAGTGCATCATTTGTAAGTAATTGGTTCCTTAGGTATAAATGAAGTAGTGATCACTAGAAAAATTAGTGTTATTAGTTTCAGTCATTTCACAGCAATTACCTTAATAAACGTCCCTTTACGTAACATGATAAATACATCCTGTTTAAATAAACTGGGAGGTAGAGTGATAATCTCAAAGGAGGTAAAAAAAAATTAAAAATTCCAATGATAGCTCATATATCTTATTGAATCATATTAAAGTCATCGTTGTGGCAGAATCATTGTACCTAAGGCCACCAACACTTCCATAGTAAAATAATACGGTGTATTATATACTTGAAGTTATTAGAGAGTAGATCTGAAGCTTCTCACCATAATAGAGAGCTAACTGTGAGGTGATGGATGTGTTAATGAACTTGATTGTGGTCATTGTTCACAATGTATGCATATGTCATCATGTTGTGTACTTTACATATATACAATTTTGTTTGTCAGTTATACCTCATTAAAGCTGAAAAAATGTAAGAAAGTGAAAGACTAAATTAGAAAAGAGTACTCCTCCCCAAACAAGCAGACTCTTCAATGTATTTTCTTTTCTTTTCTTTGGCTCCGCTGCTCAGAATGCAGAGTCTTAGTTGTCCGACCAGCGATTGAACCCGTGCCCCCTGCAGTGGAAGCACGGAATCTTATCTACTGGACCGCCAGGGAAGTCCCTTAAGTATATTTTAATATTGATTTGACTGAACAAGTATTTCTTTTTTTTTTTTTTAATTTATTTTTGGCTGCATTGGGTCTTTGTTGCTGCGTGTGGGCTTTCTCTAGTTGCGGCCAACGGGGGCCACTCGTTGCCATGTGCGGGCTTCTCACTGTGGTGGCTTCTCTTGCTGCGGAGCGTGGGCTCTGGGCGCGTGGGCTTCAGTAGTTGTGGCTCGTGGGCTCAGTAGCTGTGGCTCACGGGCTCTAGAGCGCAGGCTCAGTCGTTGTGACGCACGGGCTTAGTTGCTCCGCGGCACGTGGGATCTTCCCGGACTAGGGCTCGAACCCATGTCCCCTGCACTGGCAGGCGGATTCTCAACCACTGCGCCACCAGGGAAGCCCTGAACAAGTATTTCTTAAGGATCAACCACATGCCTGCCCTTCTACACATAATGACAGTGAAGGACGCAGACTATAATTTCTGCTCCAAAAGGATTTATGTATTAATTGGGAGATAAAAAACTCACCCACACACAGAAAACTATTTGATAAAATTAGATAATGGAGATCTAGACTAATATAATAATGGCTAAAAAAAGCTATTGGTCCAGAATGGAAGAGACCAGTGGAAGCTGCAGTCATCAGGGAGGTTTTCTGAATAAGGGAGGGACCTTGAAGAGAACCTGGACTTTCTGTGAATCTGTCAAAAGGTAGGGTGGGCGTAGGTGGGCGTAGCCCAGGAGGAGCAGAGGTGCAAAGCCGTGGAGGTGGGGTGAGTGTGCTCTGGGGCCCGCCTGAATCTGCTTCCCCTCCAGCTGCCTTGCATGAAGGCTCCTGACCTTTCCACGCTCCGTGACCTCTGGACTGGGCCGTGGGGTACCACCCTAGTAGAAGTCTGCCTCTGCCGTTCAGGCTATCTGTGTACTTCAGTTTCTAGTTGGCCTCTGCATGCATTATTCCTGCCAGTCCTGTTCATGTATAGACTACGCCCTCAGCTCTTTTGTCCTCTTACTCTGTTCCCCCAGATCTTACCAGCGTGTTGGCCTACGTGGGCATCCCTTTCAAGACTAGTCATTTCCATCCCCGTACCGCCCTCAACCCTGGCTCTCCCAACTCACCCCTGGATTCTGTCCTTAAGTGGGATTTGCTGACTATGTAAATTAAAACCAGTGTCATGCTTAGAGCATCAGTAACATTGCATAACACCAGAGGGTGTGATTCCCATCGCACTCTATGTGCCCCGAGGGCTTCCTGTCGGGTAGAACACATGGGGGAATGGTGCCTGGCGGTAGGCAGAGTAGGGTCTGCTAGTCACAGCATCAACCTTTGTGCTCTCACTCTGTTTCTCCAACTCTGACCCTTCTCACTGGCCTCCTAGAGCCCTGACAGCCTCATTTGCTTTCCCTCTGCTCCAGCCCATCGTTATTTCCCTTCTCTCAGGCATGGCCCAGAGCCCCGACCACTCTGTTGCAAATCTTCTTAACTCCCTTGATCTTTTGTCCCGGAGCCTGGATTATTGCAGCACAGATGGGAGGAAGCCTTCATGCAAGGTCTGAGAAAACGGTTCTAGTGCATATCATGCAGTTGTAGCATCTCAGCCAGGGAGTGATAAAGAAATTAGCAGATTTTGTTACAGATGAAGCAGAAAGGAAGGAAATGTGAGAGATAATGAAAAGAAAAACTATCTTTTTGTCTGTTGAAATACCAACCAGAAGAAATTGTGTTCTGATGAAAGAGAGGAAGAAGCCATCAAGGATGAGCATAAACAGACTGAAAATATTCACAGTTCAGGCAGTTGCCAATTTACTGTATATATCAGATCCCAAGTTACTAAATAAGAGGGTGATCTGGTATGACTCCTGTCAACCCAGGGATTCAGGATTGCTGTGTTGATCTACTTGTCCAGAGGGATGTTCTGTTACTTCCTGCTACCTACGTGGTCCTCCCTGGAAACTGTGCAAGATGACAAACTTTCCGGATGAAAGAGTATATTTTACTAAGGTTATGCAATTGGTTTCGCTCGCTATCTAAATAGAACCTTCAAACAAGCTCTTAAGATCAAATTTCCTATTGACTGTGTGATATAATCAGAAATTTATAAAATTTGACTCAGATGTAAAGCCATCCACTTAATTACAAATCAAATAACTTAATTCTACATATATAATTACAGATTACAACAATGGACAATTATACTATTCAAGCTAAGTTGAAAAATTAGAAATTTGAAACTTTATGTATCGAAGAATGCGATATACTTAAATATTGATAATGACAGAGTACCGACAGTTTTTTTATCCCCAATTATTTAGCATTATGCAATATTTTCTCCTTTTTCCTATTTTTTACATTTAATATGCATGATTTGAGATGAAGGGCAAAGAAGAAAGACCCTTTTTCTTAACACCTTAGATTTCACATTCTTACTTGTAGGTCTCCCTAATTTTGGGGCTCCCTTCTGTTTCCCTTCTTTTTTGCCACTCTGGTTTTTTTTCTGTTTCTTGCTTTTGCTTGGCTTTTAAAGTTCCAAATGATGAATATTTGAAGAAGGCTATATCCTTGGGGTTGAAAGACTCATTCAGTTCCCCCCGCACCGTTTTCTATGTAAGGGACTGACCCAAAGCAACGTAATTAAAATAAAACACCGTATAATTAAAGCAATGCATTCTGGATAGGTGAATTAAAAAAAAAAACTAATTGGATATCTGTAATGATGTCTTTTCATTTTCCACTGAAGGTTTCTTAATACGTGCTGCTACAGGCAGGTGAATCTCTAGATTCCGATGTGTACAGGGAGTGTCTCTCTATCCCTGATTGCTCAATAGCTCCAGCAGGCATGCCTCTGGTCTTCCAGTTCCTGCACGGACTACGGAATCGAGGTGCAAGTAGCTGTTTGCTCTCGAGTCCAGCCAGTCCTTCTGTTTTCTCGGTCACTGGCTTTCTTCTTCTGTCCCAGTGGCTGTAGCTCACTGTTTATTTTTTGGGTGTTTAGTATGAGAAAACATCTAGTCTTTGATCATGGACAACAAGTGAGGGCAATGAGCATGCCCATCACGGTACATTGGGTATAATCTTTGGCTGTTAGGCTCTTGGCTGGTTTGCCGCACTTTACTGTCCTGAAAGTTTGAGAAATCTGACTGCTTTGTTGGTTGTTGTTTCCCTATTCTTATTAACACTTGCCAAACCTTTTGTCAGGCATCTTTAGAACCATGACAGCTTCTAGGTCAAATTTCAGTTTTGATCCCTGCATCTTTAGAAGTAAAACTAAGAACTAAAATAGCCATTTCCTCCCAGTGATTGCAGTGGATGCTGATTAAGCTGCCTGCTGGATTTTGGAGTCATAGTAACAAGTCCTACTTACTATCTTTTAAGAATCTCAATTAAGTTTCTTTAGTCTTTGAATATCTAACTACAAAAAGTTTAATTTCCTAGGGAAAATGAATATGTTCTTTTCTTGGAGAACACCACCATAGAGTTAATTAAGCATTCCTTTCAAAGGTTTATTTGTGAACTAAGCTAGAAATTATTTGCACTCCTTTTTTTTTTCTAGTTTTCATAATTAGGCTTTCAGTGGACTTAATCTTTTAATTTTAAAATGATTAATTGCCAAGTTGTTGGGTACCATTGCTTGGGTTACAAATATAAACATACCCGGCGATAAAAAGAAGTTCATTGAACTTGCTACAGTAACAGCAAATACTCAGGTTTAATTTTCAACAAAGACTCAGGACATGTTGCACTTGACAGTGTTATCTTGAGAGGAGCTATAGTTATTTTATTTTTCTAGGGAAAAGGTAGATTTGGGGAGTAATTAATTTTTTGGTATTAAATTCTACTATGATATAGTAGCATGCCTCTTTGGAGGCATAGAATTACAAAGTTTAGACTTTTCCCAGATGGGTTAATGGTGGAAAAAAAGGTTAAGTTCTTTTACTTTTTAAATCAACTTGAAAAGAATTTTGTATTCTCCAATTCATTGATTTCCAAGTGAATCTGAACAAATCAACCTTCCCTGGCAAAGTCATGGCACTTTGTTTGCATTTTTTGATTTAGAAAAGTCTGTTTTCAGTTCCTAGACTCACTCCTTTGGAAAGGTGATCTAAACTCCCTGAGCTTCAGTGATTGTATTTTGTTATCTGTAGGCACAGTAATAACGCTGATAATAACGCTGTGTACTACCTGGAGTTGTTGAAGAATAAATGATGGAATATATTAAAATAGTATAACAACATGTCAGATGAAGAGATGATACTCAATACATATAAACACACGTGAGCACGTGTGTACACGTGCGTGCACACACACACACACACACAGCTATGAAAGTTAGTTTGTCTTACCAAATCTTTAGTCTTAATTTTTTTTAAGTCTACCATACAGGAAACTGTAGATTTGTGAGTATAATGCAAACTTCGATCAAATCAGTGCTTATTTTTCAAAACCAATGCACAGTGTAGTCATATGTTTTCTTAGGAATAAACTGATTCGCTATGGCTTTTATGGTTAGAAGATATTATCAGGAATAGGCTAGAATTAAGAGCAAGGTTGCTCAAAAGATGTCTAGGAATGGTCTTAAAAATCAGAACTTGTACAGTCTGTCTGTATAATCCATTCATCAAGCAATTTTAAACTTGTTATTTGCTAGACAGCATACTTAGTGCTAGATATTGGCAGTACAAAGATGAAAAAAATGTGATACTTGATACAGTGGCAAAGCAGTTGGAGTTATAAGCTATAACAGATGCTGCAGTGGAACTCTATAGGGTGCGTATGGACAGAAGAGAATAGTTAAAATTTCTCCCCAAATGTCAGTAATGAATTCCTAGAAACAGTCTGGGACTGAGCCATAAAACCTGAAGATGGTTTTCCTGACACATGGATCAGGATAAAGGCGTTCTAGCCAGGGGAGTAGTATGAATAAAGCATCGAGGTGACAAAAGCAGAAGTTGTTCAGTGAGTTTGAAGCACATCAGCTGACGGGAGTACAGAGATGCGGGTGGTCTGCGTTGATCGGGAGGACTGAAGAGGTAAAAAGGAGGCAGACTAGGGGGTCTTGGTCGACATACTGTTGGCATTTAGTGTAGGAAGCTTGGGGAGCCACTGCCGGGTATTCCGTACGGGGATAAGATACTTAGATTTTTGTTTTATTAAGATTATTCTAGCAGCATTGGAGATAAAAAATATTAGAAGTGGGAGAGTAGAAAAACCAGGAAAGAATACAAAAGATCATTTTTCAGAATAGAGGTAAAAATATCAAATAAAAGACTAAAAGATCTAACCTAAAAGTGTCTTAAAAATAGTTATGTCCAAATAACATGTATTGGAATGGAAGGATGGTTAAAGATCTGGAAGTTAATTTTTTATGTTTAAAGGGGAAAAGCCATATGATCATCTCATCAATAGATATATATTTAATAAAATTCAATAGTAATTTATGGTAAAAATTGTAAGCACATTAGGAACAGAGTAGAACGTCAATAAGCAGATCTAGGCTATCCTACAGAAACCTACAAATATCATTATATTTAATGGTGAAACATTAAAAGCATTCCCAGTACAGTCAATAGCAGGACAAGGATTCTTACTCTCACTTTTACTATTCAGCACTGTCTTAGATGTCCTAACCAATGCAATCAGAAAAGAAAAATAAATTAAAGAGGAACAATTGGAAAGAAAGGCAAATTTGTCGTTTCTCAGGATGATATACTTGTCTCCGTAGTAGATTGAAGAGATACTACAGACAACTAGAAATAATAAGAGATACCAGCAAGGACACTTGGCATAAGGTCACCACATATGATTAAGAGTATTGCTATATGTCAGTAATACCAAAGCAAGGTTAATTAAAAATCCAATTAACAGTAGCAAAAATTCTAAAAGAATCCTATAAATAAACATACCCCCAAATATATGGGATTTTACTGGCAAAAAGAAAATATGAAACATGACAAGATATATCTGGTTAGTGTCTGTGAAGTATCATTATCAGAAATATTCCACTTCCCTTTCAAATTAGTTTATATATTCACTATAATAATTCCAGTAACACTCCAAAATAATTTTTTGGGGATTCTAAAACTCTGTATGGAAAAGTGGTGTTCTACAAATTGTTCACAAAATTCTGAAAAAGAAAAAGAAGGAGGTGGGGACTAGGCCTTCGAAATATCTAGATTTATTTCTTAAACTATAATAATCATAACTGTGGTTTAACAGAGTAAACACAATAAAGTGGTATCTTCATTGGGCCTCAATAAAGATACCAAAACCAGATTCAGATTTCTGTGTGTCCTTGATGTGTGTTAAGAGAAGGATTACTAATCCTTGTAGGATTATTCAGCAAATGGCGTTGGGACAAGTGGTTTGCATATAGAAAACAAGTTAGTTTAACGCCTCACACATTACCTAATACCTCACTCCATACATGAAAATAATGATCTAATAGTGAAAAGCCGTCTTAAAATTATAAAGTTCATAAAGCTGAAACAATGGAATGTATGTAACAAAACAGAAACAGACTCATAGATACAGAGAACAAACTAGTGGTTACCAGTGGGGCAAGGAAGCCAGGGAGGGCAAGATAGGGGGAGGGGAGTAAGAGGTACAACTATATATAAAATAAATAAGCTACAAGGATATACTGTACAGCATAGGGAATATAGTCAATATATATATATTTTTTTAAATTAATTAATTTATTTATTTTTGGCTGTGTTGGGTCTTCGTTTCTGTGCGAGGGCTTTCTCCAGTTGCGGCAAGCGGGGGCCACTCTTCATCACGGTGCACGCCCCTCTCACTATTGCGGCCTCTCTTGTTGTGGAGCACACGTTCCAGACGCGCAGGCTCGGTAGTTGTGGCTCATGGGCCTAGTTGCTCCGCGGCATGTGGGATCTTCCCAGACCAGGGTTCGAACCCGTGTCCCCTGCATTGGCAGGCAGACTGTCAGCCACTGCGCCACCAGGGAAGCCCCATAGTGAATATTTTATAATAACTTTAAATGGAGTATAATCTATAGGAATCTTGAATCCCTATGTTGTATACCTGAAACTAATATACTGTAAATAAACTATACTTCAACAAAGTTAAAAAAAGAAATAGAATCGAGGTAGTCTATGATGTTTGTAAACTTATACCTCATGAAACTGTAGTTAGTTTTTACATTACTGTGTCAGCTGTTTCTTGGTGGAGACTAAGTTTTTCTTCAAACACTTGCTTCTTGTCATATGAGTGTTTAATTAAGGGAAGGCTAATGTTTGCCTGAACTTGAAGGACAAATTTATTGGTAGCTATTGTAAAATATCTATTGGGTGTTTATTCTGTAAGAGTTCCAGATTTGTAGTATGCAGAAATTTTGCCTTAAATTGATAGCTTTAGGCTTTACATGAGCCATGATGAAATGGATAAAATACTGTATTAAGATACCACCTTTATTATAATTCAGTGTAAATTTAGCTCCATGGTCAGCAGTGGTTCTCGTCCTTTAGTGTGCTTCAGAATTACTGGAGAGCTTTTTAAAACTAGTGGTATTTGGCCCACTCATAGAAATACAGTTTCAATTAATTCAGATTATAGCCCAGACACCGGTTTTTTTTGTTTGTTTTTTTTGTTTTGTTTGCAGTACGCGGGCCTCTCACTGCTGTGGCCTCTCCCGTTGCGGAGCACAGGCTCCGGACGCGCAGGCTCAGCGGCCATGGCTCAAGGGCCCAGCCTCTCTGCGGCATGTGGGATCTTCCCGGACCGGGGCACGAACCCGCGTCCCCTGCATCGGCAGGCGGACTCTCAACCACTGCGCCACCAGGGAAGCCCGACACTGGTATTTTTAAAGAGCTCAGTACTGAATCCAATATGCAGCGAAGATTGAGAGCACCTGAATTGAACACTAGGGTCTTTTATTTCTATATTATTCACTTATTCTTGATAGACTAATTGCTGTTAAAAAAACAACAAAAAACAAAACCTGCATCTCAGTGGCTTGCAAAATAAAGATTTATTTCTCCCTAAGTCACAGCCCAGTGACTGTGGGTGTGGAGGCTAGTGGGAGGGGACCCACCCTTTTATTCTAGTAACGCCATCCTCCTGTAAGAGTCTCAGAATTTTTCACATGGTAAATGAGGGAAGAGAGAACAAGGGAGATGAGTGGGAGGTTTTCTGTTCAGCCCTGAATTGGTAGATACACTTCTATCCCTATTACCTTAGCCAGATGCAGGCTTAAGGTCTCCACTTAAGTTCAAGGAAGTCTGGAATTCTAGTCTCAGTTTGTGCCCTGGAGGAAAGGAAACTGGGTTTGGTGAATACGGGGCAACCTCTACCTAAAACCGATTTTGATGATAACAAGCACAGAGATACTCTCAAAGACAATAGTAAATGATAGCTCGTCAAAAACTGCTCTATTCCTTGAACTTTTGTGTAGTATCTTGAAAAAACATGTACGTATTTATTTTTACGTGGTCACAGGGCTTGGATTAATGGCTTTTGAAGCCGAGAGCCATGCAGGGGAGGAGCGTACAGTCAGTATGTGGAGGACTGTGCAAGTGTGCACTTGAAGTGTTTAGGAATTCAGGGAGGTAGGAGAGAAAGCAGAGTCACATTTTCCCACCCTTTGGTTATCAAAGATCACCTGTTAAGTAGGACCAGAGATCCTTACTTCTGTTTCGGTGTTAATATCAGTGCACCGTGCAGATTACTCAGTTTGGTTTCACACACTCTGCTTTCCAGTCCCTTGTTGATAATCTCACTGTAACGCTGCTCATATGGGAAAGAGAGAATTATTGAGATTGTCTTTAACCTTTTATATGAATATTGTGTTGCATAAATGTAGGTTTTGAATCACAAGGCTGTTTCTTTAGGGCTTCTATTTAAAACAGGGTTACTTTATCGCTGTTTTCAGATATGGGGAGGAACATGGTGTATTTCCATTCACCAGGAATGTCTAGGTTCTTCCAACAGTTATGTAGACTTTAGGTAAATTAAACTTCACATTCCAAGATATTATTAAAGAGCGATAAGACTTTTGTTCTCCTTCATTCTAAACTCAAGACATTGAAATAAGTTGCTTATTTTAATAATATTTGACAGCACTCGAGAGAATGCTGAATAAAACACTGCAAACACTTGGTTTTACATGGATATTTTTAACGGCTGTAGGAATGGTAAAGATATGAAAATTGTTTTCCAATTCATGATAGGAATTTCCATTATTAGTACGTCAAAAATCATTCTGATTATCTTATAGTCGTATCATATTCTAAAGTCTGACTTCGATGAATTCTTCTGTCTCGGTTATGATTAATTTTGGTCACTAATTATTCAAGCTTTCTAAAATCTATTTCTTTGATTTGTCCATTAATCATTTCTCCAAAGAATAAAATATTATTTTAATATTGAAAACCAATTTCAGTGAGTATATTACATATTAGTCTGTTAGTCTGCAGAATATTTAGATGATTTTTAAAGAAACAGATAGTCTCCAGTGGCTTAATTATGTAAATGTACCTACACGTCTCATATCCCACCATATTAGGGAATGCAGGATTTCATTTTTTTTTAAATTTTTCTAGATTTATTCAATTCTGTTTTTTTGTTGTTGTTGTTTAAATCTGGGCACTTCTACTTGTTGGTTATGCCGTTTGTGTAATTTGTTGGAATTCCCTGAGTTGCAGCTTCTCTTTGTGGCAGTTCTAGCTTACTCATAGGGTCTTAATGATGATCCGAAGCAGTGGGTTCTACGTGAACACCTAGTCCCTGACTCAGGGCAGGATTCAGTCAGTGGAGCTTCCTGCCGGATTACCAGTCATCTATGCCTGTTACACAGACAAGCCTCTACGATAGTTGGCCCTCCTTGTTGTAAACCTTCACTTAATGAATATGCGTGGTACATACCACTTGTTCTGAATCACAATGTCACACTATAACGTCTGGTTTATTGAATTGCCTAACAGTGACCAAAAGGACAGTTTTAACATAAGAAACCAGTTTGAGAGACAACATATTTTATTTATTTATTTTGCATTTTTCATATAGAGTTTTATTTGCTCTTTCCGCAAAAATAACAATCTGTATTTTGTAAAGAGTGCACACAAATTCGAATGTCTCAAAATATGTGACTTTTTTACTTATCCAAGAATAAATGGTATTCATCATACTTAGCAGGAACATCATGGGTTTCATTTTCAAAGTATTTTGCAAGCATCAGCTAATTAAGCCTCCTGTAGTCTTCAGTTTGACAGTTGTTTTCAAAAGTTGAGAGACAACATATTTTAAACCACAGACAATGAGTTAAAAACTGAAGTACAAAAAACCCAAACTGGTGAAAAACATCAGTGTAAAGTATTTTAAGATGATTTATTAAAATTGGATAAGACAAGTCTGAATTAGAAGAAAGTCTAAATCACTGAATTTTCAAATGCCAATAGCATGTTTTTAATTCCTAGCACATATGAGGCCTTCAAAGCAACTGTTACCATGGTTTTGGAAAGAAACAGCTTCTATTTCTACCTCAGTGAATGAATCAGAATCGTTTTAAATTACCTCAGCACCTTTTATATAGAAATTAATTTAGTATGATTTTAGTATAGTTTGTTTTCCAGATAGATAACTAACAAAGTACTAAGACTGTGAGTCTAATTATATTACTTTATCTTTGATTAATATTTTTCGTTGAATAAAAGTGAACATTACCTGTGATCAAATAATAAATTAACTGAATAAAAATTATTAATGTTTTTATTTACAGTATAAGAGTTTAAATATTTCTAAGGAGTTAGCTAGAAACTGCTGAGAACTGAAACTCTGGCAGCATTAATGCAATGCCAAGGAGTTTGGGTTGTGTTGTTGTTGTTTGTCCATTCATTTACTCACTAAATAAATATTGATTGAAGGCCTACTGTGTGCCAGGCACTCTGCTACGTGCTCAGAATATAACAGCGATGGAAATAAACATGGTTAGTGACATCACAGATATTCATAAACTAATAGGGGAGAAGCACAAGTAGATAATTGCTACGCAGGCATTGGTATTTGAAAAGATCCAGTAGAAAAAAAAAAAAAAAAACAAAACCCTTATTACTCACCCAAGTTTGGATTGAAGACAAATGCTCTTGCAGAAGGAGCTCGAAGTGTTATAGCTCTTTTACTACTGATAGTGAGCTTAGAGAACAGGATTTTAGCTAGTCTCTCCAAGGGGGCTTTTTAGTACGTCAGCTCTGAGTTGGACAGACTCGCTCAGATGCAAGCATCGTGGACCAGTGGCCACCTCTCAGAGCCTGCCCTTCTACTGATGTGTGGTGCGGAGGGGCAGAGAATTATAGACAAGTATGAAGGCTGAAGGTGGAGACGTGCGAGATCGTGGACTTTAGGGAACTCACTGTAGTTCAGATTGGTGTATAAAGATAGGAGAGATGTCTGCAGGAAGAGGGGGGATCCGTATGGCACAGGGCCTTGGGGTCATGTTGGCCAGTTTCGATTTTATCCTAAGAGCAGCATGGAGCCATAGGTTTTAAATAGATGGTTGACAAGGTCACATTATTATTATTATTATTATTTTTTGCGGTACGCGGGCCTCTCACTGTTGTGGCCTCTCCCGTTGCGGAGCAACAGGCTCCGGACGCGCAGGCTCAGCGGCCGTGGCTCACGGGCCCAGCCAGTCCGCGGCATGTGAGATCTTACCGGACCGGGGCACGAACCCGTGTCCCCTGCATCGGCAGGCGGACTCTCAACCACTGCACCACCAGGGAAGCCCCACATTATTTTTTTAATGTCATCTAGGAAGCATTGCTCAGGGTAGATCTGAAAAGGACAAAAGGGAATGAGCACCTACTCTACAGGCTGTTTTCATACTAGAAAATAGAGGCCACACAATGTGAACAGGAGTAGTAAGAGTCTGAGTGGAGAGGTTGGAAGACATTTGCCGTTTCATCTTTCTAGCCTCTTGTAGCCATTTCACTGCTCTTTAGCACCTCCACCAAGAGGGGGCGCAGAGGAGCTGAATCGGACCTTCCCGGTGTTCTTGCAGAACCACCATTCTGAGGAATTGAGTAGTCATTTTTTTAATTGCAATGAATAGTCACAGAGTGGTTTGGGATTAACTGAAAATTTCATTTATTCATCCTGTCCCAAGATCTCATTAGTATGTGTGATTGAGTTGGAAATGATTTTAATTATTTACTTGACCCTTTTAATTGCCTCATTTTTCCTGTGATACTTTGTAAGCTTTCTGCATATTTTTAATTGATCACATCAGAGGAGTCGCAGCTTCAGTAAGATGGGTCCTGAAAACAACAGCAACACAAGCAGCAAAGCCATGTTCTAAAGTTCTGTGAAGTTCATTTTGGGATTAGATGAAAAGCAAAATCATTCTTGGACCATGCTGTTTGTTTAAGATTAAACCTTTCCTCGTTGAAGTTGGATTGCTTTTGGTTTGAAGACCCAGAGTGGACACTGCATGCCTAAAGGCTCAGCAGTCCCAATGTTATCTAATCCTTGACCTAACTTGAGAAGCTTCTGTGTCTGCGAAGTTAAGTCCTCTTAATTTTGCCGTGTCATTTCTGTAACCGTCTGCTTCTGTGCTTCACCATCTTTTTGAGATGGGTATTCACTGTTGTGCACACATTTTGTCTTCACTGACCTAGCACTGTACGTGTATCATTAAGAGTCAGAGGTGATAGTCATGTGATCGTCCATTCATTCCACTACCGCTCAGTGTGCACTCCTGTTGTGCCTGGCACTGTTTACTGCTCTGTACACCCAAAGATAATAAAGTGTAACGAGTATAGCTGTAACTGCTCATGATAAATGTTAACAGAGGTACCTGGCTCTCACAGCATAGAGAAGGGAATGACTCATTTTCCTTTCATTATCTAAGAAGGAAACTTTGGCTAAGGGTTTGAGGAATGGAAAGGAGTGTGTCAGACTACAAAAAAAGTGAGCATATGCCAAGTAGAGGTATTAGCATATGTAAAAAAAAGCCCAGAAACAAAGATAATGGAAGTGCCCTGTATTTTTATTTTCCACTGTGTTATCAAGGCAGAGTCTCCCTAAATTTTAGATTATAGAGTATGTATATGTAGGTCTTGGAGCTGTGAGAGCTATAAATTATGTTTGGAGATCCTAGCCCAAACCACGTGCTTTATAGCGTAGAACTTGAGACCCAGAAAAACCAAGAGACTTGCCAGAGGTGATGTGGCTGATCAAAGGCAGAGTGGGGTCTCCCCACTGTCAGTCAGCAGCTCTAACCACACTGACATCCCCAGTGAAATCAGAAGCCTCTTGGTTGTTATCTTTGATACCTTATTTTCTGTCTCTTGTTTGTGAATCCTTAGGAAAGGCTCTGAAGTTTGAAGCTCAGCTCTTGTGAAACAGGGATGTTATCAGCGTTGATGTAAGCCACAGTTTTGTTTGAGGTGTTCCACTGCATCTTTGATCAGCACTGTTCACTCTACCACATACTTGCCACTGAAGATAATTTTGAGTGGAGGCTTATATCCGGAGCATCCAGAGAAGTGTTTATAGTTAGCTGAAGATGGTTTTAGTCTCGGATCAAGATAAAAGCTCTTTGGAAGAGTGATGATCTGTTCTACTTTTTTTCTAGTATGGACAAAAATATGTTATGAAGGAAATAAAATTACAGTGTGAGAGAGGTTTTGAGTCTGAGATTCAGGTCCCCATAGACTTCTAATAAATAAAGGAAAGCTGTGTAGAAACATTTACCCTCATCTTTCAGATGAGCAAGGGGAATAGCAGAGACATCCATTCTCCCCAAGAGGTTTACATTTTCACAGCTACCAGTTCAACAGTTATAGGGCACAGGGATTACGCTGAGTATCTACAATGCAACTGCCGTATTTCTTAGAATATATAGATATATACCAACTCTACTTTCTTAAATTATAAAAGGTTTTAGGGAGATTTTTTTTTCTTTTCCTTTTATCTGCCCAGGCAGTATGGATTACAGATTTATCTTTAACAAATCCCATGTCATTTTTAAAAAGACGTCAGCTAACAGTTTTCAATAACAAAGATTTCAAAGAAAGTTTAAAAGGATTATTGGTAAAGTAAAACAGTTTGCAAGTGAAAATGTCCATATTTTAAAATTTCATGTTCAGGAATTTTTGTTATTTCTGTCAGTCTTGCTAGAAATAATTATTGGCATGAATTGAACAGCCATCAAAGATTTTGCATTTTATTGCAAATAAAATAATTTTTGAGCAAAATGTCTGTATGTTTTATTGTTAGTAGTAGTAAGATACGCTGGAACATTGTATTGTTTGTGAATTTATTTCCAGCACAAGAAAATTTAAAACAAAATATCTAGTGCTTAGTAGCTGCATCTGATACAAATCTAAAAACATTTTGCTTTTTTAAAATACATTTTAGAGCTAAGCTAGGCTCCTTTGAACAAACTGATGGAGAATAAAGTATATGCAGAGAATCTTAATGTGAAGGGGAGAATGAATAGTAGCCGCATGGGAGAATTTAGGTCAGTTACACTGCACATGACTCCCTTCTGACTGAAAATAGTTTTCAAGTAGGGAACAATGTACTCAGCTCCTCCCCTACCCCCAGCAGTGTGGCCGGCTTGTCCTGCCCAGGAAATAACTGTTTCCACCGCCCAAAGTACGGAGAACCCATAACTGACTTCCCCAAGATGTACTTTTTATCTCTATTTGTTTCTCTTTCTGAAACCCCAGAGCCATACATTATGTACATTGTAGCCGTACTGTACTGCCGATTTCAACACCATCCCTATCCTACTTTCATTTTTTTGGAAAAATACATAAGTACTCTATTTCAAAATCTTTACTTTAAAAAGGGAAAGACAGCATCAATCAGAGGCTTCTGGGCCGTATCTTCCCTGTAGCATCTCTTTTATTACCTTGCCCATCTTCTGCTCTTTTTTTGTTTGGTTCTCTTGTTAGTTCCATCCTGTTCTGCTTTCTGTCTTAAGATGGGAAAATACACTACCACGTGTAAAATAGATAGCTAGTGGGAACCTCCTGTATAGCGCAGGGAGCTCCACTTGGTGCTCTGTGGTGACCTGGATGGGTGGGATGGGTGTGGGGAGGGAGGCTCAAGAGGGAGGGGATATATGTGTACATATAACTGATTCACTTCGTTGTACAGCAGAAACGTGTTAACACAACATTGTAAAGCAATTATACTCCCATAAAAAAAATTTTTTTTAACGGGAATGTATCAATAGTAGAGTTGGGCAGAAGTATAAAGGGGAGAGGAAATGGATTTGGGGAGAGGAGTTGTGGGATGTCTTTATGAGCGTGTTTGGTCTTCATTTTTATATGGAAGAGATGAATTTTTAAAAATACGTTGACACATTCTTCAGGCATATAAGCATCTACTCTATTTCCTTGGTGGAGTCCAGCTTTGAAAATACATGTGACTCAGAGAATAGGCTTACCTAGGTTTGGATGAGTAGTAACCTAAAGGCAAGTACAGACTCCTTTAAAGAGCCCGTGTTTTCATAGCAGATCAAGGCAAAGCGTGTGTCAGTGCCGCCCTGAAGGACAGGTTTCACAGGAGATGGCAGCAGGGGTGGGCCAGTTTTGATCCGAGCTGCTAAGATATTAGGGCTCTAGAAAATCTAAACATGTTCTCTATTTTAAAATTGGGCCGAAGATAAATGCCTGAAGGTGATGGATGCCGCGGACAAGCAGGCTTTTTCCAGCAAGTGGTGTCTTGCCGAGGTCTGTATCCTTGACTTTCCTAACTAAGGCAGCATTGTATTTGCGACTTTTGCTGAATCCCCCAGGAGTGCCCCGTGCTGGTCAGTGGCAGGATGTGGCTTCAGCCCCTGGCTGACTCCTTTGTCCTGAGACCGTGCTCTTCCATTGGAAAGCAGTGGGCTGTTAGTATCAGATGATGCTGACGACCAGGGGAGCACAGTGGATCTGCCATTCGGAAGACACGTTCTTCCAGCAGTTTGCTCATTTGAATAAAGGGGTGACAGAGGACATAGAATCTTGTTTTTCTTACAGTTGCTATTCCTGCCTTTTAATGTGACCTTTTATTTCAGAACAAGGGAGTTTGTTGTGGCTTTGAAGATAAGGCTTTCCTGGACTCCTTTCTCCTTTTTCACTTGTGATGGTATTAAGCTACACAACCCTGCGTATGACCCTTTAAATCTAATTTGAATAAGGGAAGCAATAAGCTTAGAACGAATTTGTTTTGTTCTTTCAAAGAGGGAAGGAGCCACGTCCAACTTCTTTTGTATGTATTCCTTATAGCTCCCTCTTCAATAAACATTTCTCAGTGGATACATGTGTGAAAACACACACATGCACACACACACACACATCCACAAACACATATAAACTAACCAAGAGCTATATTGCGGCCTGTCATTACTGTTTACTAGTACTTTTTCTTCATTTTCCTTGATTTCTCTATTTTTTCTTTTCCGTCGAGAGTCTCCTTATTGTAGCTCTGAAGACTGCCATCTTCTGGCAGTCAAGTGGCCCATGTGTTCACTGCAACTAGAATGTGACCTTCAACCTTCGTTTCCTTCTCTGTTGTAAAGCACAAGTCTGGTGTGTTTTTGTAAAAGGCCCCCAAAAGCAGATTTCCGGTGAAAACAAACTTGTTTATTGAGAGGTGGCAAAGTGCGTGGGGAAGAGTTTTATTTCCAGAGAATCTGCCAAATATTTTTTGGTAGGAAACGTTCTCTTTGATGAAAAGGGAAAAAAAAAAAAAGGAGAAAGGAAGGACACAGTGGAATATTTCAGCATCATTGTGTTTTGAAGAACAATAATATCTGAAAGCTATTGCTGAATTGGCCTTGAAAGTAAAAAGAATTTAATAACTTTATTTTTCATACTTAATGATCACTCATCTTCAAACTGTCATCGTGTGCTGTTCTGTGGCATTTATTGAAAAAATTCATAAGCATATTTTTTAGAGCAGTTTTAGGATTACATAAAAATTGAGCAGAAAGTACAGAATTCACACTTACCCATCATCCCTCCTGAGAAACACAGTTTCTGGTGTTAACGTTTTCCATTAGTGTAGTACATTTATTACAATTGATGAGCCAATATTGATGCGTTAGTATCAACTAAAGTCCAGAGTATACATTAGAGTTCATTCTTTGCATTATATGTCCTATGGGTTTTGTCAAATGTATAAAGATATGTGTCTACCATTATAGTGTCATACAGAATAGTTTCAGACAGTAAAAGTCCTCTGGGCTCCACAGACACATCTCCCCCTCCATCACCCCAGATCCCAGGCAACCACTGATCTTTTTACTGTCTCCACACTTGTGCCTTTTCCAGAATGTCATATAATTGAAATCATTCCGTATGTAGTCTTTTCAGCTGGACTTCTTTAACTTAGTAATAGGCATTTAAGAGTAAAGTTCCTCCTTGTCTTTTCATGGCTTGATAACTTGCTGCTTTTTAGTGCTGTATAGTATTTCGTTGTTTGAGTATACCACAGTTTTTTGTCTGTTCACCTTTTGAAGGACATCTTGATTGCTTCCAATTTTTACAGCTTTGAATGAAGCTGCCATAAACATTTGTGTGTAGCTTTTTGTGTGGGCATAAGTTTTCAGTTCCTTTGCGTAATTACCAAGACGTGTGATTGCTGGATCATGTGGTAAGAAGACTCATCCCTCAGGATCCACGGGGGATGGTTTCCGGGATCTTCCCGCATGTACCAAAATCCTAGGATGCCCAAGTTCTTTATACAAAATGATGTAGCATTTGTGTATAACCTACACACATCCTCCCATATACTCTAAATCATCTCTAGATTACTTCTAATACCTAATGCAGTGTAAATACTGTGTAAATAGTTGTCTGTGAGCTGCAAATTCAAGTTTTCCTTTTTGAAACTTTCTGGAATTATTTTTTCTAATATTTTTGATCCAAGATAGGTTGAATTCACAGATGCAAAACCCATGGATACAGAAGGCCAATTGTATGTTTATTTCATAAGAAACTGTTAAATTGTCTTCCAGAGTGTCTATGTCATTTTGCATTTCCACCAGCAATGAATGTTTCCCTGAAAGTTCCTTCTTAAATAAGGTCTGAGACTTGCAGCTCTCTCAGTTTTGCTCCCCTGCTGTTACCCAGGAGTCCTTTAATGTGGTAAGGTGGGAGGGAGAGAAGCATCTGTAGTCCTCCGATTAGGTATTAGTGTTTTAGTGAGCCTCTGCCCTTGGGCTGTGACCTTTCCCAGGGCCTCTCTGTTTCCAACACCACCCCTTAGGTGAAACTGAAACTCAGGAGTGGGCTGGAATATTTCCCTTCTTCCAGATCAGTTTAGCCTTGGTAAAATATTTTGCTTGAGGGCAGGTCTTGTTTAGAAGAACAGGATGCTCTGGGTGTATTTCAGAAAGGCTATATTCCCCCCCCCCCCAATGGAAGCACCGAGGAATTTTTCTCTGATCTCTGTGAGAACCTAGCAGGGCTCTGGCTGGTGAAGCTCACAAAAGTGCAGGGGCCTCCCTAAGACTGGCGCCTCCTGTAGTTTTAAACTCTCGTTAAAACTCAAACTGAGCTTCCAGCAAGCCATCAAGTACAGACAGTTGAGGTTTTCTTCCCGTGGCGCTGGTTCCAGCAGGGTCTCTGCTTCTGCAAACTGTGGTTGTCTGTATCTGCCTATCTGTCTCTCCAGTTTGGGGGACACAGGTTCATCCTGGGACTTCAGTTCTGGTGAATCATAGAAGAGTCGTTCATCTTCAGTCTTTTCAGCTCTCGTTAGAACAGCGTGGTGACTTCTAAGCTCCCCAGAAATGGAAGTCCATTCCATGGTATTGTGATTTTTGTTGAATGAACACTCCTGCTTAAAAGTAATCTGCAAGCACTGTAAAAATTTGTTTTTCAAATGCATGGTATTTCCAATAAAGGGGTTTGTGTGAATATCGTAAGAAGTAATCAAATGATAGTGTCATGACAGTATCATGAGAAGTAACCAAATGACAGTCCATCAGCTCGAAATGTGCTTTATAGCATTAGCTATATTTAAAGGATGTTTGGGTTAATAAAACTTCAGAAATTAGCACACTGGCTCACCCAGGCTTTGGAATGCAGAAGCCAATAATAATGCTTATAAGGTATACATATTTATACATTACACAGTATGCATGTGTCAAACTACATTACAGATCTTCCTCGACTCACGATGGGTTATGTCCCGATAAACCCGTCAGAAGCTGAAAATATCCTAAGTTGAAAATGCATTCAATATACCTACCCTACGGAACTTATTAGCTTAGGCTCGCCTACCTTAAACATACTCGAAACACCCACGTTAGCCTACAGTTGGGCAAAATCATCTAGTACAAAGACTGTTTTATAATAAAGTATTGAATATCTCATGTAATTGATTGAATACTGTACTGAAAGTGAAGAGCAGAGTGGTTTTCTGGGTCCAGGATAGTTGTAAGTATGTCCCTTGTTGATTCTCGTGATCACAGGGCTGACCGGGAGCTTAGGCTGCTGCCCTGCCCTGCATCACAAGAGAGGATCAGACCACATATCTCTAGCCTGAGAAAAGATCAAAATTCCAAATTCGAAGCATAGTTTCTGCTGAATGTGTATCACTTTCACACCACTGTAAAGTCGAAAAATCGTTAAGTCGAAACCTATGCAAGTCGGGAACTGTCCATATTTACCTTTATCCCTAATTTTCAATAGAAAGGTAGCTAATCTTACAATTAACTGTCATTTTTCCAAAATTGAAACAACTTTGTAGTTAAGATAGCATGAATTTTGTGCACCCTAATGCGACAGTGCTCTGGGACTTGTCTTTTGACACCACAGACATTTAGAATTTGAAGGGACCTTTAAAATCACTTAGCGTTTCTCATATTGTACAGATCAAATGTATAAAAGTTATGTTTCTCGTCTAGGATCAAAAAGCTAGGATGTGGAATGACTTATTCTGGACTTGCGGTACGCGGGCCTCTCACTGCTGCGGCCTCTCCCGTTGCGGAGCACAGGCTCCGGACGCGCAGGCTCAGCGGCCATGGCTCACGGGCCCAGCCGCTCTGCGGCATGTGGGATCTTCCCGGACCGGGGCACGAACCCGCGTCCCCTGCATCGGCAGGCGGACTCCCAACCACTGCGCCACCAGGGAAGCCCTATTCTGGACTTCTTAATGGGATTTTTCAGTCTTGGTCCCGAGACAGACTTAGATCACTTTGCTCTTATTTACTTGATTAGGGGACTGGTGGAGAGTAGAATTTATAGTGTTGACCCTGCAACCCTGAAAGATTTCAAAGCCCTATCTGACTCATCGCAAAATGACTAAATTCTATGCCTAGCATTCGATTCTACTTTTAAAATGTTTAATTTTATTATATTCAAACTATTTGAAAATTTACCCCAAGTTTGGCCAGGTGGTTTAGAAAAGAAAAAAAGAGGTTTAGTTGGAACACATTGGTGCCAACCTGTGTGATCTAATAGGAACTTATTTAAGAAAATTAACCAGAGTGAGTGTTGACTACCAGAGTAGAGTATTTGGCAATGATTTTGTGGTGTTCAGTAGGGATGCCACTTAACCTGTGGGCACCTCAGTTTTCTCCTCTCTAAAATAGGATAATAGTTTCTATCTCATAGTGTTATAATAATTCAACAAATTAAATGTATACATTACTTAGAAGAATGTCTGGCAGTAGTTTCCTAATTAACGTTAGCTATTATAATTAAAGAGAACAGTGAATCAGGCTCTCGGGTGTTGCATTTTTGGTCCTCTCCCATTTAAAACTCTTTCTGAAACCATCCTGGATGGATGACTGGCCATTTCTGGGTTATCTCCGAAACAGCTCCTTTCATCCGCCCATTCTGTGTGGATATCTGTGGGGCGTGGCCGTGAGGCAGAAGTGCATCTGAGTTTTGGTCACTGATTCTGTGGTCACGCAGGGCAGCAAAGTCCAGTCTTAAAATGCATTGCACACACCCATGTGTCTGTAGGGACTGAACTACCCGCCAAATCGCCAGTTCTGCTGACATTCTGATGTTCGTCTTTTCTGTTAGCGTCTTTTTGCATAACGTTAAGTAAACCAGTGTAATTACAGCAGTCACTGAATTGTATGCATGTGACATGTGTGTGTATGTGTGTGTGTCGAGGATCAATTCTAGGTGCATGAGAGGTTATGAAATGGCAATCGTGCAAAGGTAATGAGCCATACATCCAATCATGACGTGTGAGCCTGGCTGTGCTGTGAGCTCTCATCACGTATAGACCGTTACACTATGTATTATGAAGATAGGGACATTGCTGTTTATGAAATGTGAATATAGGGGCCTCCCTGGTGGCGCAGTGGTTGGGAGTCCGCCTGCCGATGCAGGGGACGCGGGTTCGTGCCCCGGTCCGGGAAGATCCCACATGCCATGGAGCGGCTGGGCCCGTGAGCCATGGCCGCTGAGCCTGCGCGTCCGGAGCCTGTGCTCTGCAGCGGGAGGGGCCGCAACAGTGAGAGGCCCGCGTACCGCAAAAAAAAAAAAAAAAAGGGAATATAGAGTTCCCCAGGACTTCCGGTCCCCACCTATCCGGACGTTTTGAAAGCAGTTAATTTTGTTTGTTTTTATGTTTCATTTTGGCAGAGTGTCTCTGTTTTCTGTCCCTGCTTCTTGAATTGATTTTGTAGAATGATTTGGTGGTTCTGCCAGCCTACACTGCAACTGTCCGGTTCTGCTGACAGTGGATTAAGTGGAAGCCTTTTTTTGAGCTGGAATTCCAAGCAGATGTAGTATGTATTCAGACACCAGTGGCACTCTTCATTCATTTACCTCACGTGCAGCCTTGTGATATTAGGCCTCCATCTGAAGCCAAGAAATCCTGGTCTTTACAAATGACGAGGCAAATGGATCGAAGTTGATTTTCATTCCAAAGTGAAGGCTATGGTGACGGAGCAGTCAGAGGGCCGCCGTGACTCTGGAGGGTGAAACCAGAGAGGGTTCCTTTAGTGGAAACCTGCCTCCTTCTGGGAACCCTAGTGCTCTGGCAAAGCAGACATCGTGGGTCCAGGCAGATAACACCACAGTGCATTTTAAGATACGATCTAGATTCAGGCTTTTAATGGACTGCTGATGTATACTCAGAGTGACCAGGGGCAAAGTTCTCCAGAGATCTGTGGAAACCTGTCTTTCTGGTCAGGACAAAAAAAAAAAAAAACAAAGAAAAAGAAAAAGACAACATCTCTGTTTAGAATTCAGTTTCGGCAGGTTTTTTACACGTTGCCCTATCACTTAGCAAATGAATTTGGAAACAGGGTTTGAAAGCTGCTTTATAGTTCTCAATGGCAATGGCTTTGAAAATGCATTTCAAATACAACTGCGGTTCCTACACCCAAAACCCAGTACTACAAAGTAGAATAGTAAACTTGCCTCTGGATAAACAACGGTTTCCTAAACTCTGCGGCACTCGTTTCTTTAAGGGACCGTCATTGGAAAAGTACTTTGAAGGTGAATGATGCCATTCAAGTATTTTGTTTGGCCCAAATAACTTTTTACAGGAAATATAAAAAAAATACATAGTGATCTAGCATTCAGAGTCAGTAGTGACAGGCCAGGATCACAAGTTACACTGCTGTTCTCATTGCTGTAGGCACAAACAAAAATTAGGCTACGTGTGTGTTTCATGTCTTTTGAGCGCAGATCAACACGGGGCAAATATATTGCTTTGGCTTTGCAGAGAATTAACACACAGATGTAACCCACTGCTTTAAATTTTGCAAATCTGGAAAATGTACGTAACACCGTGTAACAATCTTGTTTTTGATTTTGTTCTTCTGCATGTTTAATGGGGATGCTGTTTGATGTTGATTTCCATTTTCACGTGGCGTTAGGGAAACGGGCACCCTGACACGCAGAATTTGCTTTGGATTAGTGATAGTTCCTGTAAGGGTCAGCGGACGTCCTGTATTTCTGGTTACCCCGAGACTTAACTCCAAAAGGGATTCTGTCCTTCGATTCAAGCTTTCCTCAATATTTTGTTCAAAATATTTTCCTGCTTCGGACCGTGCAGTAGAAATGCTATAGAGATTTCTCTTCCCCTTGGTGATTTTCATTCTACTTTGTGATGTTCATTACATTTTTTTTTCATACAGATAATCACAGACTAGACCTGCTCAACAGCTCTCTGCTTTGATCTGGAACTTCGCGCAGCGTTTGCCTCTTAGCTTACTGTCGTCCTAAAGGTCTTTGAACTTCTTCTACATCCCATGCACAACACACATATACACACACACTTTCACAGGATTTTTGAATCCTGCAGAACTCTGCAAAAGATATCTCTGTCTGCCTTGCCTCTTTGTACAACTAGACAGTTCCTGTGGGCCCGCACGTAAGTAGTCAGCCTAAAACGTAACTCTGACCATCATGCCTGATCCAAAGTGAATGACTGCAGAGTAGCTCTGTCATTACGGTGATCGGCACACATCGGCTTCCCTCGGATCCCTGTCCTAATTTGGTTTGGTTTTCTTGTCCAGCCTTCTCGTTCCTTCTATACCACACGGTTTTCGATTTGTCGTAAAAATTCTTTCATGTGGGGTTTCAACCGGGCTATGGGTCATTTCTGGTTGGGGAATTAAGGATTTCTCCTGCGCACCTTCAGCGTCTTGCAGAATGTCAGGTACATAGGTGTAAAGTCGGGGTTGATCGATGGGTATGTTCAATGAAAATGAAAATAAATGAAGTTCCTTGAGGGCAGGTGCCCTGTCGTGCGTCTTTGGTATCTACCTTCCACTTAGCTTATTGGGAAGCACAGAATTTTTGCTCAGTGTGTGGTGTAAATGGGAGTATGGGGTGGAGAAGAACTAATGGAAACAGACGGAGAGATCAGAGGCTGTAGTGATGGGTAAAGTGCATCTCTTCAGTGTGTTACATCTTCATTTGTCAGCTTCCTTTCAATCCTGATGGTTCAGTTCTGGACATTTCAAAGCTGCGTGCTCTGTAAGAGCTAGTCTTCTCTGCAAGCCTTTCAGGTGGCAAATATGTTTTTTTTCCATTTCCCTTTTCTCCAATGTTTGTATGAACAATTGTTAAATATATTTCGATAGGCATTATTTTAGTCTGGACCATTGAGTCACTTCTTTGTATTTTCTCCACTAAAATATTTTGAGGTAATCCCTGACCATATGCACACTAGCATACATGATTTCATATTTATTTATAATAGAAAATAATAAATACCATCACATTGTTACTTGTACCAAATGGTCCTCATTCCCCCCATCACCTCCTTTTAGTGTGTATTTTGCTGTCATAAAATGGGATTAAAATTGCATTACATTGCTTAGGAATATAGTATTCAGTTGAAATGAGTACTTAAACATTTAAAACTTAGAGTCAGAGGATGAATTGATCAACTTTCCAGCCAAGCCTAATTCAATGAACACCTCTGTGTGCGGATTAACTGGGGAATAGCTTCCTATCTCACGGAATCTGTGCCTGAGGAATTAAAAAAGTTTTATTTGAATAAGAAATAATTTAGGATCTGACAGTTAAATTATACAGCCTAATTATTTATTTAAAACATTATTTAAAACGTGTTACTTGCAGAGGTATATAAATTCCTACATGTAAACAAAGAAGTAGAAAGATGAGGTTAAAAAATGGTGAAGGGGAAAGAGGGCAAAGGGACTTTAATTTAGAAAAATGAGGTGAAGCTGGGTGAGATTCTTACACAGAGTATATATATCATTAAATTCTATACATTTGTAACCTATAAATTATGTCTAGTTTTTCTAACATCCGACACGAAAGGGATACAGTTACGTGAACACCATTTTCTGCAGGATAAAAACCAAGCCAGAACACGTGTCTTTCTGGTATGTAAGGGAGAAATTTGGCCAGTGGGTCCTCAAAGAACAGGAATTTTAAAAATTGGATGCCAGTATTGTCAACAAGATCCTTCTCATATATCTGGTACAGCGTTAGACTTTGTGTGACTCACGTCCACTCCGGCTGATGGCGCTCTGTCCCGTGCAGGTCTGTGGCCCCAGTGGTATGGTGGTAAGTGTTTAGCAGCCAGTTCTCTGGTGAGGGTGGGGTAAACCCTTATCTGAAGTGTTTGACCACTTTCACGGTGTATTTCCACAAAGTTCAGTGTCACTGAAGGGGGAGCTGGAGAGACTGTGCACTTGGCCCTCTAGAGGCCGCACCAACGAGCCCCAGTAACCCCCTGGGTGGCGTCCTCACAGCTCTCCCCGGATCTTGGCTTTATCCCAGACTGGATAGAGACTTTTAGAAATGGATGGTTTATTCATCACACTGAGGAATCAGGCTCTATCAGTACTTATTTTTTTACTAAACCAATTTTTGTTGTTGTTGTTACTATCAAGTTGCAGTGATTTTGAATTATACTACTTAATAATTACTTACAATGAAGTTATTCCTTAATACTGGTTAAGAGCACAGCCAAATGATTTAACAATCGGGTGAACCAGAGGTAGACTGGATGCCCATCAATAAAACTGAGAACCCTGAAAATGACCTCTGCCTGAGAAGATTTTACTTTACCTCTGTACTGGTCAAGATATATGATAACTAACATTTATATTTGAGCACTTGTTTTGGGCCAGACAGTTTTTGTTGCTTTACATATATTAGCTGGTTTTACTACTGTCAAAATCCTGTGAGTTGGGTACTATTATTATTATTTTCTCTTTTACCACAAGGTCAGACCTAGTGAGTTGTGCCTTTGGGATCTGATCTCAGGTTGCCTGGTTCCATTAGTCCAGCATATTTGAATTTTTGAAAACATATTCTCTGTTTGCTATTGAATATTTGTTGAATAAAGCAAAGGACACAACGGCATTGAAATAAGCTGTTCTTTAAAACGGGCTTGGAGATGGTTGCTCTCTCCCCTGGGAACCCAGGATTAGGTACGGTGTGTAAGTGTTGGTGCAAGTAGAGAGGCAGTCCCTCGAGCTATCTTGAAAAGGTGAGATGTCAAGCGTGGGCTTTGCCTAGTCGTGGATTATCTGTGTGACAAAAGCCCAGCCACTCTTCTTCCAGACGACGGACGATTTGTCTCTCCTTAGGACGCCGTCTAACAAAAGTTGTGGTTTATCTTGGACTCCTAAAAGACAGAGAGTGTTTTACCTGTTAAAGGTCACTGTCTGACGCTCTTGACTTAAATGCTTATTAGGCTCTCCCAGCCCCCTGCACTGCCTCCTCTGTGCTACCGGTGTTTGGTTTAGTTCCTGATTCTGTCTTTGGTTGTGACTGCATGCCTTGCTGTTGCTCAGACAGCAGAGGTAAGGGGTTACGCTTACCCTGGTTAAGTAGAAAATGCCTAAAGTCTAAACTATGTTTGAGACCCAAAGCAATAGAGAGATATGAGACCCTGTGAGTAATGGGGACAGAAGTATAGCTGGGCTATGAAGGCTGAACTACAGCCGTACAACCGTAGACACCTAATAAGCTTACTTTTCAAGCTGTCCTTGCTCTCAGAAAACAGAAATGTATCACCTTCTTTAATGATTGAAGGAAGAATGGAAATGATGACTTCTGTCCTTCTGAGGAGATGACAACCTGACTCATCATTTCAGATTCACTAGTCTTTAGCCTCTTGGGTTTTACTTGACTTTTTTAGTGCGAAGATAATAGATATTTCTGGGTATTTACTTGAGGGAAACAAAAACACGAATTTGAGAAGATACATGCACCACCGTGTTCATTGTAGTATTATTTACAATAGCCAGATATGGAAGCAACTTAAGTGCCCATCAACAGATGAATGGGGAAAGATTATACATATATATATATGTATGTATGTAGTGGAATGTGTATATATATATATGCTCATTTATATATACACACGCATACATATATACACACATATATATTATATATACACATATATATAGTGGAATATTACTCAGCCATAAAAAATGAAATCTTGCCATTTGTGACAACATGGATGAACCTAGAGAGTATTATTCTAAGTGAAATAAGTCTGACAGAGAAAGGCAAACACTGTATGATTTCACTTATATGTGGAATCTAAAAAACAAAACAAAACAAAAGCAGAATCATAGATACAGAGAACAGATTGATGATTGCCAGAGGAAAGAGGGTGAAGGGTGTAAGAGGTGCAAACTTGTAGTTATAAAATAAATAAGATACAGGGATGTGATGTACAGCAAAAGGAATGTTGTTAATAATAATCTAATAACTTTGTATGAGGACAGGTAGTTACTGGACTTATCATTGTGATCATTCTGTCATGTATGCAAATATCGAATCACTATGTTGTGCACTGAAACTGACATAATACTGTATGTCAACTATATTCCATTACAAAATTTAAAGGTAAATAGCTACGTGTGACTGGAGTCTACCTTATTAGTGAAGCTCTAGACCAGGCTACCTCTCTGGGAGGAGCGAGGTACATCCTAGGTTGGCAAGGAGAGCCAAGGAGAGTTAATTGGACACGTTTCTGTTACCCAGCTTTCATCGCTGCCAGTGTTGAGTCCAACTGTGAAAAAAAGATGATTATAAACCAACTGGGTTAACATTACTAACTCCCTTTTAACGGTAACCGTGGTAGCACACACTGTACGTCTGCCATGCGTCCAGCAGGCTTCAAAGTTGTGTGGTGTGTTGTAATCAAGAAGGCGATATTACTGTATTAACTAAGAATAATGGCAATTAAGGGAAGCATCAATTAAATTTCTGCCATGTTTCTGCTTTGCAGGCATTTGGCTGTCCTTGTTGTGGTTAGAAAGTTCTTTCTCCTCATCCCTTTGTACTACATATCTTAAAGTGGATGTAAATTTAGGTTTCTGAAAATGCTATTTCCTGAGCCATTTTCACATCTAGCGCACAAATTATTATTCTCCTAGAATACTTCTCTGTGGAAAATTGTCATGGTACAGTAGAGGTTCCAACACAGTCTATTTATAGGTTTTTCAGGTACAAAAATGATAGAATTCTGGGAACAGTTTGATGTAGAATAAAATCTCCCCGCCTTTGATATTCTTCCTTATTTGATGGAAATTGGGATTGTAGATACTTAGAATGCATGCCATCTTCCATGGTCAAAGCAGAACCTTCCCATTATTTAACTGTCATGGTGAGGGGATTTCTGTTCTCTTTGGGCATTGTACTACAGCAGGACTGGACTCATTAGTGGAAGAGACGGGTCACTATCCACATTAGTGTATGATTTCATGGGCTCTGGAAAGGCACTCGCGTAAAACTTCTCACAAAAGAGACACTCAGAAACATTTGTGGAATAGGTGAATGAACTAATGCTTTCTAAATATTCCTAGTTTCACGTTGCCTAAATAGAAGAATTTAAATAAGCTGTTTGCAAAACCACCTACTCAAGGAATGTACTAAATGTGCAGAATGAGCAGATACGGGGAAGCCCGCCAGTTTGACTTTATCTTCTAAGTGCGCTTGAAATCAAACGGTGAAGGACTCTGGAAGGATCGGCCAGAGCAGATGCCCGTGTTTCTTTGCCAGTTCCAAGGAATCTCTACTGAGGTCAGCTCTTGATAAGAAGAAACAGGGAGTACTAGGTACAACTCAATCTAATAGCACTTGACTATTTAGCTTCTTAGATTGAACAAAAAAAACCACAACAGCTTAACCTTTTTTTTAAAAAAATTATTTATTTATGGCCGTGTTGGGTCTTCGTTTCTGTGCGAGGGCTTTCTCCAGTTGTGGCAAGCGGGGGCCACTCTTCATCACGGTGCGCAGGCCTCTCACCATCGCGGCCTCTCTTGTTGTGGAGCACAGGCTCCAGACGCGCAGGCTCAGTAGTTGTGGCTCACGGGCCTAGTTGCTCCGCGGCATGTGGGATCTTCCCAGACCAGGGCTCGAACCTGTGTCCCCTGCATTGGCAGGCAGATTCTCAACCACTGCGCCACCAGGGAAGCCCTTAACCTTTTTTTTAACACAAAATATGTGCCAAACAGATAATTTTAAGATCAGATATGAAATTTATACTACTGGAATTAAAAAAATCTCCCCCTGGTTCAAAAAGTAATTCATTTTTCATTGTGAGCTAATTGAAATGATAGGAAAGCACTAAAAAAACATCAGTATCACTTGTAATAACATCACTCATTGATAAGGACTTTAAATTTCTGGGTATTTCTTTTGAAAATATTTTATGATATCTGGGAGTATATGAAACTTTGGGTTAGCTGTTCATTTTAGGAGCTGTTTCTTGATTCCTTAGTTGCATGGAAGAAGTTTAACTGAGGGAGAAAAGGTAGCTGGTTTCCTCTCCCCACCCCGATCCCCACATATATACATACCACCAAGTGCAGCCTTCTTGCTAGAATAGGAAAAGTTATCTGGTCTTTCTCAGGAAATTATCACTTGTTTTCAAGAATCTTTAGTTAATTTCAGTTATTGCCCTTTACTTACTTTAATAGCAATTAATTGGTGGTAATTATTATTATAGTATCAATATTTTTATTTCACTTGATGGGGCATAGGCCCATAATATAACTTTGTGGCAAATGTTCCAAGATTCCAGCAAAAGGAAGGGGTAGCATCATAATTATAATTCTCCTTTCTTCTATTTAATTGTATCTGCTTTCCTCTGAGGTTAACCCATGTGATTTAGTTCTATATTTGTTATAATAATGCTTTATATAAGATTTAGTGGAATAATCAGAATTTTCTAAAGTCAAACAGTATAGAGAAGGTGGAACAAGATGAAGTGTATTAGTCAGTTTGAGCTGCCATAACAAAATACCATAAACTGGGTGGCGTACATAACAGGTATTTATTTCTTGCAGTTCTGCAGATTGGAGGTCCAAGGTCAGGGTGCCAACGGATGGCCATCTTCTTCTATTCTCACATGGCAAAGAGAAACAAACCTTCACTCTTCTTTTAAGGGCACTAATCCACTCATGAGGGCTCCACCCTCAGGACCTAATCTCCTTCCACGGGCCCTACCTTCTAACATCATCACATTGGGGCTTAGGATTTCAACACAGGAATTTTGGGGGGACACACAAACATTCAGTCCATGACATAAGGATTCCGTGATACTAGAGAAAGGATTACAAAGTTCTGTTCTTCATAGGGCTTATTAAGCTGCAAGTAATATCCTTAGGCATGCTTGCAATTACTAACTTGGAAATGAGATGTGGTTGGAAAAAAACCAGGTATCCTTTTGCTAGGTGCTGTGGTAGCACACACCGCTGCAGAGAAACAAGAGGGGAACTTCATTCATTCACTCATTTTATTCATATGTTAATTCATCCATACATTCAGTGATTATTCAAGTGTCTACTGTGTTTCCAGGTATCTTGCTAAAAATCTAGAATATGATGAGAAAACTGAGACTATAAACTTTCTATTTTCCTAAAAAACCTGGTGGGGAGACCATATAACATGCTTGAAAAAAGTACTCAGACTTCCGTTCTGCTATTGCTTGTGCAATTAAAATCTTGGCTGTCTGGTTAAATCAACATTTTAAAATTTTACCTGAGTGGTCATCATACCTGCCCTCTTAGCCATTCATTTGGAGAAGCAAATGAGGTAATGAATGTACAAGCCTTTGCAGAATATGTATTATAGCACAAATGCTAATTATTATTGGGACTCATTTGAAAATACCTATGAGATTTGCGAGATGCTCGTATATATAATCTTTCATCTTGGAGACATCATTATTTTTGAGTTCTTCAGGTTTAGGAAACATATGAAGATAATACTGAATATTTTTAAATGATTTTCTTCAGTAGAAGTTTTCCCTCTAGCGGTTGCTGTGGAAATCACATGAGGAGTTTCTGTTGGTACACATCAAAATGGAAAAGAAAACAATCAAACTAAAGAGAATTGAAAAGAAAAGAAACGAAACAAAAAAACATACTCTGAATTATTGAGATGTTAACTGTTTTTTAAAGGCTCTCCACTTGGACTTTTAAAGTTACATGACATTCAGTTTTCGAAAATGAGGAAGAACAATCTTTGCTCCTTTCCTGGTGCCTGGTTGATTTGAATGGAGATGGTGGTTAAGTCATCTTTGGTTTGGAAGAAGCAATAAAGAAGGCTGCCCTCTCCACCTTGTAATGTGCATGAAGACTTGGGACTACAGGTTCTGATCTGCTTCCAGTACAGCAGTGATCGCCAATCTTGGCTTCCTCGCAGGAAGCTGAACAGAAGTTCTAGGTGAGTAAGCATATTTGGTCTTTCTAACAGGTACTTTTAAAGAAATGATTCCAAAAGGTAAAAAAAAAAAATTTCATTTGTTGGGAAGATTGATACATTAAAAAAAATCCAACCTCTAACATGGCCTACCAGGTCACGCGTTATCTCTCCCTTGCCGGCCTCTGCAGCTGTGCACCGTCCTGTTCTCCTCTTTGTCCCCTGTCCCCGTTTTCTGACTGTGCAGTCATCTAATAATTAATTAATTTATGGCTGCGTTGGGTCTCCACTGCTGCGCGCAGGCTTTCTCTAGTTGCAGCGAGCAAGGGCTACTCTTCATTGCGGTGCGCGGGCTTCTCATTGTGGTGGCTTCTCTTGTTGCAGAGCACAGGCTCTAGGTGCACAGGCTTCAGTAGTTGTGGCTCACGGGCTCTAGAGCGCAGGCTCAGTAGTTATGGCACATGGCCTTAGTTGCTCCGTGGCATAAGGGATCTTCCCGGACCAGGGATTGAACCTGTGTCCCCTGCACTGGCAGGTGGATTCTTAACCACTGCGCCACCAGGGAAATCCCTGTGCTGTCATCTTATGTCCCTCAGACACTGCACGTTTGGACGTGCCATTCCCTATTCTTGGGATGCTCGTCATCACATCACTGGCTCCTATAGACTGAAACCTCACCTACCTCAAAAAGGTTTTCCCTGATCCACCTAACAAAGTAGGCTTTTGACAATTAATCTTTGTCACCCCCCCCCCATTTATTCACCCAGAGCTCTTACCACAATCTGTTTACTTACTAATTTCCTGTCTACATCCCTGCCCAGAATGGAAGCTATGTGAGGCCGGAGATTTGTCTCTCTTATTCACAGTTGTATCCCAGAACCGAGAGCAGATGCCTGATGTGGGTTGACACAATGCATAAATGAATGGGAAATGATATTAACATTAACTCATTGGAGTCAATTGCATAAGCTTTTTCTGAAACATTAGTCTTTGGTGCCCTGTCTTAGTTGAGACTAATTTTTCCACCTTTGAAACCATTTAACTTCCTAACTTACTTCACATTGAAATAAGGGTTGTAAAAGGTTTGCAATTCTTTACCCAGAAGCTCTATTCCAGAATTACAAAATTGAAACATGGGGGGGAGAAATGTTTAGTGAGCTCTGTTTGTGCTGAATAAGAACATGATGCTTTTATTTCTGTCTGTTATTAAATTCAGCTTGATTCTGACAGCTTGTTTAGTGATATGTTGTTTCTTATATCTGTACAATAAGAAGTCATTTCATAAATTGAAGTTGTTTTTCTGAAACTCACGTTATTCCGTCTTGCTCCGTCTTCCGTAAAGAGATAATTGCTGTTCGCGCTCACATGGTTGGCTTCCTCAGAATCTTTTCCAGCCTCAATAAATGATAAAAAACAAATCAAAACAAAACCTCTTCAAAAATGGCTTGTTTTTTATACCCGTCATCAGTTTTGATTGATGTTCTCTTCTGAAACTGCTTTAAATATTCCTCCTATTCCTGCATGGTTTTGAGGCTAAAAATGTACACTGAAGGCCAAGGATTCCAGGTCTGGGAGACTGGGGTGTCTGTACTGCTGTCTCTCAGTGGACTGCCCTGGGAGAGCCTCTGAGACCCGGCACTAGACATGGATCTGGTGGTTGCCTTCTATTCATGTTTGTGTCCTGCTCACGTGAGCCTGTTGCCACATGCAACTAAGAAACAGGTGGTTTTGCTATAAATTAGTAGCAAAAAGGCTAAGACACCAGAAACTGTGAATTTCTTACTTAAATTTTCTGCTCTGTCACTGTCTCCATGCAGCCCCGTGAACACAAGGGCGATGTGCACGAGGTTGTATTAGTGCTTGCCTGGTAGTGTGTGTGTGTATGTTTAAGGTGATATGTTTTGATCTATTGGCAATGAATGATAGGAAGTAGAATAAAGTTAATATGCGTTTTATAGATAGCTCTGCTTATTACAAAGGCTCTAAAAATAAACAGATGAAGTGCAACTTATCATTGGCTTATTCAGCCTCTCTCTTTTTGCACTTATGCTTTCCTGCTTTCGTTACCATAGTTACTGGCTTAATCATGATGCACAGAACCATTTCTAATTACAGTAGATGCCAGCACAAAAATTAATTCTTCGCATATCTTAGGCCACAAACAGCTTGTATGTAGCTCGCTTTTTGGCACTTTATTACCATATATTCTGAAACAGACATTTGTACATCATTTTAAAACTGTACTTTTCTGCTATTTGTTATTAAGACAAAAATAAGTCTCAAGTGGATTGATGTTAGAACAAGTGATGCAGAAGGTTTGGAAGAGAGGACGGTTTATTACAAGTGAGACATCATCAATATTATCCCTAAAATATTAGTTAGTAGCAATTAATACATATTTAACGTTCTTTTCCCATCAGAAAATATTACTAAAAGGATGTTCATCATTGAGAAACTAAAATTATTAGATTGTGTGACTAAGCAGTTGAGGCAGATAACCACTATTTGAGCATTCATATTTTCTAAAACATGGGCGATTTACCTCAAAATTCCCTCCTAGCTCCTCTTGCAGTTATCCTAATTATATCAATCTAGTTGGAGCAGATACCACAAAAATTTTATAGGCATTTCTATTCACTTTCATTATTATTTTGCAGCTGAGTAGCAGTTTTAAAATATCAATAAATTATTATCAACAATAGAGATTTTAGAATATAATTACTTTTATGGACATTTTTCTTGTTAATGTGAAAATGCTGTTATTCTTAACTCAAATGTATTACCCATCTTTTCTGCCTTAGTAAAATGTTTGATAAACCAAAAGGGCATTATTTTCTCTCACAGAATTACAATATATCTTTCCCCAAACTTACAGGTAAATGTTTTCTATTCGATTTTTGCTCAAAGTAATTTTTTAAACAGGTTGTTATTATGCTCCCAAATGTATTTGAATCATATTTACATTGGTTGATACATACATTTTCTAAAGCAATCAACATATGGTGCTTTCATGACTGCTCTGGTTCTAAAACCTCTTCTGTATTTCATAACTGGTAGTCCACCAGGCATGTTCAGTTTCACAGATAAAACCGTTCACAGCCACACAAACAACATTTCTATCATAAAATAATGAAGGGACTAGTGCACCATCATTGATCTAACCTTGTTTGGCGATCTTTTGCTGCTGTGTTCCTACCTTGACTAGCATGGGATCTTTAAAGCATGCATGCATCTTCCCAGAAATAGCATCTATAGCCTGGAACCAGGCCCTAGGGTTCCATTTGTGCTTACAGGAAAACCTCTGACTGCCAAACTCTAAATGTTTTTCTGCCGGTTAAGACTGAAGCAGATAAATGTAAAATAAAAACAGGAAAGCTTTTCTGCTACAAAGACTAGATTCTTTTTCTTGCTGCTTCTGTTTAAATTCATCATACTCTAGTTCTACGTCAAGATATGTATCCACTCGTAGTTTATTACAAAATAAATGTTAATTTCCAATTGAATTTTTTCTGACTTTTTCCATCTGGTGGACTTATATTACTGTTAATGGACACATATAATGCATATATTATGTTATTAACTGAAATAGCTTTAAAATTAGTGCACTATTTAGTTTGCCAGTTAAACTGGTAGAGTGGCCTCTCTTTAATTGGGGAAGACATATTTATTGGCTTTTTAATTCGGTATTTTTAACTTGTCTGGCAGCAAATGTAAATCAGTTGGGAAAGCATAAGTCTATTAATTAGCTGAACTGATTTAGGAGAGACAAAAGTCTCTTAATTTGGATAACAGGTTTTCCATCAGGAAGAATACAGATTATTAAGTTATTCACAATTCTAAATACTCGGAAATGAAATTGTAGACATGAAGATTACTACACGAGCTTGTCTGTTTTTTTTTAAAGGATTATTTGATATTCCTTTGGAGTGCAGCAGTTGAGTGCCATTAGCTGTATTTGCTAGAGCCATGTTGGGTCTTCTCAGAATGTATTCTGAATTCAAACCGTAATCCATATGTGACAGACATAATTTAGACTTCTATGCAGTGTACTGTCAATTTGCAATCATAATAAACAGGGTTGACCTTTTGGGGTACAAGCATTTTCAAAACAATTTTAATGAACAAATTTAGAAAATTTGCATATTAAATCACTTAATCTTTTAATATAAAATGATTTGAGAGTAAGCCTGAGGTATAGTAAGATGAAACCCAGACTCTTTGTTATCCATTCATTCACTTGAGGTCACTCACATCTATATAAATAATTGGTTAACAATTTTTAAGTTAAATTGGTTGATTGAGAGTCACCTTATTGATCAAACCAGTTACATTATTTGATTTCAGCTTGTGATCTCAGTGGCACTTGTCAATTTAAATGCTGTTTTTCATTGTGAAAATTGGCCCATTCGTTTAGCCTTTGGCTTTGTTCTGAACTTAATGCTTTTATGTGAACAGTTTTCTGATAGGTTACTTTCTTTAGATTTTCACTGAAATTAAATTCAACTCTTCAAAAATAACTTGTTTAAAAAATTCAAGTAAATATGTAATATAAAATGTGACAGTCCCTTTCATAGCCCCACAGTGTTTTCCTCCCCCATTTTGCTCTCCGGTCCATAGGTAATCACTGTTATCAACATGCTTTCGGATTTCTTTCTAAGTATTTATTCAGTGACTTGTTCATTCAATAAGCCAACATTTTAAGTACTGTCATGCAGAGTGTCATATCCATTTGTATGTGTTGGGCACATTCGTATTTTTTATAACATGAATTTGGTCACACTCTACAAGCTGTTCTATAACTTGTTTTTTTACTTTTTATTTTCAGTAACTTTTTCCATAGAGGTACATATAGACACAACTCATTTTCTTTAAAGGCTACATAGACCCATACTAGGTGTGCAAAGTAATGTACTTTGCATATACAGGGGCATATGAATTCATTCCTTTTTGTTTGTTATTTCCCAAAAATGCTGTAATGAAAAGTTTGTCCTTGCATGCAAGTCAGGATTTCTGTAGATTATCCTTCTAAGAGTAGAATTGCTAAGTCAAAGACGATGCACATTTATAACTTTGATATTTTGGTAAGTTGCCTCCTGCCACATTTATTTCCATTTTAAATTCCTCTAAAAGCAGATGATGGTTTTGTTGTCCTGTACTTTTGGTGGAGCTGGAAGTCATCAAATCTTAATGATAGGTATATAGTAAAAGATGTCTTTTAATTTAAGTTTATTTGATTTTGAGTCTTTGAATTCAGGGAATATGAATTTATTCAAGTCATGTTTCATTCCTTGTATTTAGTATATTTAATGTTTTGTATTTTTCTTCATAAGTAATACGTATATATGTATATATTTCTACTTTGTTGGTATTTAAATGGGGATTTAGAAAATTCTTTATTTCTCTCAGTGAGTATTTCTTTTCTTCTGGCAGTGGTTTTAGAAATCCGAGTCTTCCAATGGCTTTGGGGTGGCTGCAGGAAATACAGAAGATGTACGCCTGGGCAGGCTTTCTTTAATATTGGAGGGAAACTTCCTTTCTGTGCAGTGACGGGTTGTACCTTTGAATGAGTAATTCCTGAGAGTTGTGATAAACAACCGTGGTTGGAAGGGATCTGCCACCTAAGAGGCCAGCGGTGTCGGGGAGGTGAACTGCAGGCTCTTATGTAGCGGTACAGACAGTGGATTAATGCCCCATTGCTGTTGGGCCTCACGGTAAAGGCACATTATTCCCTCTGCGGTGTCAGAGCTCGGCGCAGAGCCCCACACAGCGGGTAGGTTAGCAATCATAGCATCAGTGTTAAACTAATCACGAAATCCACGTGGAATTAAATGGGACTGAGAGATTATCATTCCTTTTTAAAATAAACGGGTCTTAATATCCGCTTTGGAAATTTGTGCCTGGTTGTGACCCCTGAGCATGAGATGGGGATTTGAACAATAATTGAACTTTATCATTATTGTTTTTAAAAATATACACAGAGGGTTAGCTAGCTTAGGGGACAGTCTAAAAACGGGAACTATGCTTTATGGCTAACATAGGCATTATGAAGAAGTTTGTTATACAATTTGTAAATATTCCTGGAGGCATAAATGATAGCTTCAGAGTTATCAACAGAAAGAAAATAAATGTGAGGGTTTTACTGCCCTGCTGTTATGGGAAGGAGTATCTGAAAGCATTTATGCAAAGGTAATTTTCTTTTTTTGTATTTACTTTTATTGAGCTAGTTAATTTTGAGCAAACCCCCATACGTTTTGGAACCAAATGTATATGCCCTCGAACAATATACATTTTGGTGTTCAAGCAGTATCTTCTGAAAATTCTGGTGCCAACATTTATTGAGAGGAATACAGTCTATGTAATTTCTCCTGTATCTTCAGATTTGGGTGATATTTTAGAGCAGTCCAGTCACTACAACTTCAAGTTAACAGCTTAAGTAAACAATTTAGTTTTTACTGTCATAAATTAGTTATTTGATCTATAGCCAAAATTTGGCATATCTGTGGTTCCCTAGATTCATGGGTATGACGCTTTTCCTCTTAGGTGTTAATTGATGAGAGTTTGGGAATCACTGGCTTACAAAAGAGAATAAATGCTGTAAAATTAACATTTAAAATAACTTCACGGAGGAAAAATTTACCTGTTAAAATGCACCCATTTCAAGTGTAGCATGACTTCTGGCAAATGTCAGCTGTGTCACCCCTACCAGTCCTCAGAAAGATCACTGGTGTCCTCTGCTGGTTATCGCCTGCTCCCTTGTCCCCGGGCAATCACTGATCTGCTTTTGCCACTGTCGATTAGTTTTGCCTGCTGTAGAATTTACTGTAAATGAACGTAGCTTTTTGTGTCCGGCTGCTTTCACTCAGCGTAAAGCTTTTGAGATCTGTACATGTCGTTGTAGATATTAAAAGTCCATTTCTTTTATATGCTGACTAGGAACCCATTGCGTGGAATTATAGTTTTCCCACTCACCCATTGATAGACATTTGCGTTATTTCCAGTAGGGGTGTATTAAAAAAAAAAAAAAACTTTTAAGAACATTATGTGCGAGTCTTGGTGTGGACATACGTATTCATTTTCCTTCATTAACTACCTAGCAGCATGATTGCTGGGTCGTATGGCAAGTATACGTTAGCTTTGTAAGAAACGGTGAAACTGTTTTCCGGGGCTCTGCCATTTTACATTCCCACCAGCTGTGCAGGAGACTGAGTGTGACTCCACGTCATGGCTGATACCAGACATTGTCAACCTTTCGTTTTCAGTCGTTCAGAACGTGTGCACTGGTACCTCATTATAGTTTTAATTGGAATTTCTCTGAAAACAGATTCTGAGAATCTTCATGAGCTTATTGATCATTTGTATATATTA
This sequence comes from Lagenorhynchus albirostris, assembly GCF_949774975.1. Taxonomy (NCBI): domain Eukaryota; kingdom Metazoa; phylum Chordata; class Mammalia; order Artiodactyla; family Delphinidae; genus Lagenorhynchus; species Lagenorhynchus albirostris. The sequence goes on along the minus strand of NC_083115.1, from coordinate 29,389,609 downwards.
TTTTTTGAAGTATCCTATCCTTTGCCCATTTTTCATGGATTTGGTGGTTTGCTGGTAATTGGGATTTGCATGGAATAGCTTTTCTAATCCTTTACTTTTAACCCTGTTTCTTCCTTTATATTTAAAGTGTATGTCTTACAGAGAGCATATAGTTGAGCATTGCTTTTTTTTACAGTCTGACATTCCACATTTTATTTGCAGTATTTAGACCTTGACTATTATTGTAATTGATAGTATAAGTGGGTTTAAGTCCTCCTTGTTATTTATTTTCTATAAGTTTCATCTATTGTTTGTTCATTATTTAATTTTTCCTGACTTCTTTTGGGTTGAGTATTTTTCCTATTCTTCTATTTTGTTTATCAACTATATCATATTTTTAATTTTTAGTAGTTGCTCTATGGTTCACAATTTGCTCTTTAACTTCTTATGGTATAGCTTGATATAATATGTATCTTCATATATAATGTAATAATCTTAAAACAGTGTACCATTTCTACCTTCCTTTCTTTGTCTTATTGTTGTCATACATTTTACTTTTGTATGTATTATAAATCCAGAATACTTCGCTATTATTTTTGTTTTAAACAATTATCTAATCAAGAAATGTTTTAAAGAGGAGAAAGTGCCTTTAAGGTATACTTACCTGTTTATCATTTCTGGTGCTCTTCAGTCCTTTATGTAGACCTGGGTTCTATCTAGTATCATTTTCTTTTTGCTGAAGGGTTTCCTTTACTATTTTATTGTAGTGCCCCTACTAGAAGTAAATTCTCTAAGATTTTGTTTGTTTGAAAAAGTCCTTATTTCACCTTTATTCTTAAAGTATATGTTTCCCTGAACATAGAGTTTGAGGTTGACAGGTTTTTTTCTCAGCACTTTAAAAATGATGTTCTATTGTCTTTTGGATTGCATAGTGTCTGATGAGAAGTCTGAGATCACATCTTTGTTCCTTTACATGAAATAATGTCTTTCTGGTTGTTTTTAAGATTTTCTTTTTTATCATCTGTTTTCAAAATTTGATTATATGCCTTGGTATGATTTTCTTTGTGGGTATACATCTTGAGACCTGTTAAATTTATTGGATCTGAAGATTTAGAATTCTATTAAATTTGCAGAAATTTTAGCCATTACTTGTTCAAAATGTTTTTACTGTCTTACACTCTCTTTTTTCTTTCTTAGACTCCAATTACATGTATATTAAACTGTCCCAGAAGTCACTGAGATTCGGATCTTTTTTTTTTTTTTTGCGGTACGCGGGCCTCTCACTGTTGTGGCCTCTCCCGCTGCGGAGCACAGGCTCCGGACGCGCAGGCTCAGCATCCGTGGCTCACGGGCCCAGCCGCTCCGCGGCATGTGGGATCTTCCCAGACCGGGGCACGAACCCGCGTCCCCTGCATCAGCAGGCAGACTCTCAACCACTGTGCCACCAGGGAAGCCCCGGATCTTTTTTTAAGTCTCTCTGTAGTTTAGTTTTCATGTTTTCAGCTCTTCTTTTCTTCATAATAGATTGGGCTATTAGGTCCATCCAAGGCTCATTTTTAAAAATATTATGTTCTTTATTTCTAAAAGTTGCATTTGTCCCTTTTACATCTTTGTGCATTTCAATAATAGCTGATGTAAATTTTTGTTTGCTAATTCCATTGTCTCTGGCACTTATGACTTAAGGGTCTGCTGTGTTGAATGATTTTCCTTCTGGTTTTCATTTTTAGGAATCACTCACTGGATGTCAGAAGTCGTGAGTGTTTGGATTTTGCGTCTTCCATTAAGAGCGCTGAAGTTTGTTTTAGCGGGAAGCTAAGTTACTTGCAGGTCAGCCTGATCTTTCTGGGCTTGCTTTTAAAATTTGTTAAGGTCTATTTACAGTTGTCTTTACTTTAGGGCTGGTTAAGCCCTGGTGCTTAGACATGACCCTTCCAAGGTGTCTACTGATTGCCTTGAGCCTCAACAAGGATTGTCTACTGTGGCTTTTTGAAATTAAAAAACTCTCTGCACTTTGTTCAGCATGTGTCTCCCTGACTGTTGTTCTATATAGAATAGTGATTTAGAGCAAGACCTCTTAAGCTGATTGCCTGGGCTCCCATCCCACCAGTTGTCATGGGCTTTTGACCCAAGAATGTAACCCCTCTGTCTTAGCCTGTTTGGGCTGTTATAACAAAATATCACCAAGAAGGTAGTTTATAAGCAACGGAAGTTTATTTCTCACCGTTCTGGAATCTGGAAGTCTGAGATCAAGGTGCTAGCATGGTTGTGTACTGGTGAGGGCTGTCTTCTGAGCTGTAGACTGCCGACTTCTCACTGTGTCCTCACATGGTGGAAGGGTCTAGGGAGCTCTGTGGGATTTCTTTTATAAGGGCATTAATCCCATTCATGCAGTCTCCACATTTATGACTCAAGCACCTCCTATAGGCCCCACTTCCTAATGGCATCACCTTGGGGTTTAAGATTTCAACTTATGAATTTGGGGGACACACAACCATTCAGACCATAGCACTTTACATGCTTCAGTTTCTTCATCTGTAAAAATAAGACACATTATGGTACCTACATCACAGGGTTGTTGTGGGTGTTAAATGTATTAAGACATGTAAAGCGCTTAGAATACGGATTGTAAGTGCTCAGTAAGCTTTGAAAACTATTATCAAAACTTTAATACTCTTATTAAACATAGGATATTCAAAATTATTTTATTGTACAGGTGTGTTTGTGTGTTTATATAGTGATTCATGTATGTATGTATTGTGTATGTTGGTTATTGAAACCTCAGGCATAGGGTCTGGGTTGGCAGTGGAAGGGGTTAAAAACTGCTAATTTATGGTGGCCAGTTTTTTTTTTTTTTTTTTTTTTTTTTGTGGTACACGGGCCTCTCACTGTTGTGGCCTCTCCCGTTGCGGAGCACAGGCTCAGCGGCCATGGCTCATGGACCCAGCCGCTCCGCGGCATGTGGGATCTTCCCGGACCGGGGCACGAACCCACATCCCCTGCGTCAGTAGGTGGATTCTCAACCACTGCGCCACCAGGGAAGCCCCGGGTTGCCAGTTTTTAAATTTTAGCTATTAAAATAAAAATTGAATTTCAGATAAACAACAATAGTTGTTTAGTATACGTGTGTTACTTACATTTTAAATGTTAAATGTTGCATAGAACGTAATTATAATAGAAAATCATTTATTTATGTACAATTAAAATTTAGCGAGGCATGTTGTGTTTTATCTGGCATCTGTAACTGCTATCCATGAGCAGAGGAAGGATGAAAGCAATCTTAACCTTTAGACCAACCTAAACTCAGGCTTCAATAGGGGTTACATTAGATAATATTTATTCAATGTTTCTCTCTGCCTCAAGTTCCTCCTCTGTAAAATGGGCACAAGAATAGTGATTACTGCATAGGATGGCTGTGTGGATTGAGATAGGAGAAATAAGTGGTTAGTCTGTGCCTGTCTCAATCTAAGTGCCCAGTAAATATTCACTCTGATGTCAATGACTGTAATAATGACGATTATACCAAGACAGTGATTACTACTCTTACTGTTTGTTTTCATTGTTGTTTTTGATGGTCTTAAAATTAGATATGATTTTCTGTTTCAAGAATCTGTCAATTTAGCTAGGAAGAGTAAATACCATCACAATAATGGATAATTCATTTATAAAATTCTGTGCCATGCATTGTCCAAATCTCAAATGTTGCACCACACAGTTATTTATCAGAGTATCAACTGTCTAATAATACATCCTACCAGAATTATGTAATATTAACTGAGAAGAAAAAGATCTATGTTTGGGAAATAGTTGTACTGGCTTCGCTCTTCGGTATGTGGGAGGACTGGAATGCCCATTTTATCTGCAGGACAAGTGCCAGGATTCTTGATAGAAGTTTCAAATTATTTGAATAGTTTTTATTCTGAAGAATTCAAAGGGAGTAAAATGAAGTTCAGCATTAGAGACTCAAAAGAACCTCACCAAGCCCCCCCCCAAAAAAAAGATTCTTTTAAAATTTAATTCAGAGTTGAGTATAATTGTCTAAATTTAGCTTGTGAAGTGCATAAAATAAGCTGTATAATACCCAGAATGCTCCTTAGGAAGATGACTTCATGTTGAAACCTTTTTTCAAAAATAACAGAAGACAGGTTTATAAAGTTTTTTTTTTAAGTTTAGATTTATGCTTTTTGTCGTTGCTACGCTGTGGCTTGTCTGAAAACCTCCTTAAAAAAAAGACTGTTTACATGGAGGTAATCTTCACGATGAGCTTCTGTTCTGTTTTTTTTTTATTTTGAAACTCCTGGTGCTGTTTTCAATCAGAGGCAAAAAAAAGGCACCGTTTTTACAGGGTGCTTTTATTAACGAGAGAATCTTGCCTCAGCGGAGAGTGACCGAGTGTTGTCTCTGTGTCCATGACGGGGACACCGTTCATCTCTGGAGCTCCCACTGCATGTCCAGCAAAATAAAACAGCTGCTGGCAGGGGGTGGGGCGCGGTTTGTGTGGAAATTGGAAAGAGGAAGGAAGTTGAGACGAAATGACTTGTAGGTTTGCCTTTATCCATGGGGAGTAGGTACGTTCCTTGGGAACAGGGGTGAGACAGACAGGTACACGGCCCTGACATTTACAGGGGAGCACACGCCTTCCTACGTGATGTGAGAGCTCCATTATACTCCGCACTCAGTGTGTCTACCTCCCAGGCACAGTGATCACATTCTGCTTTATAATTTAATGGTTTAAATACTTCTGTCTCCAGCTAAAGTGGATGCACGAGACGTGAGTAGCCTAGTTTTGTCTGTATTTATATCTGTTGCATGAACTAATAAGGTGATGTACACATGCCCAAGGCTCTGTACACATTTTTTGAGAATTGATGGGTCGTGATAGCTGAAAGGGGAAAAATAAACAACTATGTTGACTCCTGAATACTCCGTACTCCACGTGTGTGGGTTCCCCCTAAACCAAGCCGCTCTGGCGCTACCTGCCTGCAGTTAATGCCACGTGCCGCAGTCCCAGAAACCTGCACCCCAGCTCTTACACTGATACATGCCCCATCAACGGATGTGTTCCAGGACAACTGTACAAATGCAGAAGAGTACTATTTTATTGTATTTTAGTAACTGAATTTATCTTTGTTTAACCCAGAGTCCTACCAATAGGGACATGCATTTCAGAAAATAGCCACGGTGCAGTGGACCCTCTTAGAAGAGCCCACGAGAGCCCTCTTGGCTTCTAAGTCCTCCTGGCTTCTGGAGGCATGAGCTAATGAGGTTTCATGATGAGACTGAGCTTCTTTTGACTGAGATAGGTGATTTCAGCCATATACAAATGTTCCTTTTTGTTTATGAAAGCGTTCTAAATACAGAAAAGAAGTCACGGGTGTTTAGAAATTGAAGCCTGCTCTTGTGCCGCGTGTCATAGAGCTGTCATCTTTGACTTTCGTGGCTATTTCTGGGAAGGCTGCTGCTTGGAAAATTTTGTTTATTTATTTTACTTAATCACAGGCCTGAAACTATTGAGAGCTAATGTATGTTTATTTATTCCACATAAGCCTTCGACTTCCAGCGTGAGGAAGCCCTATTCATGACTCACTTATGCATTGGCCCCCTAGTAAAGAAGGTGCTCCTGGGAAGTGTATATTGTAGAGATGCCTGATAAGATGTATTGTCAGACAGCCCCACCCACCAGAATGAACCAAGGACATAACTAATTAATTAGTGTTTCCCTTAGAGCTTCGTTATTTTAATTTTGAGAGTTTGATGTTAAATAGAAATTGCTATTCTAAATCGGAGTTCTTTGGTCAGACTGCTCTATAACAATGAGTATATTGAAATGTGATGAATGGGAGTTAAATATGTTTATTCATATTCTCTTTTGCATACGATAACTCAAACAGGGAAAAACCTGACTTTTTTTTTTTTTTTGCGGTACACGGACCTCTCACTGTTGTGGCCTCTCCCGTTGTGGAGCACAGGCTCCAGACGCGCAGGCTCAGCGGCCATGGCTCACGGGCCCAGCCGCTCCGCGGCATGTGGGATCTTCCCGGACCGGGGCACGAACCTGTGTCCCCTGCATCGGCAGGCGGACTCTCAACCACTGCGCCACCAGGGAAGCCCAGTGCTCTCTTAAATAGAGCTACCTGTGAACAAAACAAGCAGTGCAGCTAATGAAGACGCACAGGAATAAGGATTGGGAGATCTGGATCTGACTTGGGCAGATCCACAGGCTTCAGTCTTCTCTTTCAGGGGTTCACGCGTCTCTTCCAGCTAAATGCTGTAGGTTGTATTCACCAAGTATGAGTGATTCTTGGGGCTCTGTCTGGAGTGAGAGCAGAGTTCCCACAGGCTGTGGACACCACATTCCTTCTCTGTTTTTGAACTGCGGTCTGTGAACAGCACAGTGCTTCCAGAAATGATTAGACATTTCTCAGTAAAAGGAGTCATCCCCTCAAAAAGCCACCTTCTTCTGTCCCAGTAGGTGGTTTCAGAAGAGAAGCTCTCCCTCTCTTGTGTTGGTTTCCAGATTTTATATTCTGTGCACTCTACAGTAGAAACAGTTTCCGTATTTGTACCCAATAGGTGTACACTTGTAAATTCTATACATATACCATTGCATTTATAAATATGTGGATGATGAAAATATTAGAATAATGAGATAAAGTCAACAGTATTTTAAATATTTTGTTCACGGCATAGACAGCTATTTCGTTTTACTAAAATACTGTTGTAAATGATAATATTTTTATTTTAAGCAATGTGACTAAATAAACTCCCATATATATGAATATGGGTTAAGGCAGCGATTTAGAGCTCTGATTTTAAGTACAGTTTTTTTGTTTGTTTGTTTTGTTTTTTTGCGGTACGCGGGCCTCTCACTGTTGTGGCCTTTCCGGTTGCGGAGCACAGGCTCCGGACCTGCAGGCTCAGCGGCCATGGCTCACGGGCCCAGCCGCTCCGTGGCATGTGGGATCTTCCCGGACCGGGGCACGAACCCGTGTCCCCTGCATCAGCAGGCGGACTCTCAACCACTGCGCCACCAGGGAAGCCCCCAGTACAGTTTATTATATGGTTATTAAATTTGAAATTAGTACTCCTTCAATTGGCATTTCTCTGTAAACCATAATATTTTGAATTGTTGGTATTCTCTCTATAAATGAGGTTCTCATAAACTCAGAGAAAATTTGGCTAAACGAAAAATATTCTTAATTAAATATTCTCATATTATAAAATAATAAACATGTCAAGTCAGCTATTTTCACAAATACTGTCTTTGTGCCTCAATTCAGAGTAATTTTCTTGGACAAATACGTAAAAATTTGTCAAATAAGTTGATTCTTTCAAGTGTTTTATCAAATTTAGATACCACGTAATTGTAGGTCGTCTCAATTTTATTTTGATCTCATACGCAATACAGAGTTATCCAGTAAAATATAGGGGCTTTATTAAAAGATTCTTCCACAAGCCAAGCTATTCCTAAACACAGAGAATTTAAAAATTAAATCTTGCAGTCCATTTTGATCTCGCATTGTCCAACTTGTTCACTTCTTGTCTTGTTCTTGTCTATTTTTTTCTGTTCCATTTTATTCTCAGTAACTGCAATTGACCTGAAGCTTCAAAAGCCAACATTTTTGGCACTCCATTTTCTGAATATTTTGAAAAAGCATTCCGAATTTAGAGATATACATTCAAAATTTAGGGAACTTTATAAACGCACACAAATATACATAAACACACGTAACTTTTGACAACTACAGCTGTATTTTCATTAGTACAATATTGAACTAGAAACTAGGTTGGATATAATTATGAATTATAATTCATTTCAACCAATTGCAAATACATTTCTTAGGAATACTGTTTTCATTCAAAAGCTGTGCTCCAACAAAACTTGTATTCACATTATTACCGTAAAAACAATTCTTTTTTGTCAACAGTGAACTTTCTAACTACAGTAGTATTTACCATAATGTTACATGTTTCGGTTTCAACAGAATGAGCTTCTAAAAGCTTTGTCCCAAATATATTAAATTAGATTTTAAAATTAAAATTAGTCTGGGAATTAAATTTAACTGAGTTTCATTTTTGTGCTTTTCTTTTTGAAGCATTTATGACAGGATAATTTAACTGTGAAGTTCATTTGCTAAATGAACAACATACTAATAGCTTTTCCTATGTGCACAAGATAATACACAAAATTAATCTAGAAGTCAGGCATCTGATGTACTTGCAGTCATGCTTCACGGAGTGAAGTGTAAACACCTCCTCTGCAGCTTCTCATCCTAAATCATTGTGTTCAGGTCCAGGCTTCTTAACATAACTGCTGCCTTTTAAACAGTTACTCTTCCTCAGCAGATTGATGTCTTCTGATTTTCACGTGGTCAGACATATTACCGTGACTCTCAGTGGACAAACATTTTGAAAAGTTACACAGTTATCCTCAGCTTCTTCAAGAAATGGAAATTTGGTACTTAGTATTTCCATTGAACGTGGCCTTTAGCTAATTAATTAATGGCAAGATGGTTCATTGCAAAAGGAAAAGCTTTTCCAGAATAAGCTATATAAATAACTGTAGGTTTAATGACTCAACCATCGTAGCCCGAGTGTTGGGACGCCTCTTGGTTTGTTCCCAGGAGAAACTGCTCAGGCTCTGTTTCCGCCTCCCTTTCCCATCCATCTAACCTACAACTTCTCAGAAATCCGCCTGGCTGGTGGCCCGATAGCTCGGTCCCTCTCACAGTCTTTAACAAGGGCCACCGCACGTCTGGTCAGGACAGCACGCGACCCAAATGGCAGCTGCATCAGATTACTTCCACCCCACCCTCCCCGCGACTCGGTCTGCCCCTACCCCTGGCATTGGGTGTGCTGCATTTGATCTTTGGTCCTACTGCATGCTGTCTTTGTCAGGAGGATTCAGTCGTATTTCATTTGGAGAGGGTCATCGGTAGAGACAGTGTCTGAAGGAGGTACTAGTTTTCTTTAGATGTAACCGTGTTTTAAAATGAGAGAGCGGTTTGCTGCACAGCGCGCCCTATGCTGCTGCATACGGCAGGACCAGAAGCAGGAAGTGCACAGTAGAGGGCTACCCGATCCATCCTGGCTTATTTGAGTGCAGTTACTAATAGTGACAGTTGATTTGAAAAGAAAAATGCCGGGGCAGAGATGGAAGTAGAGCATACCAGGCGAACCTAGATGGCTCCCACAGACTGGGAGTTATGACCCTTGTTCACCCTCGTGCTTGTCATCTTGTGGCAGCAGGATGGCTGCTGTGCTGACGGCCGTGGACTCCGTTCAGAAGCAGCAAGGTGAGCGGGGTGTGGGGAGGGAGACAGGGACGTATAGGAAGTACCTTCCTTGGAACCTTCCTCACGCCCAGCACACTCCTCTGTTCAGGCGACAGGTGTCCACTCCCTTCTCACTGTTGAACGTCTGTTACTCTCTGAGGCAGCTCATGGCCAGAACTTGGATGATTAACTGCAGTGTTCTTCCCCGTACACATCCCCACAGCTCTCTTCCTTTGGAGTAAAGTGTTCTTCTAAAGAAAGAACGTTCTCACATTATTAATCTTTTCAGTTGTATGGTGTATATAAATTATTCACACTACCAAATGTCAGGAACTCTAAAGACTGCCTTTGACAACACGTGTAAGATCTGTTTAGCTCAGGTATTGCTAGAGAGTCGACACATTTTTCTACAGAAAGATATTTATAAATCAGTGGTGATATGGATAATAACAGAGTATCTAGGAACTGATGCTATTATTATAATATCTTAGATAATGACTAGTGTGGACTGCATTGTAATTCAACAATATTGAGATAAAGATGAGCTCAAAAGTGCACTGATTAAATTATAGGGCAGCAGTATTTTGGGGAACAGTGATGTGCTTTCCATTTATAATTGCTAAATCAGTATCCCTTTCCATCCAAAAAATGAATAAAATAGAGCAAAAGAAAATTAAAAGGATGGTTATAATCAGTTAGATTGTGTGTTAGGTTGATTTAAAATGACTAGTAATTAGGGATTTTGCTTAAGGGTTTACAAAAATTGTATGATGTAAGTATTACTGGTGCGGACACTCCAGTAGGTAAATGCAAAATCCCACCTCAACAGCAACACAAAACAAAGGGTAAGAAACCTGATGTAGCAAACAATGATAGGTCATGATCAGATACGAATATGTTCTGTAGAGTAAAATCTGTCCCCTTCTATTCTTCCATAAAAAAACTGAATTTCCAGAAGGTGTGAAACTCACTGCATACCCCAAATTAGGTCCACATGGTACTTTCTCAGGAGTTCCTTGATGATTTAGGTATTTCCTGGTCTTTAACAGGTTATGGAATATTTCATCTTCTTTGTTTCCCATTTTTTCATTAGGAACAGCAGTCCTTGACTTTTTGGTAGGATAGAGCGTGGACGTCCTGGGAGAATCTGATTAAAATATTGAAGTTCTCCTCTCCACGTGTGAACAAAATTTCATTTTAACCATAGGCAGTTTACAGGTTTTGGAAGGCATCTGTGAACCCGTGGAATGCAGATTAAAATCCTAGCACATTGCCTGGCTAGTTAACCAAATGAATCTATGATCTGTTCGCACATTCCTTTCTTCTTTTTTTTTAAGGAAAGAAATTAGTCATGGTTGTGTATTGTAAGTGTTCTTTTTAAAGGATGGTTTTAATTTAACCATGTTTATGATATAAAGTTAGCGTAGTCTGAATGGAATCTGTGCCTGAATATCTTGGATGAGTTGCAGTGTGTGTTTAATCTTAAGATTTTTTTCCTAATACGTAGTTCTGCTATCTCGTGGCATTTGCAGAGTAATTGCTTTATCTCTTACAACTCTTGCTTTAGCAATATTGCAGAACCATTTTCACATAAATTAACTAGTGCATGTCAACTAGGAAACAGACACTCATCTCAGAATTAGCAATAATTTCCAATTATCCCTGCCTTATCTTACCATCTTCTCCCAGGATACTCATGTGGCCCTTAAGGAGAACCTTCCTGGGGATATTTATGGAGAGATGATTTTTGATACAGTAGCTATGAAGTGTTTTCGGGCATTTCATGATTAAACTACAAAAGCTATTTTGTTGTAGACGTGTGATGGAAGTACTACTGTAGTGCCGTGCGGCTGAATTTTTATATTTTTATTAAGCATGAATAACCACAAGGGCCCACATGAGGGAAGGTTGTTTGACAAGAAAAGCCCATTGTTAAAGCATAAAAGCTACAAACTAGATTGGTCCATCCTGCATCTGTTTGATGCCGATAATATGCTTTGAACCTCATCATTGCAACAGCTCTACCCAAGACTCTACACCAAACAGAAGTCTCTCTAAGAAACTCCTTTCCTCAACTTTCCAGTGTGTGTCTAATTGATAGACGTCATGCATGTATTTGTAGCCTTTTAATTCCTTCTCTTGACGTGTCCACCTATCATTTCTTAACTATGTTTTCAGCTTTACTGAGGTATAATTGACAGATAAAGTTGTAAGATAGTTACAGTGTAGATCATGGTGGTTTACTCTGTGTCCATACTGTGAAGGGATTCCCTCCGTCTAGTTAATTAACACACCCATAACCTCACCTGTTACTCACGTGAACATACTATGAGTGGAGACCAGGCTCTGTCTGGTGAACAGTAAACCTTTAAAGTTTACTTCACTTCCAATGAGACTTTAACTCATGACCAGAGATGGCCAGATGTGAGAAGACAAAAGGAGAATCTGTGAAAGAAGCCTGTCTCTGCTACACGGCATCCTTCAGAGGGGTCTGGACGAGAGAGAGGTCTGAACCAGAGGGAGCGTGCGCTCTTTTACACAGAGGACGCGCCGTAATCTGGATACACGAGGAGATTCCTGGAACTGGATAGCTATCCCTTCCCTTACAGGGAAGTTCTGAGGTAACAGCAACGTTCCAAACTGAACTGGATCTCTGCTCAGCTACACGGAGCAGCTCACCATCCTTAACTGGTCTGGCAGTGTAACCAGTGCCACATAGGCTGGGAAATGTGGTCTTTTAGTAGTGTGCTGATTCTAAGTGGGAGTTCTCATCATTTGAAAGAAAAGGAGAGAATGTGTGTTTGGTAGCAATTAGCAGTCATGGTCTCATCTATTGATTATGCCTTTTTTTTTGCGATACGCGGGCCTCTCACTGTTGTGGCCTCTCCCGTTGCGGAGCACAGGCTCAGCGGCCATGGCTCACGGGCCCAGCCGCTCCGCGGCATGTGGGATCCTCCCGGACCGGGACACGAACCCGCATCCCCTGCATCGGCAGGCGGACTCTCAACCACTGCGCCACCAGGGAAGCCCCTGATTATGCCTTTCTATCAAAGATGAAAACTTGGGCCCAGTTCTTCATTATTTACCCTTGTGTACTATTAAGTAGAAGCCCGCTCGGAAGTCTCAGGCAGACTTCACTGATGCTTCTAATTAGGGTGAGTTTTGTTGGTGGTTAAAAAAATAAAAAGACCTGCTGTTTTTAAGTTAGAAATGTTTGGGTGAAAGTGTCAGTTGCTATTTATAGCTTATTCTGACTCAGTCTCTTTTTGTACATGGTTCTTACTCTGTCACGAAGGTGAAAGCTAGATTTGAGGATCACGTAGACATCATAAGTAACTTTTATGATGCACAAAATGTTTAGAAGTTCCTCACCAGAAAGCCATTACATGTAATTAGACTGCCAGAGACCTCATTCTTACAAGACAGATCACTAGAAGAGTTGAATTTTTAAAATAAGTGGTGGGCAACAGTCCTAAGCAGATATTTTAATTAATTATACAGTTATTTTTAGATGTACTAAAAGTGTACCCCACCATATCCTAAGTATAAAAGGTGATCTTTCCACCTTCCCCAGTTTCAGATCAGTTTATTAGTATGCTCAGTCTTGCTTCAGAACATGAGGCTATAAAATCAACAGATATGAAAAAGGTCTTTGCCTTATTATTCTAAGATAGCTTATGAAATAGTAAGATAGAGACATCTCAAGTAAAAACTACCAAAGGACATAAATAGACAATTCAAAAAAGAATGGGGATAGACGTGGAATAATTCTTTCTTGTTAATTTCAAAGCTATACTAGATAAATGATGTGCTGGAGCTTAACAAATTGCTGATGATTTAAAAATATACATTTCTGTATATTTCACATATTGCATTATAGACGTATTTTTTGAAAAAAATTAGGAAACACGGTATGCAGCTTTCTCAGTAAACTCTGGGAAACCAAGTTAAGAATCTTTCAGTCCAAACTCTTAGGTTAAGGAAATGCTGTCTTTAGTTACAAGCATTCTGTTAACTCTTGCTAAACTTTCTTCCCTGTGGAAATGGTCAACAGTAATTTAAGACATTTTTTTCAGAATTTGTCTAACATCAGCATTTTTGGTTAAAGACAGGAGCCATGCCTATACCTTCTTGATATACACTAACGTTTCTTCAGAAACCGTTGAAGTATTATCTCCCTTTTTTCCCCTATTTAAACATTTTTCTTCTTGATTCTGTTTTTTTTTAAAAAAAAACTTCTTCCACACGTAACTCAACAGCTGCTGCTCCCAGCACCAGTTTCATTACCTAAGCAAAACTTTGCTTTTCTTAAAAACTGACAGATTCCCAGCTTACATCCATATAGTTTGTCCAGTGTTTTTAGAGAAAATTCAGAGCTTACACATATGATTGTCATCAAGTTTGTGTGAAATATCTCTTCATTGTAAAGTTTCTCTTTTTCTTTTTTCCATTTTCAGTGTCAGGGTTTTAAATTACATATGCAAAATATGCCCCCATAAACTCTTCATTGTGAGAATATAATATGTTAGAAAAAGAATTATTATAATTTACTTTTTTACCTGGTGGGATTTATTACTAAAGCATTTTCTTTTCAGTGAAGTTTAAAATGAGATAGCTGTTTTGAGTTTCATGAAATAAAGAACTAGGGGAAAAAGGATCCAATTTTTAAAAAATTACAATAACAGTATATAATTCCTTACAAATTACCCACTTGTAAGGCTACTTTGTTGTCTTTCTGTGTTGTGTTGTTTAGAAAGCTTTCCTCTCCTTGGGTTGAGGTATCTTGAACCATTTGGTATTATTTTTCCATTGCTTTTTTTCCCTGTGTTTTTTGTACCAACTCATTTCTCCCACATATTAGAGTTTTTAACTCTAATGTTATTAGATATAAAGTCTAATACAATATTAACTCTAATATAATATTAAAAACTCACAGGTTTTAACCTGTTGTCCCTGAATTATATATATCATGATTCTTCCCCCCTTGTGCATTTTACAAATTTTGTATCAAGGAGGACGAATGAAAAAGAAACATCTGATCAGCAGATTTTTAATAGCTGCCCACACTATTATGATCTCATACGGGGACAGATAAAGTCTTGTCAGCCTTTTTTGTATTTCTTTGTGCTTGTTAGAATTACATGTATGCTACCTTTCTTTGGTCGGTATTCGTTTGCTGTCTCAAGCCCTGCCATTTCATTGTTTTGCGTATTTAGAGCTGATGTTTCATTTCTTACAACATGCAATCAACAACAGCTGCTTCTAGCAGGGCCTTACAGTGCAGGGGCCCTAAGGGCAGTGCTGAGGGGAGGAGGTGACTCATCTATGGGGGGATTAAAATGAGGAGGGCATCTTAAATGTTAGGACCCCTACAGATAAATGTGATCGATCTTGTGGAGGGCAGCCTGTAAGAAGCTGCCTGTGATCCATTCACTTGTTTTAGCTGGGAGATGACTCCCTCCACGCCCCCTGCCCAGGGAAAGGTAAACAGTCAGGTGATCCTGTCTAATTTCCTGGCTTAGTGGACTCCTGCAGGCTAGTGATATTTGCCAGGAGAAAGAGACTATTATCTCTTCAGTCGGAATGCTTTTAGCAGGATGTCCTTGGCTAAAGGATTGCCTGTATCGCAATAGGAAGTAAACCCTAGGTCTGTGGATTCACGAGGCAGGAAAAAGTCTGTCAACCACCAAACACTTTGGGGTATAGAATAAAGATAGTTCATAACTTAGAAATTCCCTTCAATGTGTGTAACTACCTGTAACACGTCTCCTCCACTCGCCCGTTATTCTGGGCCAGAGAAAACACGTCCAGTGCAGGAAGGCGGGACCTGGGGAGCCACATGGGATGTCCCAGTCTTC
Source organism: Lagenorhynchus albirostris (assembly GCF_949774975.1). Lineage (NCBI taxonomy): Eukaryota > Metazoa > Chordata > Mammalia > Artiodactyla > Delphinidae > Lagenorhynchus > Lagenorhynchus albirostris. Next base: position 29,374,500 of record NC_083115.1, on the reverse strand, counting down.
TTTATCTGAGCCCCTTGATTGCTCTTATCCTTAAAATTATTAGTAAAACTTGATACTGGGAAAGAACTCTGATTTAGGGAGTCTGATTTGACAGTTTGCAAGTGTGGGCTACTTTAGATTATTACTTTTTCCCTCATGGTGTGTACACTTTCTAGACCACCTTCCTGGGTTATTTTCTGTCTCAGGGCTGCTCCTGATGTGATATCAAACGAGGGAAGCAAAATAAAACACAAGATCAGTACCGGAGTCAAGGGAGTGATGCTCAGGGCCCCTGGGTGATAGGATCTATGGCTTTCTCAGGCTCTTATAACTTTCCTCTAAAATGGCAGGCACAGGAAAAAGACAATGTTCTAAATGATTTGAAAAAAAAACTTTAAAATTTGCCAGAAAATGGGGTAGTTTTGGTTTACTTCCAAGGCTGATGGGATTAAGTGGCCTGTATATGTTACATCCCTAGAGCCACCCTTTCCGCTGTCTGTTTTGTGGAAAAGAGAGTCAGGGAATGCAATAAACAGAAAATTAGATTTTCTGTATCTGTACGGATGGTTGTGAATTTTTTTAAGATTTTTTGGTGTGGACCATTTTTATAGTCTTTATTGAATTTGTTACAGTATTGCTTTGCTTTATGTTTTGGTTTTTTGGCCCCGAGGCATGTGGGATCTTAGCTCCCTGGCCAGGGATCAAACCCACACCCTCTGCATTGGAAGGCCAAGTCTTAACCACTGGACCGCCAGGGAGGTCCCTAGTTGTGAGTTTTAAACGCATACTCCTCGCTGTGTGTTGCAACTCACAGGAAACAGGGAAGGAGAACCATGTGGGGAGGGATGGGAAGTGTGGTTTCCACTGGGGGGACCTCAGGCCCTGGGTCTCGGGCGTTCTGAGGAGTGCGATGTTGCATGTATCTACTTTCTCGTTTGCTGTTTTATATTCATGTCCTCCTGTCCTTGGCTGGGAGCATTCCCAACATTTCTCCTCTCTCTTCCCTCCCTTCCCGTCCCTTCCTCTGCCCTCCCCTCTTCTGTCTCTCTATTCTTTTGCTCTGAACTAATCCTGTTTCTACTCAGTGTCATCTACTTGTTTAGGTTTCAGAAACTCTATACATGTAGCCACATCTCAGCATTAATTCTAATGACACATCTGACGCTGCCTCCTGGACAGTCCCAGTTTGGTGTGTGGACATCACCTAAACCATGCCTGTCCTGGAAGGGAGTAATCATCTTCCTCTTTGCTCCTTTTTATCCCCTTCTTGACTTTTCAGTTTCCCTCTGGCATTTTTCTGGCATCTTATCTTGAAGAAAAAAGTTCACTCACTCTTTTCATTTGATGCAATCAGTCATCTTCAGATTTTTTATCTCTTTCAAGCACTCCTTTTTTTGGTACCATTTTCATGCGTATAATCCTAGTTTGAATTATCATATTATCTGTATGAACCTTCAAATTATTTCCCTGCTGTCAGAATACCTACTGTTTTTTTTTTTTGTTTTTTTTTTTTTGTGGTACACTGGCCTCTCACCGTTGTGGCCTCTCCCGTTGCGGAGCACAGGCTCCGGACGCGCAGGCTCAGCGGCCACGGCTCACGGGCGCCGCCGCTCCGCGGCATGTGGGATCTTCCCGGACCGGGGCACGAACCCGTGTCCCCCGCATTGGCAGGCGGACTCTCAACCACTGCGCCACCAGGGAAGCCCTCTACTGATGTTTAATCCATCCAATTCATTGCCAAATTTATATTTATTAAACAGTAGTTTCCTTATATCATTCATCAACTCTCAACCCTTAAGTACTTCACTGTTACGCAGCGAATAGAGTTAAACTCACTTTGTGTACGATCCGTACCAGCACTCGTATTAAACCTCTACAACATGATGCTACAATGGACGTTTCAGCTAAAGTACAGGGAAGTATTAGGCCTTATGTAGTATGATCAGATTAAGGGGGAAAAACCCTCTTGACAACAGTTGGAACATAAAAAGCGTTAGAATGACTTGATTTTTTAAAAGGGCAGCCTCTGTACTCTGAGTCTCGTTCTCCTCACTTACCTCCCCTTCAAAAAAGAAGGGTTCTAAAGGCGAGCACTTGGATAGGTGAATATATGCCCTTGTCCTCTGGCGAACAGGGTAGATTCGTGTCTAAGACACCTGAGAAATCTAAACGTCTAAGCTTCAGAGAATTATTTCACCATGCCAGGTAAGCAGGGTGTAGGATATACGAGTGTTTACTATGGACCATGTGTGAGAGTGAGGCAGCAAAGGTCAAGATACATGATACCTCAGGCTCTAAAGCAGGTGTAGGCAAATTCCAGCTCTCCGGCCAAATGTCACTGCCTCTTTCGGAAAAAGAAAAATTTGAATATAGTCACGATCATTTGTTTTATCTATTGTCTGTGGCTGCTTTGGGCTACAGTGACAGAGTGAGTAGCTGCTGCAAAGATCAGCTGGCCCACAAAGCCTAAAATGCTCACTGTCCCTTACGGAAGACGTTTGTTAACCCTTGTTTACAGAGGTAAGCAGTTTCAGCAGAAGAAGCCTGGAATTGTTGCTTGATTCCTAAGTCCAGAGAGAGAAAAAAGCCGGTAACTAGACTGTGAGGGCGATCAACCTGATACCCATGGTGGTCTAGTTGAGCGACGCCAAAGATAGAGAAATTTCAGCAAGTGTGGAAAAAAGCTACCTGCTGTTTGCATCTTCCATCCTGTGATGGCGGAGGCTTATGGTAGTCTCATCTGAGTAAGTGTCTGCTGCTTTCCTTTTTTCTTCTCCATTCACCAGCACAGGAGGGCTGAGAAACTGGATTATCGACCAGAGGAGTGGTACCACTGAAAGGGAAAAGAGAAGGCACCTGCCCCCTTGCCCAGCTTTAAATCAGGTTCCAAGCTTTTATTATTACGTAGTTTTCACCATTTTAATTCTTAAAATTAGACTGTTTTACAACCTAAAGAAATCATGCGGTTTTTATGCTCTTCAGAGTAACCAGAGAGGACACGTGGAAAACGCAAATTTTCATCAAGGGGAAGGGGAAGCCAGGAGCATGTGGGGTCAGGCCCCAATGGTTTATGAGGGTTGGTTGTTCAATATTCAGAAACTCTGTGAGCCTGTGGGTAAAGCATTAGGTGCTTGAAATTGGCCGCAGTGGGAGTATTTACACCGCAGAAATTGGTAAACGCTATAGATCAGGTCTTTTTTCCCCAGAATGTCAATTTCTTAGCACACCACTGGATGGTCACAAGCCACACCGACTACGTTGAAAGTGCAGTGGGAGACGAAATGCACCTGCTTTTCATTATACCCTATGAGTTATTCATGTTTAATGTAATGGTTGTACTTGATTCCTTTCCCTTTGATTCGTAAATATCTTGTTGTCATTTTCACTGTTCCCTAAACATACTATGGCTGTTTCTCATTAAATATGTTGTTTAACCTATGTTATTCAAAGTAATGTTTCTCTCTCTCAGGTCGTCCTATCCAAACCTTATCAATTTTTAAAACTCACTATAGACTCTGCCTCTTTCTTAAATCTTTCCCATATGACTCCATTTGATATTGAATTTCTCTTTATTGCTCTTCCTTTTGTATTTGTGTTTCAGTGTATAAATATGTAATGTAATGTGCTGCGTGGCTTTTAAATTTGTGTCTTTCATGTTTTTTCTTCCCTCACTTTTACTGTAGGCTAATGGAAAGTAGAAATCATGGCTTTTTAAATTCATGTATCAATCCCATGTTCATAGTTAGCATTATGTAAACTTATTTCTAATAAACATATTAAAAATTTATTCATGAATGGATATATTAAAATACTCTACATTTAGTTACTTTCACTATGGTATTATGGTAGATTGAGGGTCTTGGAAATTTCGCCAGCAGATGGCTGTACCTATGTAGAAAAAGAAGACCATTACAGCAAAAAATTAGAAAGCTTAACTATGTTCCCTTCCATATCAGCTTAGACAGTGAATTTACTCTCTGAACATCTGCTTTTTATCTGTGAGCTGAATTTAATAATATCTACCTTCCTAGATTGTTGGGATGATCCAATTAGATAATGCATTTGAACGCCTTTGATCGATGTTGGGTAATTAGATGTTTGCCCTGACATACAGGTGGGCCACTCAGATAAATTTTTCTCTCTCGTAATAACTCTTATTCTGGGAAAGACCTCCAGTTTAAGCTCTTCTAGATGGTTAAGGGAGGGACAAAAGTTTCTCTTGAATCTACAGGATCTCGATTGCCTTTAGCGCAAAATAATCGTCCCGGTAAAGTGGCACGCTTGGGGGAGGCTTGTTCTGAACCCCTTCAGCTGGAGTAGAGTGGCAGCTGGGCACAAATTATTTTGACTATAATAGACTGCATGTAAAAATGATCACTAAACAAATGGAGTTTCAATTTATGATGTCATAAATATGTTATTTAGTTAATACAGTCTTTTTTTTTCCTGTGTTTACTTTTTTGTATTCTTACATTTGCTCTTAACATTCACTTCTTCCCTGCTTCCTATTGACGTCAAAAAGCCTTTCCTCTTCAGCGGTTTGGATCTTTCGTTCTGAGGATGGGACTGACTGAGCATGAATACTGTGTAGATTTAGGATTCATGGAATCTCAGAGGACATAGATGTAGATGCAGGTTCATTTGGACCGTGTCTAGAAGGTCTGCTACTTCAAACAAATGAGGTGTTTTTTTTTGCAGTACACGGGTCTCTCACCGTTGTGGCCTCTCCCGTGGTGGAGCACAGGCTCCGGACGCGCAGGCCCAGCGGCCATGGCTCATGGGCCCAGCCGCTGCGCGGCATGTGGGATCTTCCCGGACCGGGGCACGAACCCGCGTCCCCTGCATCGGCAGGCGGGCTCTCAACCACTGCGCCACCATGGAAGCCCACAAATGAGGTTTTGAGATTAGATATTTAATAAAAGGCAAGGGGAAGCAAGGAACAAAGGAGATTTGATCAGGATTGAGATTGGAAAAGAGCAAAAATGAAATTAGAGGATTCATGGAAATGCGTAGTCCTTTCAGGCATGAGTGTGTGTGCACACACGCTTAGAGGTGGAAGAGTAGCATCTTAGTCTGTTTGTGCTGCTGTAACAAAATACCTTAGACTCAGTGTCCTATAATAAACAACAGAAATTTATTCCCTACAGTTCTGGAGGCTGGTAAATCGAAAATCAAGGTGCTGGAAGATTGGGTGTCTGGTGAGGACCCACTTCTCCATTGGCAGCCATCCTCTGACTCCATCCTCACAGGGTGGAAGGGGCAGGGGCTCTGTGGGTCTCTTTGATAAGGGCACTAATCCCATTCACAAGGGCTCTGCCCTCGTGACCTAATCACCCACCAAAGACCCCTCCTCCTGACACTATCACATTGGAGGTTAGGATTTCAAACTACAGATTTTGGAGGGACATAGCCAAGTGGTATGTAGATGAGGAGGACCAGATCATAGGCAGCAGGTGCTCTCTAAGACAGACCAGGAGGAGGTGGCATGACAGTCCGGAAGCTACGCAGCGAGCTGGGGGGCCACGGCACTCTTGAGGTGCCCGCTGAGCCCGTCAGCTGTAATGACTGGGAAGCAAGTTGTGTCTAGGACGATTAAGGAGAAACATATTTAACTGAAACCATCACAGGTCGTTTGTCTTTTGTGGTGGGTGGTGGTTCTGCTGTGGTTCTAAAGGTCCTCTTACAGATTGGCAGAATCTGGTAGACAGTATTTGCTTTCAAAAATGCCATAAATGCCCTTCACTTTGACCTACTTCAGTGGCTGAAAATGTTCCTAAACATCTGTAGCTGAGATTTCCCAACTTAATTTGGTTCTCATCAGAGTAAATTTCCATCCAAGTCAGTGGCAGCATCTGTGCCTGTAGCTCTGAGAAGGAAAAGATGTGTTTGATGGTCTCCCCAAGTCGGCAGCATCAACGTGAACTCATGAGAATTATAAGGAAATGAAGTAAGGAAAGGTAAACCTGGATTTCAAAGGAGTCTGGGTTGGGCTGCTGTCACGGAGGTGATGAAAAGCAGATCTGCAAGCTAAGAAGCTGTGCAAGGAACAGAGCTGTGTTTCTGAACAGCACCATGGTTACGGTCTATAAAAATAATAAAACTGGAAGAGAAAAATAACAGCGCAGGAGTTTGAGAATTTTTTTTTTCTAAGATTGGTTTTTATCTACTTGTCTGATCAAATGAAAAGATCCTGTGATTTGCATGATCGTACCTAAATCAAAAACCAAAAGCAGATTATAGCTGTCTCTTCAAATGCTCATTGCTAAATATTCAAGAATGTTTGTGCTCTCTATCCCTCCTCTAGACACCACGAATGTTATGTTTAACAAATCATTGTGAACTATCAAGTCTCCCTCTACTCTGACTGCAGATCTACAATCAAAACTCAGTGATGACTTTGTATCTTTCACCCACTACTTCTTAGACTTACTATCACTGATGCAGGGAGAGAGTTGCTTGAATTTCAATGCTTCTTGCATCCAGCTGTGGCCATTGATTCACTCATTGAATCTGATGGTGTTAAGCACAATAAGGGAGATGACTTAATGGGTCTTAAATGTTTACTGTTATCGAAACCATTCTGCAATTTTCATTACCTAGAGAAGTCCCTGCTGGAATGTTATTCTTTCTACTTCCCAAATGCTTCTTGTAAGCAGAGATACAAGGAAATTCACTCCACACCAGCTGTTACAGGCTAATTTAGAGAGAAATGAAGTGCCCATATTCAGTAAAGCCCCACTAAAATGCTCTTCTTTTCTTAATGATGAAAAGACAAAAGGACATTGCGTTTTCACAATTTAATGTACGCCTAGCAGTTGACAGTTTTTTTTCTCACATTAGCATTCTTATGTAATGTGAAGACCAGTTCCTTTAGAAGATGTTTCCTTAATGTGAGAGGATATATTCTGAAGGGGATCAAAGTACAACACCCCCAAATATGCCGCTGTGGCAGAAAGATTATTTTGAGCTGAAGGAAGTGGAGAAGGAACAGACAGAAACGTTCTTTACCCTCCCCATTTGCCTAACAGCAGGGCATCCGCTTCCCTTTGTATGAACCCAAGCCCACTCTGTCTCGTGCACCAGGGAGGGCAGAATGGGATTAGCCCAGAGACAACAAGGAGAGGAATCTGTATAACAAACCTTACCGAACAAACCTTATCTTTAATTAGTTTCCCCTATACATTTCCCTTACAATTTACCAACCGTAAAGCCTTAACACTTTTTTTCTTTCTGTTGTTTCCACAGTTTATTTCTTTTTGTTAAAATGGTATATAAACCCCTGGCACTAACTGCTTCTTTGGGTCTTCAATTTCTTTTCTAAAATAGTTGTACCATATTAAGTTCCCATCAGAAATACCTGAGAGTCTGGTAGCTGCATATTCTAGCCAACATTTGGTGGTGTCATTCTTTTTAATCCTGGCCATTCTAATGGATATAGTCCAGTTCCATTTTTTATAATTTTTATTTGCAGTTTCCTGATTACTAATGAGATTGAGCACTTTTCATGTGTTTACCATCTGTTTGTATATCGTTCTTTGTGAAGTATCTCTTCATGTCCTTTTGCTCATTTTTAAAATTAACTGTTTGTCTTTATGTTATCAAGTTGTAGGAATATTTTATAGAGTCTTGACGCAAGTCCTTTGTCTCTGGTTTTCCAGGACTAGTGGAATGCTCCAGGATAAGGCACGTAAATACCAAGTTGCACGACACAGTAGAAGCAACGTGAGCTATGGAAGTCATTAATGAGGAATTACTGAAGTGATACAGGGAGAGAAATGACATGGTCAGATTTACATTTTAGATAGATCACTTTTAAACGGTGTGTGAAGAATGGATTGAAAGAGGACAAGGTTGATATGGCAAAACCAGCTGCATTAATTGAAGACAGAAATGATTAAGGAAGCCGGAGGATTTCCACTCAGAATGATAGCTTTCATTTATCAAGATTCACCAACAATATCAAAGAAACTTGATATGATTCTGGTTTAAGATAGTTGTACTTTGCTAATCACTAACTATTCACAGCTTGAAATTGAAAAGAAATGCTTAGAACTGTGTTACTTGCCAACTTCGGTAAAATATATTCGGTAAAACGTAATATGATATAATATTTCAGTAAAGTATAATATCACTCATATAGCAAAAATAAAATGGATTCTAATTTAAGTACAGTCACTGTTCGGATTCAATAGCTGGTAGAGAGGACCTCATTCTGCCGTTCTGAAACCTGGGCTCATTTTATTCTTTAATCAGAGTAACTCAGTTGACTCAAATGACAATGCCTGTGCGCATACACTTTAGAGATTTTGGAAGAGATTCTAGCATGAGAGGAAACGCAGAATCCAATCCCTACATTTTTCTCTTGGGTCCTCCATTGCATGCCTCCCTGATCTTAAACCGTCTTCTGTTTCCTGTAATGGCTCTACAGTATTTTTCCAGTCTAGGCAAGAAGCACATTCACCAGAAGAACCCAGTGGTGGCTAGAAATGTTGTTCGGTATCTGAGGGTAGTTCTGCCCCGGGTTATGCTGGGAGTTCCCAGACAGTCCAGTCTCTGGACTGTTGACGCCAAGGCCCAGGCCTCACCCTCCCGTGCTCGGTATGTGGGGGATGCCGACCTCTGCAGAAAGCAGGCTGCTTATCCTCTTCTTTCTCCGACTCCAGGGCTGCCTCTCACCACTCCAGTGGCTGCTGCAGCTCCTGCCATTTAAGCCCATTGTGGATTCAGCTACTTCCACCAGCCCTGACTCCAGGAACTCCAGCTGGGGGACCACATCAGCCTCTTGCTCTTACTAACCCGAGGACCCTTCACTGCCCTCTGACTTCTCAGCAGTTCCCTGACCTGGGCAACCTCTGCCCTGTACTGGCATCTCTCATTTCAGTTCTCACAGTGGTTTTTTGTCTTCCAGGTTGAGCCCTGACTGATGCATGAGGCAAACGAGTTCTTTTAAGGGCTCGAGTTGATCATCTCGAACTGAACATTTTCAGTGAATATAATAATCATTATCCCTGATACACCGTTTGGACGAAAGACGCCACTCCAGAAAAGAGGATTTCTGGGTGATAGAAACACAAACAGACGAACCAAAAATCTTGTCAAACTTCATCCTCTTTTCATTGACAAGTACAGAACTTGGCCTTGAGTAATAAATACTGTAGCAAGCTGCTTTACTGAAATATTATCTTTTTGCATTTCTTCTCGCATTCCACTGTGCCCACCCACTCTTCCCGCCGCTGACCCCAACCCAAGAAGATAGGCATGTCCTTTTGTGCGTATCTAACTGGGGTTTTTTTTTTTGCAAGGCAGGAAGCAGAAGTAGAGGGCTCCTGCAACAGCACTTTGAATTCTGTTCAGCTCTTTAAGCAGTAATGCCGGGTCCACGACTAAGGTGGAATGAGGACAGCAGTTGGGTGAGAAAGCTTTGGAGGAGCTGCAGGAAGCCTGAGGCTCAGAAGAGGACAGAGATCTCTGGAACTCAGTGGGCCTCACATCCAGCTCCTGGGCACCTCCCCGAGCAGAATGAAGGGTCTCAGAGGATAATTATCTGGTGCATTCAAGAGGTGTTAAAGGAAAAATTTATTCATGACACTTGTTAAGGCACAGTGAGATAGACGTTATTCAAGGGGGTGCTGTCAAGACAGGCATGGGGACCACTGCAGTGGGGTGTGCACTGGGAGAGAGATTGGGGTCAACTTTGAGCACAGGGTGGACAAGTGGAGGGTTCACAGCCACGGAGCAGGGTGGGGATCAGTGGATGGAAAATTCCTAAGAGCAAACTTCAGGGGGAGGAGGGATGCTGAGTAAACCGACCTAACGGATTCTCGCTGAAGGCAGGCCAGGGAGGTGACACATCACCTGGGAGGTGGAAAGGGGTGAGGAACCTGCGACCACGGCTCACGGGCCCAGCCGCTCTGCGGCATGTGGGATCCTCCCGGACCGGGGCACGAACCTGTGTCCCCTGCATCGGCAGGCGGACTCTCAACCACTGCACCACCAGGGAAGCCCAGGATTCTTGTTAAAATTGAACAATGTCGATATGAACACAGAAGCCTGAAAGTCAGTTGAAAAGGAGCTCAGAAGCATCTGAGTAAGGTTTGGTCAATGAGAGAACATTATCGGTGGCGGAGTCCCAGGTAATTGTGACTTCAGTGTCCTAAGCCTACCACAGACTCTGCAGAGGTTTCTGACCTGAGGGACCGGAGCAGACAGATGGGGGCAGCCTTGCCATCTACCTTGGCGCTCCTTGAGTCCAGAAAAGCTCTGAGCCTTTTTCAGCCTGAAAGTTGGAGCTCTCTAAAAAGATGAAAGTTGAATTTCCATACTTCTAGATGGAAACCAGAAGTCAGAATTAAGTTGATTTTAAGAAAATAAATAAAAGTAATACTAAATTATATCTAGATCTGCTGACTCAGATATATACCCATTGCAAAAGTAATCATACTTACATTATGCTTTTTAATTGGCAAAGCTATTGCAAATCATATTTTAACTACCAGATGTTAACATCAAATTTGCTTAATAAAGCCAAGTGTAAAAGGCCACAAATGGAGAGACTCAGGACCAATAGAAGCCAAAACAGGATAAATCAGAATAAAATCAAATGCAAGGTAGATCAGAGATTTGGGGGTAAGAGTTTATGCTAAGGTACTATTAGGAATAGTTATTTTAAAAGATGTTAAAACATGTTTTAATTTGAAGAAGTAACTGCAAAAAAGGCCGCTATGCTTGTATATGATAGATTAATGCGAACGTACTTAACACAGTTTAGCAAATATTACAAATCCCATAAATACTAGTTTTTCAAATCTTTTCTATATTATTAAGCAATTATTGAGAATATGGCTATGTGTTACTGTATGAATAGGCTGGCCTGGAACTTTTAACCTGCTCATAATATGTTTTCTTTTTAATTTAATTTGTTTATTTATTTATTTTTGGCTGCGTTGGGTCTTCGTTGCTGCGTGGGCTTTCTCTAGTTGCGGCGAGCGGGGGCTACTCTTTGTTGCGGTGCGTGGGCTTCTCATTGCGGTGACTTCTCTTGTTGCGGAGCACGGGCTCTATGTGCACGAGCTTCAGTAGTTGTGGCGCACGGGCTCAGGAGTTGTGGCGCATGGGCTTAGTTGCTCCACGGCATGTGGGATCTTCCCAGACCAGGGCTCGAACCCGTGTCCCCTGCATTGGCAGGTGGTATTCCTAACCACTGCGCCACCAGGGAAGCCTTCATAATATGTTTTCATCTGTTTAAATTTATTAATAGCTGTATATGTCTTGGTGATACATTTATATGTCGATATCCTTTTTCCTCATCTGTGTTTTCTAAATTTTCTACAAAGTACATCTGTCACTTTCGAAATAATCATAAAATATTTACTTTTAAAGTCTTTAGTTACTGCAAATTGGCATTAGAAAAGATTAATTTATTCGCTATTTAAAAAAAACAATGCAGGGGCTTCCCTGGTGGCGCAGTGGTTGAGAGTCCGCCTGCCGATGCAGGGAACACAGGTTTGTGCCCCGGTCCGGGAGGATCCCACATGCCGCGGAGCAGCTGGGCCCGTGAGCCATGGCCGCTGAGCCTGCACGTCCGGAGCCTGTGCTCCGCAACGGGAGAGGCCACAACAGTGAGAGGCCTACGTACTGCAAAAAAAAACCCAAAAAAAAACAATGCATTCTTTATATTAATATCACTTTTATTGAGATTAACCTAAATTTATTTTGAGAGGAGAAATTTAAATAGAATTTTGAGTTCTTTATATTGACCAAATGGAGTCCTTTGGCCTTTATTCCATCCCATAAAGAGAACTCACCAAAGAGAGCAAAATACAGACAAGTTGGCTTCACCAGTAGTAATCTCACGGCATTCATTGACATTCCGGATCATAAGGTGATCTTCTTTTAAGGATAAAGTAAGATTTTGTTTTGTATTTAAGTTGTATTTGAGTTTGCTTTGAAGCTGACTCCATCCCATTCTAGGTCCCCTGAAATACTAGGTGACACAATGAAATGAAGCAAGGAACCCATCACAGCAGGTCTCATCAGTACGCAATACTGACCAAGGAAGCAGAGTGTTGTAGCAACACTGACTTAGGTCTTGGAAACAGAGACTGGCCTAGAACTTGGATCTGCTACTTATTGGCTGAATGACCTTACACATGATGATACTCAGTCTCTGAACTTCAAAGACCCCTCATGTGAGAAAAGGGGATCATATATCCCCTGTGTATTTTTTTATGTAAGGGTTTTCCCCCTAAATGATATGATTGTTCTGAAGCTTTTTTTTTTCTACTTATTTTGTGTTGGAGATCTTTGCATATCATTATATGCACAGCTAACCTCTTCTGACTGCTGCAGAATATCCTTAAAATGAACTCAGCCAAAATGACTTAACCAGCCCCGTCTTGATGAACTTTTGAGTGGTTTCTGGTGTTTTACTATCCTAACATGAAAACCCTTATGTCTGGTTGTTTGAGCACGTTACTCTGAAGAAGCAATGATGAAAAGGTGGAAGGGTTTATGATAGAGAATGAAACTCCATTATCAACTAGAAATAGAACATTCTCCTTTTGCAATTGCATGGAAATCTCTTCCTTGTTGTGAAAAAAAAGGTGTGGGCAGAATGGAGCAAATACTTCCTCAGAGAGGTCTCATTCTGTCAGACAAAATTAGTCTTTATTTTGTGAGACTATCTTTTGGGCTAAGGCAGGGCAGCTGCTTCTTTTCTAGAGGTCCTTTTCTTTGCAGTATACTTTGTGTAGATTAGATATAGATGATTTCTCATTTTTGGATTTAATTAATCACTTAATCTGAGAGCATTTAATTAGGTCTGTGACTTTTTTGAGTGAAAGTATATCTTCAAAGAAATCACACAAGTCTTCTAATTCAGAGACGGGGGTGGTCTGCCATCCTATCTTCTGTTCTCCAGCTAGATCTGCCACCTCAGTCTTAAGACTGCCAGCAAAGAAGGTGAGAAGGTGAAATTGTCACCGTCGTTGAGACCAGAGTATTCTTGGAAGGTGGGAGTTAAATGGTTGCTGAAATCAGAGATGAACTCATCCTTTTTTAGGACTAGATTTTTGACTAACCAATTTTGACAGGTAAGATCTCAGAAATATAACATGAAGTTTGGAGTTATCTGGGGTCAAATTTTTATCATTGTATTTGGTATCATTTTGCTAATAAATAACTTCACACTGCTTTTACTTACCAAGTTTTAGCATCTCCAGGTTTCACAAGGAGGTGAGTGAATTGATAGATATCCGGCATCCTAGACTATAAATTCCTAGCGTAAACTTAAATTCTTTAGTGAACTTCTGTCTCTTCTTAGGAGGATTAGGGAATTTCTTAACTAGATTAGGCAAATTTGACTTAAACTAAGATTTGAAGATATAAGACCCATAAGGCTGTTCCTCACCCCCACCTGTATTATAAGACATTAGGAAGGAATCTCATGCATTCAAGGGGATGTGGTTAAAAGGAAAGAGTACCGTGAGTGTGCTGGAGGAACAGGAAAAAAGAACAGACCAAGGGGGAGGGAGACGTCAATCTACAGCGGGTCAGGAAGGAGGCTGACTGGAGTTGGACCAGGAGAGAGAGAGAGAGAACAGTGTTTAAGTTTGGATGTTAGCACTGCCTGTATTTATTACCTTTTCTAAGGAGTTCTTAACAGAAGCAATTTTAAGTGTTAGAGGCCTCTTCATAACAATAAAAAATGTAGCTCATTGAATATTTGGAATTTTTAACCCCCTTTTTTTCTAGGGCATCTCACCAATGATTATTTCATTCATACACCAAGTTCCCCTAGCATGGTCCATCAGAGTCAATATTGTCTATGATGAAACCCGGCCGCAGTTTAAGAAGCTGGACAACAGCCCACGGGTTCATTGAAATGACCAGGCAGTTGGTTGAAAATAAGAGAATCTGAGAATCAGACCCTTTGAAACTTGGGTCTGCCACCACTGTCCTCCAATCCCATTTGTCTCTCTCAGTAGTGAAACTAAATGAGACAAAAGCCTTCTACCAAGGACGATAAAGATGAAAGAATAAAAGTTTAGGCAGTGTTTCCAAGCCAGGCGGCAGAGTGCTGGTCAGGAGGAGGCTGCTAGCCCATCCACGGTCACGAGGACTCCTGGGACATCCACGGGGTTCCTGCCTACCCAGCCCCAACCTGAGTCTCGGCATCAAAACTGCAGAAGGAAATCAACCAGAACAGGAATAAAACCTTTATTTAAAATGCCAGCAGGGACAGCTCAGAAGAAAGTTGGAATTTTTAATGAAGTTTAACAAAAGGGCACAGTTGATATTCACCTAATAGTAGGAATAGTTGGTCCAAGATGGTTCTGGTGCATCCCCTTCCATTGTTTGCACAATTTCAGTTCTATCAAGAGGGGGTGAAGGAACCATTAGAGTGAAGGCCACATGCAAGAGAGTATGGGGCTGGGACACAGCTGTGCGGCTCGAGGACATGCGAGACCCACCGTGGAAAATTATTAGTTCCTTCAGCACCTCTTACAAAGTGAGAAAAAAGTACTACTTCCAGTAAGACTGTTCAGGAATATTTATGAAATAGCACATGAATACCATACTGAAGGTTAGAGAGTTTGGAACATGGGAGAAGAGAGCAGAACATGGCAGAGAGAAGAGAGTGTAAATGATGCTTGAGACCTGAGAAAAACTAGGGAAGGGACAGAAAACAATGAGTAGCACATTATTTTTCTAGGCCTAAATTTTTTTTAAGGCTAATAAAGTAAATTGGAATGGGACGAGAGAATACACTGAATTCCTATCCAAGGAATTTAATTATTCAAATGCTGGGTATCTGTGACATCATCTCTCATAGGTGACGATTCCTATTAACAAGATGCCATTTTGTGAATTTTGTCCTTCTTGAGTGGAGGCTGTAGTTTGCTTGAGTTACCGAAAGGTGGCAAAGTTACATGCTCAGTGGGTTTAAACAGTAGCTTGCTTCCCAACGGAGCCTTCTGATTCCTTTCAGTCTCAGTGGCAACGCACAGACAGCATGCAGTAAAACAATGGGGAAAAGCCACACAGAAGCTTTCAGTCCCTTGTGTTGATCTGTGCTCTTGGCAACGCTGCAGCATCACAGCTTGCAGTACTATGAATCATAGCCTTGCCTTCTTATTTTATTCTTTATTTAGTACTATCATTATCTAAATGAGCTTTGAAATTATGAGTTGACGCTTCAGATTAGTCTCTGACTCTGCTCTTCCCATCTGAATTTGGTTCAGTACTTTATGTTTTTTGAAAAGAGAAGAGAGCAAAGTAATTTTTAAGATATAGCTCAAGTTCTCGCCACCTGCCCTTCTCCCTTATTCTCTCCCAAGGAATAACCACTGTCCTGAAACTAGGGAGATATTTTTCTTCGTATGCTTTTGTGTTAATTACTTATTATAAGTGTCAGTGCCCTCCAGAGACCACCAGGAACATGCCTGTATTTGAATAAGTTGGGTGTATTTCAGTGATGGAGAATGCACATCATAGGGAAGCGTGTGGAATCTTAGAAAGGACTTATAGTTGGACTTGGGTTAGGTGATTAGGGGGTAGGATTTAAGGAAATGGGGCTTTGCGCTGAATTGTTTACTGTTAGGAAGCAGGAATAATTCTATTATTGAGTATCTTAATAAATCTTACCTAAAAGGAGGGAAGGATGTGATGAGAATAAAGCTGTAATTGGTAAAGAAGCAACAGTCAATTGTATTAGCCAGGATAGGGGATGCTTGGTCAATATTCCTGGTTTTCCTTTGTTCAGCATGAATTCCTAGTGGTCTTATTTTTTTCTCTTGATCCATCATGGTCACAGTGTGGTCTTGTTTGATGTTGACGTTCTGTGAAGTTATTTATGTTCAACAGAAGAACATAAAGGCCATGTGCTATGAAACTCATAGAGGGAAGTACCAGGCCAGGTCCTAGTTGATAGAACCAGGTCCACTTACAGATGTCAAGGGCTGCTTTTTTCAGATATCTATATATCTGTATACATATAAGTATCCATGTATATAATTTATTATAATTTTGATATTTTTCTTTAAACTTTACACAAATGACATCATGCTCTGCGTGTGATCTTTATTAATTTGCTTTTTAAACTTCTCATTCCTGATGCATCCAGTTCCTCGCTTTCAACGGTGCATATGGTGTTTCGTATGAATAAGCCATATTGAATCTTCTATAGGTGGACAGTTTAATTACGTGCGTTTCCTATTATAATTACTGCAGTAGTACTGTCAAAACATAAGTATAAATATCTGTTACATAGGTATTTATTGTAAAACAAAACTACCATCTCAAATGTACTAGGTGTTGTTAAGTTGGTCTCCAAAAATTATTTGTAAACATTTGTACTTTGTACTGTATGAGTTTCTGCTTCCCTACATCTTGCAATGCCTCTTGTTATCAAACTTAAATTTTGCCAGTCTTCTGCATGTGCAGTAGAATCTCATTGCTATTTTATTATGCTTTTCTCTAATTATTAATGAGCCTGCATATTTTTATGTGCTTTTTGGCCATTTGGTTTTCCAGTTTTGTGTATGACTTATTAATATTATTTGGTCATTTTCCCCACTGAAGTTTGGGTCTTTTGTTTATTGATTCGTAGTATGTTTTTACATATTTTGGACACTAATCATTTGTACAGTCTGTGACTTACCTTTTCCCTTTTTTATGATACTTTTTCACGCAGAAGTTTTTAATTTTAATGTGATCAAATGTAGTAATGTTTCCTTATGGTTTGTGTTATTCATTTCTTTAAAAAAAATCCTCCTCCATCCTGGTGGCATGAAGTTAATCTCTTTAATTTTCTTCTGAAAGTTTTAAAGTGTTATTTCTTACATTAGGTCTTTTGCTCACCTGTTGTGTTTGTATGGGTGGGGTAGTTTGAGGTAGGTGTCTGTTTTTCCTTTTTAACCATATGGTTAGTCTATTATCCAGCACATCTTTCCCTTCTAATTGATGATGTTATCTCATTCCTAAGTCTAGTTTCCATATAAGCAAGGATCTATATCCAGGGCTCTATATTTTCTTACATTCTTCAATTGGTGAATGGCAATATCACCATGTTTTTTTTATTCTTTCTTCTTCTATTTCTTTAAAGCTACTTCACCTATTTTTGGCTCTTTTTGTTTCTGTATTATCTCAGATTCACAGTGTTATGTTCTTGAGGTGCCTTTGGGAATTCAGTATGAATTGCATTCGTTTATAGAATTATGGGGAAGATACCCACCTTTAAAAACTGAGACTCTTTACTAGGGAACATGGTATAATATCTGTGTGTATTAGCGTAAGATTTTCTAACGTTCAGCCATCTTTGTGTTCATACGTTAAGCCATCCTTGAATTCTACTTAGTTATTATGTATTATTTTTACATTTTAAATTAGATTTTTTGAATTTCTATTCCTAAATAAAATCCATCTTAAAATTTGTTTTTGATGATGTCCTTATCTACTGTTGGCATTAAGATTGATCTGGTATCATCACATTTAATTGCAAACTTTGCTTGCTTTCTCTTCTGTGAAACAATTTGTTTAAAATGGGATTATCTTTCCTTAAAGTTTTCATGGGGTTTTCATTTAATACGGTTTGCCTCTTGGTATTCATCAGTGGGTAAATTTTAAACTACTGATTTGTTATTTAAGTTGTTATAATGATATTCAAGTTTGCTCTTCCCTTTGAAACATTTAAAATGTCCATTTCATCCACATTTTTGAATATACTTAAAGAAACTGTTTTTAGTGTTTTCTTGTTTCAGAAGTTTTCTCACAGTTATACTCTATTCCATCTAGAACTCTTTGCCTTTTCTCTTTTGTTCTTTGTGAAACTCGCCAGTGGTTTGTTAGTACTTATGAGTCCTCACTAGGTATGAACTCTGCAGTGTCTAGCTTCCATCACCTAATTTCCTTCTCGTGAGACTGTTCCTTTTTGTCGCATACAGTAGTAGTTCACTCATTTTCATTGCTGTATAGTATTTCAGTGTATCATTACACCACATTTTTTTTTTCTGACATGAATGGATATTTGGGGTGTTTCCAGGCTTTGGATACTGTGAAAAGGGCTACTTTGAACACGTCGTATACATCTTTTGCTGTGCATACATGTATACATTCCCAAAAGGTGTATTCCTGAGGAGTGAAATTGTTGAGTCATGCTTTAGATATGCTTAGATTTAGTATCTAATATCAAAGAGTTTTCCAGTTGACATTGTTTCCAGCAGGTGCATGAGAGTTCCAGTTGCTCAGTATTCTCACCAGCACTTCGTTTTTGCCTCTTTCATGTTACCATTTCATCTCAAAGGACTTCCAAATTTACAAAAACATTTGAACTCCATAGTACGTATTTTTGAGTATTTGACATATGTCAAAGAAGCATTTCATCTTGATATGAAAAAAACCTCTAACAATAAATGGTGCTCCCGGTATGTTAGGTCAAATATCAGATTTCTTGGAATTTTAAAACAAGAGACTGACCTTTGCCTCACTGCTCTGTTCCATTGCTTGATACATTTTGAGAATTTTTGCGCTCAGTTTCCTAAAGCAGACTCTATGGAAGAGTCATAGATGCAGTTGTTAAAATGGTTCAGAATGTATGTGTAAATGATCTGAATCATCACTAGTGGATGGAAATGTTGAAAGAAGTAGAAGACAATGAATTCAATCATCTTGTGTTCTTTGCCAGTGCTTGCTAGTTGAGTCATGGAAGATTCTTTATAAAATCTACAGTTCTGTTAACTCCATTCAAAATTTCTTGAAACAGAAATAATGCTTGCCAAATATTTAAAAATCAGAGACAAAAACGGCAATGTGATTTACATTTTGTCGTCAATATCACACTGCATACACGTAAGCCAAATTTGAAGCGCCAAGGAAAGTAAAATTTTATTTTTTGATGTAACTAGATAGCAATGAGGATTTATTTTGAAATAAAAACTTCATAATGCAAATCAGTAATGATTTTTTTACAGTTTTCTAATAGGAGTCAGTGTGTAGAACATTTTAATTGTAGTTAACAGAATTATATAAATTGGCTATAAAGCCAACAAGAAAAATTTGAGCCATACGTTCTTGCTATTGATAAATTTAGAGTTGCTTTTCAATTCATACGATAGCTCTAAATTTGGTATTAATACTGAGTTAACACAAAATTAGTTAATTTACTTATCTTGGACAGATGTACCTTTGAAACATGGTTTTGAAACTGATAAGCTTTTGTTTACATCCAAATCTATTATTCTAAGAAACGTGAATCAGTTTTATTAGTATTATTGCAGAAATCAAAGAAAATGATTTTTTGATGTCCAATTCAGTTATTAGGAAACTTTTAACTATGTTTGGAATAACTTGGAAGTGTGAATCTACTTTTCCTACTGCAAATTCTGTGAAGTATAAATACAGGTCAAGTATTTCTGATGAAAATTCAGCATCCGCGTTGAGATGCGCTGTAAGCAGAAAAATACATAGTGGATGATGAAGACCGAGTAAGAAAAAAGAACAACGTGAAATACCTTCTTAATAATTTTTAATATTGATTAGATTTGCAACAGTAATATTTGAATCCTCTGGTTAAATACATTTTATTATTTAAATTAATTTCCTCTTATTTTTACTTTTTAAAAGTTTGGCTACTAGAAAGTTTAAAATTACATGTGTGGCTCCCTTTATATTTCTGTTGCACTAGAGTGATAATCTAGAGTAGTAGCTTACATGTGCATATTTTCAGAACAAAGAGTCCCAAACCAGCATGCTGCAGAAGAAATTGGGTGGATTTTCATCTCATGTTTTGATCCTGTGGGTTTCCATTGGCTTCAGGAAGTAATACAAGTTCTCTAAGAGGGTACGTGTTCCACGATTAGCCTCTGGCTACTGTTGAGCAATGTGATCTCATCTCTCCCCCTTGCACTTCCGTGTGCATTAAAACATGAGTCTTTTAAATATCGTTGATCATGTCATGCAATTTCATGAGTTTTTAAAATTTGCATACATTGTTGCCGCTGCTTATCACCTTGACTGCTTGGTGAATTCCTCCTCGTTTCTCCAGGACCCTCCCCTTGTTTTTTCTTGTTTGATATGTTCCTTGACTTCTCCCAGTGAAAGTTTAATCTTCCTCTGTGTAACCATTGTAAGTTCCTGACACCTCTGTCATTACCCTTTTTCATGATATTTTTATTTTACAAATCTATTTCCCTGCCAGACTGCGAATTCTTTTTAGCCTCGTTCCTTACACAGTATAAATATTAATATATATACTGTGAGCTAGGTGTTCATTACAGGCATAATACCTAGATCATAGTATATATACTAATGTTTTTTAAATGTATGACTGAGGAAAATAAAGCAAACCATCAGATTCCAAAGAGAGGATGAAATGGATAAAGGGAAAATTTTAAATTTCAAAGTTTATAAAAATGGTAGGCTGAGTTTCTATGGCAATCTTTTGAAATATGTGGAAGAATAATTTTAACTATGTCAGAACTCTGAGGGTAAATAATATGAAAAAGGATGAGCTTTTCAGTTTTCTTTTTTTTTTTTTTTTTTGCGGTACGCGGGCCTTTCACTGTTGTGGCCTCTCCCGTTGTGGAGCACAGGCTCCGGACGCGCAGGCTCAGCGGCCATGGCTCACGGGCCCAGCCACCCCGCGGCATGTGGGATCTTCCCAGACCGGGGCACGAACCCGCGTCCCCTGCATCGGCAGGAGGACTCTCAACCACTGCACCACCAGGGAAGCCCTTTAGTTTTTATTTAATGTGAAATTCACCATTATATAAATTCAAGATATTAATATTGAATCCTTACCATTCTTTACTGATAGTTTTATTAACCATCCAGTAGCATAAAATAATTTCAGTGCTCACTCATGCATTAAATTACTAGTTGTGTCAGCTACCTCTAAATATTCTGATAAGTATACAGCAGACCTCATGGAAAATATTACAGACAAATTATGTCACTAAAATAATAATAGGTATTATTAAAGAAGCACACTATCTTAGACAAAATGGAAAATGTATATTCTTTTTTGCCTTATATTAACTGGAAATGGACGACATGAGTGATAGGGTTTCTAATTTTAATTGATTAGAATGATAATAAATTACTAATATATTCATGTTAAAGTAAAAAATGAAAATTATACATGTTTATAAGGATAAATATATATTTCTTTATAAATGTATAACTATTAATCTAAAAAAATTAGGTCTAAATTAGTTTAATCAACTACTCCACTAAATATTTTTTTAACTCTGTTGACTCCAAGTTATATGTTGATTGTTGCTTGACATAGCGGGTGTTTAGAAAAAACTGTTTCAATATGATTATTATCCTTATTATTTTGATTTTCTCAAACATTCAATAATAAATAGCATTATTTTTTAACCAAAAATATTTATCAGAAATAACATGAACTTCCTATACATAACATTTAGCAGAGGAAAGAAAGCCATTTCCTCCACTATTTTGATGTTCCTCTATGACATTACTGACTTTTTTGTTATAAAGGTATAGAACACTGACCTTTTTTGTTACAAAGGTGTAGAACACTGCAGCTAGATTGTTGTCCTGCTACATCTAGAGTCATTTGTTTTTTGTGTGTTTTTTTGCGGTATGCGGGCCTCTCACTGCTGTGTCCTCTCCCGCTGTGGAGCACAGGCTCTGGACGCGCAGGCTCAGCGGCCGTGGCTCACGGGCCCAGCCACTCCGCGGCATGTGGGATCTTCCCGGACCGGGGCACGAACCCGCGTCGCCTGCATCGGCAGGCGGACTGTCAACCACTGCACCACCAGGGAAACCCTAGAGTCATTTGTTTTGACTGCCACATTAAAACGACTCTGATTTACTGTCTCCACTCTTCTCCTGGAGCTGAAGCAGGAAGCAAACTTCTTCCCCAGAGGAGACCACAGTGGCCTGTGCCTTCCATGTGCCCACAGATGAATCTGCTGCTGCCTTCACCTCAGGGCCGATGTCACCTCCAGCTGGATTTGCTCTTTGACATCCACTGACTTTCATTTCCCTGATGGCCGGGACTCATCAAGGTGTACTCTTTCTAGTAATACTTCTAGAGCCTCCAGAACTGGACCTTGAGACACACTCTGCTTGTGCAGAATCCCATGGGGACAGTGTCACTGGTCTTTTTTTTACCTTTCTTACCCCTTAGCTGGAATCTTATCATTTCTGGTCCTTCTCTTTTCTAAGGATGGGCTTCAACCTGGTGCACAGAACCAGGAGAGGTGCAAACAACAGTTGAGGATAGACAGAAGAAAAAAAAAAAGAAAGAAAAAGAAAAGAACTGGATTGTTCAGAGCAGTGACAAAAGTGGTACTGGTTGAACCCCATTCCTCTTCCCCATTCTTGGCATTTCATTTTGGCTAAACTAGCGATGGTCCCACGTTCGTATGAAAGCACGCCCTTTCTGGTCTGTTTAGTGTGATCTTAGGTGGCATTTGCAAATGTCTTAAATTGCGCATCTGACAGGACAGACTTAACAGCAAGGATGTGGTTACCATGATACTCAGAAAACAGCTTTCAGAGAGAAATGTATCTTCTCCACAAACAGAAGCAAAGCCTGAAAATAGATAAGCGTGTTTCCTACCCCGAAATTGAGGACATAAAGTACAGTGTACATTAGTGAAATGCAAAGTGTAATTTTAGTTTTTAAAATGTCCTTATTGAAATCTAATCTATTTTATGAATTTAAAAAAAAACCTATTTATTTATTTATTTATTTAGGCTGCATTGGGTTTTCATCTCTGGGCACGGGCTTTCTCCGGTTGCATTGAGCTGGGGCTACTCTCCATTGTGGTGCGCGGGCTTCTGATTGCGGTGGCTTCTTGTTGAGGAGCACGGGCTCTAGGCACATGGGCTTCAGTAGTTGTGGCTCGCAGGCTCAGTAGTTGTGGCGCACGGGCTTAGTTGCTCCGCGGCATGTGGGATCTTCCCGGACCGGGGCACGAACCCGTGTCCCCTGCATCGGCAGGCGGATTCTTAACCACCGCGCCACCAGGGAAGTCCCTGAATTTTAATTATGCCGTTGGCCCTTGCGTGAGTCATGTTATTACCCCTGTAGCTCATTGTGGCAGGAGAGTCAAGGCACTTCATGAAACGGCTCATCTGAAACTCATGGGACTGTCACCACACTCCTCCTAGGTTTCTTCCCACATTAATACTATTTTTAGGGTTATGTACCATATGGGAATCAAACTACATAGAGAAATCACAGCACAGATTTTGGAAGACTTGAGCTGGGTGAAAATTTTTGACAAAAACCCTCAATTTACAGATGAGGAAAATAAAAGATGAAAAAAGGTATCAGACTTTTCTAGTCAAGCAGATGATTAGGAATAAAACCAGCCCTTGCTGTTAGATCTCGGGTTCCTTTTCTTGCACTTGCTCGTAGGTTTCTACTGCTTGTTTTGTCATTACAAGACATCAAGCCTTAGTGTACCGCAGGGGAGTCATATTTCTTAATGACAGGTCCTCCTCTTTAGAGTCTGCCCTTGAGAAGCAGTGTGCTATTTCTGCTTCCAAGACATCCATTGTTTAAAGGGTTTAAGGGACCTTGGAATGGTCTTGAATGATCATCTACTGCTTCTCTACAGGTCGCTGAGCTCTAAATCATTTGGCTGCGGATATCTCTGCATTTTTGTTTGGCAAATGCAGTGGTGTATTTAGGGAAGCAATGTACAAGGCTTTGACCGGTAACCAGCATTTTGACCGTCTAACTCTTGGAGTACGCCGCATGATTTGTTATACAGATTGTAAGGTGTGGGGAAGAGTTACCATGTAGGGCATTACATACACTTGGCCACGATAAAGCTGTAAGTTTATGTTCTTTCATTTTAACTGGGTTTTCAGGGCTATTGATGATTCTCTTTCACCTTGAATTGTCTCTCTGTTAATTATCTCATGATCACAATTATAGCCGCTCTCTTCCCTCCTTTGATCTTCAGCTCCTGCGCCAGTTACATCTGTGTGTGTTGCGGGAGGGGAGCGGTTGCGTGAAATACAACTGCTTATGGATAACTTAAGCCAGATGACACCTACTGGCTTGATATCAAAAGCTCATGGAATTGCAGGAAGGCTGGAGAAACAGCTTTGGAGGGGACAAGACCGAGGCAGCTTGGAAGCCAGAAAGCAGGATCTCTGAGAATGGTTATTTGGCAGGCATGTGTCGGCACAGCTGCTGGGCAGTACGTACTCCCACCCTTTCTCCAGTCTTGCATCATGGTTCAAAGTCCCAGGAGTGAATCTGGCTAAGCTTAGGCCCCATGTCCTCCTCTTGGCTGTAGGGGGTGGTGAGAAGTAAGATCTGCTTCTTCAGCTTTTTTTAGTGGAAGCAGGCACCAGGGTTTCATGTTGCAGCACGTCCACAAAGGTTGGGGCGTAGGCAATGCCACAAAAGGAAATCGAAGTAGGAAAGAGGTATTAAGAAGTGGGAAGGAACACAGTGTGGAGAGCAGCAATTGTTCAGTGGTCCTGCATGCTTCCCTTCTAATTCTTGGCAGACGGCTGGGCTTCTGGATTAATCGAAATGACGAATGCCCACTGAAGAGAGCTGTACAGATTTCCCTCTTCTCCCATTTCCCACTTATTTCAAAGCAAGGATCTCTTATTTTCAATCCCATCTACCTTTTCTGGAAGTTTCTGTTGTCACCTGTACCTTCTCATATTCAATCTCATTGTCACTGTCTCTTCCCTCTTGACTTTTAAGAGATCTGTTTCCAAATTATTTTTAAAATGTTGCCTTTGACATTTTTCTTGTCTTGAAGTACCATCAAATCTCTCCAGTTTCTCTGCAAGTTTCAAGTTGAAGTCATCCCCGCTAGCTTTGCTCCTTCAGTATCTCCTCTTCTCTTTCTTCTGAAACTGTTTTTTTAGGTCAGAGACCTGACCCGATGCCAAAGGTCTCTTACCTATCCTCACTCTCTCTGAACTCTCAGAACAAAATGGACCACTTGTCTTTTCCTGAAAAATTTCTCCTCCTTTGATTCACAGCATTATGTTCTATTTTTTATTTTTATTTTTCTATTTATTTATTTTTGGCTGCATTGGGTCTTCCTTGCTGGTTGCGGGCTTTCTCTAGTTGCGGCGAGCGGGGGCTACTCTTCGTTGCGGTGTGCGGGCTTCTCGTGGTGGTGGCTTCTCTTGTTGCGGAGCATGGGCTCTAGGCACGCGGGCTCAGTAGTTGTGGCTCTTGTGCTCTAGAGCGCAGGCTCAGTAGTTGTGGCACATGGGCTTAGCTACTCCGCGGCATGTGGGATCTTCCCGGACCAGGGATCGAACCCGTGTCCCCTGCACTGGCAGGCAGATTCCCAACCACTGCGCCACCAGGGAAGTCCCAAGATTCGTTTTAGAAAGTGTGTTTTGGGAAAAAATGTAATTAATTCACTGACAATTATTAATCATCTATGAGAAAAATCAGTGTTAATCTTTCAAATCTTTGATTTATTACATTAATTGCTTCATAACTTTATCATGTTTTCATTAGAATATTTTTCATTAATTTTATTAGAATATATTTTCTTATTGTGGAAATTATAATAACATAACTGAATAGCAAAAAAGGTTGTGGCTATATGTATTTTCAAAGGTAAACGGCCACCTATTATAGCAGAAAATGTGATTATATTCTTAATTGTAATTTAAACATCTCATACAAAATGTTTATGGTGATCATTTTCTTCTTTACTAAGCTAATTTGCTGACTTGTGGATAAGTTTTCAGTACATATAAAATTACAAATGATAAAGTAATTTAATAAAAAATATCTTAATGTGATGTTTAATTATGAGTAGTAGGTAAGTGATTGTCTTTAAAAAAAAAAAGACCTGCTATTGTTAACTCATTAAGCTGAGGAAGGTCCACACATTTCCCTTTCATCTGAAAATCAACGTGTGTGTGTGTGTGTGTGTGTGTGTGTGTGTGTGTACACATATATACAGGTAATTGAAATAGCTAAAATGCAAGCATATACATGCACATGCACATATGCATAGAAAAACAAAAATTTTTTAAATATGGCTTCATATTTTATCCTTCTTCTTCCCCAAAATACCTTAAGTAAAATCAGTTGGTATGTTTGTCCAGTACCCATGCCATTTATTTTTAGCCCTCTATGAAGGTTAATTAACATTAATTCTAAACCCAGAGGAATATAATTCAATCAGTCCTAATAAGACTTGTTAGAGAGAACTCTAGTGATCACATTTTGGTTTCAGAGAAGTGTAAATTTTAGAATCTTACTTTCACAGGAAGGTTATACCATCTGTCTCCATGTTAATTTATTGCTTCACATGCATTAATTTTTTTGCACCTTGTGTCACATAAATGTTGGCATTGCTTACTTATTAACTCTTGTAGTCCTAAATTAGAACAGAATCACTTTTAATGTACATGCTCCTAATAATAAAGCAACTTTAAAGACAAGAGTATTCATTAATACTGTATTCACTATGATAGAACACATTTAATACGCTTCTTCTAATTCTCAAAGAAAGTCAACTGGAGAGAATCCTATTATATGATTTTGGAAATATTTCAGTCTCTCTCTTTGCCTCAGTTTTATGTATAATTTGTATGGCAATTCCTACTTTTTAGGAATATTTTAATGCTTCTTGGGCAAAACCCAAGATGACTGATGCCTCAGAGAGAAAGAAAGAAAGAAACTTTCGAAGCAATTTCAGGAAGTGCCTGGGAATAAAGGAGAAGAGTATAAGTCTGGAGGGGAGTAGTGGGGGGGAGGTGGAGACTAGAGCGGGGCTGGGGGGTGGGGTGCACCACCGTGCAGAATAAGGACCAGAGACGCCACAGAGGTGAAGACCGCAAGTCCCGAACCTGATGAATATGCACACCTGTAATCTGTAAAAATGAGAAGAGAGGAGCTTTTTTTAAAGTTACTTTTAATAT
The DNA here is from genome assembly GCF_949774975.1 of Lagenorhynchus albirostris. Classification (NCBI taxonomy): domain Eukaryota; kingdom Metazoa; phylum Chordata; class Mammalia; order Artiodactyla; family Delphinidae; genus Lagenorhynchus; species Lagenorhynchus albirostris. The sequence continues at coordinate 29,347,617 of NC_083115.1, read as the reverse complement.
TGATTTAACATATAAGCTTGACTAGTTAACCAGGAGAAAAAGGAAAGGCCAGTTGAGGGAAATGAATGAATATGTGAAATCTCGGTGAATAAGAGAACAACAGCAAAAACAAAAGAGAGAGAGATTATCCTTTACAAGTCATAATTGTAAATTCCCTGTGGAATGTGTCAGACATTTTCTCTGAAAGCACATGTCAGGGACAAAAAGAGTGTTAGTTAAGCTTTAGTAATGAAATGATCTGTGATCTCTTTGGGAATGTCTGGAGGAGATATATATTTGCTTAATTTCCAGATATTTGGGATTTTCCAGCTATCTTTATGTTTTCTGTTCTTTACATTAGAGCTCTTCATACATTACCAATAGCTGTGGCAAATTCATGGAGACACAGCATGGCTGGTTTTGTTTCTGGACATCAGGCTCCTACCAGTTTGATGTTTTGTGATAGATACAGGGTATTCTTCAGGAAAATCCCAGAGCACACCGTCTGGATTCTTGTCACCTGTCTTTGTATACTGAAAGTCACATTCTACATTGATATTATTTTTGTTTAACCAATTATATTCTTTAAAATTTAGATGTTAATTTTAGGTTTACAGAAAAATTGAAAAGATAGTGCAGAGAATTCCCATATACTGCTTACACACAGTGTCTTTGATTAATTTCCTCTTACATCAGTATGCCATATTTGTTAGAATTAATGAACGAATACCGATACATTATTATTAATCAAAGTCTATACGTTATTCTGATTTCCTTACTTCTAACCTAGTGTCCTTTTTTCGGTTCCAGGAAACCACATTGCATCATCAGCGTGTTTACGTATATATTTTTGTTTTTTGAGCAGTTCCTTACTTTCTAGCACTGTAAGATACTCCAGGCTCATCCTGTATCTTTCCTGCCAGTTCTAGAATTGGCCATTTCTCCAAAGACTCCTGGTTCAACTTCCTGGAGGGTGGAAGGGTTACCGTTTCCAGCTCTGTGTGAGTCATGGTGATGTTCTTCCTGATCTTTGCAGATGGTCTTTTCCTGCCTGAAACTCCAGGCAGACCCTGCGTGGGCCCCAGAGCTCTCTCTCTGTTCAGCTCTCTCCTCTCTGGATCTCCAGCCGTTGGTCTTCTAGGTCTCTCTGTGCCCTCAGCCCAGGGAGCTCAGCAGGCACTGGCTGGGTTTCCCTTCCCAGCACATGAGATGAGCCCCGGAAATTCTTTCAGGGTGGTACCGGGGCAGTTACAGGGCTCACCTCATTTATGTCCCATCTCTCTGTCTGTTGTTGTATGGGGTCTTTTGTCTTGAAAGCCATTGTTTCAGATCTCATGTTCAATCTTTGGTTGTCTCAGGTGTGAGGGTAAATCCAATCCTAGTTACTCAATCTTGGCCTGAAGCAATCGTCTGCCCACGAGTCATTCATTAGAACTTGCCTCTTCCGTAAATCCTGGGATTTCTACCTGTCTGAGTTCTCAGTGGTATCAGATTAACACAGTTCTTTATGAAACGTAGGCTCTGACCTCAGTCATCTTTAAGTGCAAGGGGCTTCGGGTAAGTTTCGGATGACGCCTTCCACTCTGTCTTCATGGCCTTCTACTTTCTTCCCTTCTGCTGCTTCCTTTCTTGGTTTGCCTTTGAATTGTTTCTAAGAAACTGATGATCTCAGGGTCTTTCTCCTGGAGATATTTACCTTCTGCTAAGTTGTGCTGATACACACCTATTTCCAAAATACGTGCTGCTTTCGTAATTAAAATTAGGTCCTCAGAACTTTGTTTAGCAACATTTTCAGTTGACCTGGCCAAGTCAGAAATATGCTTCCCTTGTTTATCCTTTTTTCCTTTCATGGGAGTCCCTTTTTCCTTCTAATTTATTGGCTTAAGGCAATTAGCAGCTTGCTTTGCGTGTCAAGGTAACATGGGTACCTAGAGTTCAAATGAACATGGACCAGTTATAAAATATATTGCAATAAAGACTGATAGTGAAATAGTTAAGAGTGTTTAGGCTTACAACAATTGTTCAAACTTGCTAAGAAGGCTTAAAGTTTTTATATTTGGTAACTGAGTGATATTAATATCATAATATCCTCACACAAAAGTACTGCTGAGAAATAAAGTCTCAGAGAGTCATGTGAGTTCTCAGGTTGCCACCACTCATATGTATTGGGTTTGTCCTTTCCCTTGAAAAGAAAAAACCTAACCCTTACATGAAAGCGAATGATTCTGCTTGTGATCATGTTAACTGCTTGTAAAGAGCAATGAAGATTTCCTGATTTTCTTACTTCTTGATCTCATTGTTTCTGAGGCTTTGCAAAGCGAAGAAAAGCAAACAAAAAAAGAACTTGTTTGATTTCCCAATTATTGTCTGATTTGTGCTGCACTATTATTTAATACTTCCTTTATATTGTGATAAGCTTCAACTCAAGTTTTTAGTTAAGATCAGGTAAAAAGGGGGAAAGAAAAAGAAAAGCTTCTTTTGTTAATACTTTCTTGTAAACTTAGCTCCAGGGTTTTTTGGGGGTTTTTTAAATTAAATAATCCTTTTTGATACAGTGCCCAAAAAGCCTCATGTCAGTAATGTTCAAGAGTGCAGTTGAAGTAATCACTGTAAATATGTATTAGTTATTAACAATAGAAGTGATCTCTTTGAACCAAAGTGATTTGAAAATTTTTCCTTAAATTATAAATAATGGGGAAAAATAAGGCAAGTTAACTGTAGCACTCAGTTATCTCTGTAATTTTCTACAACTTGATTTTTGTAGGATTAGAGTTAGATCTGAGAAGAAAAGTGATGGCAGCTGTAACCGGATGGCCCATTTGGGTACAACGTTAACAGAAGGAAAACAGTGTTTATCATTGTTGATGCAAAGCCTTTGCTAGAGTTTACATAATCTGTCCCTTGTTTTAAACAAGGCTGTCTATCTTTTCTGATGTTCAATTTGCTGTAAGAGGGACTTCCCTGGTGGTGCTGCGCTTAAGAATCCGCCTGCCAGTGCAGGGGACACGGGTTCGAGCCCTGGTCCAGGAAGATCCCACATGCCGTAGAGCAACTAAGCCCATGCACCACAACTACTGAGCCTGCGCTCTAGAGCCCACGAGCCACAACTACTGAAGCCTGCGTGCCGCAACTACTGAAGTCCAAGTGCCTAGAGCCTAAGCCACCGCAATGAGAAGCCGACGCACCGCAACAAAGAGTACGCCTGCTCACCACTACTAGAGAAAGCCCGTGCACAGCAATGAAGACCCAATGCAGCCAAAAATAAATAAATAAAATAAATTTTTTTAAAAATGTGCTGTAAGAATGTGAAATATTTTATTTGATTAGTGTTTCCGCATTTTCATGAAAGCTTCAAGGTTTTCTTCCTTCATGTTTTTTTCTGAGAGCAAAAAAAGAGTTTCCTTTTTCTATGTTAAAGGCAGCAGAATATTAAACGAGTAGGAAAGAAACTTGAATGTTATATAATTAGTGCTCTGAAATTATTTTCCACACTCCATTCCTTAAGTTTTTTTTAAAAAGCTAAGTGCATTTTCGAATTTGGGAGCAGAAACACTTGTTATTAACATGAGCTCTAAGAGCTATCAGACTGGAAGGGTTTGGGATGAAGCTATGACAGGACGCAGTGGAGGGGTGTTTCCATTTTTCTTTGTCATCTCTAATAAAGTGCAAATTAGAGCAAGAATGAAGATGAGTCTTTGCCCTGAAAGAACACTTTAATTTTTAAAAACCAATTTATATTTAGTCTCATTGCGCTGGCCTCTCTACCACAGTGCTTTCCAGTGGTCTGCCTGTCTCTATAACTATCCCTTCCTTCCTATCCATCTCTTTTCTTATTACTACCTTTTAATAATATAGGTCTTCCAAAAAGTTTCTTTCTTTTTTTTTTTTTTTTGTGCGGTACGCAGGCCTCTCACTGTTGTGGCCTCTCCTGTTGCGCTCCGGACTCACAGGCCCAGCAGCCATGGCTCACGGGCCCAGCCACTCCGCGACACGTGGGATCTTCCCGGACCGGGGCACGAAGCCGTGTCCCCTGCATCGGCAGGTGGACTCTCAACCACTGTGCCACCAGGGAAGCCCCCAAAAGTTTCTTTTTTCCATTATCTTTTCTCTCTCAATTTTCTCCATCAGGATCTCATGCATTTCTACTTATTTATACATTCATTCCAAACTGATTATCTATTTTGTTCCAGGAATAATACCAAATGCTAGGGATATTGATTCTACCTTCTGATTTCATCCCTTTATTTAACTTCTAATAAGATGACTACAGGTCCCATTCTAATTATGGGGAGGTCAACACCCTCTCCTGAGAGCTTGCTTTCCTGTAATCCTTGTGTCTTTTTTTTTTTTATATATAGCTCTTCTGTGTGTGTGTGTGTGTGTGTGTGTGTGTGTGTGTGTGTGTGTGTTTAATTATTTTTGGCTGTGTTGGGTCTTTGCTGCGCACGGGCTTTCTCTAGTTGCGGCGAGCGGGGGCTACTCTTCGTTGTGGTGCGTGGGCTTCTCATTGCGATGGCTTCTCTTGCTGCAGAGCACGGGCTCTAGGCACGCAGGCTTCAGTAATTGTGGCTCGCAGGTTCAGTAGTTGTGGCTCGCAGAGCTCAGGCTCAGTAGCTGTGGCACACGGGCTTAGTTGCTCCGTGGCATGTGGGATCTTCCCGGACCGGGGCTCGAACCTGTATCCTCTGCATTGGCAGGCAGATTCTTAACCACTGCACCACCAGGGAAGTCCCAACCATCACTTCTGAATAGGAAAATTCTTTACACTATGAAACTATAAATATTCATAAAATTAATTACCAATTTTGAAGTTAATGAGTTTTATATAGAGAACAATATTTCATACCATTTAATATTATCAGTTGAACAACAACAAATCCAAAATTAAAATTGAGTCTCTTATCACTTTTCCTAATATGAATCTGAAATATTTATTTTCTTATTAGTTTCTTACTTGCTCTAAAATTATTGTAATATCTCCTTAGCTTGATAATGACAACAATAACAAAAGCAATAACAATACTTATTAGGTTTTATGTTTATTAGTTAATAAATAACAATACTTCTGTGAACTATCAATAGAAACACATTGCCAAAAATTTTGTGTACATAATCTGAAAATTTCAGAACATTCCCCTTTGGTAGGTAAATTACTATTATTCTCATTTTATATGTAAGGAAATTGAAGTTAAGATAGGATATTTCCAAAAATACCACAGTTAGTGCAAGGTAAGGCTAGAATTTGATACCCATTATGTCTATGACTCTAGTCTCTAAGCTGTAATGTGTTCTCAGGTAGACTACTAAAAGTCCTAATCATAACTTAGTTTGCCTCTTAATCTCCAAAATATTATATTTGATTTTAAAGTCTGTAAGATGGTTAGATAGTTTTAGAACTTAAATATAAAACAAGAAAGAAGATTTAAGACCTTCCAATTAAGAACTCATTCATCTGATGGGTCCTCAAAGGCATCTGATAGTTTTAATTCATTGATTTTTCAGAGGCAAAAATGGAAATGTATTCACGTGGGAAAAGGCTTTTCTTTTCATTAGGGGCTGCTATCTTTGAAACTAGAAAGGCAAGACAACTACAAAACAAGCTGTCATCAACATTATACATAACTGAAAATGTTCAAGAAAACACTGTTTCAGCACGAGGCTGCCTAGCCCGGTAGATTACAGCCTTGGTGTTTTGACAACTATTCAAGAAGAGATATGAGCTTTCTTGCCAACAAACAACTAAAAACAGCTAGGAATTGGGGAGTAGGCAGAAGGGAAATGAAGATATGATCTTGAGAGAGAATTAAAGACTTTATTGTTTCTTTTACAGAATACTGTTCTTGGTTAGAAAAAAATACTGTGAGCTCCCTCAGGAAAGGAGTTTGTCTTTATGGGCTTATATGTACGTGGAAACCTTGTTTGGAGATCAAAAGAAGCGAGGGTCATCCAGTGGGTAGTTGCAAGTGAAAATTTGTATTCCAGTGCATAATTCTTGAGTTCATTTATTGGAATACGTCCTGGATGGAGAATTCTATTCCTTGTTCTCTATTAGGCCAAGTAACTGCCTCCTACTGGCTTACTATTTTGATTTGGTAATTCTGTATCTGGGCTATATCTTTTTTCTATATATTCTAGTATGCTTTAAACCAAAAAGGGAAATTCATTGATTTCTGGCTTTTGTTTATATAGGTTACATTGGCAACAAAAATATTCCAAGAATATCATTTGTTTTTGAGCTCAAAATGAAGCTGTGTAAAACAAATGTAATGAACTCCCCTTCATTTCTTCATATGTAGACTAAGCCACATGGAGGCCCATATCATACAGTTATGAAGTTGAATAAACATCTAGAAGCTTTGTGTGCTTGTATGAAAGTACTTGATATAATGGCTACATGTCTGAGATGATTTGATTTAATATTCTGTACCTCAGTTTCTTGATACTGGGTGTAATATTCTATTTTCTGGGCTCTTGAATTGTCGTGCAATATGGCAGAATCAGTCACATGGAGTAGGAGACTTTGTGCTTCCATACATTCATTCCTTTAATCACTAAGAAAAAATTATAGTTTCTGAATATTAAAAGTTGTACATTTTGAGTAATTATTTGCTATGTAATAGTTTTCTTTTGGAAAAAAAATTAATGATTTACTCGGTATCTAATTGCCTCTTGTATCCAAGTGCCTCTTGGGTTAAAGACCTCACAACATGTGCAAAGAGCGTAGTGACTTGGGCTACAAGGATAAACTAGCCACACTGCCTGTGATTACTGCTCCCTCTACATTTCTTGAGAGAAGAACCAGTGTTTGAATTTTCCTTCCAATATTGCAGAGTTTTTTAAACTGAAGTTTATAGGACTGTAAAGCATGGTTTCATATTGGGCCTCATAAAACACCAGAAATGTACACAAGACTTGATAGGTTTTCATATATTCATTTGTAGGGGGGCGGGATAGAAGATCCAAAGCTTTTATCAAATTATCAAAAAGGCCCATGATGCACGCGCAGTTGAGAATCATTGAAATGATAATTTCTTTCCTTCGTTGTTAAATATAATGTAAACTGGAATAAGTGACTTAAGAACAAAGTTGAGAACAGAGATGCAGTGTTGTGGAATATTAGGATTTGAAAAGGGTACTTGTCTCAGTCCGTGCAGGCTGCTATAACAAATTACCATAGACTGGTTGCTTGAACAACAAACATATGTTTCTCACAGTTCCGGAGGCTGGAAAGTCCAAGATCAAGGTCCTGGCAGATTTGGGTTTAGTGAGAGACCACTTACTGGTTCATAGATGGCCGTCTTCTCGCTGTGTCCTCACAGGTTGGAAGGCAAGGGAGCTCTCTGGGGTCTCTTTTATCAGGGCACCAATCCCAATCATGAGGGCTCCATCCTCATGACCTAATCACCTCCCAGAGACCGCCCCCCACCTCAAATACCATCACATTGAGGGGGTTAGGTTTTAACATGAATTTGAGAGGGGCACAAACACAAACATTCAGTCCATTGTGGTACGTCACTAACTATTTCATATAGGAAGTATGCTATGAACTTGAAGTTGACCAATATTTGGAAAAGTAAAGTGGAAAGAAGGTGATCCAGGCCAAGAGAAGAGCTTGAGACCATATGGGGTGTATTTGGGGGACAGCAAATTATTGATTTGTTCCTACTATTAAGTACAAGAAAGGGTGCAGTGCAGTATACATTTGGGCAGATAGCTTGGAGCCAGCTTCATGAATTCAATCATTTGAATGATGGAGAGAAGCCAAAAATGTTTCAGAATAAGAATAATGTGATAAAAATCCCTGCTATGAGGGTTGTCTTAACATTAGAAAGGGGAGCTTTGGAACCATAGAAATTAATTGGGATGTTATTGTAATGATCCAGATAAAGATTACTAGAAGTTGAAATTGTGGGGAATAGAAAGGTCTAGATTATTATAGAAATTTCAGAAAAAGGAATTACCACCAGACTGGATGAGGGAGAAGGAAAGAGCAATCTGAACTGGAACGTGAATATTTAGTTTCAGGTTCTTTGTTTTGAGGGGATTAAATGTAGTTCCTCTCATTCAGTGGTGAATACGCGTTCTATGTAGAAGGGCAGCTGTGCACATGTAGATGTTTATATTGTTAAAGTGGACATTTAGTGTGAACAAGAAGTTACTAATCAAGGTATCATTTATTCAAGAAGTTAAAATAATTTAACATTGGATTCCACTGCTGTTGGTAAAACAGTGAAGTAAATTCGGGAATGTCATGTTATTCCTGTAAGTCACATGTTTACATTAGAAATGAATAATGTGGTCCACCCTCTCCTCTACAATAGGAATGTGTGTGTGTTCATTGTAATTAAAAACTCTTTGCTGGGAAGCCCTTGAAAATATAATCCTATATCTCTTCTGCATAGACCCACGAGGAGGTAAGAGCCTTTTGAGGACACACTCATGTTTTCCACATAACTAAGAAAATGTTCTCAATTGACTTTGTCACACAGACACACACAAATATCTGTTTCTTTTCTGGTGTTGTTATTGAGTATAAGGGAATAATTCAAGATACTGGCAAGGTGTTAGTTGACTTTAGAAAAAGAATAGGATTGACTAAAGCGAATGTAGAGCAAGAATAAATGCAAATACTATACAATAAGAGCCTTTTCTCAGCAAGTCTATCTGGAAAAGACGAAAGAGCTTAAGATGATTTTCACCTATACCTATCTTCATAAGAAATAGCAATTTGTAGAAAAAAATTTAAAAAAATAAATTCAATTAAAAATAAAATAATAAAAAACAGACTCAATACCATGAGCCCAAGACACTTATCAAGTCTTGACAGTGATAAGAAAATGAGACATAAGTATTTAAAAGAAAATTAAGTGGAATTTAATGAATCCTTAGTTAATTTAAGATAATTTAGCTCTTGTGCTACAAGACTTCTTTAACTTCCATTTCATGATCTGAATGATCACGGATAGGGGGGAGGGAGGCGGCATCCGGGGGAACCTCTTCTCAGTAGGGGTCCAGGTCCAGATTCAGCTTCAGCACTTTCTGTGGCAGGAAAAAAGTATGTGCAAAGAAAAGACATGTGGAGAAACTAAAGGTGGTGTTTGTTAATTCGTCTCTGCTTTTAGGTGAAGTAATTTTTATGCCCTGTATTTTGTTACATGGCTTTCATCTTGGAAATTCTGCATTTAATTTTTGGCACAAAAATAATTTTCCTAGAATTCCTGGGTGTAGAGAGATGGACCTGTTAACTTTGTAGAGTTAGAGATGGAAAGTTTCCTATTTGAAGATTGAGATCTATCTATCTATCATTGATCTATATCTGCAGATGGTATAAAGAATAGGCACATAGCTAATAATTTTGATAAGCCTCAAATCAAAGACAAATTTTGCATCAGTTGTTGCTAAGTAATTATCATTCTTATTATAATTAAGTTAGCAAATATTGGTGATTAAAAATGTCCTCTTTTTCTTTTTTGCATAAAACTATTAACTGACATTCTTACTAAAGTATAACTAAAATGAACTATGACGATAGTTCTTAATCTTTTTTTTTTGGGGGGGGTACGTGGGCCTCTCACTGTTGTGGCCTCTCCCGGTGCAGAGCACAGGCTCTGCACGCGCAGGCTCAGCGGCCATGGCTCACGGGCCCAGCCACTGCGTGGCATGTGGGATCTTCCCGGACCGGGGCACGAACCTGTGTACCCTGCATTGGCAGGCGGATTCTCAACCACTGAGCCACCAGGGAAGCCCGATAGTTCTTAATCTTTTAAGTTAAGTGGGAGATGTAGCATCATAGAAGAAAAATGCTGAGCATAGAAATATGAAGAACTATGTTTAGTCTTCTTATGGCCACTTAGCATGTAATGCTTGTGGGTGTCATATACTTCACCGATGGAAAAAAGTTGATAACAGTATCTGCCCTTTCTACTTCACATTGAGAGTTTCTGTGAAGACCAAATTTAATCACATAATGCCTTTAAAATCTATAATCTCATATATATAATTTTACATTGCACAGTCAAACCTGTCTTACATAATTTAATGCTAAATTTGCCTTTGGAGAATATTTTTAACCTTGGAAACATCTTAAAAAGGAATTCTGTACAAAATATTGTTATTACTTTAGAGAAACAAAGCTATTTTTCCAGGATTTTCTCAAATTTTTATATATGCAAAACCAAAAAGAACGAATCTCTAATTTTCAGAAGAACTGAGTAGAAATGACCATGTATGTCTTATATTATAATATAGTATTTTCTTCTGAATAAAAATTTATTTTAGCTACTTGTGTATTCATGAGCAAGCACTCTCTATGTTATCTTAAAACAAAATAGATTAACTGGATTTTGTTAAAATGATAAATGGAATGACAAATATGGAAACTACAAAACTCATTTTGTATGCAATGTTAGTTTATATCTTGCCTTTTATTTCCACCTTTTCTAGAATCAGAGAACCTGCTGATCTTGTATATAACTATTAAGAACGTCAGCTTTTTATCTGTTTTTAAAAAGGGATAGCGTTTTTTTATATGTTCATACACATATTTTAGCATGTATGTGAAAGATTCTTACTCTTCTCGAAAATATGTCAGATGATTGAATGCGTCGGCAAGGAAGCAGTGCAGAGGTGTGCTGGCCCTTTAATGCTGTTTCTGTTGTCATGGAAATAAGATTTTCAAGTAGGTTTATCTGCAGTGCTTTGCTTTTTATAGATTCCAGATCATTTTAAGTTGGTTTTAGACAAGCATCTTTATCCTTTAAATAAAAACACCCATCGACCAACTTTCAATGTTTTCTCCACTAAGATTTCTTAAAAACCTAGGAGTAAGGGAGTGTAGATTTTTCAGGAGTGTACATTACATATACACATGGCAAACGAAAAAGCAGGATCCAGCTCCAATGTCAAGCTTTTAAAATGAACATCTCACATTATTGTTAGTTGTTTAAGTACAGTTTACATGGGGAAAAAAATTGAAAAGTGAACAGAATCCTGTCACGACTCATGTTATTGGTCCAAATTCCTAACCTGGGCCTCCATTTTCCTTCATGACTCAGCAGCCGCTTAACAGTGAAGATTCATTACTACAGAGAGATTTGCTGGGACTGAATTTAGATTCTCCTCCTAACCAGCTGTGTGGGCTTGGCAAGTTATTTCAACTCTCTCTTCCTCAGTTTCTTTCTCTTTTTCCATCATGTGATAAATTTATGTTTCCTCATCACTTAAATGTGTTCTAGTCAACCATATTTTCATGTTATTGATGTATTCACATGTTCCTAAGGAGAAACATGATAGCAGTGGTTTTCCAGGATAAAAGGACCTGGGAGATGTAGTCCTAGTGGGTTTTCCTAAGCTCCCAGGAATTGGCAGTTTGCAACAAGCACCCAGGAAAAGAAGATCTAGTTTACAGTACCCTCTTCTCAATGCCAACACATGAACACATGGTGGGATCCCATGGTGAGGGCAGGCCGACCAGGAGAGACAAATAAAGGAAAGGAAGAACAGCATGGTATAGAAAGTGCTGGAACAGAGGAGAGAGCAGGTGCTGTGTGGCGCAGTCATGGGGCTTCTGATCCAGTCTGGGGGATTCAGGTACCAAAAGAATTAAATTGACAAGTAATCAACCAAATGACCTTCATGCTTCTTTATTCTTCTCGCTCTCTGCGTGGGTGAGGGTGATACATGAAGCAGAGGAGTCGTGAGAGCTTCAATAAAATGAAGAAGGGCTGTGCCTTTTCTTATTATGTAGTGATGGTCATCATAATTCTGATATTTATTATAATTATTGTCTTCATGATTCAGACACTCTCAGCTCTCGTCAGTGTCAACTTATAAACAGGGTTGGTTTTTCTTCTTCTTTTTTTTTTAACTCCTGTTAAGGAAAAAGTGCACGGATGAGAGAATGTGATAGTTTAATCCATTCCATTCAGGATTGGAAGTATGATGGGGCCCCCGTGTACATACTCCAGCATCGTGAGTTTGCAACATACGTTCAGTACAAAAGGACGTCAGGAAGGGAAAACAGTCTATGAAGGTCAGAGATGCAACCCTCAGCTGTGAACACGCCAGCTGACTGCATCCTTGAGTAGGAAGGACTGAGAATTCGGCCCCATTTCTCACTTTTTAAAGATTTCGTAACCACCCGAGCAAACAAACAGGCCAAGAACAGAATAAACTCAAAAAAGTAGCTGAACAATTCTGTGGGATGGGGGAGCCTTTTGTCCTTTTGCTGATGTGTGTACTTGCCCCTCCCCCAGGCCGGGCTGGGAGCCAGAGGGAGGTGTGAGGGGAACATTCTATATAGGAGATTGCACTTTGCCTTGGGAACACCAAACCATCACTTTCAGATGAAAGGCCTGACAAATATTTGAGTAAATCTTAACGCGCATCTCTCTCGGTTGGGTCGTCAGAAGCCACCTGGGTGGCTCCAAGTGTCCGCTGGCCTTTGAAGTTGCTGTGGTGTCAGTCCCTCATTTACCTCACACCCTGGCTACAGGGAGCCCAGGACGCTGGCTTTCTTCAAGCACGCTGCCTCGGAGACTTGGCCCTGCAGCATTTCCCTGAAGGACCTGGGAGGCTTCTAGCCCAGTTTCTCCACTTATCATTCAAGAAACGGTGACCTAAATCTTACTGGCCCAAGTAAGGGCTTAATAAGACAGATTTTTCTCTCTGTTCTCCACTCACTCAGGCCTGGCAACTGTTTGTTGGTTTTATGTACTGGGTATTGGTGATTTGAGGTACCACGCCAAGTCATCTGAGGCTGGCGGTTAGGGAGACAAGTTCAGAGGGTCAGGATGATTCCTGGTTTCTGCTGTGACTCAATCTACCTTCAGAGCTTGCTCCTTCAATTCTCCGCCCCTTACTTTCCTTATCTGTTAAATGGGAAAATAATATATCTTAATTTCTCTACTGGGCACAATGCGAAGCGGAATTAGACCTGACTAAAGGTATTTATCCGTTTGCATGTTCATACCTTGCCTCATTCCCCTCAAGATACCAGTTGGCTAGGAAGACATAAACCTGAGGGACTGAAGACTGCTTTATAAGCTGGATTAGGGATGTGGTAAAGAGACTTCACAATAAGCCAGGTGAAACAGACCAGCATTACATTGAGTCTCTGCATGTCTCTTTGACTCTGCACATCTTCAGAAAGCCCAAAGGAGCCCACACGCCAGGAGAGCAAAGATAAGCCCTTGGCTGTGAGTAGAAGAAAGAAGGACGCTGATCAGGCACGCGTCCAGTTTTGGTTTTGACTTCCGGGTTGGAGAGTTACGCTAGGCTTGTGTATACTCTGGCCTTTTAACTTCAGTGCTAGATTTACCGTTTCGTTTCCTCTATGACACTGAGAATCTCCGTGCAACCTCGTGCCTTGGTAGAGATTCCTAAGTCCACTGTAGGTGCTGCCTCTTCCTTGATCTTATCCCAGATGAGCTGATCTACTCCACCCTCTCTTCCGTCTCCAGTGGTTTCTTGTTGATACCAGTCTAGCGGTGCTTAATAACCATATGAGGTAATGTACCATGTATGTTAGCTTCCTCCAGATCAGGTTTTTGAGGTTGGAATCTGTTTCTTAGTCAACTTTTTTCTTTCTTTAATATTTGCGGTTCCCAGGAGAATGCCTTGCACCAGGTATTTTGTTACTACGGATTGAAAGAATTTAACTCATTATCAATTTTAATGCCTTTCTCCAAGGGTCTACCAGTTTTCCTATGTTATGGAGTGATTCTGCTGTGGTTGGGAGTAGGGGGCTGGGAGGAAGGGTCCTCTCTAAACCTGCCTGACATGCTGTTTTGTTTCACTTTCGATCATTTTTCCTACCAACTCTCGACTCTCTGCCCTTTTCACTGGCTCACATGCTTAAACATTTTGTCTCCTTTCTTTACTTTCCTCGCTAGGTGTCTTTTAATAGTTTTAACCAGAATTTCTCGCTGATGATGTTTTTGCCTTTTTTTCAAAAGCCTATCCAGAGAAGACATTTCCCATCGCCTGCCCAGCTCCTCTTATCTCCTGGGAACAGAACCTTTTCATGTTTTGGTGGAAATGGTTCTCCCAGTAAATTTTCCGCCAGATGGAATGGGGAATGACCCTTCTGTTGTTGCTTTGAGGTGAACATTGAACATTGAGGCTAGGTGGTGTTAACCATATTCCCTGCTTGGCGGAGAAAGCCTGGAACAGAGATGGTGGTGTCACATGACAGAAATAGTAGAGGCTGGAAAACCTTTCTCATCTTTTTGGGTGTAGGCAGGTGTTCTTGTGACCAGACACTCCTCTGTCATGACAGGTCCACTTTGTGGATGTACACGTGAAACTGTCCTTTGGTTTAAGGTTGTAGGAGTTTGCTTTCTATCTCTTGCACCAAAAGAGCCTTGAATAATATACCAGATAAATGTACTATTTATACTTTAATAAATTCAAAAAGTTTGTATGGTTTTTGGAAATGGGAAAATAGAGATCAAGGTATAAAATCATCTAATTTCTGTCATCTATGTTAAAATTTTCTAAAAAAATAAAATAATACACAAGTTAATCCTTCCTTTTGCTTCAGCTACTGTTGGTTCCTTCTGCCAGACCCTTAGCAGATGTTAAGTTCTTGGTGGGCAGATAGGCTTAATTAATTTCTGTGTTGTTGGTACCTTGCACAATTTCTGATGCATAATAAGAACTACGCTAGTAATTTTGAATTGAAATAATATATTAATATTAGTATTCACTAGTTATAATATAATATAACATAATAATATATTGCCCTGAAACAAAATCCTTGGAACAGCCAGGATATTTCTTAGATGTCCATTACATTATATACTACACTATTTTGTTTTATACTCCTTGTATTTATAAAGAAAAAAATATTTAGCTTCCCCTTTTACTGTCCATTAATTTATAAAAGGGAAAACTATCTTACCTAGTAATTTATTAACTTATGAATTGTAATTTATTAACATATTTAGTTGAGGTGAAGGCTTATATCTCAACTACTTGGGAGAGGTCAAGATTAAAAATATTTTTAGAGTCAGCCGGCCTAAGAATAATAGTTTTTTTGTTTGTTTGCTGGTTATTAAATGAATTGCTGGATTCTTTAAGCGATTAGAGAGCCAGCATTTTAAGAAACAAACAAGACAAGGAGACAGGGAATTGGCAGCCAGAGGAAAGATGAACAGGGTGCTGACCTAGACAATGCAGCATCAGTGAGGCACTTACAGCGTTGAGAAGTCATCTAGAATGAAAATGGCAAACTGGCCCTTAAAGTCAGAATCACAAGTTCCATTCCTGACTTTTGAGAGCAATAGTAGGGGATGAAGTGAATGGCAATCAAATTGCAGGGGCCCTTCAAGGAGGTGGAGAGGGGTTGGAGAAGCCTGTCAATTAATCTAATTAAAGCGTGGATTTGCTTTGCAAAACATAGAAAGAAGATATTATGTTCCTGACATAGAGCCCATCAGTGGAATATTTCCCATTTCATGTTGAGGAACTTGTATTTGATTCCCTGGGGCACTGGTCTGTTCAAAATAAATTACTCTCTACAGTCAAGTCATAAAGTAATTGAGACTCTGGGAATGTAAGCCAAGTGCTTTAAGCTTTTGTTTAAAAAAGTGTGCCAAAGGAGGTAATGTTATTATAATAAATAGAGCAGCCACTCAAAAGCACCTTCGGGTTGACTAATAATTTTTTTCTGTCCTTTCTTGTTGTCGTCAGATTTAAGTATGTAATCTGTTAGATTCAAATATCATCTTGTTTCCATCTAATGGGTTTAATTTATCCAGATTGTAGCTCTACAGGGATTCGCAGTAATTAAATAAAGGGCATTTCTCTCAACTACTGTTTTGATAAAACTCTAGCTTTAATTACTAGTTGACAATAAAAGCGCAAGAAGAAATAGATTCTATATTATTTCCAATTAAAAGGAATTTTTGTAGAAGTTTTTTAAAAATAGATAAATGAGATAAGTGAATCAAGTGTGATCAGCATTTGGATTTATTTAAGTTCAGGGATTGAGTAAAAATCGCCAAATTAAATATAAAGTTGTTCAGTCCACTTATTTTTTTCTTAGCCCAGTTAGCCAAGGACCTGTATGGGACTACAGACGAAAATAAGTCAGAAAATATAAGTCAGTGAATCAGTGGAGAAATAAATCAGAATAATGGAGTCTGCATATGAAGCTGAAAAGGTAAAATAAGGAAAATAAATAAACACAGAGCGGTGGCATGCGTCCCTCACAAACAGAATAAGAGCCCTCTGTTTTATGTGCTCCCTTATTTTCTTAAAATAGATGGAAGTCCGTGGCCTCTGCAGGCAGACTGTCTGCTTTGAGTCTCAACTCTGCCAGTCTGTGCTTCAGTTTTGCTCTCTGCAAAATGGGAATAATAACAGTACCTACCCCATAGAGTTGCTGAGAAGATTAAATGGGGAAATACGTGTCATGTTCTTAGAACAGTGCCTGGCACGTCAAAAAGGCTCATCTAGCATTAGCTCTTATTATTATTGTCACGACCATTGTTAGGGCTTCTATTTGGTCTGTAAACAGTAGAACCACTTTGCAAAGAATAACTGTTGTCTTGAGACCACATAGTGAGGTTGTCACCTGCCTAATTTTTTCTACTTCAGGAACTCTTAAAGTTTTAAAATGCGGTTATGTCAACATTACACCTTTTACTAAGCCTTGGACAGTTTATAGTATGAAAAGTCACATGGTCTCAGTTCTATCATAGTGGCTTACGAGCAGGCTGTAGGTATCATGCTTCCTACCCAACCGGATAACGGTTACAGGACAATTCTGCTTTGTGGTCAGTTTGTTTAGGCAGACCTATGGCTTGGGCAGGTATAGAATTGACCCAGGGTTTGCTAAGCTGGACCAGTCCCCCAGTGTATCAGAGGGAATCTACTGACCCCTGAGAAAATCAATACGCACTGTTTTAGGAAGAAAATACAATTCCTATTTATAGATACTCAGGATAACATTGTTTTTACAAAGTGGATTACCTTATGACTCAAGACAGTAATAGTTCATTTCAAGCCTAACACTTCATGACCTGAAGCCTTTCTCTCATCTTTTCTGAGCAGTTTATGGGAAAGTAAATTATCTGAAGTGATGTCACATTTGAGAGGTCAGAGGGAGGGGTCTCATACGCACTGAGTGCCAGCCAGCCGTGCCCTGTGCCAAGATTTGTGCCGAATGCACTTGGTCCTGCAAAATCCCTAATGAAGAGGCTTTCTTTTTCTTCGCTTACAAATGAGAAACAGACCCGTAAAGAGGTCACAGAGGATGTATAGAGTTGGCAGAGCTGCCCTTGGAGACCGATTGCTAAGCTGAGCCCCTTCCAGGGCACGGTGCTGACCTCACTGAGCCCAGAGAATGGCCAAAAGGCTTCTACGAGAGGAAAGATAATCCTGCCATGTGTTCCGTAAGCTGTGGATAAATAGCTAGTTGGTTTGCATCCCTCAGAGCCCACTTCACAGGAGTGGTTTAGTCCTACAAGTAGGAGCACAGGCTTAGGAACCAGACTGTCTGGTCTCTCATCCCAGCTCTGCCATTCACAAGCTGTTCCCCGGAGCAAGTTCTTTCTCTTCCTCTGTTTCCACATCTGTATAATGGGGGTAACAACAGTGTGTGCCTCAGGGAGTTATTTTCAAGATTCTTGAGTAAAAGTATGGACAAAAGTGCCAAGAACTGGGACTGGCATATAATAAGCCCTAAATGTTTTGCACTGTTTTTCTGAATTGTATCAGGTGGACGGCTGTGCTGCTGTCAACTTGCAATTTCCAGGATACTCTAGCGCTAATATTTTTCATTCAGCATGATTTCCTTCTTCCCATTTAATTATAGCCATGGTTATAATTATATGTATTTTTAACAATGGTTATAATCACACTATTTTGTACAGCATTTTATATTTCTGGAAGAAGTGTTTCATCTGCTTTCATCTGGAGCCTTCTTTCCCTCACCTGCTAAATGGCTTTAATTAACGATGCCTGTCACGTGAAGATGTTGGAGGGGTGGAATGAGATGATGTACATAAAACACTTAGCACGGTATCTGGCACCTGGTGCGGTCGCCTTGCGAAGACAGCAGGGCAAGTATTAGTACATTCATTTCGTATTTGAGGAAATGGAGAGAGACCATCCTAGCCTAAAATCATATAGTGGATAGTGGTACAGTTAGCACGCAGCAGAGTACTACCTGACAGGATGCCTGTTGACCAAGTAAATCACCCGTAGAACTCGTTTTTTCACCAAAGCTCCTCATTTGATTGTATTGCCTGATTTGACATATTTGGACCTGGGGGTTATGAGTTCATTAATGAGAATCTCAGTAAGCTCTATTTTTTGAGACCCGAGAAACTCGTTGACTAACAAAAGGTGTTTCAGATTTCACTGCACAGATCGGACATTTTGCATTCCCTTCTCTCTCGACCGTCCAGAGAAGCTGCTTCTTACCACTTGCTTCTAGGACCAAGTTTTGTGCACTGTTTCTGTTTTATATATGTCAACATCTACCTCCTTTCGGTGAATGGAATCAAAAGTCAACATCATGTTGAAAACTACTCTATTAACAACTCAGAAATGCTGAATGGCCACCTGGTTGTTCTATTTAAAGAGCAGAGCTTTATAGTGAAAATTATGATAGCCCGGGTGTCACAGACTTGTGTCTCAACCCTGATCCTGATGCAGGACACACGCGCACACACAGAATGGATTCAAGCATTAGGTAATGTTTTAGGGTGTTCGAAGCCTCAGGATACAGATTGATGACAAATGGTTTTTGAAATTGAATGCAAGCCACTTTTTCTTTTAAACGACAGCCTTGATTTCAACCTGACTTGAAAATGTTCCACTTAAAAAAAATGTTGCACCACATCCAAACAATGACAAAAGATCCAATTGGGACAGAAAACATAACATTTATGAGCACTGCTGATTGCTCAAGCCTCTCTTTCATTGTTTTCCTTCCTAGCTAATAAATAATAAAATTCTACTAGAGATTTTTGGATGTGCATTTATTATTATGGCTGTGGATAATGTTCAAGAACCTCATATATTGGCAGCACAAGCTACAGGACCCTTTTGAGCACTCTTTAGTGTGTTTCCCTGATTGATTTTCATCATTGCACATATCAGAACCTGGTACTGCCTTTCTTTATGTGCTTGTTTATTTAGCCTCTTACTTTCTTCTTCTAGAGTGTAAATGCCATGAGAACAGGGACCTACTATATGTTTCCACTGAACTTGCCCTAGAAGTTAGATTTGTATCTGGAGGAAGATAAGCACTCAATATATAGTTGATGAAGGGCTTCCCTGGTGGCGCAGTGGTTGAGAGTCCGCCTGCCGATGCAGGGGACACGGGTTCGTGCCCCGGTCCGGGAAGATCCCACGTGCCGCGGAGCGGCTGGGCCCGTGAGCCATGGCCGCTGAGCCTGCGCGTCCGGAGCCTGTGCTCCGCAACGGGAGAGGCCACAGCAGTGAGAGGCCCGCGTACCGCAAAAAAAAAAAAAAAAAAAAAAAAGAAGAGTTAAACCTGGGCCTGGGAAGCCTGTCACTTCAAAGTAGCTCTATCCTCAGTCTCACTGCATGAAAGGTTAGAAAGAAGACAAGTGCAACTTATGGTTTCTGCTCTCAGTGACAGGCAGAGGAAATACATATTGAAATAGCATCTGTATTGAGATGTTAAAAATGAAAAAGATGTGTGATACTTGGCAAATACGTGTTGTAGACAAATGATATTGAAATTCAGGCAGTGCGATGGAGGGAGCAAATAAATCAGGTTTCCCTTAATATTTGCAATATCAGAGCCTAAAAACAGCTTTGCATTTATCTCGGACAACTGCAGTGGGGTGCTGTGGGTGACCTGAGCATCCCGCAGGAGACCTAAAGAACAGTTGCAGATGGATGGCTTGTGTGACTGAAACCAAGGGATATTCTCCAGGGTTCATTGAACCTAACACTGTGTACAGGGAGCAGAGGGACTGTTAGGACGGAAATTTCTTGTGTTGTTTGAAGGCTTGAGTGTGTCCACCTTCCTGGAGCCACGGTCTCATCCAAATGGACCCTGCGTCATTGCCGATAAAACTTTCTTGGGAGAATGTTTTCTGGCTGTTTCTGGTACATGAAGGACTTGGGCATATCTGTCTTCTCCTTAATTCATGGAGAGTAGATCACAATCAAAGGCCTCTTGCTGAAGATTAGTAACCCACCCAAATATCTTCAGATATCCAACTCCCCAGGAAGGAACGGTGCATAAAGTCACACACCCCTCATAGAGGTAGGAAAGGAAGTGACTTTCGTTTTGATCTGCCCATTGGGAGAAGCCCGTGGTGCCCTGCATGAGCCATGAGTTCAAATGTGTTGGTAGAAGGCATTTTGCAGACAAGTTGTCAGTCTGTGACTAGTTTCCTTTCAGGATAAGAGAATGTTTAGGTTACCCGAGATGATCTCTGGAAATGTAAGAGTAGACTCCAGTATATATTTTTCTGCCGTGAAAGGACTTGCAATCTAATGTATAACCAAAAAGACCAGAATGCTCATTATAAAGCTGAGAAGGCTTGAATCTGATTTTTCCTCATCATTGCTTTTTGCACCATCTTGTGTAATCAGCTCTTTCAAAGGATTTTTCCTGTCATCTGTGTCTGCAGGAACATTCAAAGCCAGATTTAAAATCAGTATCTCAAAACTCAGAACTTCGGACAAGCTTTACAAGCATTATGTTTACCTCCCTCTCTTTCTTGTTCTCTCTCTCTCTCTGTCTCTGTCACTCTCATTCTGTTCTTTATTTATTTTTACTGGCTTGTCATTTGCAATATCCAATGTGATGTGTAAGGTTGGGCTTACTTGAGATTTCCAAAGTGTTGACCTTTGATTCAAATGAATGGAGCAAAACAAATCATCTGTCAGCTAAGGTATAACTTATGTCTGTTGTCATTAATGTAACACCAAGACTTTACTCAAAAATGAAGAAATGCTAGCATAACGTGCCTTATGACTGTGTTAATTAAGGACTGAATGACTTACCTTCTTATGGGGGGTGAGTTTAGAATTAGGAAGACCAAAATTCAGATCCCAATTCCTTCATTTACCAGTTATGTCACCCGGAGAAAGTTGCTTAAGGTTTGAAAGCCTCAGCTTTGATTTACAATAAATCCTTATAATTGATTCTTCCTATTTTGAAAGGGCAAATTTGGTCTAAAGGGTGTTCTCTTGAATATTTCTGTCTGTCCTTACCATAATCACTGTTTATGGCAATAAAGCCCTCCCTTAGGAGGCATGGCACACAGTGAATGATTTTCCACCTGCCTTTTTGTTTTACAATTTGCTTTTCGAAATATCTCTGTATCATTCTGTCATCAACTCCTCAGTCATGGCATTTGTTATATATGAATATGACATGTGTCTCCTGGAACTATTGTAAATGATGTTCACACTCCAAAGTACTTTGTGGAAGTTGCTAAACATATGATAAAGTATATTTTAAGCCACTGGATTTTTTCGTTATTCGTCACTATTATTTCATTCACGCGTGCATGCATTCAGTAATTATCTATGGAAAGCTTACTATGTGCTTGTCTTGTGGGAGGTGGAGACAGAGGGCACCTGACCTCCCGGGGCTTGGCGGCTGCAGGTCAGTGGGGACAATAATAGAAAATGCAAACACCAGAGAATAACTAATGACATGTGTCATCAGTACTAAAGGATGCTTATTCTGTGGGTCAGGGAAGATTTGCCAGGGGACATTCGTTTATGCTGAGGTCTGATAAATGAGTAGATCCAGCTATCTAAGGGTGGAGGGAAAAGTGTTTCAGGCAGAAGGAACCACATTTAAAAGTGGACAATTTTGAGAAATGAGAAGGGGTGAGTGAGTGAAGGATAGGAGGGGAGGTTCCTGCCATGTGTGCCCCATCTTTCCAGCCAATCTCAGGAGGTTGAACGTTATCCTAAGAACACGGGCAAACCATCGACTGGTTGTATACGGGCCACGAAACTGACATGACAGGTGGCTTGGCTGACTCTGAAAACACAGTACTGCTAGATTGCAGAAGATGAGTCTTTGTGTGAAAGAGCCTGAAATTCCTGGAGATGATTTCTTGATGAAAATATAACAGGTTTCTCATCTTTTCCTTGTTAAGACTCCAACCTTAAGGCACAGGACATGTCTCTGGAGTGTCTCCCTGCCTCTCCAGTTACTCTAAGGAAACTAAGGGCCCTGACTCAGAACTGGATTTTCCAGCCCAGGGCTCCTGGACACCTTGCCTCATAAACAGTAAAAGAGGGTCCCCTCCACGTGGCCAGGTGTTGGTCTCTTACACGTTGTCCGAAGAATATGAGCTTTTAAGTATTCAGTGTCGACCGTCTTGAAAACCTTTCCCTTCTCCCCTATTCTATCCGCTCCCTTCTTCCTAGAGAATATCACTTACTTTGGGTATCAGGTCAGATCAACCTCACCCTCTCAGAAAACAGGAAAACTTTCCCAACCATCAAAACTAAAGAGTGGGTAGGCATCCTTGCTGTGGGCTCATGTAGCAGCCTGGGTATTTTGTCCTTAGTGGGTATCACTTGTCACAGTGTTGAGATGCTCCGGATGCGCAGGCTCAGCGGCCATGGCTCACGGGCCCAGCCGCTCCGCGGCACGTGGGATCTTCCCGGACCGGGGCACGAACCCGCGTCCCCTGCATCGGCAGGCGGACTCTCAACCACTGCGCCACCAGGGAAGCCCTCTTGCCTTTTTGATAATAGCCAGCCTGACAGGTGTGAGGTGACAGCTCATTGTGGTTTGGGTTTGCATTTGCCTGATGGTTAGTGATGTTGAGCATCTTGTCATGTGCCTGTTGGCCATCTGTGTGTCTTCTTTGGAGAAATGTGTATTCAGCTCCTCTGCCCTTTTTTTTAAACTGGGTTTTTCTTGTTGTTTTCAGTTGTATGAGTTTTTATATATTTTGGATATTAACCTCTTATGTATTATTTGCAGACATCTTCTCACAGCGGGTTTAAGTTTAGTGAGCAATGTGTCTTCTGGTTTACACAAGAAAATTGTCATATATTTCACAAATATTTCTTAGGTGGCATTTGAAAGGGAAAAATCATACTTAACATTTAGTATATTTTTAAACTCCTACTGGTGGACCATCATACATTTTAAATCAATGACTGAAAACAGAGTGTGGCAAACGTAACGTGATGCGATGGAAAGAACATTAGATGAAGCATCTCGTCACCTCAACTTGAAGGTCTTGAAAACAATCTAGAAAACAGAGCATTGCCAGTTCTTAGGGTTCATGTAAGCATATTTACGAACTCATAAAGTTAATCTGCAGTAATAGCAACCATTTTTCTTTTTGAACTAGTTTTGAATTACTTGGTAGTTCAAAATATTTTTAATTTAAATGAGATCAAGACTTTAAAAAACAATTCTAAACACAACAATCAGCCCCAGGAACTCAGCTGCCCTCCAGTGGGAGAGAAGGACGTAAGGAACTGGTGTGTAATGGGTCAGAGTTTCTCTTTGGGGAGGTGAAGAAGTTCTGGAGGTGGGAGTTGATCATGGTTGTACAATGGTGTGAATGTACTTAATGCCACAGAACTGTCCGCTTAAACCTGGTTCAGACAGTACATTTTATGTTCTATTTTACCACAAGAAAAAAAATAATCTCCCCTTACTGAGAGGTGATTGCCGTAAGGAAGCTGTGTGCATGCGTGTTTCTCCTCATTAAGAGTCTCTTCAGCCTGGATTTTAGGTGGTTCTTTGCATGTTTGAAAAATCGGTATAAGTTGCTATTGTCTTCTTTTAAAAATGTGTGCGTGAAAACGTCTATTTAGACAAAAAAAATAATAATAATGATCATTATAGGAAGTTGTTGCTCTGCTGGAAAGTTTCCAGAAAGAAAAGAAGTTATAGTGACTTTTCCACTCATCTTTTGCCCAATGAATATGTTCTGCCATTTCCTTTTCATCTTCCTTTCACTCGTTCCCGTGGTGCACATGGTGAAGCAGGAGGCTGTGGACTGAGTCTGATTTGTGCGGGTGCTGGGGACACTCCTAATGGGATAATGCAGGCGGGAGAAGCAGCCTCAGGTTCAGAGCATCAGTCGAGGAACTGCTGACGTGGAATCTTAGACTTACTTGGTTGTTTACTGGCCCAGTCCAGGGTCTCCCTGAGTCTCAGTTTTTTCCAACATAAAATGGGGGGAGGGGGAAATCACACTTTCCCTCTTTGTTTTGCGAAGGGGTTAATGCATGTGCCTGTGTCTTGTAGATTGTAAAGTGCTCTAAAGGCTTAACATGGCCTTATTCTTTCCACTGCTATGAACTATTAATGACTTGTTTCACTGATGATTCCTGTGGTATTAAATGAATAGAGAATATCACTGAGAAGTAATGCTGCATTCTGTTTTGACTGGATACCAGGTGATGTCAGCCTGGGGAGAAGTGGAAGCAGAGATGCTGCTATGATTTGACTCTCTGATTTCCCCCTTGGTTTCCTTATTTCAATCCATGCCCGGAGCAAGCAGCTCTCTCATGAACCCTTGAATACAGATTGAAATATATTCAGAGGAGATAGGCGTTTGATTTATTTGATTATTATATTTACCTTTGGGTTAAATTCTTTTGAGAAGAGAAAATAAATAGCAAATAATCGTAGACGTGAGAAGGCTAGGCATTCTTTTAGGAGAAATCTTGGGAAATACAGAGGACTGTTGTACAAGAATTGCCTTTCTCCCCAATAGTTGCTTTTGTGATGGTTTTGAGGGTGATATGGAATTTGCTGCTGACCCACTTTAAAAAACGTATGTGAAGTATATGCTCTGATGCAAGAAACGTATACTGTGGGTGAGGAGGAGGCGAAGTCTTTTTTATTAAAGGTAAGGAATTACAGTTTTGTGTGTGTGCACACATGTGTGTTTCTCTGTGTGCTTGCTTCTTTAGAGATGGAGACGGAGACAGGGATTCTTCCTTTCTTTATACTCTAGGCAAGGTTTATGCCCCCCTGGGAAGGGATACTGTTTATTTTTCTTCCTGTACCTTTTGTGAAGCATGGAGACCCTTGGATCGCGCCCTGTCACTCAGTAGGCTGAAGTGCAAATGCTAATTTGTTGCCATACTGCAACGTTGTGATTTGCATTCCAAATCAGACTGCAGAATCCCATTATAAATCGCGTATCCTGTCGTTCCTCATCTAGCATTTGTTCTTTCTGCTTCCCCAAGAATGACCCTTGAAACAATTCTCTTTCAAGACATTCCCATTTAAAATCAGTTTTCATGGCCGAAAATCACAACAGTGTATCACAAAGACATCCAGAGATTCTTTTTACAGAAATTGCAGTGTTTCTCTCCCTTTCTTTCAAGAGTTTCGTGGCGCTGAAGTGAACTAATGACTTAAAACATATCTTTCAGGCTTAAAGGTTTATACTCATCCTTTTGAAAACCATCCTTCTCTATCTTTTTAAACCTGAGAGGTGTGAGCTTACAGGTCCTCTCTCAATGATCATCTTTTACAGATAGACCCTGAGATGGTATAATTGCATCCTTTCTTGGCACTTTTAAATCAAATTAGCCAGATACGTGGGGAGGAGAGAACAGGGGAACGCAGTTTTGAAAGGTATCTGACTGGGTGAGCAGTAAGACCGCAGCATAAAGAACCGCCGGGAGTCTGGGCTTTCCCACTCTGGTGGCAGGGAGGGGGAATTACGGGTTGGTGGTCTGCTTCCTGTTAGGAGAACACCCCTCCATCTGTTCCCAGCTCAGCCTGTTTCCAATTTAAAGCCCAGATTTCAATACAAACCTCAATTTCTTTTCCCCATTTGAAATGCAAAGCAAGCCTTTCACGTCCTAGAGCCTCTGCCACTGGGATTCAGACCAAATTTCCCCCCAAAATTCTCAGGCTCTTTGCTTGAATACCTGCTTACAGTGGTGCACAATGGACAGCATTGAGAAGAAAAATTAATAATCTTCACGGAAGAGTAATTTGAATGAAATTGCACTTGACAGCCTGTCTCCAAGCAAACAAGAAACGCGAGGGAGCCTGAGCTAAGCTCCGAGGACTTACCCAAGCCACTGCTGGGGGAGCTTCCCAGGGACAAAAAAAAAAAAAAAAAAAAAAAAATCGCTCGCTTCTCCTCCATCTAATTGAGCTTTTGATTAATTCCTTGTACCAGATTCTACTGAAGAAAGGTAGCCATGGAAGAGAATATGGAAGAGGGACAGACACAAAAAGGTACTGTGCTAGAAAGGGGTTATTTGTAACTAAGTCATTATTTTGCAGTTTCCTTGTTTGCTTTAGACACTTGCCAGGAAGGCTAATGAATGTTTCTGTCTTGGAAGTCGTTTTTTGTTTCGCCTTTAGTCTGTTCCCCACTTGCGTTCATATCTGGCGTGAATGTTGCCACTATTTGCAAATCTTTGAGATATAAGTATCCAGACGCGGAGTTGAGTGTTAGTGATGAGAGCATTGCGGTATTGTTGCGAGCTGTCCCTTGGACCTTTGTTCATCGTCATTTATTTCATGTTTTCACGCTTGTCGAGCTGGGTCAAGGGATTCCTGGTGTGAGCCATAAATGCAATATTGGGAGCTGGTTGTAGTTAAAAATCTGGTGATGTAACCATTATCAATACCTCTGAATGGACATCTGATAGAACAAAGACCGAGAGTGTATTTATTATATTTTCCTTGGTGTGCCTTTTTTAAAAATCCTTTTTTCTTTGAGTGGATGCAGTTGAGTTTTAATAGAGATGGAGCAAAGGTTCATAAATTTTCAGAGTGTATGTACGGTTACTTGAAGGTTTCCCTTTCTATAGAGTTGATTGTCATCAACTTCTGCATAATAAATGTCAAGGATATTCTCTGATGCATTTTCTAAGCGGGTGAGGTATATCTGGCTGTATAAGTTAAAGTGAAATTGTCATTTTTATAGGTTGAAAATGGCCAGATATTGGCAATTTTAAATGATTCCAATACTGTAGAATTTGTGTGTGTGTCAAGTGGTAGCTTTGGAGGGAATGGTAGCTTTCACCCCAGAATCAGCTGCATTTTCTCTCATGTCTGTTCAAGGCTTATGTAATGGTATAGAAAACACTCTTGTGTTCTTAGGGTGGAAAGAAGCATTAACACAGGTAATGCTACTTAAAGGTTACATTTAAGAGTAGTACGGAAAAGATTCAGCTATCAAATTTGATTTCAAATGTACGTAAATGCATTATTTTAGAAAATTATATTTTACGTGATAAAATAGGTAGGTTGGAAGTATAGCATAGTTTTTACATTATTTTGAACCATTCGGCTTTGCTGGGTCTTTCACCTCAACACACACGTACACACACTCACATATACATAATAAGAGACATTAAATACATAAAGGTTTTATAGAAGCAATAGAGGAAGGCAGTAGATAAACCAGTGCCCAGATTTTAGACATTAGCACACTTGTTAATGATACTCTGTAACAGAAACACAATAATCTACCTCGATAGAATGTGATCTATTTTAAATGAAAAGAAAACCTCAACTGCCTTTACTATGTGAACAGACAGCTGAAGTGTTCATCAGTGATATAAAATGGCAAATTTTCATGGTAATTTTCATCCTTAAAAGGCATCTCTATTGACTGTTTTATTTTAGGAATAAAATACCTTATTTTAATATCTTTTTATAGCACATAAGAAGATCGCTTCTCGGCCAGTCAACCTGTTTAAGGAAATAGAAGTTTATCATTTTAAATAGAAAAATGGTATTCCTTACACTAAATAAAACCTTGCGATAAAGCACGGATTGTGGTAACAGGTTGAGTATGTCTGAGCGTGCCTTGGTAGATGCAAGAAAAATGATGCCAAGAAAAATGATGTAATTAGTTGTGATGTTTTTTTCTCCAGTAACACTGAAAATCTTTCCTTCATTGGGGTCGGGGTAGCGGTGATGTGATGATCACCTCCACCTGTCTCACCGGGTTCTTTTTCTCATAGATGTGCATACTTAGTTCAGGAACAGCAGTGGAAAACAATTTTTAAAACTTAAAATTTGTATAATGATCTCTAAGTATATCGAGATATATAAGTAAAATATCTGTGATTAAGCTTTTTTTTCCTTAATGGAGAAAGAGATGGTTTAATTTTCTTCATTCCTGGTCTTCTATTCCTTTCAGCTATGCCTATGACACCTTTTCTATATGTTTGTTGTTAGAAAGTTATATTTGAATGTAAATGCTCTCTCTCTGCTTGAGTGGAGGCAGGAAACAATGTGATGGGATCTAAGTTGGAGGAGTTACTTGACAAGCAGATAAAAATCATTAGAGGTTTTTACAGAGTTTAGGTGGACAGATCTGATGATCCATCCACTTAAAGGAAGGCAACACTTTGCATCAGCCCTTATCCTGTTTTTCTTAAATTGCATAGGACTTTCTTAAGTAATATTTCAGATAGCACAGAATTCTCTGACGTTTGAAAGATGCTGTCCTGTCCCTTCGTAACAATTTAAATCGATTCTTCCCTGTTACAAATTTAAAGGACTTCAATTCATGTCAGTGTTTACTCATGTCACCTTCCAGGTTCAGCTAGCACGTAAAATGGAAGGCAGTGGTTTCATAAACATATTTGGAAAAATGCAATAGAGTTGATATTTAAGGACTTAAGAAGATCTTCCATAGGAAATGTATTTTTCTTCAAAATGAGTTCTCCCTTCCCCACTTACTCTGAAAGGCAACCGAAAGCAGTCCTGTGACATTTGCACTAATTTAACTCTATGTGTTCAGTTCGGGAGAGACGATAATAATGGGGTAACTTCACCGTCCGTTCTGCTCGGTGAACCCATGCCTTGGTGTGAAACGGAAATGGGGTCATTAGTCTGTTATTCCATCCGTGTGTGCCACCCTTCCCAAAGGTGAGTATATCTCATTGTGCTGAGTGGGAGTACAGTGTTTTAAGGAAACATGTTTTTTGTAAAACATGCCCTGTAAATGAAAGCCAATTATTTTCTCTCGAGTTCAACCAAAGCAACCGTGTTCTGGTATTGGAGGAAAAAAGAAAAGAAAAGAGGCTGTTTTGAACTTAGCCCTTGGGTTCAGCCATAATAAACCCAGCATCACTGTCATGAAAAAGCGAGATACATGGTCACCAACTCCAGCAACAAGGGCTTCAGTTGTCATAGAGAGTTGGGCTACGTGCATGAAGAGATTTTTTACAAAGGTATACGTTTATGACTTGTAGATATGCAACTATATCTGGAACATTTGGCCCAGTCCTCTGGGAAGAGATGTAAATGATTTGGGGGTGTCTGATCATTAGAGAATTAGTGAATGTGTGCTCATATGGCCAGCCAAGTGGGTAGCCATTACTTTGTAGATAACCTCAGTGAACACATTACTGAATTAGGAGAGGTCACAGAGAAGGTCACTGATGAATCAATGATTAGAAGAAGTGATTTAAAAAAGTGATTATATAGAGATGAAAAGAAAATAACAATGGACAGAAGAGTGAGCAAGTGGGAATCTTCATAAACTAGCTGAACTCTTCCAAACAGCCAAAAACCTGATGGATTTCATTTCTGAATAGGAACATCATATATGAAAAAAGCCTCAAAATTACAAGCTGTGTACCGGAAATGTTTGATCAGCTCAAAAGATAGCTTCGGTGTTACTCACCGTGTTTTTCTAGCATAATTAACTAGCAGCATATGCGTCTACGCTGTCACCTTCTCCAGCTGCACAGAGTCCACCGCTGGCTTCCTCTGAGAATCAGTCCTTGGTGACCCTGAAGGACTGGGTCACTGCAGGACATAGAAGGTCACGCTTGGTGGGAACAGCCCAGCTTCCTCACCTCAAAGCCATCACGTGGCCACTGCTTAATGGTGCTCACTCAGCCTCAGCGCGGCACCACTAACATAGGTGTCGTGTCAGCATCCTTAACGTGTTAAAACCAGCAAGAATATCTCAATGAAAGGACAGTGCACAGATCTGTCTTTTCCCGGTCAGTTGTCGTGTCTGTCTATCTCATAATTAACAACACCGTATGATTATATTTATGTCTGCTCATAATTATATACTTTACATTCGACAAGTATACACACACAGGACAAAAGCATATATATCATATTTCTGGGCTGACAGAGTCTTTTCAAAGCTTTTTTTGACTAGGGTTGTTTCTGCCTTGCCAGATGACTTGGGAGCCTAACTCCTCCTTAAACAGATGTGATCCCTGAAGAAGAGACACCACACTTCTCAGTAGTAACTGAGAAGAGAGGCGGCTTCAGCTCATCATCTCTAGATGATGTTGGTCAGTGTAAATACCCTGGGATTTTGGTGCCAGACAGTGGCCTAGGGACTTTACATAAATTAACTCATTGACTCTTCACAGTGACCTTTGGTGGTACTAATATTGAGAAGACTAAAAATCAGATAGGTTAATTAACTGGACCAAAGTCTCATAGTAGCAAGTAGCAGAGCCGGGGTTCCATACAGTCGGACGGTGGCCATGGTCTGACTTTCAACTACACCCTGCGTTGCGCTAGGTGTCAACGTGGCCTGCCTGCCACGCCCCCTTCGTAGTGACTCAGCTCCAGCCACAGACTAACACTGCACTGGTCAGCTGTGCTTGGTAACTCACGGCTGTGTTCTTTATCACCAACTCTGGCTTGTTTGGCCAGATGTGAACAGCTTCACCAAGGGCAGCCAATCCGTAGGTGAGGCAGCAATCTATGACCTGTAAGTCTTGACTCCAAAAAGACGGGCTTGGTCAATGGGACTCCTCTCTTGAGGTTGGGAGAAGATGCTTCTTTGTGTGTTGGGAGGGTCTCTTTATCCCTCCATGTATCTTTCTAGTGACTGTGCTGCCCATCCCCCTGCTAATCTGAGTGAGTCTCAGTTCTTGGCAATCAAAAGACCTCTAAATAAAACAGATGCCCAGATCCTTTCAGGAAGCTGATATGAAGAGACTTAATGTTAAGAACTTTTCCCCAAGTTTAACCTGCTAAGTGAGTGGCAACTGAACCAAATGTACAGTTATTGCATACTTAAATGTCAACTTGACACACTACTCTTGAACACATCCTAGGTGATGCTGAATTTTTCCCTCACCTATATTTTATTTTTATAATTTGAATAATTAATTCACCCTAAAACTTACCGAGTAAGCATTGGTAGTAAAATATTTTGAGAACCATTGCAAGAGAAATGAAAGAACCAGAATGAGTCAAAATGTCTGCTTTATTAATAGAATTAGAATCTTTAATAGTGTGTCATTGAAATCCATAGGCCTGTGACTAGGAAAATAACAACAACATCAAAAACCTTCGAACAGTCATGGAAATGGAAGAAATTAATTAGCGTCCTTTTGCTTTTTGGATGTTAGCTACTTGTGGACTCATGAAAAAGGGAATTTGTCTTGTCTAGACAGTAGCTCCAAGTGGACAAACTTCATCTCAACAAGCATTGTCAGATGTCATCAGCATTTGGACAACAAAGCTAGAAGAAGCTTAGAGATTGAGATTTTATAAAGCACATAGGAAAACTCTGTCCCGTGATTTGACAGCCGTGCTTTCACTAGTGTTTGCTGCACTTTAAGAAATTAACTTCATGTTGTTATCAGATGTTCTAAGACACCTGTCAGCAGGGAAAATTAGGTGTATTTTTCATAAAATTTGGTAAATATTCCCAGAACTTCTGCATTGCCCTGGTTTTTACGACTTCTGTAGTTTAGATTTTTTTTTTGGAATTTCTGAATTTTATTTTATTTATTTTTTTATACAGCAGGTTCTTATTAGTTATTCATTTTATACATACCAGTGTATATATGTCAGTGTAGTTTAGATTTCATGTTTTAGAATATTGTCATCTTATGTTCCATTGGATCTGTTGCTGATTATGTTTTTTAAAACTGTGGGTGCTGTTTGTCTCTGAGACCCACATGCTCAATAACACAAGTTCTACCATCTTGTTAGGATAAAGGATAGATGTCAGGTTTTTTTTTTTACCGTATCATTAGAATGAGTGTATTCACCTTTTAAAGTGAAAGCGCTTAATATAGTTACTTCATTAACTCCTTGAACTGAAACTTCGTCTTAAACATTTAAGGAAACTGAGAAGAACAGTATGGTGGACTGACATACTGATACAGAATGAAGGTAGAGTGATGACTTCAAAATGGTTCTTGGAAATTAATTATTCTTTAATCTCAAAGGCAGTGGTGCGTGTGGGGTTCACAGGATACAGGAGATGACTCCTAGTTTGTCAATTTTGGCCTCCATTTTCCTCTACACACACACTCCTCCCAACCCCCTCCTCCCCATGCAAAATGTTTGACAGTTTTCTTTTTCATACATCGAAGACAGACTGCCTGGCTTATTTTCAGAATCCTTTTGGATAGCATCCATGCTAACAGGTGGCACAGCTGTGGATTAGCTGACATTGTAAAAATAATTCACGTTTTCCCATGTGTTCGCTATTCAAATGGGGACCATTGTCTTAGATATTCTTAATCTGAAAGAAACTTCCTCTTCTGCTCTGAGAAAATAAAGGGAAAGAAAAACAAAAGATAGCTGACTGTTTCTCTCAGCTTGCAAGTGGGAAATTTAACTTTGGTCACAGGTGAAATTCTGTTTTCTGGGGCCCGTTTATAGAGTTCACTGGGGAGTAAGTTACAATGTGAGCAAATCTGAGATCAGAGAAAAAAAAAGAAGGAGGCCTGTTGGGTTTTAAATGATTTGTGTTCCTAAAGTATTAGGACATATCAACCTGCCAGAACATCACTGCTGTGTGTAACCAGAAGAGTTTCCAAAAGAGAGAAAGACATTTTTGGCACATTGTTTAAATCACTTAATGTGTTTGGACCTACATTTCTATCATATGAGAAATAATAATCTTTTAGTACACCTACTTCTACAAAAGAGTGATTTGGTGGAATCAGTCCCTGAGAATGACTTTAGGAACGTAAAACATATTGTTCACATTGCCTCCTGTTATGGAGCATGTGTGCTTTTATTTTGTTCACAAGTAAAGGTGAGAGAATTAAAAATTTTTGCTAATTACCATTTTCCACTAATTAGTAATAGAAATTTCATTGTTTTGGCAAATGTTTTCTCTCTTTCAATGCAATTTATTTTCTGCATTCGAAAGGTCCTTTGAATGAATTAGCTATTTTTTTCTTACTAAAATAGAATGTGGAAGAAAAACT
The DNA here is from genome assembly GCF_949774975.1 of Lagenorhynchus albirostris. NCBI lineage: Eukaryota > Metazoa > Chordata > Mammalia > Artiodactyla > Delphinidae > Lagenorhynchus > Lagenorhynchus albirostris. The sequence goes on along the minus strand of NC_083115.1, from coordinate 29,314,503 downwards.
TCATAATTGTTTATATTCCTTTATTGTTACTTGATGAGAAAAAGTTCTAGTAAATTATTCAAATAAAGAAATAGTACATGATCAAATCCCTTTCCCTGAAAACTTAGCCAGTTTTTTCAATTTTGGGGACACCTCTCCACATTTCCTGTATCAGTGGATGTACATTTTCATTGGCAATAATCTATACCATATCAATTTTACACTTCAACTTAGTGACTGAACGTCTGAAACATAGCTAACTGCCTGTACTAACACGATTTATTTTTCATGGAAAAATAGTAAATGTAATAGCAAATATTTAATAATCTAGGCACTGTCCTTAGCATTTCATGTTAAGTGTCTAATGTCAAATATATATGTTAACATTAATTCATAATAAAACTATTGATTATAGTTTTCTTATCAATTTCAAAGGTTCTTTGATTTTCGAGGACACTATCTAGTCAATGGCTATTTAGTTCAAACTTAACTCTACAGGGAACTAGAAGAAAACCTTATACAAATATCCAGAGAACAAAGAGGGTTTTAACTTAATGAAATGAGATGGCTTCATTTCAAAGAAAATAAAATGTGTCTAGTTCGAAAAACCATTCTTTCCCATAATAAAAACATTCAAATACAAATTTTGGAATTTTAGACTGGAAATTTCTTTTTCAGTGCTAGTAAAGAACTGTATATATTTTTGATGAAACACCTTTCAGTATTTTGCTACTAGAATCAGTTTTTAAAAAGATAGGATTGAGCATTGTTTGAGCAATGGAACGCTCAGATATGACATTGAATAAGGTTTGTCCATTAAAACCAACCTTAGGCTTTGAGAAGTTCTGAAGGTCTTAAGCAAAGCCCATATATCATTAAACCCAGATTCACTTAATACTTCAGAAATATTATTATAATTTTGCATCAATTTAAAAAATCTCATCCTTTTACAGTAAAGATGACTTTGAATGCTACTCATACAATAACTGAACTTAAAACATTTTAAATCTCTTCACTCCACCGCCCATAATAGAAAGTGGTAATTAAGCCATAAGATGTGGAATTCAGAAACCATGTACTGGATTCTCTCCATAAACCATAACCGTGTAGAAGACGCAGACATTTTTGTAGTCGACTCTCATACTGAGTGGCCTATTAACTTGTGGGTTTCCAGATCAGGTGACTTTTGCTACAGCTGTCTTTTCCTGTAGCATAACTTGATTTCTGTATAACTTCATCTGCACTATTCAATCCTAGTTTTCTCAAAACCCATTTTTAATTTTTTTTGAGAATTCGTTTTCTCTACCATTATCTCTAGGATTGATGGGTTTATCGTGAGTATTCGATGGAATAGTGAATAGGTGAACGTGCGTATCACAGAATCTCCAGCAGAGTAGGAGTGTAGTCAGTTCAGGTTCATTCTCCATGTCTCTTCCCTCTCATCAAAACACATTGTGACCATTTACACAATAACCAGGCAACTTTCCTTGAGACAGAGAGCCAGAACTGCAAATTAAACAATACTAGATTTAATCACTTGCTTGAATTGTTGTGACAGTCATTTTCTAAATGTTGGTTTAGCATTTAATAAATGACCTCTCATATTATCTTTTTATATAAATGTTATGTCCCTTCTTAGGGGTCTTAGGGGTGTAGTGTAGATTTTACCGTTTGTTCTTGAACCCGGTCTGCAAAGTCTCGTTCATGTCTTGTGATGATGATGATGGAAACTCAGAGGAGAGGAAGAGAAAGAGGAGGGTGAAGAGAAGAAGGAAAAGATGGGGTCAACCATACAGGCTAAAAGGATGAAACACGTTTCCTTCCTAAGTAAAGACAGACCTTACAGAGCAGCTAAACCTAGCTTGGAAGAATGCTGCCATGACTCCATTTTATGCCATTAGATTTGAATTTTTAAAAGTTCTTTTTTCTTCTGACCTGCAGTACATTCCGTAGTTTGACAGCAACCTTCGTGAAAATGAGTAGACTTTCGTTTTATGATGAAAGAACCCACATATTATTCACATTCCAGTTTTAACAATTCAGTGAAATTCATTGAACTGTCAAGTTTAGCGGATGGTTACTGAAACTTTGAAAGTTATGTCTTAGAACTTTTTATAAGATGCTGAGAAAGAAAACGTAACATAATGGTTTATAAATTTGCCGACACTAGGCTCACTGTTCATTGGAGTTGAACAAAGAAAAAAGTGCAAGAGGAAGTGACAGTTTTAAATTACTGAGGACAATTTAATAAGATGAGGTCTTCCTGAGGCTCTATCTAGTTTTCAAGATGATAAATTCAATGATTAACACGTCAGTAAGGAACAGAATTTCTTTTTACCTTCTTTTATGCTTTCCATTCTCATATTCTTATCAGTATGTAGTCTGTACCGGTTGCCCAGCATTGTGGCCGTGAACAAGGCACAGTCTGAAAAAAAGGGCATTTAAGCTCTAGTCAGTGGTATGTGGGGAGGATTTCCATACAATATTTGCATGTTTATGTCTTTCTCCCTGCAGTTTGATGTACTAATTTTTTGGTATATCATCACTGATTTATGCTTGGAATCAACGTATGATACATTATCTGGTGAAATCGAGGGGGAGTTCTTCTTGAACATCTAAAGTTATGTAACGTTTTGTATGCCAGTTATATAGTGAGGTCAAAAAAGTAAAATCTTGGGAGAAGATAAACTTATTTATTTATATGTTCTTTTTATACAGTGATTTGTTGCAACCCTAGATAAAAACTTAGTCATCAAAGAGGTGACAGACACTTACTACTGTTACTGATCTCTGCTCCACAAAAGAGTGAGGGAATCCGCTAATATATGACATATGTGATTCTTTCATAATGATGTTTGGAATATCATCTGTATATCATGTGGATACCACTTTAATATGAATATTAAAAGTATTTTTTTTTTTTTTTTTTGTGGTACGCGGGCCTCTCACTGTTGTGGCCTCTCCCGTTGTGGAGCACAGGCTCCGGACGTGCAGGCTCAGCGGCCATGGCTCAAGGGCCCAGCCGCTCTGCGGCGTGTGGGATCTTCCCGGACCGGGGCACGAACCCGTGTCCCCTGAATCGGGCAGGCGGACTCTCAACCACTGCGCCACCAGGGAAGCCCATATTAAAAGTATTTTTACCCGTTGTTTCTGGTAAAGTTGGAGGAAAGTTTATGTCACATTCACAGAAGGGTCATCATTACAATATCTGGCCTCAACTCTAGTACTTTATTTATTCTTTCAAATTCTGCAATAATGCAAAAGCAACATCATTATAACCTAATGATTCTGAGGTCTCTTCAGGCAGCTGGATTCCCATGCCTCTGTTCCACCAAGCATTGCACAGTTCTTAAAATATTAAAAATAGAGTGTATTTCTTCATCTAATATGCTCAATTAAAAAAAATCAAATCCACCGGCCACTCCATTCCATCTGTGTCAGATTGTGGGCACAGTTCCTCCTGTTCATTGACATATGTTCATTTTGCTTCAGTCTTTAAGTATTAACAGAATTATTTTTAAGTGTCTCCTGGGTGATTTGTGACTTATTTGACTGTATTGTAGATGTGTTAGTTTTGACCATCTCAAATTTCTAATACCAAACAATTTGTTCTACAAAGATGACATTTCAGTATGTCTGTACTGTCAGTGTGGTACTTTTAATGAAAAAATTTAATGAGTTCATAGTTCCTACATAGGAAATAGAGGAATAATATATGCTATGACATGATTAAGATTTGCAAATCATATTTACATGGAGTTTATAGTAAATTTATCGAATATTTTCCCCAGATCATTGTGAGCTCATTAATTTGTTGTGCTATTTTACCTTTTTAGCAAAAATTGGCCAGATGTTTGGAAACTTGATTGATGTATTCGTATGTAATGACAAAGCTAACATTTTTGTCATTTTTGAAGTTGTACGAGTTTGGTACTTTGGTGGCCTGTTCAACAGTACTACTCTCGTGTCTATGATTTACTCTGCCTGCCTCAGAGAAGATGGTGTAGAGAGTGGAATATCTGCTTTGTTTTTCCTTGGATTAAGTAACACTCCAAAGATCGTTTTCCGTACATGTGGCATGACTCAGTGGATTCTCAGCTCCCACAAGCTGAGAATGCCATTCTGTCATGAGTGGTTCTTTTTTTATATCATCTACGATACGTTTACAAGGCTGTTTGTGGTCCTTGAGGTACAAAGAATTATGTACCATTTCAATATTGAATGTAACTCAGACTCAGAGATAATAATAATTTAATTATTATCGCTGGTTATTTTGAAGTTTTATTGTGCAAGAAACAGAAGCCCTCATTGAAAGGGTCTTACAATCTATGTTTTAGAAATGTAATAAAGCAGTCATTTTAAATAATAATTTTTAAAAATTGGGCTTCAGTTGCACAGTAATGCGGGACAGCACTGGTGAACAATGGAGTGCCCTTTAGTTTATGTAGATGCATAATTTTATCTGTTAATTTTTAAGCGTGGGTGTGAGAAAATGTGGGAATGGATGGGAAAGACTTGGGTGCCCCTGATCTTACTATAGGGCGGTCTAAATAGTTTTAGACCAGTTCTGACCCAGAGGTTGGGGAGTCCCATCCCTAAGTTAGATGATTTACATTTAGTACAATAAATATAAAAATCACATTATGAAATTGGATTTATGTATACATGGTTTGCATACATTGATTAAGTAAAGCAATTTATTTCTCAAACCCAGGTTTTGGTACATGTATAATTTTATCTTTGTTATATTTTGAATATTCTTTTTAGCTCTTTATGTTTCCATGTTGTAAAATCTGAAATAAGATCCCTCTTCAATCTCTGTGACAATGTTTAATCATCCACTCCAAATTATAGAGCTACTGGAGTTATTTAATGACTTCCTGACCACGTAGAAATCCATATAGTTTAAAAGAAAATTTTGTACTCTCAGGATTGTATTATTTGAAACAAAAATTGTTTTAATTTCTTTAAAATTTATTATCAAAAATCTGTCCCACTTAAGAGACCATAACAAGTTGAACGAAAAAAGAACTTACCTGGAAAAACATTTGAATCTTATCCTTATGAAAAGGGTTTTGCAGTATGCCTTTTGGCTAAGGGTCGCTCGTGTGTTTTTGAAAATATGTTCTATTTCTAGGGTGACAACTAGACGTCTTTCGGAGGTGTCCGTTGTACCTGTGCCCACTCCGTCTCTCACTACGTTATTAAATTTTTACTTTTGTATATAAAAATGTCAGTATTGTCTCTGTGCCCTATATGCTTTAACTTTGTTGCACGAATATCAGTCTTTATTGTAAGTTGAGTTTCCACAGTTGTTTTCAGTTGATTTTTAGGTTCATGGAATTTTCTAGTAGTTCATGGAGTGACAGGGGAACATCAGCTCAGTGTCTGATGCATTGAAAGAGGTCATTGAATGCTACACTCCAGAAATGACAGTGGTTCAGAGTCAGTCATTAAAGAAATGGGTATATGTTTGCGCCAAAACAGAAATGATGCGTATTTCAGAAGAGGGCTGATGCCTCTGAGAGTCTAGAGAAGAGATCTGGCTGGAGCTTCCGGGAGCTGAGGACAGAAAAGTGTGGGCTTTGCCTAAGGTCTCCAGGGGCCGGCAGTGAGCCTGGTAGAGCTATTTAGAGGGTATGGTTGGGAAAGAATAATGTTGTTTCCCATTTTGCAAAATGAGAAGAAAAAAAAGGATGTTACTGTGTATCCAGCCACTGAAATCTTTGTACTCTTAGATCCTAAGTAGCCTCTGGCAATGATTTCCAATTTGCTTTATTTTCTTTTATGTGAAATACAGCTGAGGCTTTGCCAGACAAAATGTACCAGACAAAAATTGAATACCTCTTTCGGAGCGGTGTAAAAATTGCATTTTACACCTTGGTAAAATTGCTTTCCCGAGGAAACCCATTGATTGTTAATCCATTGTTGATCCTCAAGTTTCCTTCATTCCATAACCAAGAGCTTCTGTCTTGCTAGTTAGATGCAGTGGCACTAAAAGGAAATGTTTATCCACCCCTCTAACTAGATTATAAATGTCACTAATGGAGTTTTATTCACCTTAAAATGGTGAATTGAGCACTATTATAGAACATTTGGTTTAAAGAAAATCTCAATATCAAGTTGAAAAACTGAGCTTCCGTAAAAACTGTTAAATGATACACAGGCAGCCTTTGGGGGAGATAAGGTGATGATTTTGCCTTAATTTATTAGAAATGAATAACTTGTAAGAGAAGAATGATTGTTAACTGTACTTTGCAATGGATGGGCTATTTTTGTGCCTCTGGGATTTATGTGTCTTTGTAAGTTGCACAAGGGTAGCAGTACCAGAGTCTAACAGAGTAGTTCTGCCTTTGGTTTGCTGGATGCGCACCAGTTTTGGGGTGTGTTAAAACACACGTTGCTGCCCCTCCTCCCCTCACCTCAAGTTTCTGATATAGTAAGCCTGCGGTGGGGTCCAAGAGTCTGCATTTCTAATACTTTCCCAAATGATGCTGTAGTGGCTAATCCTGGGACCATGTATAGAGAACCATTGGTCTAGTATATTGCTTCCACTGGGTAAAACTCATGGTGAATTTCCCAACTGAGGTTTATAATTTTTATATATCCAAATAAAGATAGTATGGATTTGAAACCCGAAAGCCTGAGAGGAAAACATAGAAATGGCAGTCATTTAAAATAAGAACCTTCTGGGTAAATAACTCAAACATTTTGCTTTTGAAAATCAAAAGGATTTTTGAAATCTGTGATCATGAGTTCTTGATTACTTCAAAAAGTTTTGTGAAATGTGCAATGGTATAGAGTCCTTCATCTGGATTATTCAGTAGCTGTAGGAGAAAATTACAATCATGGGATGATGGGGGAAATTGACCGAGTTAGAAGACCTACAGTTATGGAAAATGTTAATAATGCGTGCACCAAGAAAACAGTTATCATGTATTCAGTATACATGGGAGCTCAGTTATCTTAGGGGGATCAATTCCATGTCACACCTGACTGCCAAGACCTGTTGCTGGTATTAATACTATTGTTGATATCATTAGCTAATTAACAAATATTATAAATAAAGAAATTTCATGTCAGAGATCATGAAAGATCCCATGAAGACCAGCTCTAAACTAAGTTGAAATAGTTGGTGATCACTCTTGGTAAATAGTTGGTTATGACTAAGATCACAAGGCATCTTTTTACTGGCAAGTTAAATAAAATGGAAGCAAAAACTGTAACTGTCAACATACCAATTATCACCATGTATTATAGAGTTATTTACTTGGTTTTTTTTTTGCATTCTCTTTTTAAATGTACATAAATTATCTTGAGGAAGTGAAATAACTAGCAGTTTTTTACATGTTGCTATGGAATATAATATCAAATTAGCTACTTTTTCTGGAGAACAGAATGCTTAAGAATCTAAGGTAATTGTTTTACTATAAAAAATGAAGACATAAGCTTAACACACACACGAAACATAGCTGAGGACTTTATAGAAATTCTTGAAATTATTGTTTTGGATGAGAACAACTTTCAGGGTGAATTCAGTATGCTCTGGGGAAGGAAGTGCCTATGGGAACTTATTACATGTTCATTAGCTTAAAAATAAACCAGCAAACAGCTTGCATAGATGGAAGAGCTTGAAGACTGTGTCTTCCATCAGTACTACCCCTAGGAATTACACCTCTTCTCTTCCAGAATTCCCAGATGTAAACATCACTGCTGAATTATGATCTGGTTTTGGTAAACACAACCCAAAAGCTTTGTTAATGCAACAGCATGGGGCAAATGACTTATATTCTAGCTTTTACATATTGAAAAACCCTCAACTGCCAGAGGGAAGGTGGTGGAAATAACCAGAACCATTCAGGCGTGGATCCTAACTCTTCCATATACTGACCTTGCTTTTGGTCCTGTAACTTAGCTTCTGATCAACAGACTTAATTTTATCATCCATATGTTGGGATTGATATATCGTTAAATGAGATAATGTTTGTAAATCATCTGAATCATCGGCACTACTTGGTAAATTGTAGAGGATCAAACTGGATTTTTATTCATCTTTTAGAATATTTTACTGTTTTCGTTCCATCATGCTATAGGGTCTCCCTGTCCATGCTAAAAGACATCTCAAATCTGAAAACTTTGTGATTATTCGTAGATAATTATTTTAGTATGACTATGTGCCAGCCACTCTGCTAAGTGTCACTGAACAAGGCTAGATTATGGGGCTTTTTTTTTTTTTTTTTGCGGTACGCGGGCCTCTCACCGCTGCGGCCTCTCCCGTTGCGGAGCACAGGCTCCGGACGCGCAGGCGCAGCGGCCATGGCTCACGGGCCCAGCCGCTCCGCGGCATGTGGGATCCTCCCGGACCGGGGCACGAACCCGTGTCCCCTGCATCGGCAGGCGGACTCTCAACACTGCGCCACCAGGGAAGCCTGCTTATGGAGCTTTTGACGTGGAAGTGGAGGCAGACGATAACTGAAACAGCATCCACACACAGATAGATATGAAAATATCAGGGATATGCTTACGAGAACAACGGAGTGACAGGTTAGAAAGCGACAGGATTGCAATCAAGCTGTTGGCCGTGGCTGCAGCCTCATCTGAAGGCTCAACTTGTTGGAGGACATTTGCTCAATAGCTCATATGCCATCTTGCTGGCAGGCTTCTTACTCCAGGGTTGCCTCGCGACTTGGTAGCTGGCTTCTGAATGTAGAATCTAAGAGATGGGAGGAGAGCACGCCAGGTGAGAGCCACAGAACAACATTTTATCACACAACATTTTATCACTTGTACCATATTCTCTTCATTAGAAGCAAGTCAGTAAATGTAGCCAATAAATGAGTAAATGAGTGAATGAATGAATGTAGCCCTTACTCAAGTGGAAGAGATTTCAGAAAGGCCGAAAGGCGTGAATGCTATGAGGCAGGATCACTGAGTACCATCTAAGAGGCTGCTCCAGAGGTGGTGCCTCAGGTGCAACATGTCCTAAATGAAACGTATCAATTTACTTCTGAATCTACTCTGCATCTTTGTTCTTCACTCCCATCGCTCTGTCACCATTTATATGTGGGGTGTCAGAGCCTGAAAGCTGAGGGGTCATTGCTAACGCCTTCCACATTTTCATCCACATCTAATTGGTTACCATATGCTTTTTACCTCAGAAACATCTTTTAATTCTGGTGTCTCATCTCCATCTGTTCAGTTGTAGCCTTGAGACTTAGTCAGTTCTTGTCTTAAGCTATTGCAATTGTCTTCACTATGCGTCTCTTCATCTAATCTCTACCTGCTTTAGTTATTTTTCTCAAATATATTCACGAATTCTGTGGTTTAAAGGCTTCCATTATTTTCACTCCCTGTATGTAAGATTAAATCCATTATCCTTATGTTGGCATATCAGGCCCTTTACAATATGGGCAAAGTGAACTCTCTAGCCCTATTTTCTGAGATCATCCTTCACACAACGTAGGACTCCTGACTCTCTTAGCATGGTACAGTCTCTTATGATGTGTACTGCCCCATCCTGATTTCCCTTTTTATCCTTTTTCTTACCTGCTAATGTCATTCACCGTTCGAGTCACTCAGCTCATTGAGTTATCCTTCCTAAACTTCCCTTTCAAACAAAATCCAAGAATTATTAATTCTGAATTCAAAGTTCTGAGTACAATGGTATAACAATTGATTGTCAATAAATATAGATTGAATAAACGAGTCCTCCTTCAAGTCATTGTATGTAGGTGTTTCAAAAAGAAAATAGTTGAACTATAGAAGTTCCAAAGAGGTTCCAGGGCTATGATCAAAATAAATGTTTGATTTTAGTTCCTACTGGGGACTTAGAACATGTAAATCTAAAAGAAATTATAATATTTAATATTTGTTAAGATCACACTATTTGCTAGGCACCATTTCCAGTGCTTTATGTTTAATTTACCCAATCCTGTCAACTCTACCAATTAGGTACTTTTTTGATTCTCACTTTATAGATAAGGAAACCAAGGCACAGAGATTTTTTTTTTAACATCTTTATTGGAGTATAATAGCTTTACAATGGTGTGTTAGTTTCTGCTGTATAACAAAGTGAATCAGCTATGCATACACATATATCCCCATATCCCCTCCCTCTTGCGTCTCCCTCCCACCCTCCCTATCCCACCCCTCTAGGTGGTCACAAAGCACAGAGCTGATCTCCCTGTGCTATGCGTCTGCTTCCCACTAGCTGTCTGTTTTACATTTGTTAGTGTATATATGTCCATGCAACTCTCTCGCTTCGTCCCAGCTTACCCTTCCCCCTCCCTGTATCCTCAAGTCCATTCTCTAGTATGTCTGCATCTTTATTCCCGTCTTGCCCCTAGGTTCAGGCACAGAGATTTTTAGTAATTTTCCCAAGGTCACGCAGCTAGTAAGTGGTGAAGCTGGGTCTTAAACTGTGGTGGTCTAGCTCCAAATACTCTTATTCCAGAAAGAAATTGGTTTCCAAAGATACCCACATCGAGAAAACATAAATTGAATAGGGTTAAAAAATAAAAACTGAAAGGGGAAGGCTAATTCTGACAAATGGATGAAAACTGTGAACGAATAGAATCAAGTTTATATTATCATAAAAAGTATTTTCCAACTTTTTTCTCTCTAAACCCCAGAATTTTAGAACATTGGAAGAACTTCAGCATCTTAAAAGAATTTAAGGGAGAAAAGAATTACTGTTACCATACACAGTGGGAAATGACTTTAGTTATCAAGGCATTAGGTGCTATGAGTAAAGAGTGTAAGGAGTTTCTGATGTCAGGATGAATTCATGGATACTTTATAGAACGTGACAGCGCATTCTTAATTGTTGCGAGGTGGGAAAGGTGAGTATTCAAGACGTTTCTAAGAGTTTACCAACAGGGTCCCACCTATCTTAGAAGAAGCACATTCACATTGTATGGAGCCATAGAACACACTGCAGAATGGAAATTAGTAATAGTTTGGGAAGCAGGCTACCCAAAGTCCGTAATATAGTCCATAACAGTGGATTCATCTTTACTAGTTCAAAGAATATATCAGTATGGGTGCGTTTCTAAAATACAGTATTAACTGAAAACCGTATTTAAAGCCAACACAAGTACTGTTTATATGCACATACATTATATTGTTTATACTTGCTTGCTATATTATTTGTTTTGTGTTTGAAATCTCATAATTAAAAAAATTAAAAAGTAAAGACATCAATACAATAAAACGGAAACACTACATATACTTTTACCTTTGATTTCAGTTTTTCCCTTGAAATAGGCATATGTTAAAAATATTTTTTATTAAACATAAATTGTTTATAATTGTATAATTTTTATTAAAACTTAGAAGTTAAATTCCAAGATAGTCTTATATTGTATTTTAAAACACATGAATGAATTAATAAGCACAATGGAGTTGAATACCCCCAATTTTATTAATATTCATCAGTTATCATTATCAACTGCTGTGCACTAAGTAAACTTGGTTGCTATTTTAAAAGCTAATGCCATTTCCAACTTTGTAGACTATTTTTATAAGAAAAGTTGTATTTCCCAAGTACATTAAAGCTAAATGTATTATAACAGCAGTAAAAAGACTGTATGAGATTACCTCTTCTTTTTGGTTATTTTCTTCCTTTAATTATTTCTTAGTCTGATTTTTTATTTTTAAGTGCACTTTTAAGAGTAGACACCAACTATCCTATGTAAAATTCTGGACTAAAAAGAAAATTTTGTACAACCTGTACTCTGAGCTGAATGTTTCCCACAAGTTTGACTTGGCTTTTTATTGCAATTGTAATTCAATGCAAACCCCGAAGAAATAAATGCTATATGTTACTACCAGTAAACACAGGGATTGAAAGTGCACATCTGAGGTTTGAAATCCCAAATGAAAATGAAAAAGACTAAAATGCATTTTTGTAGTAAGATCGAATTATTCATCCAGGGTCAAGGTCATACTTTAAGCAAAACAAATACAATCATTTATTTGTAACATTATTACCTCCCTGAATACATCCTTTTGTGTCTATGCTGATTTTAATGAAGACTTCTTAGGTTGTGTGAAGACTCCTCAGATTATATAATAAGTAAACATGATCACAGGCTCTGGTGTCAAGGCATTAATTTGATTAAAAGATATGCTTCCCGGGCTTCCCTGGTGGCGCAGTGGTTGAGAGTCCGCCTGCCGATGCAGGGGACGCGAGTTCGTGCCCCGGTCCGGGAAGATCCCACATGCCGCGGAGCGGCTGGGCCCGTGAGCCATGGCCGCTGAGCCTGCGCGTCCGGAGCCTGTGCTCCGCAACGGGAGGGGCCACAGCAGTGAGAGGCCCGCGTACCGCAAAAAAAAGAAAAAAAAAAATATGCTTCCCATTAAGATGTTAATATATTAAAACCTTTTCGGAAGGTGTAGAGAACAATATGTTAATATTCAGAGAGGTGGTCAAAACCAGAACCATTTGGAAAGTAATTGTTCTTGTGGAAGTATGTGTGTGTGTGAGAGTATAGTACAAAGGTGCTAAATATTCCGTGTGTTTTAGACTAGCGCTTCCCTTTTAATATAAGCATTCTCTGAGTCACCTATTAGGTAAGAGATAATTGATGCTCCTCTTCTTTAATGGATTAAGATGATTGCAATCAATTCCTGAGTTCAGTTTCACACAAGTAAAATTAGCCTTTTATAAACTAGTTTTTCTTTACATATGAAAGCGTTTATAACAGCACATTCAAGAACTTGACAAATTCATGTGGAGTAATAAAGTTAGCTCCAAATTCTGTGGCTGCCAATGGTTGGATGGGTTGCCTATGGCAAACCATTTAACCGCTGTGACCTTAAATCTCCTATTTGCAATATTAAGGAAATGTGCTAGAATTCCATATCTATGAATATATCCATATCTATGAATTTTAGACATGCTCTTTAAGCCCGGTATTTTCGAAGGTAATATAAGAACATTATTACATTCTTGTCACCTTACTAGACTAGAATATTTTATTTTTTAAAAAATTTTTATTGTAGTATAGTCGCTTTACAATGTTGTGTTAGTTTCTGCTGTACAGCAAAGTGAATCAGTTATATGTATACATATATCCCCTCTTTTCTAGATCTCCTTCCCATTTAGGTCACCACAGAGCATTGAGTAGAGTTCCATGTTCTGTACAGTAGGTTCTCATTAGTTATGTATTTTATGCATAGTAGTGTATATATGTCAGTCCCAGTCCCCCAATTCATCCCACCCCCGCTTCCCTCCTTGGCAACCGTAAGTTTGTTCTCTACATCGGTGTCTCTATTTCTGCTTTGCAAATAAGTTCATCTGTACCATTTTTCTAGATTCCACATATAAGCGATATTATACGATATTTGGTTTTCTCTTTCTGACTTACTTCACTCTGTATGACAGTCTTAGGTGTGTCCATTCCTCTGCAAATGGCACTATTTTGTTCCTTTTCTATGGCTGAGTAATATTCCATTGTATGTATGTACTACATCTTCTTTATCCATTCACCTGTCGATGGACACTTAGGTTCCTTCCATGTCCTGGCTATTGTCAGTAGTGCTGCATTGAACATTGAGGTGCATGTATCTTTTTGAATTATGGTTTTCTCCAGGTATATGCCCAGAAGTGGGATTGCTGGATCATACGGTAGTTCTATTTTTAGTTTTTTGAGGACCCGCCATACTGTTCTCATAGTGACTGTACCAATTTACATTCCCACTAAAATATATATATGTTTTCTATTCATACATTGTATTTATCTTTACTTATTTCTTATAAAATAAGCTCATTTGTCATCTGATGTTATATACAGAAGAAACTCATCAGAGTGTCAGTATTCTGTTAGCTAATAGATAGAGCCTACACATAGAATAATTATATTAAAGTGGAATTTCTAGTCCAAAACACACAGAAGTATTTACCAGAAAATAGGAACATTCACAATTTAATAATTTATTCTCTCTTCCTTTTTCTTTCTCTCTCTCAGACACAGATACAGACAGACACACACACAAACACACACATAACAAAAGCAAATTATTATAAATATAAGAAAGAAATTGTCAGGTGAAGGCAGAAGATTTTATATGTTTTATATCTAAAGGATTAGTGTAAACATTTCTTTCAATCCAGGTTTGGTATTTATGCTGGCCTTCTTTTCTTCTACAAGAAGGAACAATACGTCTTTTTTTCCAATTAATAAGTGACTTCACTGTGTTGCAAAGTCCTTAAGTCTTTAGCATTTGTTGTTCTTGCCTTTGAACTAAAGACTTCCTTAAACAATAGTTAACAGGATTATAACAACTTAACCCAGGCCTTCATAAGTTTTCATTTTATGATACAGAATTGAGACAATTTTGCTATTCGGTGATTTCCTATTTGTCGAATATGGTGTCTTTACACCAGGGATTAGTAAATGCCAAAAGGCACTTACTTTTGTAGTAAAAGAGAAGCTAAATATATATTGACTTCAGGCATTTTTTTTATAGAAAAGGAACTCTTAAAGGAAATAACCAAGGCAAAGGATTAAAAGCATCGTATTTGTGATGCTTAAAGCATTCTGATTATTTTTAAAAATGATGATGGTCTTATTGCAGACATCTCTATAGTTCAGACTCAGGAAATAAATCTTATTTATTTATTTCCTGAGTTCGTCCCTTTATTTTGCTGGTGAATTTGTTGACAGATAGTAATTAGGTCACTGTATTGAAATGTCCATTGTAAGCTCAGAATTCTCTGTGTTGGTTGGCGTGACAACCATAGCGGTCAATTAAACATGCTCAGAAACTGAGAAACTGTGCTGCTCAGGTTAACTGGATGGGGAATAAGAGCACCGTCCAGAGGAAGGCAAAATGGACAGAGACTTCTAAGAACTGCCTTGGATGTGCTATCCCATATTTATTTGTGTGGTATTGATAAGATAAACTGCTAATATGTACAAAAAGCTAGATGTTTAAAAATTCATTTAGATTACCAAATATAGTTTTGATTTTATATGGATTTTTCAAAGGTTGAAATAGCCTTAAACTATGAAGCCCTCTTTTAGAGAAAATGCTTAGTATTCTTTGTAACAAATATAATTGCTATAAATGATCATTTCTATCCAGCTAGTTCCCTTTTAAGTCGTTCCGTGAAGTGCATGGCAGATGACATACACAGATGGTGTAGATTGGCACTGCCTTTGCTGGCCAGTATAGCCATAGCCAGATTTAGGGACCAGGGAGATGGTGAAAGGATAAATCATTAACGACAGAGACAGAGCGTTGGACAAAGACGGGATGGTACGGTTCACTATCTTTTTCTTTTCTTTTTCTTTTTCTATTTTTCAGCTCCACCCCTTTGGCTGGTACATAGCTATTAACCTAAGACAAATTTGGAGGTAGTCAGTGAAAGCAAGTTATGCTTTACAGGACATTTCATAGTTTTTGCCATATATTTTATTTCTAATACAGACAACATTTGGGGGTTAGGAGAAGGGATTGACTGTCTAGCAAGATTTTTTTAAAGTTAGTTTGTTCTGATCTGGCTAATAAAATTAAAAAGACAAGATAAAATGGACATCAGAGCTTTGAACTGTTTCTGTAACTCAGTTTAAGCAGTTGATATCTTAGGTAAGGAAGGTGGCATATTTTAATTCGATTCTTTTTTATTAGTATGCCCGTATGAAAATTCAAGTACGGATGTTTTAATTAATCAATGAAAAAATATGAATATCAACTATAAAAATAAGTACTTTTACATAGGCTAAGATCATTCCAAAAATCCATTGTCAAAATCAATTTAAAAAGTCAGTATCCATTATAACACTTTTGAGAGGATGAGATATTACAGATCGTCTTCACTGTACAAAAGGAAATGAACTGTATAGGATTAAGGAGCTAACTAGTGATAGAACTGAAAGCCCTGCTGGCCTCATTCAAATGCAGGCTCTTTTCTTTTTTTTTTTTTTGCGGTACGCGAGCCTCTCACTGTTGTGGCTTTTCCCGTTGCGGAGCACAGGCTCCGGACGCGCAGGCTCAGCGGCCATGGCTCAGGGGCCCAGCTGCTCCGCCGCATGTGGGATCTTCCCGGACCGGGGCACGAACCCGTGTCCCCTGCATCGGCAGGCGGACTCTCAACCACTGCGCCACCAGGGAATCCCAGGCTCTTTTCATAGCACCGTGATGCCTGCTAATCTCCCTCCCCATCCATGTTGTGGTCAAACATAACTTCCCGGAGACATGAGATGTCCATTGAGTGCAAGTGAAACCAACACTGTTTTATTTTGAAATTCCTTTTCTTTCTTTGTCATGTTCTTTTTCTGGAGCTGTGAGCTCTAACTGATTACTTTATGTGTTCGTTTTTGCTTCTTTTTAATTTTGAGAGAGGCATATTAATATTTTCACTATATCTAAATGTCTGATTTGCTCATGAAGAATTATTGAAGGATGGACAGGGGTAAATATTATCTATCATTGACTGGTATTTAAATATTAACTCTGAAAAACAAAATCAACCTTTGAAATTACCCTGATAGACACACACTTCTGTAAAATTTTCATTGTCTGCTATGCAAATGATTAATAATAAAATGTAGCTTCAGTTTGTTTTAGAACTGTCACTCATTAAATTTTCCAGATTTGAGGACAAATGTTTTGTCTTTCTTGTATTATCCTCATGAGGTTTTGGTTAAAGCTTTCAAGTGTTGGGACTAAAAAATGTTACATTTAAAAAAAAAAAACAACAGTGATCTGTATATTTCTATTTTACATTTGTTATTTCTGTAAACAAATATGAACTGAATATATCTTAACCAAATTCAAGATATTTCTTTGAGAAAAAAATTGGCCATTTTCCTTGATTTCAGGATTGAAAATACGCGTCTCTTGCCTCCCTTTCCTTTTGTTTCTGACCTATCAGTTGAAAATCTTTGTTTTCATTCTCCTTTGTTTCCTCTTTTCAGTCTGTGCGCAGACCTTTCTCATCTTCCTTCCTTTTTAAAGTCTCTTCCCCGCCTTGTCCTTCCCTTTCAGATCCATCCCCACTCTCCCCCCTTCCCATTGCTTTGACTAGATCAGCACACTTTAATGAGCATCTTCGGAAGGGTGGAGGAGGTGGGTGAGATGGAAAAGCGATGAGCAGGAAAGTAAAAGCTGAAGTGAAAGATGAGAAGAGTGTGGATTTTATAAAATGGGGGGAAAAGATAAAACAGTGGACAGGAGTGTTATCAGCAAGTTAAAACTTCACAGCGTGTATTTCTGTTTTTTCATCCCTTATTGGTTGGATTCTTTCATTCATTGATTCATCACTTAATAAACGTATAATGAGCACCTACTTTTTGCCAGCTCTAATTGAATCGTTTGGGATGTAGGAGTTAAAACACACACACACAGACACAGACACACACACACAAGACACAAAGTCCTCGTCTTCCCGGAGCCTGTGTTCCAGTGGATAAAAACTGAGCTTAGAAAATGGTGCTTTATGTTGTTAATGAGTATCCTTCTTTCAGAAGTGAGAGCAAAAGGAAAAGATTTTTTGCAGAAAATTGTCTTTCATAGATTAAATTTGTTGGTGCACAGTGATGTCCAGTAAGCAGTTCGATGCATGAGTTCAGGATTTGGGAGAAAAACCTGCATTGAAAGTCTGCGCCTGTAAGTTATCAACAAGTATGTGATCCTTGATGACAGCAGTATTGATTAAATCAACCTAAAGGTGTTTGTAGACCTAGAAGGGACCGGAATAGAGACTCAAAGAAAACGTTGTAGAAAGAAGCTGAGAATAGGAAAGAGAATGTTAAGTTGCGCAAAAGCATGTGTTGGGTCCTTGAAGAAAGCCAAAGACAGGTCACGAAGAAGTGGCCAGCAGTATCCGATGCTTGTGAAGACCGATAAGATAAGGTCAACAGTAACTGTGTTGACCTTAGTACAGTGTCAGTCAAACCTTTGAGTGAACCTTTACTGCTCTATTTCTCTGTAGCTCATACCGTGTTAACTATATTAAGGTGTATTTTATTTATTTTATTTTTTAAATAAATTTATTTGTTTATTTTTGGCTGCATTGGGTCTTCGTTGCTGTGCACGGGCTTTCTCTAGCTGCGGCGAGCAGGGGCTACTCTTCGTTGCGGTGCGCGGACTTCTCATCGTGGTGGCTTCTCTTGTTGCGGAGCACAGGCTCTAGGTGCGTGGGCTTCAGTAGTTGTGGCACACGGGCTCAGTAGTTGCGGCACACGGGCTTAGTTGCTCCGAGGCATGTGGGATCTTCCCGGACCAGGGATCGAACCCGTGTCTCCTGCACTGGCAGGTGGATTCTTAACCACTGCGTCACCATGGAAGTACTTAAGATATATTTTAATACCTAGTATGTCACATCTTATGAGAAGGATGATTTTTTTTCCTGTGTTGTTTTATCTTTCACATGATAGGGATGTGAATGTGCATTTACGTGAAGAGCAAAGAATCTCTTTGCAAAGAGGGAGAAAGAGAAAATAAAAGAAAACAAAAGAGGGCGGTCAGTTGTGAGAGGTGCTGAAATCCAGAATGTAGCTGGAAAGGTTAATAAACACTCTGAAAGATGACCACAGATTTTTTTTTCCCATCCCTATTTAAAGAATAAAGTTTAGTTTTGTTTCTTAACACAAAGACGGAAGATGTATCTGTCTCGTATTTTGTGTGTTACACATTTCTGATGGAAAAGCACAGTTGTGGTGAAATTAGTTTGAGGTTGTGGTGAAATGAGTCTGGAATTGTGCAGGATGGATGGATTGGAGGATAAGAGGCTATAGCTTGGTGGTCATAGAGGCTAGACTAAGATAAAGGCTATAAACATTGGAAGGATTCAATTGAATTGATTCCAGGGAACAATGTGAGGGAAAATTGATGAGATACCTCGTGTCTCTAGGCCAAAAGCAATACCTAGCACATTATCTATTAAATAATTATCTTAATAATTGTAGTCTAACAGTGTCTGACAGATGTCACTGTATTTTCAGTTGAAAATTTTAAATATCCAGTGGTATCCTGTGAGTATCCTGTAGGTGCCTTGGGTCACAGGCTGGAATCCATAGGTTGATGCTCCGCTTTCTCCTATCTTGTTCTTCTTGTTGTGTTGGAATATATACTGCACTGTACCATAATTGCTTACGTGATTTTTCCATCCTCCTTGCCGGACTGCAAACTACACGAGGAGAGGACCACGTTTATCTTGTTCATAGTTGAATCCTTCCCAACCAGCACTGGCTTGTGGTGGGTCTTAAATAAATAGTTGTTGAATTAATCCAAATTATGAGTGGGTTAATTATATACAATGCTAATTTGACTGCGTGTATTTTTCAAACTCAAGTTAGTTTCTGGCATATTTCTTTTAGTGGAGTCATCTTAACAGTCTATGTGAAATCTGTTAACGATATCTGAGTAGACTGAATGCGAGTGCCAAAAAAAAGAAATACTTCTTTGGTTCTGCATAAGAGAAGGTGAATTAAATGAATTAGATGTACCAGTTTGGGCACACTTTTAAGGGAATTGTGGTAGACATGAGAATGAGAACGCTAACCATCGTTAGAAGTCACAGAATGCACCTAACTCACTCAACTCTTCACACAGCTGTAGGAAGCACAATGCGTAACAAACCGTCCACCGAGTTACTGGTTTAAGACAATATGGATTTCTTTTCTTTCTCACAGTTGTATGGGGTGTTTGATTTATTCTGCTGCTTCGTGTGGTACTGGCTACAAGACACTGGGACATTTGCAGTCACCTGGGGTTTGATGGAGCAGGAATGTCCCAGAGCGTTCAGTAGATGTTGGCTGTGGGTCACAAGCTTAGCTGAGACTCTGCGCCACTACCCCCACGTGTGTCCTCTGCATGTGGCTTGGACGTCTCACAGCATGGAGCCTGGATCCTGAGAGGGAGCATCCCCAGAGCAAGCGCTCTTAGACATCCAGGCAATAGTAGCAAGGATTCTCAGGATCTAGCCTCAGAAATCTGAGAACTTCTCCTCTGCCACATTGTATTTGGAAAGGCAAGTTGCTAAAGCTTACCCAGATGGGAGGGGAGGGGAATTAGATCCTTCTTTTCAATGTAAGAGGCAGCATGCATAAAAAGAGAGGGAATGAGTCAAGAGTGGCCATCATTGACCATCTACTACGTGTAGTGCTATTATCTTTCTTATTTTAGAAATGAGGAGATGAATTCATGGAGAGCTTGGTAACTGAGATTCATAGCTGATAAATGCAACATCCAGGACTCAAACTCTGGACTTCGCTCCCAGAGTCTCTGCTCTTAATCACAACCTGTTACTGCCTCACCTCTAGCAATATTGTTCATTCATATATGATTACGCACACACACACACACACACACACAACCTGTTACTTCCTCACCTCTAGCAATATTGTTCATTCTCATACATTATTACACACACACACACACACACACACACACACACACACACATACATTCAGTATATTTAGAGGTCATGGTGGTAATGATAATGGCTATAGTCATATAATTCTTTGTTTTTGCATAGTTTATTAGGGTTCACATTGATTATTTTATTTATTCATAGAATGCATTTTTTGTTCAGTAGTTTAATTTTGACATAATTTTAAATTTACAAAAGCATTGCAGAGAGAGTGCAGAAAGTTCCAGTGTAACTTCACCCAGCTTCCCTGAATGCTTACATAGCCATGGCACATTTATCAAAACTTAGAAATTCTAACATTGATACAACACTATCCAACTACAGACTTTATTTGGATTTTCAAGTGTTATTGACAATTGTCATTTAATGTTCTAGGATCCAATCCATCGTACTAAATTGCATTTAGTACTATCTCCTTAGGTTCGTCCAATGGGTGAATGTTTCTCCATCTTGCCTTGTTTTATGTGACCTTGACGTTTTTGAACAGTACTGGTCAAGTACTTTGAAAGTTTTCTCTCATTTTGTGTTTGCCTGATGTTTTAAGATTGGCCTGGGTGATGGATTTTGAGGAATAAAACCAAAGAGATGGTATTCTTGGTATACCAAGTGGTATCACTGGTCACTTGGTTAAGGTACTGCACTGTCTACCACTTCTCTTTCACACTGTTTTTGTTGGAAGTGAGTCATCGAGTCCATCCTATCCTTAAGGAGCTTCACTTAGCCTCCTCCTCCTGGAAGAAGTGCTGTCAAAAAATGTGTGAACATGTTAAAACCACCGACCAACATTACTAAATATTTCAGAGTGGACCTGTGAGGCTATGCAAATTTGTTTCTACTCAGAATGAATTTGAACCTCTCCAGATCGATCCTGATTTTTCTCCTCAAATTTGAACTTTTAGTCACAAAATTCATTTTTATAATTATTTAATATTTTTGTCTGTACATCTTATGGTATAATGTGACAAAATGCGGGACCGTAATATAGTGCAAATAATTCTTATCAATGTACGTAATTCCTAATATAATCTACTTACCAGTTAAAATATAAAACATATTCAAAATATATAGTTCACAAAATTTTATCCATATCCACATATTTTGTTTACTAGCTCTGCCTTAACGATCAAAATAGGCATTCATCTTATGTAATTATATCAAAGCATATAATCTGGTACAAATAAATCTTAGACCTTAGTGTTGTGCTTTAATAGATTGTTTTAAGCCATTAATTAAGTTTTCTTTCTGTATTATTAAATTTGGTCTTTTACAAATATCAAATTTCTGAAAGAATTTATGGAATATTGAAATCAGCAAGCATTTTTAAATTTTTGATGAAAACAGAGAAATGTACACTTACCATGAATAATTCATAATTGTTCAATTCCTTTATCAACTCTTAAAAATTTTTTTTCACCAGTGAAATTGATACTACTTAATCTAAAGCAAATTCTACTTTGAGTAAGGTTTCTTATGCAGGTAAAAATGGGGATGTCAAGGCAGTGCCTAATTATTTTATAATTTGTTTTTCTGTTTTACGTTACTTTTATAGCAAAGGAAGGAAACAGAAGTATTACTTTCTAAGGAGGCAAAGTTAATTCAAAGCAATTTTCATTTTAATAAGTAAAAAGGGCACAATCAAGTTTAATAAACTTCTTAAAATAGGAAAATATTGAAAATAATTTAGAATTAGTAATTTTTTTTGAGTTTTGTTTCATTGTTGCTGGCAATGTAGGGCAGTGTATTTTTTTCAAATGTACATTACAGACATTGGTATTACTAGTTATGCACTGATTTTTTTTTTTTAATAATTTATTTATTTTGGGCTGTGTTGGGTCTTCATTTCTGTGCGAGGGCTTTCTCTAGTTGTGGCAAGCGGGGGCCACTCTTCATCGCAGTGCGCAGGCCTCTCACTATCGCGGCCTCTCTTGTTGCGGAGCACAGGCTCCAGACGCACAGTCTCAGTAGTTGTGGCTCACGGGCTTAGTTGCTCCGCGGCATGTGGGATCCTCCCAGACCAGGGCTCGAACCCGTGTCCCCTGCATTAGCAGGCAGATTCTCAACCACTGCGCCACCAGGGAAGCCCCCTATGCACTGATTTTACTCGGTGTATTCAGAACAAAATAAATGTATATTTTAGAATGATAATCATTGAACCTTCCTTTCTGAATGTAAATAGTATTTTAGTAGTTCAAAGGATAACACCATATCTTAAAAGGGGAAAGGAGAAAAATATGATTATTTTCTCTACTTAACTTTGAAAATGATTTCTTAATCGACTCTATTCCTTAAGGTATATGCAAATAATGTAATTATAGTATTAATGGAATACAAATTATTAAATTGTATAATGTAATTTATACAACTTACCTATGATTTCCATAATTGCAAATATTTTGGGATAATAAAGTGCTGTTTCTTGTTTGGCTTGTTCTGCTGGTTAATCAAACCTAATGAATTTATGGAGACTGGAGAATATAACTGCACTTGAGTTGTATTAATTTGCTAAGTTGTTTATCGAAGGATCATCAAGAATACAGCAATAAACAAAAACATTATTTCTGTCTCCAAAGAACATGTACTTTAGTAGGGGAGGGGGCATACATGTGAACTGTTACCTTACAAGACTGGATATGACTTTCCTTATGCCCTTTCAATTGGGACTTCAGGGAGTTTCCATGAAAGGTGATTGTTTTTTGTGAACCTTTAAGGATGGTTAAGATTTTGAAAGGTGGACATGGGTGAGATGATATTCCATAAAGAGAAGCAGTCTTAACAAAAGCTCAAGGTGGGTAAGGAGAAAGAGTTTTGAGAAACTCATAATGTTGTCTTTGTTGTCCTAGGGTGTATGGAAGAATGGTCTGTGAAATAAAGTTGGGGCCAGATGATGGGATGATGTTAGCCTAAACATTTTAGCCTCTAGGCAGCAGAACTTTGTGATAAAAATGATGTGGCTTATTATTCCCAGCACTTTTTGAGCCTTCCTGTTTTCCAGGCCTTGCAACAATCCAAGGAGGTAGATGTCACCGTTATTTAATATATTACAGTTGAGAGATTTGAGGTTTAGATATGTCATTACTTGCCCCTCTGCTCGAGTTCATTATCTGACACCACCTTTGCATCTTTATAAAAGTGGCAGTCATAGTGTAAAACCATGATTTTAAAAAGAAGGATTCAGAAATGCATAGTGGGGAGGAGATCTGAGGTCGGTGAGGAAGTGGTTGCAGCTATCTACGTATCTACTTTAGAATCAAAATGTTAATGGAATGATAGGGATGTGATGAGATTGGACAGACAT
This sequence comes from Lagenorhynchus albirostris, assembly GCF_949774975.1. Classification (NCBI taxonomy): domain Eukaryota; kingdom Metazoa; phylum Chordata; class Mammalia; order Artiodactyla; family Delphinidae; genus Lagenorhynchus; species Lagenorhynchus albirostris. The sequence continues at coordinate 29,290,846 of NC_083115.1, read as the reverse complement.
GGGCTCTAGCAGCGCTGGCTGGCAGAACTTGATAGATGACCGATCTGATGTAGAGGGAATCAGAAAGAGAAGGACCAAAATCACGAGATGGTTTTGAGTTTTGGTAACCGGGTGAATGATGCATCTATCACTGTAAATTAAAAGGTGAGTTTAATTTTAGGCAGGGAGTTTGCCCTGGAGAGTCATCCACATGACCATTTATACCGCATAAGGAAAGTCCAAGGCATTTGGAAATGTGAAAATGGGTCTCACGTGAAAGGTCAAGATTATGAATGAAAAAAAATTTGAATAATCTGCCTTGAGACAGTAATTAAAGGTTTGGATTGGAGGATATAAGAGATGGGAAGAAAGGGATCGAGGGAGGGACAGAATTCAGTGAATACTGGTATTTAGAAGACGAAGGAGGAAAAAGAGATAGCAAAGCTATCAGAGAATTGTACTGGAAATTAGTTAGTGTGGTGAGGTAGGAGTTTAAAAAGGAAGGCATTTGAAGAAGCTTGATACGGTGGAGGCTGAGAATGAAGTAATTTCAGATCCAGAAATTAAGATGTTAACTATATTAAAAATGTGTTTCCTGTTCTGGCTTCACGGTTTTTTATCAACACAACCACAGAGGACCTATGGATTCCCTATCCTCCATCCAGTCCCTTCCTTTGTCCAGGGCATCCAAACACACTGCTTGAGTTTCTTGATGCCACTTGGGTCTCTGATTATAAAATTGTAGGTCCTTATATGATCTTATTTTCCACTGTTGGTGGTGTCATTAAAACTAAATAATGTGACGATTGTCATTTTTGTTTTATTTTTTTATTCCTGTGCCTGTGTCTCTTTGCTTCATTTATAGACTGTTTTAGTCATTTGGTGTTGCCGGTGATGAACTACATACATCATTTCTTGTGTCTCCGACATCTTACCCTTCCAACTGATTGAACATATACTTACTAAGGTCTCTAAATTCTTCCTCGTCACGCTGGTCTTTTGTGCACGTGTTATCACTTAATCTGACTAGTCTGAGTAGTTAGAACTGAAGCTTTGGTTTAGTCCTACCATAGAAAGGTATCTATAGCCATCCAATAAAATACAACCTTACCGTAAATGGTGATTACAAATCCACTGATTTCGGAGGTAGGGAACACATTTGGAACTGATTGTGAAACTGGTTTTCTTGCTTCTCTAAAGCTTTGTAGGATCCAGGTATTCTAGGCATTATTCAGAAAACATTAGCTAATTTGTGTTGAAGAAATTCAAATTGTCGTAAACTTTAAGATCATTTTTAAAATAAATTTTGTTCTTATTGAGAAATACTAAATTATTAAGCAAAAACCATAAAAAGTAAGCAAGTCAGCATAGGTTTGAATATGCATGGGTTGAATGTGACATTTGTATATTCACTTTAGTTTTTAATTCTCACCGTACCTGCATGATAGCTGTTCACTCATTCAGCAGGTATTTGTTGAGTGCCCGCTCTGAGCCAGACACTTGGGATGGACAAAAGTGACAGGAAGCTGCACTCTTGCACATATGTCCTTCTTTTTGCAGAGGAAGAACCTTGAAGCCCCTGCAGGTCATCTTTCAGAAGTTAGAGCGTGTATTAAAATACTGTTTTTTTTCTGACTTCAAAACGGTCTTTCTATTGAGCGTACTGCCACCTCTAAGTTATTGTATGTGATGACAGTTTTATTTTGTTTTTCAAAATGAATACAAATGTATTGTCTTCTTTGAAAGAAGTTATACTTTTCATAATTTTCAACTCATAGTTTTCCTCTTATTTCCTTTTAACACTTTCACCCTCATATTTCCTCACTTAGAATATATGTAGAACTAGCCTGTTAGGTCACATAATCACACCGCTGCCAGCCTGGTGTATTTGTTGCCAGAGAGGGAAAAAAGCCCATAGACTTGTTCATTTTTATTCTGTTTATTAGAAGAGTCTTTTAAATTTTAAATTTTTTGACTGATCTTCAGTGTTTGCTTCTAGAGGAGAGTCAGGAAAGCTGAGCATCTGTGTTGAAACAGTACCTCAGGGCAAAGCCACATACATGTTGCTCCACGTGAAACCCACCAGCTAAACTGGGAACCACTGGAATGCTATCGAATATCCTAAGCACTGCCGTGGAACATACTGTGCTTTTGGAAAGAATGAAGTATCCACACAGAAAGACGTGGAAGCATGTCCAGTATACATTACAAAACCCAAACAAAATAGAAATCATTCTCCATTTGTGTGACAGCTTTAAAATATTTTTTGGTAAGGGAATATTTACAGACTTATACATCCAATAGTCAGCAGTGATTGCATCAAGCTTGGGAAGATTATACTGGAAATATCATGAGAAACAGAATTGTTCCCAGGGATAAAAGCCAGTGTGGGTGCTAGTGTGAAGACACGCCCCCCATCATTTTCACAGACATTTATGAGAACTTGATATCTTACCAGTAAGTTTTTTTTTGGCTAGAATATCATTTTTTAAGGCAGATTTTACCTCAATTACTGACTAATGTTATATAACAAATTTGTAAATAAAGAATTAGTGAATTTTATTCCAGTCATATAATTAATGTAACAATATTTATGTTATAATTATATGCATAATTATATAGTAATGTATATGCTATTAATATATAACAATTATATTATTGATATATATTATAATTATATTAAATGATGTATTTATTATATATAATTGTACTATATTTTATACAGATAATGGATTATATATTAATAATGAGAAAGAATTATTAGGTAGTTATAGTCACCTATGTCATGTTAAGTGGAAGAAAACAGAGGAATGTTTACTCAGGAAATCTCTATGGTGCTTGATTTTCACCTAAACTACAGAGTTTTCTTTGTCATCATCTTAAATATTTCACTGGAGAAGCTCAGTAGATCTGGACTATTAGATAGATGTCAGTGACAGGTACCCAACTTGCATTTTAAATATTAATTACCCCAAGTCCCTTACAATCAGTGTAACATTTATAGCCTAGATTAAATGCTTCACATTACTTTAGTAAATTTTCCCCAGGAAACCTTGATCCGTAAGAAAAGAGAACACTGGTGGGCCTGCCCTGCTAGTCCGCTGTTTACACGCCAATGTTCATGAATAAGGGTTAAAGCAGAGTTGAGTTGGGAAGCAGTGAAAGGTGAGATGCCAATCTTTGCTCCTTTCTCGCCCATTCAGTTAAAGAAATGAGATAAATAAGTAAACGCTAAAGAAAGTCATTTATGTGATTGCTGCTCTATAAATACCAAATGGATTAATTAAAGACATTCTTTTAAAGTGTCACACTGTCCTTTTTGGGGTAGTTCTAGTTGATATGTAAAATGTATAAAGCAAAGATAATTGCTCTGGTATATTTGAAGAATTAAAAAAATTAAGTGATTCATTAGTTATTCTTCACAATTTCCCTACGTCAGAATGAGATCTGTTCTTCTCTAAGAAAATTGATTCGTTCCTGTGGTTGATTAGTTCCTGTGTGATTGATTGATTAGTTCATCATCTATAGGTAATATATTGAACACATTGAATTTTAATAACACTGAAGCAAAGGCTTAAGATTATAGTTTAACACATTGATTTATGCTAATGTAATATACTGTTGGAAAAGTATGTTGAAGATTTGCAATGTTTTGATGTTTTCTACTTAAAAATTGACTTTGTTACTAATTATAAAATATGAAGTCTAACCCTGTAACTTACAAGTAGATATAACACACTCACTTACGGAGTCTTGTAGAGAAAATAAGAAAGAGAACGTTCCCTCTCGTGATTGCATGCTACACAGAGAAATAACTTCATGTGTAGGGTATATCGATAAAATATATATTCCTCGTATAATTTACTGAGTTCCTACTATATGATAGGAACTAAGATATATCAATTTATTAATTATATATTCAGTGTTAGGTAAAATTGCACCCATTTGCAAAGACTCTGCAAGGCTGACTACTATTTTTCTTAAAGACAAATAAAACCTATGGTCTTCATGATCTCTAGCTAATATAGTAGGCCAGTTATTGAATATGGTCTCACAGTTAGTAATTGCTAGGACTGGAATTCACATCCAAGCCTGTTTACCTCCAAAGACTATGTTTCCATAACAACAGCTGGCCTCATATCTTGTATTTACTTATCCTGTGCCCTGCCAGTAGCTCCTCCCACCCATGCCTCCATAATTGTCTGGAAAGTCTAAAATTAAATTGCGAATTTATATTGCTATTCAATATATATAGTCTTTGTTCTTTGCTTTGGGGAAGGATAGAATTTCTCTATAGGGCTTGCTGTTAGAATTTGAGCTGGACGCACAGGCCTTGAGGGCATGTGGTTTGCAGACGTGTATCACTATTGGAGTCATTATTCCAGTGCATAGATTCTTAGTTTCCCTTGGTTCCCAGGACCTCCACTTATTTTCCATACCTGTTCCTTTATGTGTACATGTAAATGTGTTAGGGCTTTTCAAAACCACGGTGGGGAATGCATCCGTCATACGTAAGTGTGAAATTGAACGGTCACCTTCAATACAGAAAATTAAACTTTGTTAGAAATGAAATAAATATACAGTGAAACTAACTGTTGTTTAGGTGGGGATTCTTACTCCGCCTCTTCATGGAATTGATTTCCCAGGGCAGCTTCTTCGCCTTGCTAAGACGTAGACTTCTCGTCATGCTTCTACGATCAGTGCTTGAATATGTTAGGGACTAAGCTAAAAGATGCTCAGAGGTCCCGTACACACCTGACTCTTTCGGCAGCAGCTCAAGGTTTGACATCATGAATCAGCACAGTTTGCTCTTTCAGTCAGAGCTTCTGTTACTCTTCTAGATTCCCTTCCTCACTCCAAGGCTTGGCTGGGTCTTTGTTTGGAAGCCAAGTGGAAAGATACATTGGCTCTTAGCTGTCAGTTAAGTGAAAAAAGGCGCATTAACCTAATTCTCCATGGAATTTACATATAAATTGACTTAACACACTGGGTAAGTCAGTTCAAAACGGGACACTTGTAGGATAGACACTTTAGTCTAATGATTCATATAATATTGAACTGAAATTTTTATCTAAGAAAGTTTTATTGAGGTTCTTGCCGTGGATCTCTTTTTGAAAAAGCGTTTCTCATCAGTGTTATTGCTTTGCCCCTTTAAAAACATCTCCTGCTTCAGCCTCTTGCCATTCTTATGGTAATTCTCACACCACAAATTAATAGTGAGGCCAGGCATATTGTGTCCTTGGTTTTTTATAATCTGAAGATTTTCCTCTCATGTAGCGTCAGTAGTGTCTCTTGACGTTTTAATTTTTTCTCAAGGTTTCCTCTTTCGTGTTCTACTTCAATGTCAGTCTATAAAGGATAAAATATAACCTCTCTTTTTTATGCTTTCATCCCAATGAGCTGATTTATAGATTTATAACTTAGATTTTCACAGCACGTTGATCCAAGGTGGCAGAAAAAAACAGCTCTATATTCATGAAGTTTTAATTGGCTTTTCTGAAGGCTGTAGGTTGTGTTTTGGTGTGTATTTCACATATGACTTGCTTTATAATAATTTGTGTACTTTTTTAATCATCAGAAGTGTTTCCTGATTTCTGTCTTTTAATTTAGTTGTTTTGAATTTCACCAGATAGTCCTCTACGTGTCCTTTAAGTGGCTATGAAGGCAAGGCATTTGGGAAGGAAACAATCATTTATTTCCTCTGCTCTGTCAAATTTTTTACACTTGAGTTTGAAATATAAAATATTTGGAAAAGGATAGGAGAGGACTGAAAATTACTAGCAGGCTGAAATAACATTTAGGTTAATGGAAAAAATCTCGAGATATTAATAAAATTTTGAATAAAATTCTAAACATCAGAGTTCCTCACTTTCTTTTTTTGGGCCATGACTTTGGAGAAACGCCAGTATAGAAATATTTGGTTTTTTTACGTTGATTTTTAAGTAGGAATCTTAGAAACAGAGAAAACACTTTGTCTTTTCCCGTTTGTGTTTTTTAGTGGCTACAAAATACCTGGGGGTCCTCCTCAGATGTGTGCTTTGCACATGATTGAGTCTAGATTCCTCAACTTTCTGAAATTTTGTGAGGTTAATATTGAGTTTGACGCGGAGATATTTCTCTCAACTGCAAATATTTTGGCGATACTAATTTCATATGGCCTTGTAGATTTCTAGACCAACTGTAGGTACTTCCAAAGGTTTTAGCCTAACATCTAAACTGATATGAGTGCGAGCCTTCTCAGCCCTGGTAGGTTTTACACATTCACACACAAGACAGACAATAAAAATGTTAGCACTATATGAATCTGCTCACTTTATATCATGATTTTATTTTATATCTACGTTGAAGTACGGTGTGGTCACAATTTTGGGATCATCAGGTTAACTTAAAAACTATTTTATGGACATTCTTCATTAAAACAGTGGATAAATGAACAAAATTCCACCTATTATTAATTCAACCTATTTGAGAATATAATTGTTTATATATCACCAGTTTTATATTGTAATTTCAGAGATAGAAAATAGCTGTATTTTACATATTTCTTTTAGTGATTTGTCAGTTATTTCCTCTTAAAAATGCCCTTTATTAGGCAGTCATGGTTGTAACATGAGATTTTTTTTTTTTACTGATTTATTGTAGTTTGATGATCCAGTGTTGATACAGACAATTATTCTTTGCTCTGTTGTTCAGTTGTTACAAGGATCTATCATTATTTATGATACTCTTCATTGTATAAAATATTTGTGACGTTCACTCATGACAAATTACTTTATCTAAAAAGCTCAGTGTCTGATTGCTTTCACTTTCTCTTTGGAACTTATGTATTGCTGGATTCTGTATGTCAAATAAAATATGTTAGGTTTTTTCCAAGTTAATTAGATTGGCTTTATTATTTGACTGTGTTAATATCCCCATTTTGTAAACATGTATTTTAAATACTTCATTGCCAGTATTATAGGTTGGGTGGGGAGGGGAATCTAATGACATATTATTTGAAGCATTTAGATTTCATATGAAAAAACTTAATGTTTATTAATACTTTTAATTAATTACCATGGTGAGTTATAGTAGATACTGTGTTATTAACCCAGTGGTTAATTGCTGACCTTTTCTGGGCCTTTTGGTACAGCAGAAGAGACAAACAAAAGACAGGCTCCAATGCAAATTTCCCCCTCACTTGGCTTTATCCACACTAATGGGATCATAATTTACTAAGCAAATATCTAAATTAAAAACAGTGGCATTGACAGAACTCAGTCTACAATCCTTGATTGTCCTTGATGAACATGAAACAACTGGGATTTTCAATTTTGCTGCTGAACTTCAAGACGTGTTGGCAACAAACTTGATAGAACTGGGTTTCATTATTTTGATATGTGGATTAAAGAAAAAAATTAAGGGGATTCTGTTTACTCCATTCCAGTTAATTTGTATTGAAGGATTTATTTTTAAAGGTATTTATGAAATATCATTTTGGTTTTGCCATTTAGCATATTAAAATTTTTCCTTTCTGTTTTTAAGGATAAAGGCTTTTTTCCCTAAGATTTTGGTGCAGTGAAATGAACGCTGAGGCAAGCCTTTTGTCTGGAGATAACTATTGCTTTTACACTAGCCATTGCCCTGTTTCTATGGAAACCGCAGGACTCTGAGGTATAGAGGTTTTTGTCCAACGATGCACAGTGATAGCCAATCAGAGTTTCTTTCCCTATTCAATTTATTAACTCACAATTGTGGTTTCAGTTGTTCCGTATAGAATCCAAATACAATTGCATTCATTTTTCCCACAAGTGTCATAATCTGCCTATGGCATTTTGTATCAGATTAGTTTTACTTAGGATTAGTGTTACTATTATTTGCAAAGGTAATTTTATAAACACAAAATCAGTTTTTACCTCGAGAGTTGTCCTTTCTAGTATCAAATAAAAATATTTTCTTAAATTTGAATGTTAAGATTTTGTTTCTTTTCTAATTAGCAACCAGTCGATTCCAAACAGGCTCTCCTATTTTCTATATTTATTGTGAAGATGCAATATTGAGTCTGGTACTAATTTCAGTGCAAGGCATTTGTTCTCTTTAAGGCTTGGAGTGTATGAGAATAGAGATTTTTTTTGCCACTGCTCCTGAATGGCGTATGCAATGATGGTAGTGATTAATAAGCCTTTAATGTAGAAAATTGATCTCTTGAAAGCCCACTCAACTATTTTTCAATATGTGAGATGGCTGGTAAACCTTTGCTTATATGAGCTGATGGTGCAAATCTATAGGGATGTATGGAATCTCCGCCAAAATGACAAGGGGCTTTGAATGAAGATGTACAAACAGAAGGGCATTGGCGGATTAAATAATCATATAAAGGGCTTTTAGTATGCTGATTTATTCCAGTGACCTGGTCAAGACCTAGGATGAATTATTGACCAAGGGGGTTCAGAGAAATTCAAGAGACCTCCATCTGTAAGCACATTACTTTATAGTAATTGGACTTTCCCGGCTTCCATTTGATTTCCGAATACTAGATAATTATGTTTTCTCCTATATGATGAATATCTTTCTCTCTCTCTCTCTCTCTCTCTCTTTCAGAATATAACAGTAGGAAAGCAAGATGGATGCTAACCCCAAGATAATGTGAAACGTGGACTAGAGTCTGTTCTGTGTGATTTCTCTTCCCTTTGTCTCTATTTTTGTTTTCCTTTTCCCTCTTTCCCCCAGAGGGAGTGGATAGAAGCCAGTTAGGAAGCCCTGAGGCTCAAACTCAGCACAGAGATAGGAAGGCAAGTTGGCCGTCTACATGGGGTGATTTGGATCGGGATGGGCTGAAGTTCCTTCTTCTGCAGCCTCCTTGTGGCGTTTCTGGATCAAACACTGGTGACAGGATACAAAGGAGCATTTGCCACGGATATACCACTGTAAGCTCACAACATTCTTGCTCTTCATCCTGTACACCCCCTAGGGCTTTAGCCTTTCCTGGAGCTTTTATTTCAGCCAGAGCCTCTCTCTCTCAAAGTAGCTGCTGCTCAGCATTCATCCCTCTGTTCCCAATTAAAACCTGCCATTTACTGGGATAAGCCCAGGAGCAGTGTCCTACTTGAAGTAACTGAGAAGTTGTGACTGACAGATACGCTGACCCCGTATGGAGGGGGTCGTGTCTGCAGCCCCAGAAAGGTGCGTGGTGGAAGTGTTCATGAGTAGAATATCCTTTCCCTTCCTCTGATGGTTGACTGGGGAAAATCAACCCATGTGCACTGAGCACAAGAATAATAGAAGAGGCGATTCCTATGCAGAGATGAAAAACAATCTACACAGGTAATGCCTGAGCATGTAGAGAGATTATGGCTAAGGAACTAGCAGTGGGAGAGGTGGTAAAGATGCAGGAATGGTGATGTGAGCTCACAGATGAGGTGGGAAGGATTGAGACTTGGCAGGGATGTCAAAACCCACACAAGAAAACCTTGAAGGGGAAGGTTTTCCTAGCACCAACATAGCACGTGTGAAATCCTGAGGAAAGAGAGTTTAGAGTAATTCAATATTATCAAGTGTAAAGAAGCAAGTTTCAGAGGTGAGACTGGACAGCTAAGGAAGTGCCCAATCAGAATGGAAGTTATAAGCCACTCCGAGGAGCTTGAAATTCATTCTGAGGTGTGGAAAACCTCTTAGAAAATGCCTTCATAATGTAAGTGATGTGTTGAAGTTAGCATGTTGGAAATATCACTCTGGCTGCAGAGAGATGAGATTAAGAGGTAAGAGATTAAAGACCAGCAACAGTGGTGGCCGTAGGGCTGTGAAAAGCATCCTGGTATCTCATTCACAATGCCTAGAAGTCAAGATAATAGGCCATTTAGGGTAACAGGTCCTAAAATCTTACAACATTTACCATACCATTCTTCTTTTTGAATATTCTAGCAGAATGTCACTTAGAAATAAAATTCAGCCATTTGCTGAGACTGCTAATCTGTTCAGACGATGTCAGATTTTTCTTAACTTTTAATATATAAATTTAATTTTTTCCTCGACATTAATTTTACACTGGAAGAAAAACTAAAGGTATAAAATATCACAGAATGAAATAATTAGCAGGCAAATTTAGCACTTACTCTAAGTATCGTGGTCTGTGGCCTGGCTTTCTGTGGGTTCAGTGACAAAGTATGAAATAGGATAAGGGAATATATAATTTATTTGGTAAATGGTGGACCCTCAAGTGCTGCCCTGGCCTCACTTATCTCTAATGGTCTAAAAGTTGGCCAGTACGCAGCCCTGGGCTCCCCAGACCTGGCTGAGACTGTACTCTGAGCCATTTGAATCACCTGCGTGGAGTGAACTCTCAGGACGCACAGAGAGGTGCTGGGGAGAAGTTTCCATTCATTTGTAGCCATGAACTTAACCTTTGTCTTTTGCACATCTTATTTGCTGGTCTGTGTCATCATTGCCTGTCAACGTCAAGCCCAGGCTGGCCTTTATGTTTAATTCAAGTAAACACTCGAAGAAGTGTTTTTGTGCATTATCTCATTGAACTCTATAAGGTAAGGAAAATTATCCCACTTTTTTTAGATGAGGCTTAGAAAGATGATGTGGTTTGTCCGAAGTCACACCATTACGCATTTGAACACTTGCATTGGAAAGTTAGGGTTTAAACCTAAGGTTTTCGAAAACAATGCACAATCCCAGTTAGTAAACCACCTTTCAGTTAACATTCTATTAGTTAGGAATATAATATTTCTAAAAACTACCTTTCAAATAGTACCTTACTTTCTTCTTTTGCATTACACGTAAATGTCTATTTTTTACCTCTGAATGTTTATGTTCAAAATGATAAATGACGCCCACATATTTAAACTCAACTTTTGTAATAAATGTAAAGTTCAGTATATTGTATAATAAAAATTAAAAATCCACAAACTACTTTTATTGGGTCACAAATTAAGTTTGTAGGCAATGGATCATTGTTCCTTTTTTTTTTTTTTTTAACTTTACCGTCACTATATCTTCTCCACCTTCTTTGAGTCTGGTCACTGTACAGAACTAATTTTTTGGTTTCTTTTCCTTCCCATTTTCTCTGGCAACTCCTAAATCCCCAAGAAATATAATAGACATTTGAATCTCCCCCAAAGGGTGCCTCTTTTTCCTGTATTTGTAATATATGGCATCTAGGACATCTACACAGTTTATATATTCTTCCAGGAGAAGAAATCTGGAAGGCACAATCTGTTTAATCAGTGACACAAAACTGATATGATACTTCCTTTTTAAAATACTTTGTCCTCTTTTATAGGACATTCACAGTCTAAAAATAGCGTCTTTTTGGAAAAGCACTTGTAAGCATTTCATGTCATTTCTTAATCGCGTAAAAGCTTTTTCTTAGAATTATACTTGTCAACTTGAGCACCATCGTGTAATCAAGCAGTCATTCAAAATCAGATGATAATTAAAATAGAAATTCTTTCACTTTCTAGATAAACATGAAGCATACTGTTGTTTTTAATGGAGGTTCCTATTTAGTTGTGTTTTTACCTTGATTGTAGGGTTGAATATAAAAATACCGTTCATTTTGGAAAATGCCAAATGCTGTAACCCTTAAGCTCCTGAAAATTGTGATATCCACTTGAACCTCCCAAGCAGACGCCTTGATTTTTCTGTATCTCTAGTATGTGGCTTCTTAGACATCACCCATGGGTTTAGATTTTCTCCCAGTGGTAGAAACCTGGAGGCCTTTGAATGTCCTGGAGTGAACCATTCCCTCTATATCAGTATCACATCTGGATTCATGCGTGCCAAGCCTGTGTCTCATGAATATACCTCAGCAGACTCAGACTTTCTAGATGGTCCATGTCATGAACGAAATAGAAAGAAAATTTAAAAACTCCTCAAATGTGTTGTACAGTGGCTGAAGCCATGACGGCAGCCCCCTCTTCGACTTGATGGTGCACAATATGAAAAATCTCCTATAAAAAAAGAAATTAACAAAGATCAAAAAGCATTTTCTCTGAGAAAATGTCGTTTCTAAAATGTGTTCGTCTTCTGGTTGGTAAGACCAGACGGTGAATTGGTAAATGGTCTTTTCAGGTTTTAATGGTGAAGCAGCCCAGTCAGGGGTTTCTGGCTTGGGTAGAGGTTTGCTGTACGTAGCGCAAACACATTTTCTTTGGCTGGATTACAAGTAGTTTTCAAGTATAGAGAAGTCCTCTTCCTGTCCCCCACAGGAGTGTCACCTCGACACAACATATGTAGCTCTCTGTTGCCAAAAAGGGGGCAGATTTTGAATCTTGGCTTTCAAAACGCTGTTCCATCTGCAGCTCTTGATCATTTCTATAAATTCTCTAACTTCTTTTAGAAGAATGGTACGTGTCTTCAGGAGAACTGATTTGCCTGCAGAATGTTGAAACAGTTCTGATAGATTTTATTTCAAGAAGCTGTGTTGGACTCATTCATTATAAAAAGAAAGAAAGGAGAATAGCAGTCTTTACCTCTGACTGCATGTTCTCTACATGCCCTGGAAGGCAATGGCTGAAAGCCAACCGGTTTGGTCCAGTAAGTGCAGAGAAAGGTTACGATTAGAGGGGCAAACTCAGAGGTAAAGCGTGAGTGGACGCACCGGTATTCTAACGCTCCTCTGGAAATCATAATGCAAGGTGAGAACTGCCTCAGCGATAGGTGTATCTGATGAATTTAACTCTATTAAACTTATGAATTGATATGTTAAAGACGATCAAGTACAACTGAGTTGGGGGAAGATGGGGGGGAAAAGAAAAAGAAAAATGAAGCTAGTGACCAAAAGTCAACTGCTTAGTGTAAATTGAAGTCATTCATGTAATTTGAGTTGCATCCCTTCAGATATTTTTCTCCAGATAAAGGCTTATTTTACTGAGCACTGTTTTTCTAACTGACCTGCTGCTCTTCCGAATCCTTACCTTGGCAAGGGTTATATTTTCTTCATCTATAAATCTGTAAAAAGGGGTAAAATCAAGTTAATGAAAACACTGTCCCTCATTTCTCACACTTTTTGAAACATCTGAATTAAATGACCTGTTTTAGAGACCAAAGAAGAACGTATACGTAACTGATTTATGAACATTTTACTTACAAGAGGGATATTTTTTCTTACTGTAAAAAGCCCCAATAGGTTTACAGTCTACTGTGGGAATGGGAGATTGAACAAATAAGCCGTCAAGTGAATGTGTAATAAACTACGTTAAGTGCTAAGAAAAAAATTAAGTTCATTTTGAAGGAAAAGCATTGGGACACCCTAATTTTGGTCGGGGGAATTGAAAGGTGGTTTGGAGAACATGACATATGAGTAGAGGCTAAAAGATGATTGGGAAATTGTTTAGGTGAAGAGTGATTTGGTGACAGCAGGGGAATTAAAACAGCATTAGGTAAAGTTCTAGAACAGTGCGGTGGAGGGAGGATGCTGACAGGCCTGGTGTTGATGGGGTATAATACGGAAAGGGGAGAACTATTAGATGAATTTGTGGTGCAAGTCGGAGTCTGGGTAATAGCGATTGACAAGTTGTATTGAAGATTGGGTTTTATTTTAGAGGTAACAGTTTCCGAAGGGTTTAAGGCAAGGGAGTGATGTAATTTATTTAAATTCTTAAAAGCATCTCTCCGGTCTTTTCAGTGGAGAATAAATTTGAGATGGTCAAGACAAGAGGGAGCAGCCCAGGTAACAGGTGATGGTGACCTGTTCTAGTTAATGGCAGTGGACATAAAGAAAAGCAGAAGAGTTCAAGGCATTTTGCACATCGAATATGTAGCATTTGGAGGTGGAATGTACATTGGTAATGAGAGAAGAGTGTGCTAAGGACGGCTACCAGGCTTTGGGCTGAGTCACTAGCTGAATGGAGTTGCCATTTCATAAAAATGAAGGAGGCCAGAGAAACTTTAGTGTGGAGCTGGAGAGAATTCACACATACTAAGTGGGAGGTGTGCACAAGATGCCCATTTGATATAAAAAGTGGGTTCTTGGCTATCAGTGTCGGCCCTTTATTTTTTCCTTGAAATTCAACAAGTTTCATTCTCCATTGAAGGTATGCATGTTGTCTTTGGTGTGTGAAGGATGAGCTCTTTAATGGACAAAAAGTTTTCCTCTTTAGAGAGAAAAAATTTTCCCCCAAGTTTTATATTCTTCTTCTTTTTTTTTTTTTTTTTTTTTTGCGGTACGCGGGCCTCTCACTGCTGTGGCCTCTCCCGTTGCGGAGCACAGGCTCCGGACGCGCAGGCTCAGCGGCCATGGCTCACGGGCCCAGCCGCTCCGCGGCATGTGGGATCTTCCCAGACCGGGGCACGAACCCGTGTCCCCTGCATCGGCAGGCGGACTCTCAACCACTGCGCCACCAGGGAAGCCCTCAGTATGTTATTAATAGTTAAATTATACATTTCCAAATTATTTAATCCAAAGTTTGAAATGTGTTACCTATTTAATTATCCAACATAGATACAAAAATTGAAAAAAAGTGTATAACTTTTGTGGATCAGTGTCTACCTGAAATATTGGTAGAAGGATCTTATATTTTAATACAAATACAATGTTAAATTATAATAACATAATCATCATTTCATTCATTCAACACATAATTATTGGAGATCCTATTGTCTGTAGCAGAGTAGTGGTTGAAATCCTAGACTCTAAAGTAAGGTCCATGATTTTAGTTTCTAAGAAAATGCAGTGTGCAACTTCACCTCTTGAATTTTCGAATGGGTCTTTACTTCTTTCCATGAGATTCTGCGTCAGTAAATTCAGGATGATAATAGCACCTTCCTCATAAGTTTTTATGAGGGTTAAATGAAATAAAATACCTTAATACAGGACCCTGGTATAAAATAAGCTTTGAATATCTTTAGCTAGTATTCCTGTGTCTTTTGATCTTCCATCATTACTGTTTACATTTCAGACATACCCAGATGAGCATCTCCCATTTTAAAAGTACTACTTTTCTATATTTTTATCCCCAAGCAAAGATCTTGACATGTATCTCTATCTTTGTACCTTTCTTCCTTCCTTCTTCCCTCCCTCCCTCCCTTCCTTCCTATCTATCTGCCTTTATTTAATGACTGAACAATTAACTACTCCTGGAGCTATAGTTTTATAAATATTCCTTAGATGTTCAATTTATATGGAGAATATCCATCCTTTTCCTATAATTTTCCTCTAATTTATAATCTGCCTTTGAATCTTGACTTTAATCTTAAATCTTTTACTGTATTTCATCAATCGCAGAGTCTTTTGAATATATTTTTGTAAAATACCCTAGAATTCTATAACATGAAAAGGTATAAAAGATAAAAATAATGCTCCGAGAAACGTTGTATTACTTGGTTGTGCTTTTCTCAGATGCCTTCCTATAGATCTGTCCGTTTTGAATATCATCGGCGTGCAATTCAATATCAATAACCTGTTCTTGGGAATTACTTGGGAACTGTCAAAAGTTAAAAAAATATACACGTGGGTCAATTTGATTTGAGGAGAAAATGTTTTAGATTTAGGTGAAAAAAAGAGCATTCTTATATTCTTTGTGGTTATATTCCAAAGAAAATTCCTTCCTCTGGAAGAGAGAACTGTTATCTCCCTTTGTTAAAATAAAATTCTTCATATTTTAGATACTAACTTTTTTATTACAAAGTAATGTACAATCATGGTAAAACATCAAAAGCTATAGGAAGATATAAGACAAAAATTAACAGCCCCATTTTAGTCCTCCCCCAAACCCAAGATTCATTTCTGGGCTAACAATCATTAATAGATTCATGTATGCCTATAAATTTTCAATTCAAACACAGAATATCAGTTTATACACATAATCTGTCAGTAAGTAAACTGAGTTCTCTTTTTAAGTGGCATAGGTAGACTTCCAGGATAGTTTTGAAGTCTTTTTCTAGAAAAAGACCCTCAAAATTCACAAAAATTATTTAGCCAGCTATCTTCAAAAGGGAGAAAGTGGGTACAGAAAGAGAGCATTTTACAAACTTTCTATAAAAAGATTCAATTCCTTATCATCTTGATCTTCTATCTTCAATGCTAAGTTGTCTTGAAGAATTATCTATGTGTAAATAAGGTCATTATCTTGTCTTCTTTTCATCTCGTAGTCCTTTAACTTCTGTTTTGTTTGGTTCCATGCATCAAAGTCACAAAAGTCACTTCCTTTTCTAGAGGAAATCACCATCATAAGGCAGATAATCTACGTAGCTACAACCATCTAATAACTGGAGATGTTCGTCAGACACCGACGGTATTGTTTTCATCGTATGACTCGTTTGTGGTGTGCCCTGTGTTACAAACAAAACCCAGTCCATACTGTCAGGGAGTGTAGAGTCTAGCGATTTTTGTGACTTTGATTTGCTTATAAATGGAAGAGACAGAGCGCCTTGTATAAATTCACGTGGACTTGGAAAGAAAATTTGATATCCCGGTAGCTTTTGAAGGGCTAACTAGAAAGCCGGCTGCCTCCTGCTGGCTGCTAGTACGTGGTGTGGTTTCGTGTGTGGAGATTTTGTATATCCTGCTGGGCCCCAGGAGAGGACCAGAAGATGTGCTCATTATCTTGTATTTATTTTTATATACCAGGATTTTCATACTGTTACAACCCCGGGAGCAATCACTGAAAAGCACTCCTTGTTTTTATAAATCGAAAGACGTTTTCTCAGTGTTCCTTTTAGCCTCTACAAAAATGGTCATTTCTAGATGTAATTTGCTGTTTTCTCCCTGGCGGCTCTCTGCCAGTTTCTCCTAAGTAACAAGTCACATTTATGCAGTGCTGTACAGTTAGAAAGATATTTCAGGTATATAATCACGTGCTTGGAAGTAACTGGTGAAGCCAGCGGGTTTGACTGATTCTAGCCACATTTAAGGCTTTTTTCATATAATGTGTTACTCTGGATTGACTTCTCGAAAATTTATTCATTTTCAGAAAAATATGTTACTGTTGAGAAAGCAAAATGCCTCTGTTTTCTTATGTCTTTATCTAATGTTTCCAATTTTTAAAAAGGAAATGAGGTAAACAAGGGGAAATAATATTTGCTGAGCGCTTTGTTCGTATGTCTCAGGCTTGTGCTGAGTGTTTTAAACTACGTAACATATATTTTAAACCTGACAGTAGCTCTTGGATACTATCCTGGTCTAACAATGTAGGACACGGGGGGCTTGGAGAGGTCAGATGTATCTTCTGGGGTCACTCCACCGGCTGGAAGTGAGCACGGCCTCAATTAGACTGAGACCTCCCCCCCCACCCGAGGACCACCCTCCTTCCATGGACAGTCTGCACTGTTCATTTTCCCATGCTTTTGCTGTGGTTTGAAGTGGAAGATTATATCATGCATTTGCAGTTCTTATCCTTTCCAATTCAGTGGATGGTTCTACCATATCCCAGTCGCACAAGCCAAACATTGTCAGTTATTTGAAATTCTTGTCTTCAGACTCAACATGAACATGTTTCCCGTCCCCATTGCTATGGCCTTAACTCAAGTCTTGTCATCTCTGACTGGACTATGTCATTAATCTCCTAAACGTCCACCCTTGTTTCTATCTCTCCACCAAAAATCCATCCATCAGAGTTCTTGCAACGCATCCTTCAGGGCTTCCCTGGTGGCGCAGTGGTTGAGAGTCCGCCTGCCGTTGCAGGGGACGCGGGTTCGTGCCCGATCCGGGAAGATCCCACATGCCGCGGAGCAGCTGGGCCCGTGAGCCGCGGCCGCTGAGCCTGCGCGTCTGGAGCCTGTGTTCCGCAACGGGAGAGGCCGCAACAGTGAGAGGCCCGCGTACCGCAAAATAAATAAATAAAGCATCCTTCAGTACCTCCTCGTCATCTTGTAACATAACTCTACACTCTGTTCTTTCTTTAACTTTTACTGCTCCCTTTATCACCACCGCTAACTCCTGTACCTTCCAGAACATACTAGAATCCTCATCATCTGAATAACTTGAAATTCCTAATGCATCTGACCTTGGGTCCCATGGTGACACACTCAACCCTGAAGCCTCTTCTCCTCTTATTGTCTCTCACCTATAGAATACCTGCTCATCTTTCAAGGTTCAGTGCAAAGGTTACCTGTTCTAGGAAAGCTTTCCTTCGTCTCACCTTATAGCCGACACCTCCCTGTCTCCCTGCAAACTAGTTGGTGTCAAGGATTATGACTAATTCTTCTTTCCTAATCTCCTGGGCTCATTGTAGTGACTGAAACACGGAAGTCATCAAGTAAAACGCTAATGAATGAAAACAGAAATTCATTCATGTGACCTGGGTAGATGGATTACTAGACTTCTTGGCTCATTCAGGAACGCTACAGAATCACCTATAATACAATCGGTTGTGTGTGTCTATGGTATTTCCAAGAAATTGTTTATTGGGCTGGCAGAGAAGGAAGTACTCCTACCACTTACACATACAGTTTTATATGGAAGCAATTCATAGTTTATTATCAGATTGAACTTAAGGAAAACATGATTTAGTTTTATTTCAAACATATTAAAAGTGGGGCTTCCCTGGTGGCGCAGTGGTTGAGAGTCCGCCTGCCGATGCAGGGGACATGGGTTCGTGCCCCGGTCCGGGAAGAGCCCACGTGCCGCGGAGCGGCTGGGCCCGTGAGCCATGGCCGCTGAGCCTGTGCGTCCGGAGCCTGTGCTCCGCAACGGGAGAGGCCACAACAGTGAGAAGCTCGCGTACCGCAAAAAACAAAACAAAACAAAAACCATATTAAAAGTGTTTGAAGATAAACGTTTTTAGTTACCCTGAACCTCAGCAATTGAGAACGTTACTATTGGTTATATGGTTCCAAAGTTTTATTTTAGAACCGAAAATCACTTTCCTCTTGAAAACTATAAGATAAATTCTGTGTCTGGTCTTCTTGACTGCATTTGAAACCCCAAATTTTGATTGTGGTATTCATGTAATTACAGAGAAGAAAATAAGAATTTAGTTTAGCTATAGCTAAGAATGCCATATATTTTTTTTTCATTTAAAACACCTTTCAGTACATTTATCACAGTGGTAACAAGAAATGCCATGCTGTTTTTTACAGTATTAAGATTCTTTTTCCCTCATAACTACAACAAATTACACTTCTGAGTCTTTATTTTTTTATAATACAAGAGAAAATTTTAAATTATAAAAACGTTAAATGTTTTCTTTTGCCCTTACAGTATTATAATGTTCAAATTACACAAAAGGTTTTTTTTAAGATTTTCTGTCTCTTTGTCTTTAGAAACAATTGAAAAGTGCCTAAGAGAAAAAAACTGTGTGTGTGTTTCTGTGTAGATATATGTGTGTATGTGATATATACAAAAAAATATGTTTATTTGATTTAGAGCAATAAGAAAACGGAATCAATGAGTATTTCACTTTGTTGCTGGAATAAAATTGTTGGACACCGACATCTGGAATAAACTGAAGGCAGAATAATTAACTGCATATTTTCTCTATTTTAATTAAATAAATAGTTTACAATTCTTTTTGCCTTTTCTTTGTCACTGGCGTATAGATTCTGTATGTAGGTAAAACAAATGTGAACATGTTTCTAGACACTGGCTTTGCATATAATCTCTTCTTCAGTTTGAAGGCTGTTATTGTGCTTTGAAGTAAATAACCAACACCTTGAAAGGAAGTACATTTAAAAACATAGTTAAAAAAAAAAACATATTAGGGGGAATGGATATGGGGAGTGTGACACTCAGAGCCTAAAACCTAGGTGGGAAGTATATGCAGCTCAGCTCACCAATCTGCAGGGGGGGATCCACAGGTACTTCCATTTGTACAAAAGAAATGGTTCTCATCAGAAGCACAGAACAAAGATTTCTTTTTCCAAATAAATAAATTAATTAAATAAAAAATAAAAACATAATTACTTAAGAATCTGAGCTCTAAAATTTAACATTGAGAATTTGGGGATTGTTTTTATTTCTACTTAGGTGGTTGCTTTGAATTGAACAAAATGTGTTTAAATTATGAAATCGAAATCCGAATTTAAGGTTAAACCACTGGTATACAGAAAGTCAGAAGCTTGGGGGTGTTTGTCATCCTCAGATGTTCCTTTATATTTTTGGTTAGAAACTACTTTTGTGATTGAAAAGATCGCATGTGGCACTTTTCACGGGGCTAACCTATACCTTTCAATTAATCCCTACCTTCTAAACCAAGGACCTTGTAATTGTTGTTGTTATTGTTGTCTCTTTAATCAGCTAACTTGAGCACATCAAGAAGATTTTTTATTTAGCACACCAGGCACGTATGCATGCATCTAGCCAATACGTGGTATTATTCAATACTAATGTTCTACTTGGAATTAGCTTTGGGTGGGTGAGGGATCCAGATGAAAAGAAGTAGTTGACATATCTGCTTATTAAGATGAATTGAGAAATAGTGAGTAGGCAATGCTTTTAATGGGGAGTTTGGAGACATATGACATGATGGAGCGGAGCCTAGAGCCTTCTAGAGAGAGTGATGGGTGTAAGCAAAGCACTGAGGAGAAAACACACTTCTCTATGAAGGCTGGACCTGCCTGGTGTTTTGATATGGGTTTGGGCACAATTGCATAGCTCAGGGAACAGTAGATGCTGGAGTCCTTAAAAGGTGGTGATGATCCTGGATGCAGAAGGCAAACACAATCAAATGTTGGACATGACATAGGTCCTTGCAAAGTAATATGTATGTATGTATGTATGTATTTTTGCGGTACGCAGGCCTCTCACCGCTGTGGCCTCTCCCGTTGCGGAGCACAGGCTCCGGACGCGCAGGCTCAGCGGCCATGGCTCACGGGCCCAGCCGCTCCGCGGCATGTGGGATCTTCCCGGACCGGGGCACGAACCCGTGTCCCCGGCATCGGCAGGCGGACTCTCAACCACTGCGCCACCAGGGAAGCCTAGTAATATGTATTTAAATGGACTCAAACACTTAAAATGGAAATAGAATTTTCAAGGGGAAAAAAGGTCTCAAAATTGTATGCATAGTGAGTTGGAAAGTAGAGAAACCGGAATTTGGAAGATCATTTAGGAGGTTGTTGGTTTAGACATGAGGGGACAAAGAGTTTGCTAGAAGATAACGAAGAATTAAGATTTAAATGCCAAAGAGTAAAATATCTTATTTAGTGAAGGGAATAGGAAAATTGGGGCTTTGAATAAGATAGTTTATGAAGGTAAACACAAATTGTTTCAGGGCTTATTAATTCAGTTAAAACTATTTACTAGTGAGATTTCCTTTTAAAATGACATTCCTATTTTTATCTCTGAAACGTAATTATCTCCAGTCTATTTCACTTTGATAGTTTTCATTTGAAACCTGAGGTAAAAGCTGTTTCTCTGCTTGTATACGAATTTTAGTAACTCAGCTCTGTTGATTTGTTCATAAATTGCGTTCTAATCACTTCAAACAGCTTTCTCCTAATAAACATAAAACGTCACTGGATATTATTTTTAGGATATATGTAAATATAGATTTCATGTTAAAACTAATTTCTTCTTTATGGTTAAGAACAACTGAAGGATGTTGAACGTAACACATCAAATATTCATGATGTCGAAAATGTCTGCGATTGTTTTATGTTGCATAACAGGGATAAGGTTGTGGATGTACCTCTGGAAGTGAGCTAATACGTGTGGGTTTTAACTTTGTGTCCCATATGGGAAATGTAGACAGTACATTTCAGTCCATGGGAACACGAATGAAATTTCTGAAATGACACTTTCCAAAACTGGAGAACATTCTGTCTTTTAGATCTTAGCACACTGCCAACCATGAAGCTTGCCTTTCTAACCACTGGATTGGCAGGAGGCATTCACCCTACACAGATGGAACCTTACCACAGCCCCGTGGAGGAAGCTATTTCTCATCTCACGGTCTAGGTGAGGTACCCAAGTCCCTTTTAAGGAAAGAGACATTATAACCAAGAGGGAGATGCTGCAGGACACAGTTTATAAAACAGGAAGAGATCTTTGTCTCTTAAGCTTTATTTTCACGTAAGAGAAATGTAAGCAAATAGAGGGAGACAAATCCTTAATTATAATGGGTCAAAAGTGGATATTCCTCGCAGTTGAGGGCTAGCAACCAACCTTCGAACTCTTGGGAAGCATGTCTTCTGCCAAGGCTGTTTCTTTGGCCCAATCCTTCCTTCGTGGAACAGACTTTGTTAGAGGCTACGGAAGGATCACCCTGTTCTCCTTGATGAGGACAGAAGGACCGAGTGTGACGGGGTTTGAGAGGCAAGTGGACATTAATCAGGCAAACATGGGAGAGTTCCAAGTGGGAGGACACAGGTGTGAAACCACAGGATTGTAAATAAGCTCATCTAAACTGGGGAACTCTTCAGTATTCTGTCCACGGAAGAGTTTAGATTCTGAGAAGGCCAAGAAGAGCACTGGAGAGCTTCACAAAGAGCAGGGATTTGATAACTTTGCATTTTAAACCGTCATCCTGGACTGGTTAGACGCTAACGAACTAGGCAAGAAATGAGGAGAAAATAAATAATCTTCCTAAGCAGGAAAAGATCTGTGTAAATGGTAAAGGGACAGAGAGGCAAGGACAAATTGGAAAGTATTACTGGGTAGAACGGACTGGATGTGGCTCGTGGGAGCGTTCGAGGAAAGGAAAAAATGGAAGATTCCATAGGTTTTAGCAGCTGAGTATATGCTGGTGCCACTAAAGAGACTGAATCCTGAATAAAATAGGCCGGGGAAAATTGATCCCTGCGTACTCTTACAATACCCTCTAAGCGCAGAGAAAGCGCCGCCTGCCATCATTGCTAAGGCTAACATTTATTCATGCCTTTTATGTCCGACATTCACTAAATTCCGGGTCTGCTTCCTCAATTCTCCCTTCTTTTTCCATGGTTTCTAAATAGTCTCCTGCCTGTCCCCTTATAAAACATATATCCGTTTCGTCTGAATTGTGAAACATAAGCATATTGCCTTCTGTCACCCTGGGTCACCTTCTGTTTGTCGTCCGTGGTGTGACCACAAGTAAAATTATGTGAGTTCTAATTTCTCCACAAAGATCTGCACCTCCTCCAAGTAATACCAGCGTCCTTACTATAGACAGTATCACTTAACTCTGTAGAGTGTAAGAAATTTGCTAAAGGTAAACCTGTTTATATCCAGTATAGTAGAGTTACCTTGGTTGGATTATAGTAAGAGTAGTGACTAGAAAAACCCAAAACAACTTTTTTTTTTTTTTTTTTTTTGCAGTATGCTGGGGACAGTAAAATGCCATTTCTAGGTTTTAAGGAGAGATTTGAAAAATTAACTTATGTTATTGATTGAATACAATTTTCATATGACTATCCTCCCATATTTCCTAAAATATAATGATTTTACATCATTATATTCTGGGTTTTATGACAACACACGTCATTCACGTTCCCGATGACGTTGAGTACTATCTTACCCTAGTCTTCATCTTTCTGACTTTTCAGACACTTCTCTTTTTTCCCTGGATTTAAATTATTGTTAATGCATTCACGCATTTAGAATTGACATAGTTTACAAGACTGTAGAAATAGATCTTTCTTTGTTCCCCCTTCCAGTCACACCACCTGAAGTCTCACATTTCCAACTTATTACCGTTTAATATGCCGTTGCTACTACTGAGGATGCAGTATGTCTGCTTTATTTGTGGATCATAGATGAACTTCCCTGAAGATTATAATCATAATTATATTCCTTTCTAGATTTCATCTGGAACTGCTTAAAGAACTCTAGTTAAGAAGAAGCTGAAGGGGCTTCCCTGGTGGCGCAGTGGTTGAGAGTCCGCCTGCCGATGCAGGGGACACGGGTTCGTGCCCCGGTCCGGGAAGATCCCACATGCCGTGGAGCGGCTGGGCCCGTGAGCCATGGCTGCTGAGCGTGCGTGTCGGGAGCCTGTGCTCCGCAACGGGAGGGGCCACAGCAGTGAGAGGCCCGCGTACCGCAAAAAAAAACAAAAAAAACAAAAGAAGCTGAAATTGAGACAGGCAAGCTCACTATGCATACACTTTTACAACCTCCTGTGTGTTATCATGCGGATTTTGTCTCTGGCGTTTCTCAAGAGCGCCACTGTTCCATCTAAGAGCGCTCCTGTACTCATGAAAGCCTAGCCTTCTAGAAGTTATAGCTCACATGAACTTCAAGGCCCATGCTTTGGTTTAGAAACAGGTGTACTTTGGATAAACATCAGGAGATATTTTTAACAGGCGTGTAGTTATGGGATCTGACCTTTATGCACCTACCAAAACGGCTAAGGCTGTGAGAACTTCGCCTGTCAGCCAAGTGCTAAATGGCAGGTCCCAGAGAATCGTTAGACCAGGAGGAGGCACAGGGAGTAAATGATGCTGGAGCAACTCTTTGCTTCTCTGATAACTCATGCTGCCCATTAGTTGGGGGAAAGTGTCCTCCAATAGTTATCAGAAGAATGTCTTAAAAAGAGGAACTCACATCCAGATGACCATGACATTTTATTTAAATATGAAAAAAAAACTAAGAGTGATTTGGCGATACTCAGCAGTTTTTACCTATACGTTTATCGTAAGTAGTGTCATGAAGAACTCTGCTGTTATCAGAGTCAAGGTACAGTGCTCTGCTCTGGATTCATCATTTGAGCAGAGGAAGGAAACTTTTTCTAAACATAAGTTATTATATAAAGGGTCTAAAGAACATACCAGTATATGGCTTAACACAATGATCGCCCTTGCACTTCATCTTCCCTCGTTTGGTGATTTAATATTGAATTCAGTCTAATACTTATTATAAAAGGCATGACAAAGGCAGTGTGTTCTAGGTTTCTTTCTTTTTTAAAAATGCATTTAAGTATTGCAGTCTGCATGACAAGAGATCATCCAGACTATTTCAATGAGTTACAGTTTGCCACGTGACTTACTTGGTAGCAGGCAAGGCAGTAAGATTGGCTTTCTCATTTTGTTTCAGTAGTGTATTGATAATCTAGATATCTATAGATATGTGTGTATAATCGATATGTATTGATACATTGATAATTTATAGATCTAGCCTTACATCAGTTTATAAAGATTCAAATTCTCTGATGTATAATATTTAAGGTTTTCAAAAGATATACTTAGTTATCATCTAGCTAATCTTGGAAACTCTTTACCTTTTAGACGTAATATAATCTGGTATGGGTTTAGAATATAAAAATAAAGTTGCTGGGGAAAAAATGAGTATATAGGGCTTCCCTGGTGGCGCAGTGGTTGAGAGTCCGCCTGCCGATGCAGGGGACGCGGGTTCGTGCCCCGGTCCGGGAAGATCCCACGTGCCGCGGAGCGGCTGGGCCCGTGAGCCATGGCCGCTGAGCCTGCGCGTCCGGAGCCTGTGCTCCGCAACGGGAGAGGCCACGACAGTGAGGGGCCCGCGTACCGCAAAAAAAAAAAGAGCATGTAAAGGGTCAGTGCTCCAAATGGTATCACATTTCTGATGTGTCCGTTTTGAGCATCCGAAGCTTGGTTCTAATTATGATGGGTTTCACATTTCAGAAACTTGCCTATAAGAATATTAAATAACATATTTGCTTCAGATTTTTTAAAATTTATTTATTTTTGGCTGCGTTGGGTCTTCATTGCTGTGCGTGGGCTTTCTCTAGTTGCGGCGAGCGGGGGCTACTCTTCGTTGCGGTGCGCGGGCTTCTCATTGCGGTGGCTTCTCTTGTTGCGGAGCACGGGCTCTAGGCGCGCAGGCTCAGTGGTTGTGGCTCGCGGGCTCTAGGCACGCAGGCTCAGTAGTTGTGGTGCACAGGCTTAGTTGCTCCGCGGCATGTGGGATCTTCCCGGATTGGGCTCGAACCCGTGTCCCCTGCATTGGCAGGCGGATTCTTAACCACTGCTCCACCAGGGAAGTCCCTTTGCTTCAGATTTTGATCTTTAATTCTGGTCTTTCAAGAGACCACACAAGGTTGATTGAGAATGATTAAGATCATAGTAATGTCTGACTTACATACAGGTTAATACGCAGG